>NC_132935.1:127336486-127958272 GCF_034638445.1 Ciconia boyciana
CATCACAGCACACACTGAGATCTATAAGCCAAAGAATTGTTATTTTGCCTATTCTAATAGATGGCAATGAATGAAGCATAGTACAGGTAGAGCACCACTAACACCAAGGGATGTATGAAACCAAAATGAGCTATCTATGTTGGAAAGTACCCAATTCCAGGAGTATTTCAGTAAATTAACTAAGATTTCTTACAGAGGAAGCTGCTACTCAGTAGGCTTAATATGACAAAATACAACACTGCAAAGGCAGAACAGGTCCTGTCCCTTCTCTCCTTCTCCTGTCCCTTACTTGCCCTCTTCTCCACTGGCTCAGTGCTGGATCTTACTGTCCTCTACCCTGCTAAGTACTTAACTACCAAGTGATATTGCCATATCCAAATGTCGTGTATATATTATTCAAAGCACAATATCATTGTGTATTTTCTCTCTCTCGGATTTGAAAACTACAGAAAAAGCACAAGTTCTTAGATGCAAGCACTAGGTTTCCAAATAGATTTAGCTATATAACATGCTTACAGTTTTTCCAAACATACCACTGATACACCAAACAGAAATCTTACTACTGTCTGTGTAGTTCTCAGATATAGAATGTTGTATATTTAATTACTATTATTAGTATGTATTGTTACTATGCAATAATGGATAATAATAATGCATGGATAAATATATACTGTGTATTAATAATTACCTTCATTATTTAATATTAGTTTTGGCTAATATCAAGTGAAGTATCAATGTAATGTTTTATTTTATCAGATATCAAGGACATACAATTATTTTCATTTTAGTTTTATTAGTACAGAATGTTAAAACTTTAGCTTGGCTACTCAATCAGCGTAAGTATTATGCAGTACTATGGCAGTTTATGCATCTGAAGTGCTGCGTATGAATTTTAAATGCCTATTGTACTGGTAATTTACACGACCTTTTTTAGTGGATTATCTTTCAGTTGTACAGTACAGTCTTAATGACCTGTCTTTTCAGTTTATGAATTCTGTATTTATTGGGTGTTAGCAGAATGCAGGAGACAGAATATGTGGCATTTCGATACATGGGAGTACTGTATTTTGTAACCACGCAAAATACAAAGAATAAGGTCAGATTTAGTTCAGTACCATTAGTCAAACCATCACCAGCACGATCTGGCTCTCTGTGTGGTTACAGCATTAGGATGCAAACAAGCAAATGCCAAAGGTCACAGCCTTTTTTGTTTGTTTGTTTGTTTCCATCTCCTCTCTTTGCCCACAGATGTTACTACAGGGACACCAGCAATATCAACGACGACAACAGTGGAAATCCGGAAGAGCAGTGTTATGACAACTGAGATCACCTCTAAAGTGGAGAAAATCCCCACGACAGCCACTAGCAGCACCACATGCCCTTCCGTTGAGACTGAGGAAGAAAAAGCAAAAAGACTGCTGTACTGTTCACTATGCAAAGTCGCTGTCAACTCTGCCTCACAGCTGGAGGCGCACAACAGTGGTGAGATGGAGCAGTGCTTGCTTTCTTCCTTTTTTTCCTTCTGTCTCAAGAGCTCTGCAATTATCTTCCCCTGAATAGATTAGATCTCTTGCAGCAGGGGACAAAGAGGTGGCAGAAAACTGGCAATTACATGGAATTCATTAACTATTAAAGAATAAAAATGACAGGCAAAGAGGCTTTCATAAAGGGGGAAGAAAGGAATTTTATTGCATGCAAGTTACCCATTTTCTTACATTTTAGCTTTTGCAGCTTCCAAACCTTATAGAGCTAAATGACAGCTCATGCTTCATTACCTTTGGTGTTCAGAGTTTGCATACTTTTGTTTGTGCCAGCTAGCAAACTGAGTATGAATGCCATTAGTTTTGTTTGAAATCTAACAAATTAAGGCTGAAAGAGGGAGCGTCAGTCAGTCAGAGTTCAATGAGGAGAGTTAGAATTCTTAGCTCCGTATTGTCTGTTAATAACTTGTTAAAATTATGTATATTTTTCCTTTGTTTTCATCAACTGATAGCAACTGCTGCATGAGAGTTGAATGGGTAATTGCTTACTTCCATCTTGCTTAATTTTTAAGCCTTTTCTTGTTATTAGAGCTAGTAGCATCGATAAGTTCCAGTAGTAGAGAGCCATCATTCACAGTCACTATTTTAAGCATCTTATTGATTGGCTTTGTGGTGAGCAGGGTTAAAAGAGCTTGAGACTTAATATGGTGACAATGACCACCTATAACCATCCTACAGAAAAACTCCTGATTTTGGATGTCAGGGGTTACCTGCCAGCAGGGTAAACAGAGTTAGGAGACAGGCAGAGAACCTTAGGTTTGAAACATAGAGACAGTGATGATATACCTGCAGCAAGATGGTCAATGGTTTTATGATATAATAAAAAAAGAAATAACTGTGGCATGTCTGTATAATCCACCTAAATTAAAAAGGAAATGATAATTTGTTGGTATTCATGAGAAACAAATCCTAATCAGTTTAGAATGCTGTGTTTGCTGTATGCCAGATCTTCAACTGGTGAAAATTCAAGTTCATAAAGCTATATCCATTTAACCTATTTAACTTCATATGAGGGTTAGACTCTAAACATTTTTCTGATCAAGATGAGAGCCAAAACATTATTCTGAATATTTAAACACAACCCTCCAAGCTTTTGCTGTCTGTGCTGATAAACTGTGTGTGTGCTCACACACATGCATCCTTGTAAAAGTGTGCACGTGGATGCATACGACAATTATCAGTGGAACACTAATTCAGTACACGGTAGTAGTCCATTATCATCACAGACTACCTGCGTGGAAGTCAACAGTGTAAGAAATTGTTCAGTCGGAATAAAGGTAAAGCAACAAGACACTATTGTTTTCTATCCAATCTTTATTTTAATAAAAAATGCAAGTGCATTTTTCTCACATGTATGTTTCTCACACGTTTTGGTTTCTGTCCAGGCCACTAAGGATCCATAGGTTGCTGCCAGGAACCTCTGCCCCTTTTTGATTTGGAGACTAATTAGTTAATAACAGATTTAAGTGTAAGCTACCTAATGCATACTGTTTGTCAATCCATTCAGGAGGACTACAAATCAAAGCCAACTACATCTTTAATAGCTAAATTACTCTTCCTTTGCAACTACAATTCAGGTCTTATTAGCAGCAGGAGTTAATGAGAAAAGTCACACCCATTTAACTTCACATCAGGATACCTGATTGTGCCACTACTTACTGGTGTGGCTGCTTTGTTCTAGTGCATTACCTACAGATATGTAATTTAATAATTAAATATCAGATGTGAAATATTGTTACATTGGTATGAACCTAATACAGACAAACACAGGCATATTCCAAGGATAGCACATGGCACCAAGCTGAGGTTCATATGATTTTCTTTTAAAAAGAAAATAAAACAATGAATGCAACCAAATTGCCAAAGTTGTTTCTGTTTCCCATTTCTAATGTCTCCAGGGACTAAGCACAAAACTATGCTGGAAGCTCGGAATGGAAGTGGAACCATAAAAGCCTTTCCCCGGGCAGGCGTAAAAGGCAAAGGACCTGTGAATAAAGGAAACACAGGCCTTCAGAACAAAACATTTCACTGTGAAATATGTGATGTGCACGTAAACTCTGAGACACAACTGAAACAGGTACTCAGCTAGCTTGCGGAGTGTGAATCCTTGGCTGTTCTTTGTTTTCATGGTGATAAAGTACCAACACAATCAGCATGCGTCAGTCTAACAGTTCACATCCAAATGGAGCTTACAGATTTTGCCCTTTGTACTTGTCTTTCACGCTGTATGTTTTGGTTTGGATATGATTTTCCCTCGCACAGAATACATTTTCTCAAGAGGTCTTGATTTATATATATATCTTAAAGAGTTATAGAAGTTGTAAGCTGCAACATGTTACAACTGTCTTTAGACTACTCTAATTGTCATGAGCTAATAAACCCTGCCGTTTAGCGTACTGCATGGTACTTGCATTGACAAAGATGTGGAGGTGGGTGCAGCCAGTATTTTCACAAAACACTGAATAACCTGCTTAGAAATGTGGGATAGAGAGGATTTGTAATATTTTTTTTATCAGTGTTACTCTGTAACTGAGAAGCATGACCTCTAAATTGCAATTACACTAAGTTATGTTCAGTCATTCTTCAGATGAACAAAGCCTTTGTTCTGAAAAACACTTAGTTTAATTCCATATGCCTTTTGGAATTAAATACTTGTTAAGGAACTTTACAAGAATGAAGATAAATTCTGTAACGGACAATACAATACTTGTCTTCTGCTTTCAGGAAAAAAAATGTCCAGTTCTTTGTCTTTTTTTGTGAGAACTCTCTTGAGAATGAAAATCAAAGTAAAAATATAGTTCTGAGAAAGGTCCCTTACGTCTAATACTGCAATAAAGTCTGTGTAGAAGGATTCTTATAAAATCTCATAGATTTTATGAAGAAGATAATGGATTTTGTGCGTTTTTTTCACTGTCACTTAGTTTGATATGTAACCATCTTTCAGCTGAAATCTAAAAGGATGTCTAGGCTTCTTAGGGATTTAAACAATTTTGTGACTTTTTTTTCCCCCCTGAACAGGGGATGCTCTACTGTCTAATACTCTTCCAAAACTTTCTATCAGCAGTGGATTGAATTTGATGGGTGCTTTATAGAGATAGGGAGGAATTTTTCAAAGGCTTCTATCTTTGACCTGATTCAGGTCCTGTTGAAGTTAACAAGGGTGAAAAAAATAATTGACTACAGTGGAAGCAGAGTTGAACTGAGCACTGTGGAAATCACAGTCCCAATATGTGTTGCACAAAGAATGGTTCAAATTGGAACAGACCCTATTCCCACTCATTATTGAATTAGTCAAAGTAATGATGTTGGAGAGCAGTAGCCTTCAGTATTGGAGCACCCTTGTGTAAGGCAGAACTTGAAATGATCTATTAAGGAAACATCACTCTTCTTTTTTTTTTTTCCCCAAATGTATTTTAACAGCACATAAGCAGTAGAAGGCACAAAGACAGAGCTGCTGGGAAGCCACCTAAACCTAAATACAGCCCTTACAACAAACTCCAAAAGGGAACACATCCTCTAGGGGTAAGCCAATCACCTTTTTATTTTACTTTTAGTTTAACCATGTTGAGTAGGGGTTTTAGAAAATGTTAGTGAAAAATGTTTAAAATGAGAGGAATAGTGTAAGCAATGGGAATGAGTGAGCCCATAAGTCTGAATGAGTCTGAATGAGCCCGTGGAAGCCCACAAGGGACTTTTTATATACTTTGATGGGTGTGGACTACAACCCGCGGGTCCTCTTTTTTGTAGCTACTCTGAATAACCTCAGAAAAGAAACTTGTTTCAAAGGTCATTAGAGAGCAACAGACAAAAGAAACATCCAGATGTCAAACAGGATTTTTCCAGTTTTCACCACGGACATAGTGATGAAATGACTAAATAAAACATAAAACCTTTATTCTATCCTTATTTAGAAAATTATTCAGATAACAATTGAAAAGATTAAAAAAATCCATCTCTCGTTTCATTCCACTGAGTTTCAGGATGGTTCTGGTCACATTTTTGACTGCCAGGATAAACTATCTGAAACACAGTTCTTACTAGCTTCAAAAGTTGAGAAAAAGGTTTACTTTTTAATAAAAAACCCTGCTAGGATCCTGCCATTAGTTAAGAAACAGCTTATATCGTGGGTGGGGTAGTGAAACATCTGACATTTATTTCCATCAGATAAACTGCATGATTGTTTTATGTGCCATGATGTTTTCTAAGGGTTTATAGATGGTTTTGGCAGCGGGAGGATGTTAATTCATTGGCCTCATAGAGATTAGCCCCCTATTTTTTTGACCATATTCTCTAATGCAGGCAGAATATGGAGCTTTTTTCTGTGAAAACCCACTTCTCTTTAAGTTGAGTTAAAGCTCTTTTCTTGATAACAGAAAGTGTGTTCTTGTTGGGGCAGCCCTCATGATAGGTATATTAATGCACAATTCCGTTGGGTAGGAGCTTTCCTAGATGTTGTAGCATAATGCAGTGCACTATTCTGGTAGGGAAATAGCCCCCACAAGGTTTTTCAGTAATCCACCAGGAAGACCAAGGTCTCCAATACATATAAGCTATACTGAAAGTAATAGAAAATATGTAATTAGGTAAGTAGGATATGGAATCACTAAAGCCTCTCTGACAGGATTATTATTCCTTTAGGAAATTCATTGTTTCCCAGGAGACGAAAATAACTATTACATTACTGTTGTTGTTGTGCACAGTTCTCTATTTGCCAATTTATGTAATGGTGGTTTCTGAGAACTCCAGCCAAGGATCAAGGCCATTTAGTTGCTGCATAGACAAATAAAGGCAATGTGTCCTTTTCCTGCTCCCTCATTCCCAATTGCTCACAATATACAAGTCAGGCCAGAGGTGAGCAAAGAGGCAAAGGGGATTTAAGAAGGAGTGGAACAGAGGCTACACTGAGAAAGGATAAGAGCAGTTCTCCATTTAGTCTTTTTGGTTTTGATTAGAAAAAATATCAAAATTGCTGTCACTTGAAATGCAGAATGGCATAGCAACAAGCCAAAGATGTGCTAATTTTACTTTGAATGTAAATGGTTTTGATGAGCTGTAGAGTTTTTCTTTACTCTCTGTTAATTTTTCAAGTCATTTACTGTCCCTTAGTTTACTTCATTGGAAAGGAAAAGAATAATGGCTACTTCACTCTTAATGTTGACCTGTGTGTTAATTCTTACTTGCAGAGAGGTTTTAAATGAAGGTGCAATGTACTGCATATACTAAATATTACTGGTTTTGCAGCTATCTTGAAATCAGAACCATGTTGATACATTAACTGAAAAGCTATCCAACTGCATTAGAAGTTCCTGTTTCCTCCAAGAACGACAAGATCACAGAATCACAGAATCACAGTTAATATAAAGTCACATAAGATCTTTGTTCTTCATGACAAAAAATGCATGAGCATCACCAAATTTTTTTTCTACAGAAGTTAGAAAAAGGACATACTACATTTTCATAGGTTTTCCAGACCAAAAACTTTCCAATGCCAGGTTTTCAATATCATTTGTACTGCTTTGTCTAGTCTAGTTTTGTATGCTTCAGAGAAAGAAGCTTTATCAATTCCCACAGTACTATTTCAGAGTTTAAGAAATCTTGTAATGTTGGGAATTACTTGATATTTCTTCAAGCCACAAATGTCCAGCATGTATAAAATACTAGACTGGAGAGAAAGAGGTTATCAGGCATTTGATAGTCCAAACTTTCTGCAATAAAATAGCTCTTATGAAAAACATTATTCACTGGGAATTCTAGACCACAGAGCCCTCTTGTTTGGGGCTGGGGTTTTTTTGTACTTTGTACTCAGGATTTTTTTTTTTTTGAGAGAGAGAGAGGGGGTTTTTTCTTGTCTGTTCTAAACAAGGCTGAAAAAAAGTATTTACTAAAAAATGTAAGGAAGGAGGAAAAAGGCAAATGCTCAGCAAGGGAAGAAGACAGCTTGTATCAGTGGGTGTAACACTGATCAAGGAAAAGATCAGGTCATGGCTTTTCGTAGGCACCATGACGAATTTTGTATCTAACAACCATTATGTCCTCTGTTAAGAGAATTACAGAATCTGGTCCCCTCTGAGTATCTCTCCCAGAGCTCTAAAGGACCTTGAGGCCAGCAGAGTTGCCAGTGGGTATTAAGAAAAGTTGAAATCCTGTATCCATCTGGCTGGTAAAGAACCAACAGGTTTTTTTTAATATGGTGATAGTGCAATGATTAAACTCACTGGTGGTTCATGCCAGACTACTTCTGTCCTTACTTTCTGACTATTCACTCACCAAGGTACTGTTGAGTGGAAAGTATCAGACTGATATAGTGCAAGTTAATTATTTCAAAGCCCCTTTCAATTCAAGGATGAGAAATTGTGTTTCCCTGTGAGTGAGAAGTGTCTGTACTTACACTGAGATGTACCACAGCATGCTACATATATTCATATTCCATATATTCAATACCACATATTCAGGTTTATGTTCTTTGCAAAGGGCCTCAGGTCATGCCAGGACACAAACCCACTGAAAGTCCATCGGAGCCAATGGGACCTTTTCTTTGTCAGTGGATGACATTTCTGCTCTTATCTCAGAATTATAAAACCAGAACAGCAAAGGTATTCAGGCTCCTGGCTTCTCATTAGAAGCTTGAAATCACACTGAAATCTGCAGAAATCTATATAGACTACTCTGATGTTCATTTGTATGCATACCAGATATAAATTCTCTTAAATAATAATGGACCTCTGTGAGTATTTTCAATCGGTCTGGGAAAAGTTTGAGCTTATTTTTTGTCTTTTTGGAAACTCTAAATTAGGAGTTTTCCAAATTGTTTGTTTGTTATTAGAGGCAGGAGCTAATAAAGAGGAGCTAGCTGGACATCTTAATTTTAAGTAGAACTTGCGTCCTATTGATAAAAACAAAAATACCCTCTTAGTCAGACCAGGGAATAGGATATGTTTTCATTCTGCTCTGGTCTCTATCATAAAGCTGTCCAGATGAAGGTCTTTTAATTGATGGCTAATTCTTCCTTATTTAATTCTTGCAGGGTACATGCAGTTTTACTTTGGTGCAGATTGCCCAGCCCCATTTTAGCTTTGCTTTGATTTCTAATCTCATATTAAATGATAAGTCTCAGTGATAAGGTGTGAGCCCACAACCAAGAGGACATTCAAACGCTTTATCCCTGACCAAATCCTGCTCACCCTTGTCCAACGCATGAGATTGTATCACCTGTCATGACCCTGCAGCTCGTAGCATCAGTAGTCACTACAAGGCCTCTCTTACTTGGTTTTGCACTTATAATCTTAAGTCAAGCTCCCCGTTGTGTAGCTAATATGAACAAATTATGTCTCTCTGTTTGTTTGTTTTCTCTCTTCCCCACAGGTAAAATTAGTATTTTCAAAGGAACCTTCAAAGCCAATGGCTCCACGAATCTTACCAAATCCACTAGCAGCTGCAGCAGCAGCTGCTGCTGTGGCTGTGAATTCCCCCTTCAGTCTTCGCACAGCCCCAGCAGCCACCCTTTTCCAGACTTCAGCACTTCCTCCAGCACTCCTACGACCAGCTCCAGGGCCTATACGGACCACCCATACTCCCGTGCTGTTTGCTCCTTACTGAACTCCAAACAAGAATTAATTGTACTGCAATAATTTTTCAAATCAAAACAAACAAACAAAAAAGAAAATCAAGAACATTGAACTATGCAGTGTTTATTTATAGTTTAAAGTATATATGAAGAGCCAGGACTTTTGATAGAGAACTGAACAAATTCTAAAAGGAGGAATGGGCAGTATTTTCTCCAGATGAGAACATTCCTCTTGAGTATTGATTGTTTTAGAACTGATCTCCAGCATTGACTTGTAGTGACATATAAAACTTATGAAGCCTTTTGACTGTGCTTTTTGGCACATATTTCCCTGCAATGTCTTTCCTGCTTTATGAAACAACTTACAAATTTGTCTAAAGGGCATTAACTGGTTCCAATGTACATAAAATACTTTATTCTGTAGATTAAAGAAGAAGGAAAAAAAAAGAAACACTGTGAATAGTAGTACCCTTACCAATCCTCCTGCCAAATCAGCAGTTACTGGGTATTTATCTGAACAAAAGTAGATACAATAGATGTCTTGTAAAACAGTAGTATTGTGTCTCTATTTATGCCACTAGGTTTCTAACTGAGTTGCAAAAGATAAAATGAACAAATTATGTCACTTTGGTAAGTAGTCAGAAATTATGACAATAATGTGGAGCTGTTCCTGGTGAGCAAAAATTGTTTTCCTCACCCGTAGAAGAATGGGCGTGAAGATAATCTATGGTTAGGACAAAGAAAACGATAAAGACGATTTAGTGGGGGGGTGGGGGGGCAGAATCCAGATGCTGTACACAGAATAGGTCAAACTTTTATTTAACTGAGAATGTATGTGTACAGTGTGTGTATATTTAAAAGGTGTAATACATACAGGATAGATCAATGTCTAAGGCATGCCAGTGGACAGCAAAAAATACACTCTTGTCATGAAACAGGCCTGACACTTTAGTGTTGAGCAGAGGGAAGACACAGATGGGTTACGCATAGTCATAACTAACAAATGAAAAGCAGGAGAGAAATCCTGGCCCCGTTTAAGTCAGTATAAAGTTTCTCCTGACTGCAATGTAGCCAGAATTTCATCCCAAGAATGGCACATATTCTTTTTATATCACACCAGTGGGAGTGTGTGTAGATACAGGTAACATTTTTTGCAATAGGCTTAGTCTTAGAAACAGATTTATTCTCTTGTTTTATTTCCTACTGATGTGATATAAAATGTCTTAATATACCTATAAAATGTAAACAGCAACACATGAGATACATATTACAAGATAACTGCACATTGTGGGTTTGGAACAAATACAACCTTTAGGATCTGAAGGGACCCTTGGATTCTATAGCTGACCTTTATGTATGGACAGCTTAAAGCCTTATATATTTACTGTGAGGCTTTAAGGGGTTGACTGTGTCCCTTTAAAGTAAGATTTATCAGGGGTATATATAGATATATTGTATATATGTTAGAGTAAGAAAAATAACTTATAAACAGAAAATCTACTATATAAAATAATTATATAACCATTGAGTTTCACATGTGGGTCATTAAGTGGTAAGTAACAAACAGCAGAGAAAAAAAATAGACTTCTTGAATCTGATTCTTGCTGCCTGCTTTTTCCCATAGGGAGCTGAAAAGTATCTATTAATATTATGGAGTGCGCTGCTGTGTCACACTCCGATCTGTAGCTAAGTGAAATGCCTACCATACATTTAGGAGGAATAAAATTTAAAAGCATAATTTAAGTTTAGATGGGAAAATTATTTGAAAGATTTTATTACAAGGTAGTAATGCAAAATATTGACCATGTGGTTGCTATATAATACTGCCTGTGGTTAATATGGACAGTTGGGAGATATAGAGGATGGGAATATACAGCACTTTTGACTTGCAGTTCATCAGTGAGCCTTCCATATACATTGGTATTTGCCATTTTTTAAACCTCTCTGCATTTAGATTTTATAAAAAAAAATATATAAAAACAGAGAAAGAAGAGGTTCCATGGATGTCTGTGTCCAAAGAATTCCAAAGAGATGCATTTATTTATCTATAAGTATTAAAATAAGTTCTATATTATGTATTTGTATTTCATCCAGTTCATTTGCAAACATTTGTGCCTTGAAATGAAATGAGCTTTTGGTTATATTTAATTCACTCCTATGTAGCCATGAAAAAGATGCGATGGTGATTTCAGGGCTGGTTACTAGCTGGATTGCTTTGGCCCAATTTCCAAAACAAGAAGAGTATGAGTAAGTTCCTGAAGCCAAGTTTAGGCACCTAAATAACTAGGGGCTGACATTTAAAAGGGCTCCCTACTCTACAGCTCCCAGTAAAGAGGCAGTAAACAGGCCAGCCTTCAAAACCTGCACCTAACACTCAATTTAGAAAAATGTTTCCTTTTATTTGGGTACATAAATACAGTGTAGTAAGGTTCAACTCCTCTTTGCAAAACCTTGGCCTTGGTCTTTTAAGGCTGCTTTTCAACCTTCCATCTTTTTGCAGAAGTTGTAGTGCCATTGCCAGCTGTGTTCAGATTCCTCCTTGAATAGGGCACCGATTTTCAAACTGTGCTCCAGGTACTGCCGTTTATCTCCAGAGCCTTTTGTAATAGCCTGTGTAAGTAAGAGCTTGCTGAATGAGCAGAGGAGGACTGGCTCTTTGGGAAGTGAGAAGGTCTGGGCAGGCAATCTTTTCCCCATGAAAAAACATGCAGATGGGAAGAGGGGAGACCCACAAATATCCTGTAGGCTCTTACGCACGGCCTTCCGGTGCATGGACACCTGCTGTACATCCTGCCATGTTGTTGTGATGCCATCAAAATCAACAGGCTGATCCTTGCCAAAATGTGGCCTGTGGCATGTATGGAGGCACAGTACTAAGGGCAGAGTTAATACAAGTTTTGCTAGAAATAAAGAGAGTGTCATTCCAACTACTTACATCAGCTAATTTGCAATGACACCTTCAGTTTTCTTGGACCTCTTTTGTCACAGTGCTCTATGGAACAAGTTTTTGTTCACACAAGTCTCTCTTAAATTTCAGCTGTAAACAACAAACTCAGTTCTTTTTATGTCTCTTACTCACTACCTAATAAAGGATAAAGCCTAAATGTTAGAATGTATAGTGGATTTTCTGTGCCTTGCTGTTCCACCTCCCTCTTGGTCAGTAACAAGTCAACGTACCTGGGATGTCAGCACAACAGTTTTATTATATATATGTCAAGGAAAAGACTGGCACAGCAATCTGATTGGGCAGGGGGAGCTTCCAGTCAAGGGTATGTCCACAGCAGCTGACAAAGGAGCTAGTAAACAGAAGACACTTTACACCTATTTGTCAATACATGCAATATGGAGAGCACTATAAAAGAAAAATATGTCATCATATTTCATATTACAGTAACACTCCAGGGCCAAGAGGAAGCCTAAAGCACAAGGAAACACATCATTTCATCGAAGACAGTCACTCACTGGAATAACAGTGTGAAATCGGCCTGCAGGGAAATGGCTGGGTATGAACTTGGAAAAATGAATAGGTTCAGGGATGTTTTCTTAAATTCTATACAAAGTGTTAAAGAATGACTATTCTGTTCTGACCTGAAGAGACAGTATTTTTGTGGGAGGGATATATATATTTATATTTTTACACTATCTGCATTTTTCCAACTATCTCTGGCTTCAAACCTTTGTTCTGAAGGATCATCATTGCTCTGAACCATGAAATCAGTTACCTTCTTGAAAGCTGCTGTAAAAGCTGATGTGAGAGGTCACTAAGCAAATGTTATAAATATAATGATCTAAAATGAAAAAAAAAAAAAGAACTGGCCATGTCAAGGAATATTGTATTTGAAAAATATACCTCTTTATTTTAAGATAAATTAAAGTTATATAAAATTAAGAATAGCTAAATAAAGTTAATATAACTAGAAGAATTACATCTGTTATTTTAGTACTGAAATATTACAATTGGCTCTATATTTTAAAAGATGAAAAGACTTTTTAGATGCTGAATCAATGCAAGGATGCTATGGGTAAATTTAATGTCTCACACTCATTATCTTCGAGTTATACCAGCAATAACATAACTGAATGGACCTGCCCTTAGTCACTTCTATTCTAATCCCCAAAGATACAGTAGAGCATTGGCCCAATATTCCCTGAAAGCTGAAATCATGCTTCTTAGGAGCCCCTGCTTCTGCCTTCTGCTCCCAGTAAACGCATAGTTTTTAGAGTCTCTTCAAAGCATCTTGGGGAATTTCTATCTTAGTATCTCTCATTTTTTGCAAAAATAGATGTCATTTTATGAACATAAGACCAACACTGAGGAGCAAGACCTGAAAAGGTTTCTTCATGATTACAACATTCTTGTGGCTAAATATGAAGCACAGATACCCAAATTGTTTGGCTGCACAAATCTCTTTGAAAACATGTGAAGTCAGAGGCCTAAACCACTTTGTAAGGAATCTTTTCTTTTTATTAACATAGGTGTCTGAATTTCCATTTTTAAAATTGACTTCAGCACAGTTCAGGCTTCAGGGCTCTAAGCACCTAAAGCTCACAAGAAAATAACCGTGGGCTTCCTGTTTACCTAGATGCATGTGAAAATGTGAGCCTATGCTATGTAAAATATTACAGATTTTTTTTACATCACATCTTCCCCTGTTCACATTGTTTATCTCTAAGTGCCATTACTTCAGTGCCAGTGAATCATACAGAAGCTTCTGTGCTGGAATCCAGTGCGTGACTGAACGAAATAGTAATACTGAGAAATCCTATCTTAAACTAGTTGAAATCTCAAACACACAGTTAAGGGTTTAGCGAAGGACAAGAGCTTTATGCCCTCTCACACCTACAGGTTTATTAAAATTCAGGACCATTTAGGAGTAAATGTAACTATCTGGAGGATGGTTATTACATAGCCTGATCTGAAATGTCAGGGGCTGAAAGACTCTGTGCTCCAGACAGAAATTAAGAATACTATGAAAATCATAATGCTCTTAATGCTGCCACTCCTGAAAGCAGTTGCAAAGATCTTTGACTTCAGTAGAGGCAATTTTTTGCCCTGAGTGCCTGAGGCCTTTCACAGTTGTGCTGTATACTGCAGTTCAGTGTCATTCAACTTTGATTCAGTATTGATATATTGATAAAGAAACTTGGCTGAGCCTGAAACATGATTAGTGGCTGCTTAGTTCCTGTGATCAGCTTCATGGTGGGATGATGCTTGGGTGGTGAAGTAAGAAGAGTCAAAAGAGCCATTGTAAAGGAACTGGTAAACTAATTTGATCCCTTTTCCTTGTGCAATGTTCTTATATGGAACTTGTGAGGCATTAACAAGCTGGGACATTCAAGAGTTCCTGGATAAAATATAGGGACCTTGAAGGTCATGAGATCTTAACTTTAAAAATAATTTTGATGAGAAAGATGATGCGAAAGAACCCAGAAGACTTTCTTTGGCTTAGGTACTTCAGTGACTTTGTAGCAATGGTCTTCACACTACTCACACTGTCAGCACACTGACGTTTGTGCTGTTCACAACAGAAACTGAATATTTGACACCCATAACTAGAAACAAGTATAGTTATTAATATTCATTGCATAGGTATTGGACACTCAATTACAGGACACAAGAATTTTGCTTGGAAATCCATGCATTCATGTCTATTCATACCAGCCAAGATACTACTGCATCTCATCAAGACCTGGGTCTCCAGAAAGGATGTCCATATTTTTTTTTTTTTTCATTACTGTTTGATTTTTCTTCTATGTTTCTTTACTCATAGTTTCATCTCTCATATGAACAAACAGAATCCATAAGTTTAAATATGCACTTAACAAGTTGGTATTCATCAAGCCCTCTCTTGGATCATTTGATCAGAGTCAATAAATTGAATAAAAAATTTAAAGCAGCAGTGCCATAGTAATAGTAATATATGACGAATAGAGAGCATATGTATACTAGAGTGCTCTTTACCTAATCTAGTCAGAGTTTTATGACACAGACAGCTCTTTAGTCTTTCACAGTTTCCTGAAACGTTCATCTTTTGGGATTCTTCAAAGGTTTAATTAAATGTAAATGTTATTTCTTATGTTCAGTAACAATAGCTATGTATTTCTGAGTGCAAAGGCAATAGAAAAAAGGGTAAAAACCATAAACCATTTTCTCACTACAAATGCCTGCAGCATTTAACAACTTCAGCCCTTTCTCTGCTTGCGGCTGATGGCTGGCATTTGCCATGGGAACAGTTCTCATTGACACGTGTATCAGGTGAAAATTGCTCAAAACAATCTTCCAGGTGCAGTGGTTCTTTTGGGGCACAACAAAGTGGGAGATGATAGCATATGGGCAAAGCTATGCCTTTATAACAGCCTGTTATAAGTCCCTCAAAACTGCCTGGTGGCTCAATGGGGAGAGGCAGCACCCCCACAGGTTCCTAATGTGGTCATTCTGTCATATTTATAACATAGAGGATGTCAGTTTGAAAAAAATCCTGATCTGAGTATTTTTTACAAGTGCCTCAGTTTGGCAGATGATGCCCCCCCCAAAGTGTAATCTTTCTTTCAGACATATTTTCAATGTAGTCTTGTCCATGACATTATTGGCAGTCAAACTGCTGCCTGAATCTGTTTTGTCCATCAGAATAAAACCACGAAGGTAAGTTTTGGTACCCAGAAGGAGCACCCAAGAACAATATATAAAAATACAATGAGCCTCAAGTTGGGTCACATTCTTTTTACTTCCTGCAGTTGTCTAAGTCCTACGAGCTTGCTGAAAAGTAGGTGTCAATCAAAGAGAAAAGGCCTGTTCCTTTCTTCTACTGTTTTTATACTTTTAGAAAGGAGACAGAAACAGCTATAGCTCTTTATCCCATGATTCACATACTGACCTCCATGTAGTCGATGAAACAAATGTCTGCACATGTATTGCCTCTCTGTATATACGCAGCTCTTATTTCCCTCCCAGCCCTCTCCTGAATCACGTTTTGTGACTCCCCCAGCAGGATGGGACAGTGAAAGGAGCATTAAAAAGAAAAAAAAAACCCCACACACCCATTTATGGGGCCTATAATATGGTATATGGGCATATGGGTGTATAATATAGGTATGTAATATAGTATCCCTTTATTCCCTTCAGTGATATAATCTAACCAAGCATGTTGCTGGATTTTTGCACTGAGCCCCTCATTACAGTATTGGCTGCTTTAAGTGGTGACCACTGAAACCAATCTTGTTCGCTGTGCTACAGTTAAGCCTTCTCGCTACCTGTGTAAGATTCTCTGTTCTCCTCTGGGGTATTTTGCATGGCAAGTGAATCCTTGGAAGAAAAGCTAGAGTTATTTTCATCTCCTTTACAAAGCTATGAAAACCAGTAGGAAAAAAAAAAGAAACTGGCCCTTCATGTTTTATTGATATCTACATTCTAGCTGTCAGGAGCTTCGCAGCTGCAGTACATACTTTAGAAGCTCTTCAGTTCTGCTCCATGAGACAGGATGTGGTGGATCACTATTCCATGCAACAGACGTTTAACCCAGAGCAGCATGCAAATCATCTACTCTATGTCACCAACTCACTAAAAACCTTAAACTTCAGTAAAAAAGCCTCAAAACCTACCAGGGCCCACTGAAAGCACTGGAGATGAAGAGCACACGTTATATGATGTGGTGTCAAAGAACTGCCAGGAGGACATCCTGGTGAGTCCAACAGCTGCATTACATTAGGGCAAGAGAGGGTAATGGTACAGGCAATTTAATGTAGGGAAGTTCCTTCTGAACCCAAATGTGAGAATGAGTTTAACCCTGATGAGTGCATTGCAACAACTGGGAGCTGGAGAAGGTTGTTGGTATCATTGAACAATATATTTCCAGCTATGGACGATCTCCAACATTGCAGTAAAAGACCTCAAACCTGAGACCAAATTATTCATCAGGATAACAAAATATTATTCCTAGGGCTTATAGATAACCAGCATAAGCCCTTCATTTAGTGATACTATGCACATTTAAATTAGTGGGTATTAGGAGTACTGAAGGCTTCACAAAAACTGGCCCTGATCCATTCACACTTCAGAAACACTGTAAATTTAGATGACATTTTTATAAGTCTGAGAGTAAAATTTCATGGTCTGGTAGTTTCTGATAGTAATTTTGACTGATAAATAGTCAATATAAGGTCTCTAATTAAAAAAAGGTGGAGGGAGGTGACTGGGGCAATTATACCTTGCTATTTAAAACCCCTGGTACCTGCATGAGGGCTTTTTTAAAGGTCAAAGTTATCAACCACATAGAAAAGGCAGTGGGCTAGAGAACAACTGTGTCTTCTCAAGGGTAAGTTAGGTGAGACAAAATTATCAATATTTTGGTAATTTCTTCATTAGGTAAGGGTAGATTAATTGCTCCAGATTAGATTAAGTATTTGAGATGGTGACCCATAAAAATGATTAAATTGGTACTATGAGGATTCAGACAACAATTTTGAAAGAAACTAACTGACGTGAAGGCTGCATGGATTACAATGTAAGGACAATTATTAGGGTGGGGAGAGAAGGTAGAAGGCTGTTCCTCAGGAGCAATTTTAGGTTGTATCTAGTTTCAGTGGTGACTTTGCACACAGAAAAAAGCATGTGCTCTTGAAATTCTTTGATAATACACATTAGGAGCTATCATCAATATAGAAAGGAACATGATATTTTCCAGAAAGAATAGAATGACCTTGAGAACTGGTATAATAGAAAGGAGCTGAAACTCAATAGGAAAGAAAGGGACAATCGTGTATTTAGAATCTAATAACAAGTAGCTCTGAGAACTCAGCAGCTGGAAATAGCTGAAGAAGAGCACAACCCACAGGTATTACCATTGGTGACAATGAGTTACAAAATTGATACAGCTGTTAAAGAAAAAAACAAACAAAAAATGTCCATTGAGATATATTCTACGTTATTCTGACACAGAATAAAAACTTTATACTTTGATAACTTCAGTAATTCATGATCAAGAACAATTAAGTCTTTTTAGGAAAGAGTCGATGGAAAGTAGAGAACCTAGTAGATGAGAAATTAATATAATAACATTTATATGCTTAGAATAAGGAGCTCCTTAAAATAAGGAGCTGAGGGAGAGAGGGATCCAATTGTTCCCTACACATCCTGAGATGGAAACAGTGGTAGCCATCAGGAAGAGAAGAAAGCTATTCAAGTTAAGAAAGTGTTCAAGCATAAGCACATGAATAAATGTCTATAAACTCACCAGTGAAAATTGGCTGGAAATTAGAAGATGTTTGTAAGTGTTAAAACACAGAAAAGGTGTCAAAAAGGTTCTAAGCAGGCAAAACCCGAGGTGCTCCTCAGGTGGGCTCTGTCCTGGGTATGAATGGGGTTCTGTGCTGCATTTGCTGTGGCAGCAGCTAGCTGGGCACAATGACCCAGTCAGCAGGTCTGTGCTGTTTTGTCTCTGTGTGCATACTTAGATGTTAGCGACTTGACCTCATGACTTGATGAGTCAGGGAGAGAAATATAAGAAATACAGGGGTTGGCATTTCATAGGAAAAAGACTTCTGAATCTTGCCCAGGGTCTATTTCACCTATCTATTCACATAACAATAGTCAGTCAGAAAATTAAGTGTTCCAAAGCTGAGTGTAGGTAGATACATTTGGTGGTGGCTTTTTGGACACTGTATGTCAGCTGGAACAGTCTGTCACATTCTTGCTGAAATAGGATTCAGTATAGTTTTCCTAGACAACCTCATGTCAAAATATATCTATCATAATCAGTTACTAAGCATAGCTCATGCTTTTAAAAATTCAGACAGATAAGCGAAAATATTTAACAGTATTGAAAGAAAAAAAGATGTCTCTAGTTCACTGAATTCATGAAAAAAAATGCAGAGTTCAGCAACCACACTTTAATACAGCTAAACCTCTTAAGAGTTGCTTGTCTTTTATCTTGGGCAAGGACTGACTTGGGACTTTACGGCTGAGCATCCCAAAGGGAAACAGAGACCTGTGAGAGTCCTTGCAACAAAATAAGAGGCTGAAGTCAAAGTGCAAGGTTTCTTAGCTCCTCTCTCCTTTCAGACTCCTCATTGAGGCTGCTGAATCCTGTGTATTGTGTTCTTCAGTTTATGAGTGCCTATATGTTGTCTGACTGTGGGAGTTGGTTAAAGGAGCCATTCAGCTAAGCTGTGGGGTTCCTAAAGTTCAGCAATAAAATACAGGCCTTTTTGCAGTTACTGGACTGGTTATGTGGTGTCTGAGTCTTAGCACTTATCATTCAGTTCAGGCTTTAGGTAATAATTAGGTAAATAAATTGCCACTTGACATCTGCCTGTCTTTATTTTTTAAAAATTTTCTCTGTCCAGAAGTCACAGATTTACCCCATTCAGGGGGGACTGGGTATAAACTTCATGCTTTGGCACACAGCAGCTACATTCCTAGTCTGCATTCGATGCCATATTTTGCTATCAACCAAAAGGGAAAAAAACCCCAACACATGAATCAAATAATGTCCCCACCCAAAAAGAAAACCCCAATACCCAAAACCTATGAGTCAAAGCTCAGCGATATGTTCAGTATGTTATTAGTTGATTTGGAATAGTCTTCCATATGAAGTGTGTTCCAAAACATTTTACCAAATTAAAAGCTTTGTGTGACTACAGCACAAAAACATAATCCAAAATATTTTGGCTAAAAAAGGAAGCCTTCTGTTTTCCTTACAACTGAGGCCAAAACAATTTTAATTTCTGGCTTCTTAATTAATGTTAAATACAGTTTAGACTGAGTTTCTCATCAAACAAATATTGCAACATTTGTAGATTTGCAGTTATTTAGCCCATTGTTCTATCTTTAATTTGAGCATCCTGAGTATGAGAGCAGTTATATTCAAAGTCTTCATAGATTATGCCATCTGTTAATGGAAATCTGTATTTCAGAGCTGCAGAGCGTGGTTGATAATTTTGTCATTTTACTATATCTTGGCAATTTTTTATTTATTTTTGCTGTATTGATGCCTAAAGACTCTTTGATCATAAAATAAGAACGTCATTTTATGACAAAATAGAGGTCTTAAAAGTTGTTTTCTTTATAGCCCAGCATAGACTAAGAAGCTTTTGTAATTTTTCATGAGAAAAGACAGACATTGTCAGTCTGGGATATGAGATTCATGTTCATCTGTTTGTTCTGATTCTGTCTGGAGACCTGAACTTACGTTAGGACCTAGCTAAGGCTCCTAGGCACTAAAGCAGTTCCCCCACCTGCTGCTTAGCAGTTGAGTTGATTTATCCCTTCATTACTATCCACAGTAGCGTAGTTGTCCGCACCGCAACAGTTACCTTTCACTAAATGCAGATTTAGGGACTTGATACAGCTGTCCTCTATTAAAAGTCCACTGTAGGATGAGATGACTTGGGCTCTGGAAATGCTTATTTTCTCCACAGATTGCAAAGGAAGCATTGGATGATAGATGAGAGAGAGACATCTGTGCTGTATGTGTCTGAAATTGCTGGAAAAATTAGGCAAATATTAGATGTCAAAAATTAATCCAATCCAAGCAAGTTGCACTTTAGTTCAGGATGTGGGACAGCCAAGGTGAAGTCCAGCACGTGGTAGAGCACGCTCACAAAACTGAGTCTCCCATATGCAAGATGAGTGTTTTTAAAAAAAAAAAAAAAATCTTTGTTAGTAATTTTGGTTTCAGTCTTAGAAGTGAAGAATTCTTTTCAAGTGAAGGTTTTACTTCAAGCACATTAATGTGACAGTTTTGAACTAGGGTTTTTTTGGTAGGGCTTTTTGGTAGGGCTTTGATTGGTTTTTTCTTAAGCAAAAATTAACATGTTGGAAGCTTTCCAGGAAACCACTATGCTTTTCAGAGAGCAGCAAGACTGGGCTGCTCCACAGTGCCAGGAGAACAGCCAAGAGTGGAAGCAAGGTGGCCAGGCAGGGACCTCACCAACAAGGGGTTGGTCCCACAGCAAGGGGAGCAGAGCATGTCTGGTGACAGTGACCAGGTAAGCTGAGAGTTCAGGGCTATCCAGGCCAGTCTGTAGTGATGAGGCAGGTACCAGGCCAGGCTTAGCAAGACTGAGTCAGGACGAGCAAGGTGCAATGCCAGGCACAGGTAGACCTATAGTGTAGCTCAGGCATCCTTCAAGGGAAGAGCCTGAGTTTAAATGCATGTCCCAAGCCAAGGGGCAGAGGCCCCAGACAAGGTGTGTCTCACCTTAGCTGTTCTCCAGCAGTCTGATCCCAGGTTACACAGCCATGCTGTGTCCGAGCTGGCCTTCAGCCCACGCAGCTGGACACCTGGGAGGGGAAGGAGGAGACTTCAGAGCTTGCAGGCGTGCACAGGGCTCTGGCAATGTTACCACATACTTTGTAAAGAGTAGAAGAGATGATTTTGACTCTAGAAATTGCAGAGTCAAAGAGCAGGAAAGGGAATGGAGCCACTGAGCTTTACACATGACCACAAAGGACAGAGCAAAGGCAGCTGAGCCCTTCTGCCCTGACTAGCATTTCAGTGAAACACCAGTATTCACAGTGTGGGATCATCATGCTAAATCAAAGCAGCTGAATTCTGCAGCAAATGCAGAAGCTTATTGAGGACAGCAAGAATAAATCTTCTTAAGTGTAAATAATATAGGGCATATAAAAGTTTTCTGAGAACAGTGGTATGCTTTGCTTCCTTCCAACATGACTCAATCCACTCTAGGAAATGTAGTTCACCCTATTTGTTAGCCACTTAAAAAAATTCCCAAGTTGAGAAACCGCAATTGTTTAGCACTTTATCGTAAGTCAGGTGTTTGCTTTCACTGCACAGAGCTGTTTGTTGGATGGAAATATGAAGTTTTCATTTAATACAGGGGCTGTTTGATTTGAAAGTTCAGAACTAGCTTCTTAGCTGGTCTAAATCAGCATAGCCTCATTGTTTTTCTAGGCCTATAGCAATTTTTGGTGACTGAGATCTGGCACGTAGTTTGGAACACAAGTATTATTGTCCAATGATAATCAGGGATATGACCCCTGTTAAAAATGGTTATATTCCACAGTAAATATCTGCTGTCTTACCAAAGAGACCACAGATGTGAAAATTTTCCATGAGAACTGCTGTTTCTACTTGTTCTCTTCTTTAATCTTAAACTACTATAGATGAAGTACTTCAGTCATGCAAAAACCCTCTTCTCCTAAACAATTTAACCATTGACAGTTACGTGTTATTCTGACAGAAACTATAAATAGCTTACTACTATTATATAGGATCAAAATGTACTGATTGTCTCAGGTTTTTGCTTGGCGGAGGTGTGGTGGATGGAAGCTTCCCCATCCAGAACCACCTGGACACTAACAGCTTAAATATTTTCATGTGGCCAAAGCAAAACCTTGTGTGTCCCAGCACTACCAAGCAAGAAACTATTCTGATAGCATAAACATCCTCTTGTAGCTATCAAAGAACTGAAGTGCTATGTCTGTGTGCTCTTACCTTCACATTGCTCCAATCTCTGTTACACTTCATGGTATGTTATGGGTTACTGCAGATGATAGGGTTTGATGGAGAAATTGGTGGTGAAGAAACAGCAGAAATTGAAGAAATGGACCTCTTACAAAAGTGTTGGGTTTTGGTTGGTTTTTTTGCAGTCTAGTGAAGGCAGCTGGGAGATTGCTTTCTATGCTGACTATTCTTGGGCAATTATTCAAAAGAGGCATCTGCTACTAAATGTGGATTCTGAGGAAGTGCTGTGTTTGGTTACAGAAGAATAAGATCTGGTCTAAGATCTAGTGATTTAATTTTCATGAAACTGGTGACTAACCACCAGTTACTGGGTTTAAATAATACACTGACTAGTATGCTCAGCCCAATATAAATGGTAGGTAGTATTGCCGAAATACTATTTCCCATACAAATTACATGGGAAGAAAATGTTTACATTCATAATCACACATCTCCCTGTCCACTGAAGAATTTCTCCCAATCTTCAGACTGCCCCTACAACTCCCCACCACCTTCCTAAGCCACATTTCCTAGTCTTGTGTCCCTGGCTTCCTCTACCCTCTCCCAAAATCACAGAGCTAAAGAATCCATGCTGGTTACGACACTGCTTGGGATAAATTTCTATGCTGGTATTGTCCTTGGTCTAGGAAAAGATGCAAGCCAGTAGGAGAGAAAGATTTCTTTGTAGGACAGACAATGTTTAATTAAGAGCCTGCCTAGAGAAAAGTGGCTAAAAATGCAGTCTCTCTGCTCCCAGCAAGATGTCATTTGGGATACACTTGCTGATTCCCAAAACAGACATGAGGCTTTAAAATTTAGATGTTATAACACCTGTGTTGCAGACATGTGGCTTGATTGGAGGTTAATTCCCTGTGCAAAACACCCTTCTTGTCGTCCAGTAGACAGGCAGGTGAGCAGCTGACCAGGCTGCTGAGCAAGAAGCCCCTAGCACGTATGTGAAGTGTTAGGAGGTGCCATGGGTGTTAGTTAACAGAGTGTATGGATACAGTTTCTTCCTGCCCTGACTTAGGTATTTTATACCGTATTGAGCCTATATTCCTTCAAATTGGCATTCTGAAATCAGGAAGAACATTAGGCATAGATTAGTATTAGGATTAGGAGTCAACATTGTCAATACCTGTGTTATGGGGCATGATGCTTTACAGGAGGTAAATGCACGTACTTGTATGATTCAAGCATTTCCTGAGCTAGAGAGCAGGAAATTTGTGGATCAAAATATTCAGTTAAGGGTTGCCAAAATTCTGATAAAATCTCATGTTAAATTGGATCCCACTTGTAGCCTAGCTGCTAAAATCTCCAGAGGCCTCGACAATGGTACACATTGTGTTCTTCATGTGTTATTATAGAGCAGAGGGGGTGACCACAGTGTGAGAGATCACAGATCTTCTTCCCAAGGGTGTTCAAAAATGAGCCTAGAGGAGCTGGCACATGTGGATGTGTATTTCATCTCTGTCGCTGCAAGTGTGCACAGGGGCAGAGAAAAGATCGGAGAACTCTTGCTTTTATCCCACTTAGCTCACAAATCACTTAACCGTTAGCAACATGCAGATTTAAAACAAAGATAAACAAGATGGCAAATGATTTAATACAGATGAAACAAATGCAAGGAAGTACATACATAGTAGCTGGGGAAAGTTAGCCTTGCTATTTCCCCATTTATTTAAAAGAATGTGTTTCTGCCCAATACTGACCTGTCCTACCCACATCAGACATTGGTGGTTGTCTCCCTGGAATTAATATATTTCCTTAGTTTCCTTTCCTCATTATTTTTCACTGTTCATTCTATGTTCCCTCGTTTTGCTGAGTTGCTGGAAGCTTGCCTAGTTCCACTTGTTTCTGCAAAATAGAGTTGGTCCATTGCTAAGAACAGGTCAGCGCTGCCTCACTTAGTGAAATCCCATGAAAGAGAAAGCTATTTGGATATTTGGTCAGGTATTTGGTCTGTAGACCAGTCATGTTTTTCTGCTTTCAAATGGTGGTGTGTGATTTGTAAGTTGTAAGAGTACTTTCGAGATAAATATGTAGTAACTACTTACTTAGAGAGATTAGAGCCTGCTATGGTCCTCATCATAGTTACAGGTACCTCAGTCTACTGCAGTTGTTTTCATAGCAGACTTAAAAGGCAGCACAACTGATGTTATCCCATAAGGATTCGGAAACTGAAACATAGCACCAAACTCGGACTTCAGGTAGAACATAATTATACTTTTCCCCCATAAACATAACCCCTGCAATCTTAAATCCCTCTTCAATTGCCAATTAACGCTAAAGATGCCAAAAGCCTGTCTATGCTGCAGTTGCCAATATTCAATCATAAAATCATAGAATAATTTAGGCTGGGCTGCTGGAGGTCATCAAGCCCAAACTCAAAGCAGGGCTACCCTCAAAGTTAGTTCAGGTTGTTCAGGGCTTTGTCCAGTTGAGCTTTAAAAATCTCCAAAGTTGGAAAGTCCACAGTATCTCTAGGCAGCCTGGTTCAGAGCTTAACCATTGTGAGAATTTTTTTTTTCCTTATGTCTAATTAAAATCTCTTACTGCAAGAATATATTGCCTCCTGACCTTATACTATGCACCTCTGGGAAGAGTCTGCTCTGCCTTGTCTCATAGTTGGACACCCTTGTATGTTGTGTGCTCAATACCCCTAACCAGATGGCCCTACACTGAACTCCTTCTGGTGTGTTCATATTTCTGTCATAGTGGGGACCCAAACTGGATGCGGTATTCTAGGTATGGTCACACAAGTGCCAAATAAAGGAGAAAAATCACTTCCCTTGATCTACTGGCTATTCTTTTGTCAATGGCTGGCCCTTGTTTTTGCAGTGGTGCACTGCTGACTCACGTTTAATTTGACATCCACTGGGACCCCAAGTACTTCCACAAAGCTCCTTTCTAGCCAGTTTGCCCCCAACCCACACTGGTGTAGGGGGTATTATATCTTCATATATGCATGCCTTTGCATTTGGTATTGCTGAACTTTGCAAGGTACCTGTCAGCCCATTTCTCTCATCTCTCAAAAGCCTTCTGTGGGACAGCCTTGTCTTCCAGCTTATCAATCGTTGCCCCTTCTTCCACCCTTCAAGGTTCAGGAGATTGTTTTAAATGCAGTTATCCATGTCACTCATGAAGGTGATAAACTGTATTGGTCTCAGTACTGACCCCTAAGGAACATCACTCCCAACAAGCTGTTGGTTAGATTTTTTGAAATAGTGACTTAGGGCATGGCTGTCCAGACAATTTTTCACCTACCTTGTATTCTGCCTTCAAACTCTACTACTGGGCTAGGAGATCTGCAAGGCGTGAAGGCAGATCGTACAAAGCAGTCATAAAGTACCTCAAGCTTTTCTATGTCTTTTGTCACTTTCCCATGTACCTTGTCACTTCCAGTAGTGGGCCAACATTTTCCCTGGTCTTGTGGGTTTTTGGGGTTTTTTTGTTTTTTTTTTTTTTCCTGGATATACTTACAGAAACATCTCATGTTGTCCTTCACATCTCTTTCCAGTTTCAGCTCCAGCTTTGGCCTTCCTGATTTCACCCCCTCATGCTCAGGCAATGTCTTTGTAATCCAGGAAAATCCACCCTCAATTCCAGCTCCTTCACAGCTCTTTTTTTTTTTTATCCTTTTTTTTTTTTCTTTTTCCTCTGCTGAACATTAGTGAGTGTACATCATGCAGACAGCTGGTGGAAATCTGTTTTCAGACTCTGAAGATCACTGACCAGTATCTCCTCCCAAACTGAGATGACACTCCCTTTGTCCTCTTTATTCCTCTTTATGTCCTCTTTATGGAAACTCTGGTGGGTTTTTGTTTGTTTGTTTTGTTTTTTTTAAAAATATTACTTCTTTGAAAAGAAACCATGTCAGAAATATGTAGAGACATTAATGAACTTGTTGCCAGACTTTGGGAATACATCTATGTCAGGATATAAAGATTTTGTCTTTGTTGACATAACGTATACAACTAAAATGAATCAGAATAAGATTTCTCTAATTAGTAGCATCACTGTAGGAAGAGCTGCCATAATTTAATTGTGAGATTTTTATTAGTATATAAAATGACTGCTTTTAAATGTTCAGTCTGCAGTTAATTTCAGAGTGGGTGCTGGAAGGTGCTTCACATACTACTGCATGTCACAACCATGCTATGAAATAAAAGTATGTAATGGTGAGCAGCATGAATCTGAGACTATAGTTAGTATGTTGCTAATGTGGCCATTAAGTTTTCATGTGAAGATTTATTATGCTGTCATTACAGCACTTTTCTTTTTGATGTATCAAACCACTACTACAGTACATATTTGTTGACATCTCATCTGTTTTAGGAGGGCAAATGATTACAAGTTACCAAGGAAACTAATAAGCAGTATGCAAGGAATGGGCTGCACAATTCGTTTTGCTAGATAGCAAGTCACTGCTGTTTTAATTTCAATGAAATTACACCTACTTCTCACGTTGATAACATAAAAAAAAAGTACCATTTCAAAAAGAATTTGCATAGCTATATTCATTTAGTAAATGGAAATTAGCATTGTTTTGTAGCTTATACAGATGGAAGATATAGAGGGATGTAATTTATTGAAGGTTTTGTGTACTTTATATACGAAATGCTGTATTTTCTGAGTTTGTAGAAAACCTTTTGTTCCACTAAACCCACAAGACTACGTGACCACAGACCTTAGCATCTGAAGGAGTTTTTAAAACTGGGATATTTAAATTTGTTTTCTTACTTCGAATTGCCTGTGCAGTTTGATACAAAAACTCTCATTCAGAGCTGTTGTTGTGCTGTTCTGCGGAAAGAGAAGCTCGGGGTAAAGCAGATCAGTGGGGCTGAAATTGATTTAGGCTGAAGACTTGGATGAAACACCCACCCCACCTCCTGAGCAGATTACACTGATGAGCTACACAATGCCATGAGTGAAAATCAAATAGTTTAATTTTTTTTGAAAACAAGAGGAGATCCTCAGGGAACTGTACCATTTGAAGCCGTAATAGCTGTTGCTAGGAATTATTGTGGGTATTTACTGTGGAGGGAAAAATTAGGGACTGTCTGTAGCCCTAGAGAGCATTTGTTCAGGGGACTGACCTTTGGGTAAAGGACCATTAATTTTAAAAATAATGTTGAATATTCTTTGTTATTCTTTTCTGTCCCCTTCTCCTGAGCCTGATGTATTCTGGATGGTTTGGTTTATTGAGTTGTACCACATCCCCCAACCTTTCCCATGTTTGTAAGCTTCCACTCTCCATAAGTCCACCAAAATATCTGCAAGGCAGCTGGAGAATAAAGCAAATGCTGCTGCTGCCTACGCACCGCTTAAGTTGACTGTCAGTGGGTATGGCAGGCTGGGAGGGCATGCTTAGCTGAGTCCCGGGGGAGACAGGGAGCTGAGCAGGACATGCCTACCGTTGATGGAGTGGAAGGTGGAAAAAAGGCCAGGGATTTGAAGAGATACTATTGTGGGGCATTGCTACCACGATGATTTGTTTGATGGAATTTTTTTTCTCACTTGTTGGGTTTGCTTTCAGTTATAGTAGGACTGCCTTCACTGGAACATTTGCTCATTACAGCTTATGCAGAACAGATACATGTGTGCTATAACTAAGACCAGACCATCCCACATTGTATTCTTTGTGTATGCCATAAAAGGCCTATTCTTAACTCCTCATATCAGTAAGGTTGAAATGAAAGTAAACATGAGTGTTGCTTGATACCAATAACCTTCAAAAACTTTGTATTAGCTAGATAGCGTATCTTAATGCCTGCGATAGGAAGGTCAGACAAGATGGTCTGACTGTCCCCTTAGCTTTAAAATCTGTGAAACCATGGAAGATGTGAGGGGATCTGCTGAAAGCCTTTTTAGCTTCTTTCTCTGTTTGGATAGCATTTCTCCAAAAGTATTTTTGGCAGTGGGGTTGGGGGGGGTTGACCAGTTCTATAACAAAAGCCAATAATTGCCTGTGGCAAAATTAGATCAACAAGCTGTATAAACTGTTGATGGAAACGATGAGTTATCCACCTCTTATCAGCAGCTATTGAATTTTCAGTGTAATAATTGTTGGTAGAAATACACCATGGTAATTCAGAGTACTGCTTTCAGTTAATGGTGTGGGGTTTTTTCCCCCTATCTTTCTGGAGATATGCTGATATGAACTCCTGGTGATCATATTGCAAGCAGCACAATAACAACAGCACAAGCAAGTGCATCCTGTGAGCCCCTGTCCAGACAAGAGACCTAAACCGTGGGCCAGAACATGAATGTAGGGAGTCATGGAGCCACTGTAAATGTAGTTTTGTAAGCCAAAGCAGTAACTGAAAGGCAGACTAACGTTGGAATGTTACCTTTGGAACAAGAATGTTGGAAAAAATGCTTTGACAGGTTCAAAAATTTCTTTTTATATATAAATATGTAAATGTATATATAAACAGGTTCCTATATATATATGTTTGTGGAAAATTTGCTATGATACTGCAAATCTCTTGCGCTAGTATGAGTGAGGCAGTGTGCATGGATAGCAGGTGATACCTGGATAAGCAGTGGATTAAGTGGATAAAAATGCATAGGTGGAAAGAAAAAGGTAGGAATGTTATGTAGAAAACCAGACCAATCCAATTATTTCTTGGTTTTCTGAACGCCAGTTCTACCTTGCGAAGTCATATGATGAAAGTAATGTTTTCATTGATCCTGTCTATAGTCCTTATTTCCCACAGGCTTGACTTGAATACCTGGGGCTGGTTTTGCAAAAGTCCTCAAAGCTTCATGGGAAATAGTGGGGAGAAAGCTTCATGAGTACTTTTTCTAACATACTTCCACCAAAAGGCGTAAACCTGCTGAAAACTGGTTGCACAGAAAAATTAGAAAATCACTTTGTGAAGCGAGTATCAGATACAACAATAAATATCTTACTGGTGTATACAACCATGAAACTTTTATTTTGTTTTGCCATGTTTGCAAAGACTGAAAATTTAAATATATGGTGGGATTATTTCTCTAATATTCTCTAAATCTGAAAGGTAAGTTACAGCCACACTTATCAGTTTGGTGTGCTAGTATTCAAATGGACTAGTAATGTGAAACTACACACTGCATGATTTAGAGAGATGGAATAAGTGTTAAATTCAGGAAAGTATTTCCTGCAGAGGAAAATGCATCATCATAAATGAGAAATTGTTGCAACAAATACAACTGTTGGATGTTTAAGGAATTGGAAATGAAGTCGAAGTGAATGAGGCTGTGAACAAAAAAAATCATTCCGCAGCATCTTGTAAAAAGTAACCAGGATTAAAATTATCACAGATAGTGTATTCAGAAAACAATTATGAAAAGACAAAATGGAAATACATTCTCTAAAAGTATTAATCAAAGACAATAGTTACAGGATGATTTTATACCAGTCAATCAAACTTCAGACAAAGGAAGAAAGCGGCATTAAGTTTAGATTCAAATTAAGGAATTAAATTATATAGTAACTCAGACAACTATTTCTGGATTTGTATAAGTAGAAGCCAGTCCATAATTTTCCCCTGTGGAATAAAGATGAGAATTTCAAAGGATTTCTCCTGGCTAAATGCATTTTACATAAATGCATAATGCAAAAGTATAAGCTGCAGGGAGAAACATTCCGGTTATATACAAAGTTAAAATTATGTGACATTTAAAGTATAGCTCAGAATATGCATATATGGAACACAGTGTGTTTATTTCTTGGACTCAGATCAACAACAAATTGCTTTCATGGCAGCTGCTTTCACAGAAATGCCTTAAGGGTCAAGGGGGTTGGGTTTGGGGAGGGGGGGGTTTGCCCTGGTGGAGATGAACTGTTCTCTAGCTCTGAAAAACACAAGCGACTCAATTAAAGAGAAGGGGGGAAAAAAAACACCAAAACGTACCGGGGCAACTAAATGAAAATGGAAATTGTGATTGGAGGCATGAAACTCTTCAGTATGCAAAGAGAAAGAGAATGATAATAATTAAGATCTTATATTAAGTGGTTGGATTGGACACTACTGGGACCAGAACTGGTGTGAGCTTTCACATGAGTTTCTACTGTACTTTCAGAAAGGCGGTAAGGGTATGCTGACGAGAATAAATGAAATATTCATGTTTTCCTAATAAGCATCAAGGGTCCCTTTATTTTCTCTTTGATATTATTCTGTCCAGGCTACTTCAAATTAAACCACAGGTGGGAAAGCCACAGGGAATAATACAATGGTGATGATAAGGTGGTATCAGAGACTGGCAGGAGCCTGTGGGAAATTGCAGGAATAGCAGACTAGCTACTAGCAGCAGACCATGTTTACTCATGTAAGGATGCTTACCCATTCCAAAATGGAGCATAGGATCAAAAGGGATTCTAAAATTTGAAAATTTCTAGTCTAGGGGAAGGCCTGGATTGCTGGGGTGGTGCTGGGAGGTGATGCAATTGGAGATGTTAAAGGATGAAGAAGAAGAAATGGCAGAAAGGCAGTCTGCTTCTCATTCATGAAGTAGGGGTAACTTCTTCTCCTAGAAAACACTAACATTCAGGAAAATAAATATTACTTTAGACACTTAGGGCTAAACTTTAAAAGGTGCAGCTACACTGAACTGGAAAATTCCCTGGTGGTCTCGCAGAGCCACCTGTGAGTCAACAGTCTCACATGAAGTGCTCCAGGCTCCTGAAACAGCACTCATCCTGCACACAGCTTCACATCTGCCTGAGAGGTGGAAGAGCAAGACCAAAGGCCCTCTAAAGCCAAGGAGGTAAAGCCCTTGTCCCAGTGCTCTAGGCACAGGGTTGTTGCATATACCTGCTATAATTTCTCTGAATGTGCAGGAGCAGAGACCTATGCAAATGTTTGTTAAACCACAACACGAGTGGTAAGGTTATTTATTTAGGCAGGGTAAGGGAGGATGGTCTGCTCTGTGATTCTGCATTAGACAAATGCACTGAGGCAGTTTCTACACTGTAATTCAGTGTAGGTGTGGGATATTAGTTAAAGAGACAGAACCACTTTCCTGTCATGCCATTGTGCAGTCACTAACCTGCCTAGTCACACAAACCGCCTCTGTGGCTTTAGCCCTTTGAATAATAAACCTTGCTGGGCACCTTCTAGTTTTGGAACATGTAACAAGGAATCACAAAGAACTCTTGATTAGCCATTTTGCATTGGCTTTCAAGGGAAGAAGCATACTAAGAGCCTCCCAAGCTTGGTTAATGAAAAACAGTATTTGAAGTGGAGTTCTGCAGTCTAATCTGGGAATGGCAAGATCACATTGTAGGCAGAGGTCAGGATTTCACCCCCCATCTCCCCACCCCCTGTTAAGGCAGATTTAACAGGCTTAGTAATACAAATACATGTTGCATTACAAGTGAACTAAATAAGGAGAAGGAGGCAGAAAAAAATAATTTGTTGGATGGCACAGGAAGCAAAGAATAAACCCAGAAGCTACTTTCAAGAAATACTAGGCAATAGCTATGGTCTGCTACTCTGACTTGGAAGAAAAGAGTAGTCTGAAACTTGAAAAGCACTTTGGTAGGCTCTGTAAGGGAAGACCCAACCAGATTTTTAATAATCTTTCCTAATAGCCTGCTGTTTATATCAAGCAAGAAACACTTGCACAATTAAAAACATGTATTGAAACAGTGATCCTACAGAGCGTCAACTGATGCTCTGTAGTACAAATAACTAGAATAAAATCCCTTAAGAAATACTATCCTGTCGTAAAGTTACCCTTAATTTCCTTGAAACAGCGCTAGCTGTACATGCTGTCTTATAGAGTCAAGTCTTGCAGCCAAATTCATTTTTGGGTATTTGGGTGACAAACTATTTTTAAATAATGAAAGACTAGGGATAAATCACCATCATTAGTGCAGAAGGCGAGGGCCGGTGTGGGACCATGCACTTGATCCATGCATAGTACAAAGTTAATAATCTCTCTTAAAGTTTTCTATATTCAGCTTCATTAATCTAGAAAAGGTCTAGATACAGCAGTGGCAGAATTAATAATTTGAAATCAAATCCCTGAAACTGAAGGAAAAGGATCAGTGCACCAGCTGGCTCTCATTCCCCCTTGCAGAAATATATTCTTTTAATAATATACTTTGGTTTGAATTTCAATGCTTGTAAAAGGTTGAGATATACAGATTGAGACACTGACCTTTCCTTTTCCTCCTTATGTGAAACAGAACACAAGCAATGTCCATGTAATCATCCAGAGACATGAAAAAAAAGGTGAAGCATACAAGTGTTTCAGTGATGTAAGGATAAAAGTCAGTCTTTCAGTTCTCTGAGAGGAGAAGAGGTCATGTTTAGGACTTCGGTCAAACCACCGTGGGAGTTTTCTAAAAGATCCTGAATTACTCTTTTTGACAAAGCAATTAAAATATGAAAAGAGAGGAAGTCACCCAGTACATACTGAAATTTGTAGAGAATGGAAGGCACTTTGACCCTGTCAATATGATTGAGAACCAAACAAAATCCTTCCAAAAGGACCTGCAGCAGAAAAGATGGCAGAGTTCAAAACAGCATTTAATGAGGCGCTTCCAATACAGAACAGCACAAGTCCAGTGTTTGGACTTCAAGTTGTGATTGCAGTGCTGGCAGCATGAGTAAGACCCCGGGTCATCTTTCCAACTTTGCTGCTCTGGCCATGATACCAACGATGCCTTCCTCTGTCCCACTTAATCTTCTACCAAGGGAGCAAAGAAGGCCTCTGGCCTGTTGACTTAAGTATTTAAGTGACAGGTCTGCACCTCATTAGTCTGTGGATCTGCCTTCCCTCTTCTGCCTAGTGCTCAGAGAGTAAGCTATTATAGAAGAGCTGAGTGGTAAGGAATCACAACACAGGTGTGTTTTACCAGATTTTTCATTATCTCTGTCTTCACTGGGATTACATTTGATTATGACAGCATGCATTAAGTGTCATCTGAAAATGTTCCTGGACCAAGCCCCTGAGGTACTAAGCAGAAGAACAACGAGGTTCTGGACCCTGATTAATTTCGTGAGGGGTGAGCAACTACAAGCTGCTTGGAGAGATGCTGCACACAGCCAGAAACTGAGCTCTGCCTCTAGAGTAGGTTGAGATGCCTCTGCAGGGAACAGACAGCTGAATGCCGACTGGTTAGGGATCACAGCACACATGTTGGACTGCACACGTATTAATTTTACCCAAGTCCAGTTTCAGCACAGCTGAATAGCTGGTGTAGATGATCTAATAGCTTTTTAATAGACCTAGGTCTGTGTGCCGAATTATGACCTTCTCGGTCATAATTGGTTATGACTAGCCAAGCGCTTCCAGTGCTTATTCACATGGTGCCTTTAAGACCTGAGAACATATGGGGTTACAATGATGTTCACGACAATTATGCATGCATGTTGATGGGTGATTTTATCACCAAATGTATATGTGTATAAAATGTGTTCTCACTGGCCCCATAAATAACAGCATGCAGCATTTATTAGCAGACTAATAGAGAGAGGTTGTCTCACTCATTTTTGGCCAGCAGCAAAGCATTCAGCGTATTAAATGCTGTTAATCACTTTGTTTGTTTTAAATATGCTATAATATATAAAGCTCCTGCAATTTCCCTTCTCTTTTCCTCCACTCTTTTGCATCTCTGTGCTGAGGGCAGCTGTCTGGGAGCAGCATGGCAGACTGCTCTGGCAGGGGAGGGGAGCGGGGAGCCAAACGTAATCATGCAGCTGGCAAGGTAGGGGCCCAATCCTGCAGGCCTGGGGGTGGCCACCAGGCTCAGCTGAGAGCCCACATTGCAGTGACAAGGCAGGTCTGAGGCTAGGCTGGGAAGCTGGTCTGTGGGTCAAGGTCCAGGTCTAGACTGCTGTGTTGCAGCCCAGCTGAGATGCTGCTGCACCATAGCTCAGGCGGGGACTGAGGGTGAGAGCCTTTGCCCCCAAGAAAGTTGTCGGGGGGCATCCTCTGCTGGGGCTGCCTCTAGCTTTCCTCATTACAGCTTCTTTTAAGGCCTCCAGCTGTGCAGTTTGGATGCTGGCCCCAAGCCCAGGCAGCTGAAGCCCTGGGTGTGGGGGATGGCTGGTGTCCGGCTCACATCCCCACTGCAGCAAAAGCAGATGGGAGGTTCTTGCCCACGCACTCTATTTTTATTCACATGAGGGAAGACCTCTGTGCCACAGCTCTTTGCAAACATGAGAAGCGTAATTTGTTGGTTTTCCTTTTCTTTTATTTCCTTTTTTTCTTTTTTTTTTTTTTTTTGGTAAACTGAAAAATATGCCACCTCTGCTGCTGTTGAGCACAATCAGTGCTTCAGGAGGAAATGCAGTCTTAGCAGGTCTGATTGCACATGCAGGACAGATTACATGGCTGGAGAGTTATGTAGCAAATAATGGAGAGGTTAGACTGTGAACAGCTGACTTCAGAGCTCTCAAAGGGCCTGCCAGGTGGTAAATGGCCAGACCCACCCAGTTATGTATGAGCACCGGTCGCTATATGGACACCACGAGCTCTGCCAGTCCCCTCTGTGGTGCCGCAGGCTCAGCGTGCTCAAGGTGGGTGCAAACAAGGAAGGTGGCTCAGTGGTGTAGTCCTGCAGGGTCACTTTTTGGGTCCTGTCAGGCTCTGTGCAATAAGGTATGAAGCACCAATGATTGCTATTAAGTTGAGGCACTTCTGTATGTTATTAATCTGATTTTTGGACTTTCCATGAGAAAGCACTGTATAAATTGAAGTACTGACTACAATGAAATCCAATACGACTAGATGAAGTCACTCAGTGTCAGTAAACCTGATAGGGTATCTGAAATGAATATTTTTATTCAAGGATTTGGCTAGCTTGTAATGGGACAGGCATGACCAGGATAGATTTAGATACGTGTGCTGAGCTGTCCCATAATTACATAGAGAAGCTTTTGCAAATGCTTTTTCCCCTCTTTGGTTTGGTAAGTGGTATAAATCCAGAGATGAATGAGGTACTGCCATTGGTCAACAGAATTGGATCTATCTTTGTACTAACAGACTTCTTAGAGTTGTAGAGATTTGTGGTCCTCTTGACAGTCAGCAAGAGAATGTGCAGGTTTAGTTTTGAGACTGTCCTGACAAGGGGTTTCCTGACAAATGACTCTCTCATGAGACCTTTGACATGTAATTCAAACCATCCCTACAGCATGTATACTGCACCCTGATGTACTGTATCCTGGTGAGCAGGTTTGGAAAAAGAAACAGCTGCTGGAAGAAGAGCAGGTGTCATTCCCACAGCAGAAATAAAAAAGAATAAAAGAGAAGAGAGATCTGTATGACTGATGAGGTATAACACCTTACGTACTTTTGTTAAAGAGGGAGGACAGGAGAATTCTGCTTAAATCAGTCACATGGAAGTACTCAGTTCAGAAAGGGAAAAAGCTCCTTAAGCTACAGCTTAGGTTGAAAGTCTTCAGTATGTGAGCAAGAAGTACTGTTTTTATGGGGTTTGAAACAAATCCTGATTACTGAACATACTGTGTGACAATCACTTCTGTGAGAGAGGGATGCTATGAGGATCTAAATGTGGTCCCCGAGTACTGTTGTTTATCACGTCTGACTGTTGCTATATTGTGCATTCAGGGAATTAGACTGAGGGTCTAATTCTGAGTGTTACAGAATTATATGTTTAAGAGGCTCTGGTTTGCATCAGTTAGGACCAGTGTGTGTTTTTTTCAGTGCTTTAAGGGAGATAAGACCCAGACACTGAAGCAGACCTCTATCAGATGCTCCGAGTGACTCTGCATAATCCAGGAGCTGGCCAAGGCGTGTATAAATGGCTCCCTTTTCTGCAAATTACTTCCTCAATAATGCATATATCACAGTAATCCTTTCCTCGGGATTCTCCCCAAAACTAAAAAGCTTAACAGCTGATCTACCCTAGAAAGTTACAGAAATAAAACAACAACAGGAGGAGAAAGGGATTTACTTAACCTTGTATGTTCCAAGTAGTTCCTAGTGTGGCTTAAATAAGTCTTGTATAACAGGAAGGCCTTTCACGTGTTATATATGCATTAAAATCCCCAGTATGGCTAAAATTCATTAAAGACACACAAATGTGTTAATCCAGGGTATGTCATGGTGCCTTGATTAAAAGACAATATTGAGTAATGGTAAACATGCATCAGGGACCAAACTAGTCACATCTCAAAAACCTGCCTTTGGCATGTTTCTGAATATGCACTCTACTTGTTTGTAACCACTTGTTATGCTGAGTCCTGCCCACGGACTTTGTTCTGGGCTTCACCTATCAATTCCTGTATTTGTACACTTGGCCTACAAGTAAACAACTTCGAGTCGTGTAAAAAGTCCTAGCAAGGCTGCACATCCCCAGACTATGCTCTTTAAGCATTCTTTAGCATCTCAGTAGGAGCTGCTGGCCTTTGCATATTTTGGACTAAAGTATGGTTTGTCATCTATTTACTTACTTACTGGTTAACTGGGGAAGCTAAAAATCAGGCACCTTTTTGTTCATTTAAAAAAAAATAAAAAAAAAAAAAAGGTTGGCACAAGATATAACAGACCTGACCCTATAGATGTTCCCTTAATGTTTTGTTGTTTTTACATTTCCTGCTGTTTCATAAGGAGAAATTAAGCATAGAAATATTAAAAATAATACTCCATGGTGTTTTTTAATTGCATAATACCAGATGTGGTGAAGTTGACCTGTGGATTTTTTTGGTGTTTTTGTTGTTGGGGTTTTTGTTTTGGGTTGGGTGTTTTGGTTTTTTTTTTGAGTCATTTGGTATGTTTTTTTCTATGAGGACAACTGTAGAAAAGGTGGGGAGCTGCACAGTGAGCACAGACTGGAACCAGAAACTGAGGAGAAGTGAGTGTAGGCACTTGCCAAGTTTCCTGCTTCCCCACTGGGAAGAATTGCACTTCCCAAGTCTCAGGCATCCAGAGGGGCATATTTTCTGGCTCTTTAGAGTAAGTATAATGATGAATGATACAGTGCCTTTTTTCCCCATTTCTTCTTCATCTAAACTGCAAAAGAAATCAGACTGTACCTTTCCCTGAAACTATAAGATTGTATTAAAAAGGCAGACAAGAAGTCCACAGAATTTAGAGGAAACCTGTGCAAAAGAAATGTCAGTTATTGTAAAGCAGCAACCTGAACAAGAAAACAAAACTTCTCCAGCTGCATCCTACAGCTCTGAACATATTTTACAGGAAAAGAAAGGCTTTAAGAACTCTAAAACTGTATGATATTGGGTCATACATTGCCTGGTTTACTTCTATCTCCAGATATGAACCTGAATCATTGTGAAATTAATTCTTTTCAAAACTTCATGGGTTTTTTTGCAGGCATTTGGTATCTCCTGTCAGATAAATAGATTCCTTAAGTTGATAACGTGGTGGAAGTTATCCTGCTCTTTTGCATTTCACTGAACTCCATTAATAACAAATGTCAAGCACTGCTCATATTGGTTCCATTCAAGAGAAGAATTCAATAAAAGCTAGTGAAAAATTGTGCATCTGATCAAATGTTTGAGAATCCCTGAAGATTGAATTACGAAGAGTTGTAGTGAAACGTGTCAGCTGAGTGAGGGATAATGGAAAATCATCCATCCCTTTGAGCGTGTCATGGGAAGGACCTTGGGGAACACTATAGAGCAAAATATAACTGATAGTCTAATCCATGGATTTTCTAATGGATTCTTATGGAATTTTTTTTAATGGATATTGACTTTGGTGTGTGTATTGTATACATGCACTGAATAACGAAAGTCATGTTCATAGCAATGAATCTGAATTATATATTTGAATTTATATAATAGGAAATGAGTCTGAGTTCCTGCTCTGATCTTTGCATGCTGATCTGAGCTGATGAGAGTAGTGTCATTGAAAACTCTGTTAGGAGGCAGACCTGTTACTTTTACCTATCTATCTCATGTGGAACTTCAGTTCTGTGAAGTCTCAGCAGGGGCACTACAAGCATCAGTTATTTCCTTCCTAGCTGTAGCTAACCAGAGCAATAGTGTTGCAAGAAGAAGCTTCAGCAGTCTACAGAGTGCTAAATAAAATGCAGCAAAACGATGAGCTTTTGATATCAAGAGTTTCTTTTTCTCTACATGTTGCCATAAGAGTGGGAGGAGAGGAAAGACAGGGTGTGGCAGTCTGGAAAGTAAGAAAGGAGCTTAGTCTCCAGAACAGGTCTGTGCTTAAAAGGGAGAAAACGGTGATGCTGGAGAGCATGTCCCGAGGATGAAGTGCAGGAGATCTTATGTATATATACAAAAAGGTAGACAAAAAATTTACATTCTCTGGCACAGGTTATGGAAGAAACAGAGAAAGTTGCACTGCAGTCTGCAGCAGAGACGGATTACAAGGGACATGTGACAGCTTGTGGTATGTGAGCTGTTTTCACATGGGCTTTATTCTCACAGATGCTCACCAGCAGAAGGATGAAAAAGGTAGTATCTCTGAAGCAATCTTTGCTAATGTCTCATCTCACAATTCATTGCAAAGCAAAGCTGGATGAATGGGAAAAGCCAGTAGATTATTTAAACACAAACTGCCATTAAAATCTTTCTCAAGAAGGAATCATATAATAAAGCAAACTGTTAGCGATCACTGGAACTTGGAAACTGGAAGTAAATTAGGAGGGAAACTTAGATAAACCCAAAAGTCATAAAGAATTGTTTGGAGAAATTACACTGGCTCTTGGTGGGTTTTATTAATTGCATTCAGTGACAATGCTGAAAGCGAGGGAAGCACTAACAGTGATGTCAGCAAATATTTAGACCCACCAACAGAGCACAAAAGAATAGAAACAGATTAAAACCAATGTTGGCATAATGGCTGGATGATGAAACAGATGTTCTCACAAGTAAAAGCAGCAGCCTTTTTTAGTGTTTGGAAGACTGAAACACAGGAAAAAGATCTGCAATACGTCCTAATGTCGTTATTAGATAGGGATAGTAAAAATAACATCCTCAAATTTGCTTGGAAGGTGAATCAATCACATTTGTATTCAGTTAGATGATTGACTAGAGGCACAAGTAATGAATTCTCCTTACTTCTAATGTTGCACTTTCATACAGTTTGAAAAACCTTTTTTACAGAAGTTTGCCAAGTTTAGACTGTCTTTTGAAGATCTTTGTTCCTGTCGATAGTTTCAGTAAAGGCTATGCAATGTGGGGCAAGGGAAGGAATTAGTGGAACTTGAAAATTTAGAAATTGGGAAATGTTATTGCTACTACTTTTGTTATTTTAAAAAGATAATCTATCTTATTGCTCTTATTGCTGAAAGCCTATTTGCAGTGGAATTAGTGTAGTAAACTACAAAGATATAGTGGTCTGCAGAGATCACTGGCTTTCTTTAGGATTAAAATCTCTTCACAGTAGATTTGGGGGACAGAGATTCAATTTAGATATGTGATTGATATGTTTGTATACCTTAACCTATTTGGAATTTGAATTTTAGACATCATATTAGGATGTCTAGCATTTTCATGGAAATATAATAATACTTTATGTTGTGAATGGTCAGCTTGTTGCCAAAAGCAAACCATTATTATTACAGATATCTATTATCAGTGACTAGAAACTACTGAGAAAAAAAATGATTCCTCTCCAGAAGGAGGCCTTGATAAATCTAAATTAAAAATGAAACCAAATGCAAAAGAAACTGTTTTCCTGCAGATGTTAGGCAGGCAAATTTCCCCTTGAACGGATGAGAAATAACAGGCTTGAGTCCAAAATGACCCCATTCATACCTTCGGCCAATTTTAGATGTGAAAAGAGATCATTTACATGATCAGAACTCAGAATCTGCAAGAACAAAAGAAGCCATTACCACCTCAGATCTAGTTAGGTTTGTACCTGGCTTCTGTCTGAATACTGGCCATACACTTCATTCAGGTGGTCCTGTCTCCCAGACCAGATATTGTAGAACAGGTGTCACATCATTTAAAGATAGATTTTAATGTCTTTCCTTAGTTCTAACCATCATCAGAGACTACAAAAATACCTCTCTTTAGGTGATATTCTGTCCCCAGATATCACCTTTAAAGCCTGGCATAAGTAAATAGATATTTTTAAAAGCTAACAGCAAGTTTAGCCCCAAGCAACAGAAACAGAAATCTTCTGTAGTAAATTCTTCATAAATGTCAAATAAAACAAAGTCACTGCTTTGTTCACAGTGAACTTACAGTCTAAAGATCAGCTAGAGATAGCTGTAGTATATAGATAGTAAAAGGAAAAAAAGAATCAGCATTTGCTTGTTGTGATAGGCAGTTGCTCAGGCTACTAATTGCTAGATTTAAGTCATCAATATTTGTGTAAAGGTTGAAAGGAAGGGCATTTTTAAAGACTGAAAGGAGAAATTTTCAGAAGTACATACAGATAATTCTTCCTGCAGCTAAGGGGAAACCTGGGAGTAGCGTGAAGCTGCTACTGTGGAAACTTGGGAAGTGGAAAAGGTGGGTCTGTGGAAGAGTGGGAAACAGAGGTCGGTATTTCATGATGAGTGGGACCCGATAGGCATGAGGTTTGGTGGAATGGAAGAGAGACACGGAGAAATGCAAAGGGAGAATGATATAATCCAATCACACAGTTTGTATACATCCAAAGTGATCTCTTGCCATTCAGCCAAAATATATGCAGGGCACGCATTTAGACTTCGGATCTCCTGGATCCTACAGAACTGGTATAGTTAGTGAGATTCTTCCAATTAAAAATATCCCTTGTGGTCAGAGTACTCAACCAGCATGGCAGAGGGCCACTTTCAAGGCCTATAAGAGCCTAAACCTGATGTTTCAGGCATCATTTTGAACAAGTATGGGCAGAGTAAGGTTGAAGAGAAGCAGATGTTTCAGCTATAAGAGCTTAAATATGGAAAGAGAGAAAAAAAGACCCAGTATCTTGGAGATGTCTGGTAGAAAGATATCCTTCTGGATGTGAGAACCTAGGAAAAAATCTGACTTAAAGGTGATGCCCATGCTATAGGCCTGAAGGAATGAGTAGGAAAGTAAAGTTGTTGGCACCAACCAGGAAAAAAAAAGAGGGGGGGGCGGGGGGGAAGGGCAGGGCAAGAGAAAAATGGAGGGTAGAGTTGGTGAGACAAAAAAAAAAAAATAAAGAAAATCTCATGAGAACCTGACAACTCATTGTCTCATGAGAAGAGTTTGTCTTTGTAGAACTTCCTCTAGAACCCAGCCAGGGCTCCAGTGCTTCCCAGTAAGCTCCAGGCAAGAAATCTTTATGATTTCTGTCATTTTGCTCTCCTAATTTCAGTGTGGTTGGCCAGTGAACAAAGTCAGCCTGTGAGGTTGAAGTCACTGTGTATGATGGGTGTTATATGGACTTGTAAATATTTTATCTATCTGCTCCATTGTATTTTTTTTCCCATATATGTTTTAGGTATATTTTGTAAAACAAGAAGAAATGAATTATGAACAAAGGAACATACTATTCCAACTGTGTTGGAGGAGGTAAGAATAGAGAGGGAATTAGATAAATATAAATGTTTATAAAACATTTTTCAGCAATATTATCTGGCAGGATTTCTTTGAAATCTGTGAGAAACCTAGGAAGAGGATAGCAAGACCAAAGACAAAGTTCAGCTTTAAATATTTCCTCTGATATTTTTTCAGTCTTTTTTTTTCCCCCCTTAATACCTTTTACTGCTTCTAATTGAGACCTCAAGGGAAGGAACTATATTATAATTTCTGGTAATGAGTTTCAGTCCCTGGTCTCTTCTCTCTTCTGGTGTCATGGTAGCAAGACTTATTTTGCTAGGTTATGAAGAAGGGGAAAAGATCTACTAAAACTGCTGTACTAGGAAGAAACAACAACAACAACAAAAAGGAATAAATTTTGCAGGTAAAATGCATGATGAGATAGTCAGTGGTTTCCCTATGCCTAAGGCCTTTGCAACATTTCAAACAATGCCTATTAGAGGAACCAGGACTCTTCAAAGAATCTGAAAGTGAAGGTTATGAGTGTACCACAAGGTTGAAATTCCCTGCAACATGTCCCCTAGTCCTGCTCTGCCAAAGAGCTGGTATGTGGGCGTCCACATGTGATCAGATCCCATTCCAGTGCATGTTGAGGACACAGGTGTGCACCCAGATGGGGGAATTTGTGTCCCATGGGAAGATTCTTCCAGCTGGAAAACCTCAGGGCTCGGAGTCCTGGACTTGAATAATGGAGGCACAGGTTCAAGGCAAGTGCAGAGGTCAGGCTTGACCCCTTGACATAACACAAGTTGGAGGAGGTCCCAGTATCTCTTTTTTTGACCAGAAATGTTACTGAGGAATTAGGAATTCTTTCCTGACACAGGTATTGCTGAACTGGATTTAGTTCCTGAGGCAAATGGGCAGCTGGACTTGATGGTATGTCATTTGAGAGTAGGAATGAACATTTTATTAATTGAAAAAAAAGCCTTTATTCCCCTTGATACTCGTGGATTTGAAGATGTATTTATGTAGCTTTTTTCTTCTTAATCTGGCTACAATGATGACATTAAATTATTTTAATTCCTGGTGCTCTATATTCAACAGTGGTTTTCAGTCTGCAGCTCACATAGCCTTGAATGTCCACAGGCTAGTTCTGAGTGTGCTGTGAAAGGTAAATTAAGAACAACAAAACAATTCTCAGAATTATATTAATTTTGTATTCACTGTGTAAATTCTGTCCCCTCCTAGAATCTTTTTAAGTGTCCACTAACAAAAAAAAAATGTTGAAAATTGCTTCTCTGGGGAAAAGCAAGAGTAAATGTCAGTTCAGGTTTGTTGCCTTTTAATTTTTCCTGCTTTACAACTTTAGCGTCATACAGAAAAGAACAATAACTTATTGCTAGACAGTGATGTATCATAATACTTCAAGGTTAAAACTTTCCGACATATAAAACAATAATATGCATGTTGCTGGCATATAAAACAATAATATGCATGACCCATGTTGCAGTCTTAGGACAAAAGCTATAACAAGAATGAGAAAAAGGATTATGCTGATCTTTCATTTATATAAAAATATTAAGAAAAAATATTAATTTCTTTTGGCTATAGTTTCCATAAAATATTCTTTTACTTTTCCTCTGACCCTTTCTTGAAAATCATTTTGCGCTTTCTATGCATCAACCAAATATGTCAATAACAGACTACCATGACCTTCCTGGTCAAATGAAACTTTGTGTTAACACTCAGTGTCTTAGTTAGGATTCAGTTCTGAAAATAAATTCATGGCATGTGCAACCAGTTACAGAGGTAAAGACTTTATCTGCTAACATATATTTAGTGCAGGGACTGACTTCTTTTGTGTTCTGTACAGGCCTGAGTTCATGGTCAGTGCTATATAAATACAATTTTTAAAGCCTTTGTGACTTTCAATATGTTTAATTCAGTTCTTTAATACAGCCAACTCAGGAGTTTATTCACTTTGATGATTAAGGGGAAATGTGTTTCTACTTTTTTAATTCTGATTTTTTTTTTAATTTGTAGCAGTCTCCTTTGCCCAGTACCACTTACAAAGATGTGGTCTTGATCTGATTTGTATGGTGCTTTTTGTTCTCGTATTTCAGAGCCATAAAATTCATTGTAATATTTAATTAAAAAAACTGCTAAGTCAACTGATTATTAAGTAGATGTGCTTGTACTAGTAACAGTATTGAATATATTATGCCATTGATCTGCTATAATTATGTCTTCTCCTTTTATCAGACCTAAGCAGCGAAGTTGAATTATTTACCTCAGATCTAGCTATGGCTGATGAAAATTACATAGCTACAACAAGATTAGTTTTTGTAAAGAAGACGCAATAGGAACAAATGGTGGATACCTGATTTGCTACCTTGTGTCCACTGCTGTTGTCTACAAAGGAGAGATGAATTTGAATCATTGGTTGGTTTTAAATAAATACATATGAACATGTATAATATCACACAAAGATATTTGTATAAATATTTAATATAAATCTCTCTCTTGTAACTTCCTTTGCTTCCAGCTATTGACTCAATGACCATTGTGACTTGCGCTTTTGTCATTTTCAGGCAGCGGTATTTAAGCTCACAGTAGGGAACAAAATATGAGTGCCAGGATCTGCAGAGCTGTTTCCCGGCCCCTCACAGTGTGACTTGGCTCTGCTGGGTGCACTGGCGGCCGTATTACTTCCCAAGGAAGTCTAAGGTTTGATGTTTGCTTTGTGAAGCCTTACACATCCTTAGCAGTTATAATCAGTCCTCTGGGAAGCCCAGAGTGCCTGGGGAGAACAGAATTTGCTTTTTTTTTTTTTGCAGAACTTGGGTCTGGCAGCTTTTGACAGAACTATTTGGTTGACATCATGGTCCATGGCTAATGTAGGTCTCAAAATCTGCATGAAGTGTTGGGTGGGTGCTTCTCAAAAATGTGCTTGAAATGGTGAAAATCCAATTTCTGTAAATATTTCTAGGGTATTAGCAAAGCTGCAATGGCTGAAATAACTTGAGTTCCTATAGTTAGTTTAAGACTAGACGGGAAAATCTTTCTGGATTGGATGCTCAGGAGCAGAGGGATTTGCTAATTAGATTTAATTGTGTCAGCCTGCAGTGCCTGATAAAATTCAAATCAAATACTTTGTTGGCATGATGAGCTATGTAAAGCAGTGCCAAACTGTAAAAAAAAAACAAGAAACAGATCCTCACATACTCTGCTTCTGGCTGGAGGTACTGCCTGCCCAGTGTTAGTCTACCTTGTGACTGGGGATTTTATTCTCTGTCTCCATTTATCTCTATTGTTACATCCTCATTTGACTCCAAGTTTCTTCACAGCAGTCTGCTGTTGCTGCTTTGTGTGCCTGTCTCAAAAAGGGTGACTGTTCCTACAAGGAACAATGTCCCTGGCTGTACGTGGTTGGAATCGGATAAATGAAAGATCCTGGGGCTGGAGAGAGACTGTGACAGGAGAAACGTGCCTGAAGCAGGCAGGCATTTGAGCTGAAGAGAGGGCAGATACTAAGGACTGTTAGGAACAGAAGTGATTTTTTTTTTTTTTTTTTGGGGCAGTTAAAAAAAAAAAAGGTTGATAGTTTAGATTGCCTCAGGCAGAGAAAACAGTTTTCAATAGAGAGGAAGCACAGAGGCTGGTAACAAGAAGAAGGCAGTCTGGAGTGATGAAGTGAACTGCTGGTGAAATGGAGGGTATTCTGCAGAGTCGGTGCCTCTTACAAAACAACCACGTCAGTGTAACATTGCTGGAGATCAGCCTGCTGGAGAGAGGTGAGGTAATGCGAGGAGTTCGAGGAATGTCAAATTACCTGTTTGACAAAGTATATGAGCATGGTGTTCATGAATATTGTAGTGTATTACCAAAGCAGGTCCTAAGCTGTGTCTGCTTGAGAAGGAGGATGAATCCTTTCTGTCCCTGACTTGATTTCCTACCTAGGAAATGATGCTGGCCTCTGTGCTGAGATACAGACCTATTAACTACCAGTGTCTCCTTCATATGAGCTCTGTCTGTACCAAGTCCTGAGCCAGGATACTGGAGAGGTGGGATGCACCTCTGACTGTGACGTGAACATACAGCTTGGCTTTGGGCACTTCACTGGTCTGTGCTGCTTTCTCCATTCCTCAGTCTCTTCCGAAAATACCCGAGGGCACAGGTGATCCTCTCCTGTTTCTAGGGACTCTGACACAATGTGAATGAACTAGGTCTTTGAAGCTCTACTATACTCAGCGTATGTTAGTTTACTATTTTTTGCCAGGTTTTGGTTGAGAAGTCATAGGATTTCGGCTTAAGGCGTATTTTTGACGTCTTTCCCATCCCTCTAAGGATAGGAAGGAGAGGTTGGGTGCACCCTTGTAACAGTATAGGCAGGGGATAGGAAAGGTGCAGAGGAGACCCGGAGATGGATGGTTCTGACAATCTGAGTTACTGTGACTTCACCAGTGTCACAGTGACTGACTACGTACATGTCCTTGCCTACCAGAGACAGACAGCAAGACAAAACATTTTAGCTTCAAGCCTCTTCCAGCATGGTAATGCTGTTGTGTGTCTAAGCCACTTGCTGTTTTTCAATTATAGCTTTGGTTTTTTCTCCTCCTTTAGAAGAAAACAAAATAAAATATCACAGAGTTTCCTGCTGGCCTGCATGTTCTATAAATGAACCACCCTTTCCACTGCCCTGCTCGTTACTGGAATTACTCTCGGCAAAAATATTTAGTATTTATGTGTTGGCAAGCTGTGTAGTAGAGAGAGATGAGAAAGGGATCATCAATAAGATGAGAAAAGAGAGCAAATCTCTTTTCTAAGAGGAGTTATGCTTTTTAAATCTCTAAGGGGAGTATGTTGTGAGGGAGAGAGTTAGAAGTGAGACTGCTAATATCTGAAAGAAATCCACGTTAGGAAAGAGGACAAGGTGGTAGAAATCTGAGAGCAAGGAAACTGCAAGGAAGAGAGGCCGAGAGAGTCTGAAGGACTTTGTAGAGAAAGAAGATCAAGGCTGTAGAAGGAAAAACAGAATTATCCATGTGGTGTGGTAAGGTTAAAACTAATTTCACAATTTTCACATTGGTTTTCCAATAACATAAAGTAGGAATGCAGAGAGCACGGTGCAGGTTATTATCAGTAGAAGAAGGGACCCCAGCTCCAACGTGTGATGCTCATAGCAGACCGCCTATAATTTTTAGCAGCAGTTAAAGCACAGCCCTAGTCTCATTTACTAATAACAATTTAATCATGGCCCAAAACTTTTCTAGGTTTCTTTGCAAAACCCGCACTCCATATTGCTGTAGCCACATAGCTACTAATGCTTGAGCTGGCTGATGGAAAGCTGCCTTACTATTGTGAGAGCAACTTAGACATACTGCTGGCTTTCATGGAATTTATTATATGCCCACCTCTTCTTTAGAAAATGTATGTAAACTTCTAAGTCATTTAAGTGCTTTGAAAAACCTACTTTTAATCTCAGTGCTGTGAAACTATGAGTGGGAAGATGCTTATGAGGTTACACTGGGTAAAGCCTTTGGCACTGTTCACTAAAGCAGTAAAAATTCAATGAGGAAGTGTTGAAATTGTGTCAGAGGAAATTGTTCCAGCAGGGAACTCGAGACTATAAAAATAAATATATATTGCTGCCTTGTGAAATGTTAATAGACAATTTGAAAAAAAGACCTTGGGCCTTGTAGTCCAGATGTTGAAAAAAAAAATTGCAAAATGTCATTTAAACTGTTTTCCTTGTGATACACTCAAGGGTGGGGCAGAAATCTCAGCATCCATTCAGTCTCACTAACCTTGAAATGACTGGAATAAATCTCTGTGTGGCGGGACAGAGTTCACTCATGAAGCCCCCTTTTTGGTTTCGTAGAAATATAAAGACAATACAATATGGAAGGGAGACCATAAGAAAGTCTTACACTTAGTACCACTCAGGAAAGCAGTGCTAAAGGAGGCTTGTGTAATTATTCTACATTACAGCTAAAAATATTAGAAAAGAATATTAGTAAAAGTTTGGTGGCAAGTTCACTCAAATTAAACCCATTTGCCAGGCCTTGCAAAAACAAGTGTTCTTTACACAACAGAAAGTTGCTCTGGGAACCAGTTATCAGTGTTTCTCAAGCAGTGTCTCACAAGTGGACTGAAAAACACAGAAAAAGTGAAGCATAGCCAAATATAATTGTTGCCTTTTGCTTGGCTCATTTTGATGTTTATTGTGCAGACCTGTGGCTCTCTTTGGGTGAAATTTCTCTCTCTGCAGAGCAGAAACACTTAGGTTACAATTAAAACCCTATTTTCAGAGCTCAAGTGGGACTTCCATGGTGCATAGACCCTGTGTTGAAGTAATTTCTGTGTTATTACTTTTTCAATACTTTATGTCTGCAGTAGGTTGTACCATGTTCTCAGCAAGTATTTATGTGAGGAACATGGCTTAAGGCAGCATATAATTTTCAAAATAGACAGGGTAAAAGAAAGGATACAGAGATTTTCATGTGGCTATTGTTACTGTTCACCCTTGCTATCTAGTTCTCTGTGACATGGCAGTTGCACAAAACACATTCTACTAATGAAAAACACAGTTTTAAAAAAAATTTTTTTAAGTCTGACCTTCTTCTAAGTCAGAACAAGGGCAGTATAGTGAGTTTTAATGCATTAGAAGGGTTAATCTGGAATTGCCTCTTCTGGATAATCATTTGTGTTTCCTGCTGTTTTCTTTAAATACTTCCAGCTGCATAACTACTGTAATAGCTTTCCTAATTTTCAGCCAATGGCCAAGACAACATGAAACTTCACTCCTGGCCAGTTTGATTCTTAGTTTTGCATTTGACTTCAGTGGAAGCTAAAGCACAGGTTTAAAATTCTAGTAGAATACAAAGGTTTCTGATAACCACAGTGGTGTTCATTTATAATCCCTACTAAAATTTTCCTTTGGTAAGTCCCACAAATTAACATAATGTTTCTTACAAATTATTTTCAGTTTTGCATGTACAACAAGAAAGAACAGAAAAGACAGTCTTGAAATGATACAGTAATTTGGTGTGCAAGATCATGTCACAGTTGCTGACAAGCTGAACACCACATATTTGGTTCAGGAAGTGCATCCATGTTGAAATGAAGTTTATAGTCTTAGTCATTATGGGAGAGGATGAAAAGGAAACCACCTCACTGTTTTTTAGAGAGGGTGATATAATGGATACATCAGAATCAATTGCACTGAGAGTAATGGAGTGAGGCTGCCCACATCATTACTCTGAAGACATTCCTTTTGCCCACTCCTCCCACTGCTCACAGGATCTGATTTTGGTGGTTCATTCCTTGTGCCACTTCTTCGGAAAGACAATTTTGCAAAAATATATTTTGCCTTCAGGCATGCTATTGTGAAGTTTCTTTTCAAGGAGTTGGAGGGTAGCAGTGAAAATTAGCAGCTCAGAAAAAAAATAAATCTAAAGCATTATTAATTTTTTTAAATACTGGGCTAAAATGAGAGTGACAGCAGTGTTTAATGGCTTAGAAGCTGGGTACCCCAAACTCTGTTCCTAGCTCTAACAAGGCTCTGATGATGCTTCTTTTTCTTTTCCTACCTTCTGGCCATTGTGTTTACTTGGACTCAATCTCCTGTGCACTAAGTGTTTGTGCAATGCATGGTGTGCACAGTGCAAAGAGGTCATCACTCCACCCAGTACTTTGAAGTTGGTTGGAGGTGGCTATAATGATGACTTAATGTCACCTGCATGGGCAGAAGCCTGAATCTCATTATGCTACACCTAGCCTAATAACTATGGATTTTAGAAAAAAATATATATATCCAGTCTTTCACAGCTGATGGTCTGAGGTATAATGACTGCAGGGGGCAAAAAGAGAAGGAGAAGGGAATGAATAGCATCAGAGATGACTAAGTTATGGGCCTAGCTTCCCTCTAGGGGTTCAGCTAAGCACATACATAGAGTAACCTGACTCTCTCCAGAGCACATCATCTACCTTTACATTGGCCTATTTAGGCTGCAGTGCATTCCCCTGAGATGCTCTTCCAGGCAGAGTTAGGACTGTGTAAAGGGTCTGTCAGTATCAGCTGCTTTGGCACATATTACGAGCTTTATGGTACAGGAAAGGCTTTGCAACATTGCCTGCACCCTGATAGTCCATAGTCTGATTATCAGCTATATTTGTACTGTTAAATGCCTTGGGAAGTGCAGTCTAATTTTTGTCCCTTATCATAAGTGGGGAGGGAGAATGTGTCTATTAGAAAACCCCAGAACAGGCACAAAGAAGTGTTTGAAACCAATGAATGTCAAAGGACATCTCTGACTAGTGCAATACAGCCAGAGTGGGTATTCCAAAGTGGCCAATTCAGACCAAAATAGCTACAAGGGTTGCATGGGAATTATTGAATTCAATTATTTTCAGTGTTTTTCCTTTGACTAAAATATTGATCTGAAACTAATTACCTATTACTAAGGTGACTGTAAATCCAAAGTTATGCATTTGGGAAAGGGACTTGAACATGGCCAGGGGGTCACGCCTTATAATTGAGGCTTAATTAGAAACAGAATAAGGATGTCACAGGTCTTAAACTTTAAATGCACTGTTACTGTCAAAATCCTTTAATAATGTAAATAAAGAAAATGAAATTGTTTTAAATTCAAATAACCACTCAAGTAAAAAATTATTTTTTCCCAAAGAAATTAAATTCTGAAGGGGCAGACAGTCAAATTGTCTTTTTGGTTTCTGTTACTTTCAGTGGTATGTGGATTCCAGATTATGTATTTGAAATTGATAATTAATACAGATTGGTGAGAAAGGAAGAGTAGCCTCTGCTTGCACGTACAGTTCTGTCATAGGCCCTATGTGGTTTTTTGCTTCTGTTTTATTGTCTCACAAAATGCATGATGCAGTCCATGACACTAGGAGCAAAACACCCAGAAAAAGCATAGCAGGACACTATTAAAGACCTGAAAGGTCTTTAGCTACAGAGTAAAGTACACTGCCAAAGCTCAGTGCAGAACAGTGCCCAGTTCTCCTCACAGAACAAAGAAAACTCAACTAAAATAAATAATTAGTTGTATTGGACTTTGTTTTATAAAACTGTCTGCCCTAGTCAGTTAGTGGCATTCTATGGTAAGTAATAATGAAGTGACAGACTTTCTAGTTCAGTAGTTCCTCTCTAGTTAAAAGAAGTGGTGACAGATGAATTTATTGCATACAGGGCATCAAGAAGCCATGCTAGTGAACTCTGTATCTGTGCTGGCTGCATGGGTGAGGATGAAGAGGGTACTAGTCTTAGAAATGCTAGTATGTAATGTTCCAGTTTTCTCAGTGCTCAATCCAAGGAGGCTGGGTGCTACCCAACCTGAATTTTGCCTTCCTCTTCTTTTACCATAGCAAGACAGCTCTTACCCACCAGAGCTACATACATGGGCCAAGTGAGATATTGGGTTCTGACTGCAATGTTATGATCCACCAGAGCTTCTTACACAACAGCACAGAAGAGATTTTTGGAAGAGCTGGACAGATGAGGCCCCTTTAAGAGGACCTCCCAGGGGAGCATTTCTCTCCTTGTGTTCAGGCTAGAGGTGTGCAGTGGCAGCAGCTGAAAGAGGCCCAATTGAAATTACCATAAAACCATTGAAGCCATGATGTTTGACACTAGATAGCCAAGGCTTTTCAGCTATATTAATTTATATCAATTCCCTACAATAACTGACAAACTAATTTAAAGCTGAATAGGTATAATGATTAATAGGATTATTGCAGGCACTTTGAACTAAAAAAACCTATAAAATGCTAATAATGATGTATAAGGGCTATTAGTTGCTACATGAGGCTCAGAAAAGATATGGGTAAATGATATGGAAGGTCACTGTGCACAGTTCCAGCTGGAGAGAACCTCAAGTCATGTTGCTGACCCTGGGGTCTGGGGCAGAGAATTGTTCTTGGAGGCAGATGTCTTTAGCACCATTGTCATAGCCATAAGATCTAAATTTATAAAGACTGACAGTGCGCTTGAACTGTGTATGGGAGGCAACAGTCTCAGACTGTCTTCTTTCTAACGGCCTGCCCTGAGAGGCTGGATTTCTGTTCAGAGGCTTCGGGTGAGCTCAAAACAAGGCCAATCTCTATTAATGAAGCCAGTAAAGCCTTTCTGTATTTTTGTTAGCAGCAAGTTGTTTTGGAGCTTTCTGGTTCCTGTGCCATCAATCATCAAAGCAACTCAAACTGTTTAGTCTGCTTCTGGACTTTTTCTTGAACTATCCATCAGGGGGGCGTTGGGAGTAGAAGGGCAGTGATTCTTAGCAGAAGAACAGAAAATGGAGCAATAAGGAAAGCTAAGCCAACTTCTTTATTTGACTTCTTTTGTGAAATGAGACAAAAGAAAGAGAGAGAAAAAGATATCGAGCAATCTAGACTAGGAGAGTGAATAGCCTGTCACACTGTGCATTTTCAATTAATTTCAGTGGAAAAGAGGCTCTTTGCTGCTACTGTTTTTCCTGTTTTATAAAATATCTTTATGTTGTTTGACATCAGTTTGGAATGCTCTTGTGTTTACCCCTTTTGACCATGATGCACAGTATGAAATGGGCTAAAGAAATACAAGAAACTGAACTCTATGAACTGAGTTACTTCTGCCTCCTCTCTTGTTCCTGGCAGCTCTGTTGCTTAAGTTTCTTATTTCCCTTCATCTTCAGATTTCCAGGATCTCCTAAGCTTCTTCTCTCTTTGCCAGCTCTTACAGCAGATGGAGAAATGTAGATATGTAGCATAGAATGATGCTCACTAGACAGATAAACTTCACAGTTACAGAAGTGAGAAAAAGGAGAGTCCAGAGGAGGTAAGTTTATGGAGACTTGTGTTCCAGTCTCTGCTTTGTTAGAGACTTCATGGATCACCTGCATTTAGCTTATCTCCATCTGACTTTTATGAAAATAGAGATGAAGAGTATGTCTCTGCTTTTCAAAGATCTTAGGAGGCTAAACAAGGGCATGTGGTGTTCAGTACTTTGAGAACAGGAGTTATATAAGTACTTTGGATAGGTCTATTAATCATGTACCTCTGATTGCATCTTCTGAACAATCTATCTCACCAGGACTACCCTGATATCAAGCAGCTTTTAACATCCATCACAGTAAATACAAGACCTGAGCACTACAGAAATGTTTTCTTTGAGTTATTTTTGAGAAACAGAGGTTATATGACCCAAGTTTATGGTCAAAATGTAGTATTTTATTGTCCACAAAAATTGGATGGGCCCAACACAGGTCTTGATACTGCAATAATAACTATTAGCATTCTACAACTCACAGATCCAAATGTCAGAAAATGACAATGTCTTATGTTCTAATCAGGCAGGTGGATAGAAAATTTGTTATTGAGTTCTGTGGACTACTATGGGCATAAGGTACTATTATTGTCCTTCTTTTTTGTGGTATGCAGTCCATTGCAAAGGGTGTCTACACGATTAGATCCAAGCAAGGCAGATTTGAGAACAATTTCCTATGTTTAATGCAGAAAGGTCAGTGAAGCATGTATTCTGCCTTCAAAAAGCACCCTGTCTTACTTTAGTCTAGCAGGTTGCCTGTTTAGCTCCCATCATCTTTATTTTCTGAGGCTTTTTGTTATCAGGTGGGCCTAGTGCTATATTCAGTTTAGTGAGTGCTGCACTATCAAACAGTTCTGTTTACCTTTTAAAAATAGTCTCGTAATTTCTTTTCATTTGCATCTTATTGTACCCAAGCACAAATGCAGGGTACACAATACACTGTAATAAACAGAGAAAAGTCAGAGGAAGGCTGAACACATTCTTATTACCTAAATCCATCCTGACTGCCTCTGCAGGGAAATATGGGTAGTGTATGCCCTTTGGGAAAAACTTTTCTTTGATTAGCCTTATTGGTCACTGAAGGTCATTTTTTATTCTAATGAAATACAGCTGCAGGTGCCTTTTATCTGTATATAAATAAGAAGCTTGTGAATGCTAAAAACTCCTGAGGGACTGGTTTGTGTGTTCAGTGTTTCTCTTTGATACCTAAAGCAATGCTAAATAATTATTTATGTCCTATGTACAGAAACAGGACAGAATGTCTGCACTCATTGAATATACCCGACATAAATTTCCATGCTGAAAATGTCTCTTTTGCATCTCTTTCCTTAATATGGACTAGTTAAATTCATGAGCCAAACTTTGCCTTTTTAAAAGCCTTGTTGTGTAACATAGGTCCCTGTGGTATTTTTTCCAGAGGTTTCTCATGCAAATCAGGGGCACTCCATTTTGAACTGCTGACTAAATATTACAGTGGGCTTTTGGAAGAATACACTTAAGTCTTCAGATTCAATTACTGGAAATAGCCACTTCACCTGTAACTACTTTTATGCCCTTTATCTCCAACAAAACTAAGTTGATTAATTTGAAATTTTAGATGCTGTTTTTTAATATAGCACTAGAATTTTTCCAAAGAGTTTCAGAAAAAGAGTGTAAGATATTAATGGATAGAGTGAATTTAACTCCTTTTTCTTTTGAAAGATTTACCTAGTGCTTTTCTGGCTCCTATTTCCACAGTGAACTCCTACTTAACAGAACTGGCCATTACAGGTTTTGAGCAGATAGATAAACATAATAGAATTGTGGTTTTTATGCAGCAATACAAGAACACCTATATTGTATCAAAACATCATGATCACATAATCATAAATGCATTTTGCAGTATATAGACCGGTTAAAAATTTCCAGTCTGTCAGATATTGCTTATAACTGGAAAGAACTTTGCTACACTCATTATTCAGTAGATAAATCAGTCCTACCACGTTCTGAAACTCTTTTAAGGACACATTTACAAAAGTGAAAAAGCAGTGATTTCATATGCCATTTCAAAACTGTAACAACTGGATAATTGGCACTGCCACATGTATAGCTTCAGATTATTCAAATAAATGGGAAAATATTATTTAATTCTATATGGGTTGACTTATTATTTCTGTAAACAAATAGTGTTAATTTTTATTTCCTACACTTTATAGGTTCATAAACTGGGATTATCTGCTGTAGTCAGCAAAGATATTATTTCATAAATTTTATTGCAGGAGTTAAGGAAAAAGAAATTATGAGTAATTGGAGGAAATGCTATCATAAGTAAAGTTGCAAATTTTTCCACTGAAAAACTTTTATTCAGGATGTGTAAAAGTCTCAAAACAGTAACTTTTCACAGGAAAACCTCAGTTTCAACAAAAATGAGAAGACATAAAGAAAGACTCTGTATTGTAGTAGGCAGAGGACACCAACCTGGATGTGGAAGACATTCTTAAAGTTCCCGAAATGAATCATGAGGGAATTAAACTATGTTGTTCAAGATGTTCACTTAGGCACCATGTCTGGCAGGCTTTTACTATTCTGTTTACTATTCTTTGTGATTTAAGTGAAGAACTCTGAAAGAGATGGTTTTCTTCCTCTTGAAGGGGAATAGACACATGGTAAATCTGGAAGTGTTACAAAACAAAAATATGAGCAATTACTTTTATTTTACTTCCATGGCTTGAAGGAAATTGGCAAAATATTTTCAAATACTGTTTCATTACTAAATGCAATTGATTCTATACCTTTCTTTGGGATAAAAGGGAAATTCTGGGGGAGAAGATTTGGTATGAGTACATAAAATCAGGTAATACTGAATTCTTTGCCTAAAAACACACTATAGCTTTTCTAATCAGGTGTGAATAGAGTCTTTGGATGAGCAAGGGAAGAAGGACAGGGATCACTGGTTCACAGTCTTCCAAACTAATCAGATCATCTGAATCACTGTACTTTGTACTCCTTACCAAACAGCCCTGCTTGCCCACTCGACTGGCCCTATACTAAGCAACAGATATTACATGTCTGATTTTAGCTGTGCCTTGAGTTCTATTTCAATGACAATCAAGCATGGTTTTGACATTCCACTTGCCCACAACTTGTTTCCCAAACTAAGGCCTAAGGTTATGTCATAAGAAATAGAGTGTGTGTGGGGGCAAATCCACAAAACCTAAAATTGTTCTCTTTGCCCTGAGTTTTCTGATTTAGTCTCTCTGAAGATAACTAAAACCAATAAAGGTGTCACTTCAACAGTAACTATATCTTTATGCCTAAGAAGGTAATTGAAAATATCTTGGACAAGTTGAACTTCATCAGCTGAAAACACTGCCTCCTTAAACATGGGTCTACTTTGAGAAATGCCTGTTTAAATGGAACTTTCAAATGAATAACTCTTTTCCTGTGTGCTTTCAAGTGATAGGGGACAGCGATAAGTCAACTGCTGTTTATTTCAGTTAGTGTTGCAGAGACAATGCAGCCAAGAAAAGTGAGAGCTGATCCATTTTTCTTCACATACATTGTGAAAAGAACTTTTCATGTTGCTGCAGACGGATGTGACAACGTGAACCCTTCCCCTTCCGGGTGCCAGAAACAGCCTAAGGGCTTAATTCAGGCTACACAGTATTTCTTAGGTGCAAGGGGAGGAAAAGCAATTACCTTACAGCTTTGAAAGTGTTGTAAATGTTATGCTAGGGGTAATCCTCCATACTAAAAAATGTTGAAGAGCAACAATATATAGTAATCCTATAGAGGAACAGCACCTTTACAGTATCAGTTAAAAATCCCGAGTTTTGGTAAAATACGAACATATTATATAAAGGGGTCTTGTAAAAAAAACTCAAATGCATTGTTGTAGCAACAATAACTTTTGAGAACCAACATATAAAACAGCTTTCTGCAATTGAATGAGACGGGATTATTTTGCCATTCACTGGAATGTCATACACACGAATATGAAGGCAGGTGTAAAAATTTGCAGTTCTACCCCTTACAAAGAAGAACATGAAACAATTGATTCATCTACTTTTCATGCCTCTTTGTGTGATGGCCAAGGGCATTTTTGCTAGGTTTCCATACAATTTGTGAGTCTTCATATTGTGGGGATGGCTGAATTTGACAGGCTTAGTTCTATTCAAAAGTTAGGTAGCTCCAATTCTGTAATTAAATAAAACTGAAAAGAAGATGAATTTTGTAATTAATAGTTGGAATATTAAAGGCAAGAAGGAAGATACAACTGGTATTCAGGCTAGAAAGACTTCAGCCTTTGAAATGCAAACTCTGGCAAGGAGCAGCCACCAGAGCGGGATTAGCAACAGGATTAATGTTTTAGACATCTTTCGTTCATTTGATCTTATTGTATTCTGATTACAAGAGATGATGGGAAGTGCTGCTTCTTTGTGTGTAGGTCCCTACCTAATTTAAAAGGACATAAAGGAATTTTCTTCTATTTTATTGCGAGAACTTCCGGTAATTTCTTCAAGGAGAAATCAAATTAAGTCTGCCCATACAATGCATTCACAAAATGATGATTCCAAAAATATCTGGAGAAACATGAGAGTGGACAGACTGCTCCACGCTGCTTATTTCAGCATGCTCAGCATCCAAATAGTCTCAGGGTATAGAAGGCTACCCTGTGAAGGACTCAGACTGAAGTGAAACCTAGAATAGAGACCCTCTGTGTGCTGACATTTTCAAAGGTTCCAGCAGTTACCACCCATCCTAGCTGAATGCTTTGCTGAGTATTTTTAATCCTGCTAAATACAGGGTTATGCTAAGCCACAACGAGGCTGAGTAAGAACTCCTATTTATCTTTTTTGCCCAGTCAAAAAATCCTGGAAGATGCAGGACTGTACAGTGATCTACTGTGTATTCAAGTTAAGGTATGTAAAGAGTCTAAATTATATTTAGACTGCAGATACCTTCAGGCCAGGCTGATGTTCCCCCTCTTTAACTGCATGGTCTGAAATCTGTGGGATCTTAATATTTGTTGCTAATTTTATGTTATATTGTTGAAGCCCTGTCTCTTCTTAACTGAATTACAATAAAGATTCATTCAGGCGTCATTTTTTCCATGCTTCTGACATCTTACAATCCATTACAAGGCATTCTGATTTGGGGTTTCAGTTTTTGTTTAAAAGCCTTTATGATACTGTATTAAGAAAGGCCCAAATTCAAGAAAATTTTTGTTGGACTTTAAATACATGCCTAAACTTTACTGACCTCAAAAATTGAAGTGGAGATTCATAGTACATGGGGAACAGAAATGTAGAAGACACGCTGTGTAACTGAAGTCCGAACTTAAAAAGAATATGTGAAAAAGAGCATGAAACTATAAAACTAAAGAAAATCATTGAATAATTGTGGAACTGAGTTGCCAAGGTTCATATATGTGATTTAATCATGTTTTGTGTAGCAACAGTGTGGAAAAGTGCTGCTTAGGAAGCCTTATTTTCTTTCTAGAAAGGGCAGGGTGCAGCACTGAATGTTTCAATATTTAAAACCACCTACGTGTAGAAGATGATCCTAACACTAATCTAAGAAAAACCTTTTGAGAAATATCCTTTTCTTTTTATATAGTTCCTGGATTTTGGCTGGATGTTAATAGTTTTGTAGAAGAAGAAACAACATCTATTTCATGCTTCTACTCTAAGGCAGCATCAGCTATACCTACTCTTTTCTTGATAGATGATTATCAAGCCCGTTCTTAGTTACCTACAATAATGAAGTTACCACATTTCTCCCAGGCAGTATGTTTTAGGGTTTCACTATCCTTTACCATTTAGAAAGTCTTTGATAATGACTAACCTGGACTTTCCTCGGTGCCATTTAAGTCCATTACTTCTTTTTTATCCATGAAGAACAGATTATTACCAGCTCCTTGCAGGAGCTTTTACAGCATTTGAAGTCTGCTCACCAAGTCTTCTCTTTTCTAAACTAAACATTCTCAATTAAGGAGGCTGAAATGGATTAGTACTAAAATCAACTGTCAAAAATAATGATCCACTGAAAACCTAAAAAGCTGTTTATAAAGCTACCTCATATCATAAAAAGAACTGATTACATGCTATTTAAAATAAATTCTTTTGATGTTTTGCCTGACATGAGAGCCTGTCAGGAATGTTCAGATTAAATGTCTTTGTCAGAGAGAAATTTTATTCTTCTAACTTAAAGCTTTTCTTCCAAAACATATCTAGTTTGGACATTTTTGAAAAGAAAGTACAGTCTCAGTGAGAAACTATATGCCATCCAGCCCTGAATAGTGAATGGTATAATATTGTTAGCTTGGGTAGTGTTAAGCTGAGGTCAAGGCCCTTGCTGTGAATGATTTGGGACATGAACTTTAGCACCTTGTACCGCAGGTGAGCAACCTAACCTTTTGCTAGTGTTTTCTGGGCTGGGGAAAGGTGCCCTTTCTTTTGATTTTTCACTTTGGCAGGACTTTGTTTTGTCCTGGCCACCACATCTGAAATGTTAACTGTTTTCTGGATGAGAACATTCCCTTTCTATTTCAGACTGACAGTTCAACTATACATGGCACAAGGAAGAGCCTTTTATGGAGCCATCACATCAAGTGAATTCAGAGAAGAAGAAAACAACATAAAACTGTTGTGTTTTTCTGACATTTTGGATCTAATTGAGGAGGGACAGATACACAGAGGTATTCAAGTGCTGTAGCAGGGGAGTGAGAACTTCCTCAGCTTTTCTAATCTTGCTGGACACAGCAGTACTGCTGAGAATTGCCCCCTTAAGCAGAGACCCAGGATGCAGCAGGAGTGGGCAGCTCCTTGGGGGCCAGGAGCCATGGGAGACTCCTGGGCTGGCAGGGCAGGGGCTTTGCCAGTCACAGGCAGGTCCAAGGCCGAGCCAGGAAGCCTGGTCCATGGTCAGGTCCACATCAGTGGAGTGCATGGCCTGGCACATAGCAACGTAGCTCAGGTCAAGAACAGAGTGGAGGGCCTGAGCTTAAACGCAGGTCCCAAGGGAAGAGGGACAAGTTGCAATCAGACCACTGTACAGAAAAGCTGCAAAAATCTGAGGTTTTGCTTTATTACAGGTGTGAGGTAGGTGCACATAACAAGCTTTTCTCACTTCCTTTGCCAAAAACCTGATTTGTTATTAGAGAGATTTGGCTTGCTGTACGTGAGATTTCTGGGAAAACATACACCCATATAGTAAGACCAAGAAAATAGCCGTAATACTGAGTTGCTTATTCAGGGACTAGACTCACGGCTCCATTCTCTGACAAGAAATTTCATTGAAAACTCAGAATTTACTGAAATGCTAAATTAAAATGTCTCTGCCAGAATATCAATCACTCATAGCAATGGAATGAAGAAGCATTGAAGGAGATGCAGGGGGTGAGGTTTTTGTGTTGGCTAAACCTTTTCTCCCACTGCTGATATGATGCTGCCCCAAAGTGATCGTCTTTCCTTCTTTTCCTTGTTTCCTTCTTAGTAGTCTTTTGCAGTCCCACTCTATTTTCAGACAGGTCTTTTTAGTAACACTGCTTCTAAAGAATAGCAAGTGTTACATATGCACCCTCCACAAGAGAAACTTCACAGGTTTTTTTTGACAGAGGAGCTCAAAACCAAACACTTGTGTGTGAATGGCTCATGGATTTACAGTTATCCTAACTTTTAATTTTGTTTTGAACTTCTGCTGTGTCCAAGAGGAGGTTCTGGTGTTCCTAGATCTTTCGTCCTGCAACCTTGATCCACATGTAGGCAAAGGAGAATTGATGGCTTGTCCATCTCCCTGTACAGACATAGGCTTTCCAGAAAATGTATTGAATCCCTGACTGATTTGGCCCATGGGAAATATCTGAACCCACTGTGTCTTTTGCTGGTCCTCATTTTATTTGTTATCAACAAGATAAGAGGGAAGAATTCTGAAAGACAGAAGTACTAACTTTGTCTTCAGGCTGAACAAGCTTCCAAATCCAACTCAGAGAGGAGGGGTGTAATGAGACAGGCAGTTTCTGTTTTGCCAAAGCTGTGGCAAGATGGGGGTCGCCCTGTATCCCACATAGCATTTTAAAAGTTACTAAAATAAGCAGTGGAACACATTGTTCTGAGTCACTTAATATCTTAATTTTAATTTTGTAGCAAGAATGAGGACAGCATTCTGCATTTGTCTGTTGAAAATATTTCAGACTTTGCTGAGAAGACTGGGACTCCATTAGCAGGAGGAAATACAGGTCTAAGTGCTTGATTAGTTTGCCTGGGATTGAATTGGATACTATGGCAGGTGTTTCTAATAATTTTTTTCAAAAATTACCAGGATTGCAATAACTGCCCTTTGAAATAAGTAGCCAAATAAGTGTTTCATACAGCCACAGCTTGTTTTTTTCATCATCATCCTGTGCATTTTGCTTGCAGGGTGGTAACTTGTGACTGTATGCTAAGTCCATGGGTAATAGTACTCATATCTGGATGCCACTCAAGGGCAGCTGAGACATCATAATTCAAGAATTATCTGTATCAAACACACTATCACTTTTTGGTTAAAAGGTAATATAATGAGGAGTTTTGAAAAATAACACAGCAGTGATTCATATTAGCTCACTGTCCGCAGTATGAGAGAGTAAGGTGTTTGTGTACAAGGATTCCTGCTTCAATGCTTGAAGGTGAATAGGCACTTCACAGCCAGCCATATTGACAGGCAATTTGTAAGAAAAATTCTGAGTCTCTGTTGAAACCATCCTGCTTGAGAGGACAAGATTTTTAAGTCATCTTTTAGTGGTGACAATTATTTAGTTGCTTTGACTATGACTGTTTTCATTCCTTTCTTACAGTATATAATGAAGCTCTGGTGCAAACCAAGCAGTTTTTTTCAAGTAAAAGCAAGCCACTACAAGAAGGGGAGCCATTTATCAATACTTTTGTCACTCTACTCTGAGCCTTGATTAGAATTAAGCTCTGTTTCAGGATGACTTTATGATTTAGATTCCCCATCTTTCACTTCAAGATAGAAAAATCTGCTTTGCATTTTAAAAGATATAACATATCCCTCATTTTTCTAATTAATTTGTGGTGTCACTTATGGTGTGTATATGTACGTATATAGAGATATACATATAAAAAATCTTGGCACTAAATCAATTGCCATCTGCATTGTAAACTAAAGCCTATGTAAAAATAGTACCACAACAAAACAATGATCTTATATCAAAGTCACAGGGAATATGAACAAGAGAAAAGATATAAAGAAGATTCACCTGCCATTTGCCATGACAGAAGAAGAGGGCCATGATTTTTTATGAGGTGCTATACAAGGTAGACTGTCTGCTCAAAAATCTGCCTCTTTAGCAAGAGCAAAAAGTTTGTCATTCCAAATCACTACAATAAACCAGCTGGTCTGGTATTATACTGTGCCTCCAGCAATGACCTGTGTTGGACTGGAAAAATAAACAGGCAACCTTGTCAATTCTGCAGCATGCTACACGAGTCCACAAGGAATTTTTCTTACAAGAATCAGCTGATGCACTATTGCTGGTTGCCGCTGTTACTCTACTGCAGCTTGAGGGCTGCATCAAGACTGAGCACCGTTTTACCAGTTGCCTTATGCAAATCCTTATAAGAACCTAACCAATGTATTTTATGGGTTGTTTTCATATATAATTTTTTTTCTTTTCTTTTGTTTCTGAAGACAGATTTGTTAGCATGTTGAAATACTTGGTTTGGGTGGGGGTTTTTGACTCATAAAGATGTAGACATCTCATTTGTAATCACTCAGATTTTGAATAATTCTGTCTTCATCTAAATTATAAGAAAATTAAATATTGAATGCATGGGTACTTCACACTTAAAACTGTTGTTTTAACCTTTGTTATGTTGTTTTATGGGAAGGGGAGACAAAGAGAAGAAAGACTGCAGTTGAAAACTGCCTTAGGAGTCTGATGCAAAAGCCATCAAAGTGAAACAAAATGGTTCACATTTACTGTGGTGGAATTTGGCTCTGCCATACGTTTAGGCTACTTTCTCTATATGATTCCACACATTTTTAAGAGCTGTGTGTTTGTCCCTGAATGTTTGTCTTTGAATGCTGCATTAACTACTACTCAAAGTCATTGCAATGAATTTGATGAGAAAAAGAATACAGCAGCTAAAATATCATTTAGGACTCATTTTTTACTGCATGTGCTTGCTGTTAGCTGTAAGTGGAAGACTTCAAAAGTGTCACAAACAGGGGGTTTCTATTCTTCCTGTAAAGGCCTTTCTTCTCTCTAACTGGTGGAAAAAGTAAGTTGAGTGCTGGTGTACTCTATTGAAAATGTAGTCTGAGTGAAAAAAAGGAGTCTTGCAACAGCAAAGCAAAGTTTTCTTTCTTCCTTTCTTTCCATTGGTTTAAAAAGCTAGTATAAAGCTCAAGCCTGTGTAGATTTCTCTGCATTTGAAGTGAGAGTTGTTGAGCACGGTTCTGCACTTGACATTGGAACAGTACTAATAATACGCAGTGGAAGAGCAGACTGTAGCCATCGGCTGCTTTTTTTTTTTCTTTCTTACAATTTTTAACACGAACTACATGATATGCCTTTAAAGAGTGCTTTTTTTTTCAATGAAACCCCATTTCTCTGAAGTGTACAAGACACTTTTTGTAAGTGCATTAATCAACTTTCCACCTATACAACAGATGTATCACTTGGACATGAAGACCAGAGAGCAAGAGGAGTAAAGGTTACACATTTCTCTTCAGACTCAATTTATTGTAAGGTCCCCACTGAAAATGCTGTGCTATGTTATACTTTTTTTTTCACAATATAAAATGCTAATATCATGAGTGAAAGCTTTGCAAAATAATTTTTTGTCGTACAGCTTCTTTGTCTTATGGAAAAGAAGGGGCTTTATGCCGATAGACTTATGTGCATTAGGATTAATTTTTCTGTTGGGTCGTACCATCTATATTCTGACCCTTGCTGAATATAAGCAACAAGTAACAGGCCAAGAAAAATAAATGGTCATATTTAAACAAAATCCTTCAGTGATTTATGGGTCTTGGCTCTGACTTAGAGCTGTCATCACTACAAGTACTTGTCCTAAAAGGAGGCGATATAAAATGCTGGGTCTGATCAAAGACTTTAAAGCTAATAAACAGGTTTCCGGGTAGGCTGCCAAACCTCTGGAAATAAACTTTCATTAGATCTTCAAGGGGAAAAAATGGAAAGGAGACAAGAAAATGATAGTGACTGATGTGTTTGCAGAGATATGGTAGAGATGAAGCACAAAGAGAAGAGGACTTGCTGTGTTTTCATGTTTTGCTTTTCTAAAGATTTCTGAGTACAAATCACAGAGAACACAGCTGTTCTGTACAGTTGTGACTTAAGGCTTCACCCCATAGGATGTGTGTGTATCATTGCGGTATACAGACCTCCCATTTCTCTGGGAGAACATTCTCTGAGAAAAAATGCAGAGAAGCCTGGAATAAGTTCTCAAAGAAGTCAGGGCTTACTTTAGGTCGGATGTTTACATCATACACTAACAGAAATCTATAATTTTTGAGGGACTTCCATGTAATTTCTTTTCCCTTTGCACATACATGTCTTTCACACTTACTAAAGACAACAGAATTGCACCCCTCTACATCTGAGGTCTTGTTCTTTGTATTTAAGAAACAAATGAAATTGATTGACCCCCCAAAATCATGCATGTTGGAAAGCTTTGGGAAATGAACAGAATATCAAAGCTAGGTCTCATAAAATCAGAATTAAGAGGAGTGAAATAGGATTAGAATGTAACTGCGTTTCTCAATTCTGCTCTGAGTTCCCTCCCCCCTTGCCACATGATCTCTAGTTTGTGCAGTGTCCACCATCCCAGAAAATGATCATGTTTCAAAGCCATAAACAGATATCTCCATTTGCTCCTTCTCAAGCGTGCCTAAACCTTTTTGGCACCTTCCCTTCCTTCCCTTTTTTTGTGGAGAATGTATAAAATTTGTTAAAAATTGTATTGCAGCACTACTACATGTTTCACGTAAAATGAGCTGAATAAACGGTACTCTTTTATAGCAATTGGTGGAGGATTGATTCTTGAAGAGCTCTCACTTGTTTTCAGAAGTCTTGGTTTTAACATCTGTTTAATGGAAGAAAATGTACTCTTTCTTACTAGGTGCAATGGTTATGCAGGAACCTGTCAAAAGTTGCTGAAAATGTCTGGCAGTGTTTGCAGAGAGTCTGAAATGATAAGTCTGGGTGCGAACTACCACAGTGGTTCCAAGATACTAGTGATACTGTTTTAAATATTCACACTATTGCGACAAATTTGAAGCTGCATGTAAATATTTTATGAATTCTGTGGCTTAACGGGATTGTTGTGGTGTTTACTGCATGAATCTACAGAGCATGTTTGTCAGGAAATTGGCTCTGTAGACAGTGTATATTATAATTTTGATATTAGTTTCTTAGAAACATTTCAGAATATTGCAGCTCCATCAGTCTGTAAATGAACTTGTGACATTCTTGCAGGCTGACTCACTTGGTTTAAGCAGGATCAGGAAACAGAGCAGAGAACTGAAAACTTGGATTAAAATAAAAGGAGAAGGAGGAGACTTCAACAAAAAAGGCTAAAGGGCAAATTTGTGGATGTAGACTGGAATCCAGACTCCAGAGATAAACTAGAGCTGTAACCTGGGATTTATTTAATATAATGTAGACATTTATGGTGTCAGTATCTGTAGCTGAGATAGTCACCCTTGGCTGCATTTCTTTGCATATAATTAATGGAGAGTCATAGGCAGTTTTGGAGTACAATACATATGACTTCTGCTTTGACTTGAAACTGTGTCCTAGACTTCCTGTAATTATAAAAAGATCCTGGATAGATTATCTCAGATGTAAACAATGTGGACATTCACATCTTGTTAATTGAATCTCACCTATACAGTTATAGTTTTGTAAAACTATCTTTTGCTCTGCCTTCTTCCTACTGTTAAGATTAAACAGTATTTTGTTTCAAAGATACTTTTTGGATCCCTGAATTTACCATTACTCACAACTCCCAAAGAGAAGATCCTCAGATACTAATTATGGTCAGGCCTGCTGAGTGATTAAGGCTTGTAATCAGGCACTTGGAATAAGATTAAGCAAATTGCAACTTTCTTGCTGAGAGAGGTGGATAGTCAGAAATAACACATTGTGATCCAGAGGAACAGATAAGAAAGACACCAAAGCAACAACTTTCTCTGCAGCTATGACAAGTATTTAACTATTTCATTTCTCACTGACCCCCTGCAGGTGCCTGTATTAATTCACAGAATAAAAAAATAATTTAGGGAGGAAGGGACTGCTGGGCATTATCTGGTCCAGCTCCCGCTCAAAGCAGTGCCAGCTTGGAGCAGGTTACTCAGGGACTTGTCCATTTCATTTCCAGGGAAGGAGATGCCACATCCTCTCTGGGCAACTGTTGCAATATTTTATCATCCTCATGGTCAAAAAAAGTCCTTATATCTAATCAGAATTTTCCTTTTTGCAGCTGTGTTGTCGCCTTTCACCCCATCACTGTGTGGGTCCAGATAGTTTGATTGTTTTCTCTAATTCTTCCATTAGAAGATTCCTCCTTAACCTTCTGCTCTCGAGGCTGAACACACTAGGGTCTCTCAGCTTCTCCTCATATGACAAAAGCTCCAGTCCCCAAATCATATTGCTAGCCTGCAGAGGCCTTGCTCCAGTATGTCAATGTCTTTATTGTGAAGAGTTGAAAACTGGACACAGCACCTCAGGTGCGATCTGACAAGTAACATAGAGAAGGGAATAGTCACTTCCCAGGACCTGCTGGCAACAGTCCTGATAATGCAGCCCAGGATGTGCTTGGCCTTTGTTGCTGCGAGGGCACATTGCTGGCTCATGTTCAGCTTGGCGTCCATCAGGACCCCCGAGGTCCTTTTCTGCAGAGCTGCTTTCCAGCTGGTCAGCCCCCAGTCCCTACTGCTTCAGGGAGGTTTTCCATCCCAGGTGCAGGACTTGGCATTTGTTTTTGTTGAACTTTTGTTGACCTTCATGAGTTCCTGTCAGCCCATATCTCCAGCCTGTCAAGTCCCTCAGTGGCCTTACGCTCCAGGAAACCAGCCTCTCCGCCTGATTTGGTATTGATCACAAACTTGCTGAGAGTGCACTCTGTCCTGTTGTGCAGGTCATTAATAAAGACATTGGATATTACTGGCCCCAGTATTGATCCTTGAGGGACGCCATGAATAACCAGCCACACGCTGGGCTTTGGTATGGCCGGTCATAGCCTTTGTAGCCTAGCAGTCCAGCCACATTTCCACCTAACTTACAGTCCACTTATCCAAACCATATCTTTCCAATTTGGCTTGACAATGTTGAAAGACTTACTAGAATCAAGGTATCTGTAGCAGGAGCCTACTAAGATGTCACCTGTGTTGTCTATCCTCTGATCCTTGCCCATAAGCTCATGCCTGGGGTCTCATGACTTCCCAGACAAAGCTCCCTGCATTCAACCAACTTCTTTGCCCAAAATGCATCTTTTCCTCCTTGCTTCTCCTTTCTAAAGAGCTCCTATTTACTCATTGCAGCACTCCTGCTGCACAAGCTACCCCGCCACATCTGTGTAGTCCAAATGAGCTCATAGATCTGCAGCTGTGCATGGCCTTCTCATCTTCCTATTCTTTTCCTGCTCTATATGCATTTGGTACAGGTACTTGAGGGAGTCCCCAGTGAAGCTGCTTTCACAGGGGAAGTGTGAGGACCTCCTCCATCATGCCATTCACCAGGCCTTTCCTCACTTCAGCCCATGCATCACTTCTCATCAGGCTTTGGTTAACATCCTGCACTGAATGTTGTTTGAGGACCTCATTGCTAGAATAGCAAGCTTGTTAGCAGAGATGCTCTTGTGCCACTTCATCAGATAGATCCTCTCTCTCCGGTTGAACTTACCTTAGTTAAAGAGACATAAATTATGAAGATCCACACTAGATTTTCTGAAGTAACAGGTGAAAAACTTCATGCACAATGGGAAGGACTAGCAATGAGGGGAACTAGAAACATACTGTCCTGGTTTTGGCTGGGATAGAGTTAATTTTCTTCCTAGTAGCTGATATAGTGCTGTGTTTTGGATTTAGTATGAGAATAATGTTGATAACACACTGATGGTTTAGCTGTTGCTAAGTAATGTTTACACTAGTCAAGGACTTTTCAGCTTCCCATGCTCTGCCAGGTGCACAAGGAGCTGGGAGGGGGCACAGCCAGGACAGCTGACCCAAACTGGCCAAAGGGCTATGCCATACTGTGTGACGTCATGCTCAGTATACGAACTGTGGGGAGTTGGCCGGGGGGCAGCAATCGCTGCTCAGGGATGGGATGGGCATCGGTCAGTGGGTGGTGAGCAATTGCATTGCATGTCACTTGTTTTGCACATTATCATTGTTATCATTATTACTATCTTCTTTTCCTCTGCTGTCCTATTAAACTGTCTTTATCTCTACCCACGGGTTTTACTTTTTTTTCTGATTCTCTCCCCCATCCCACCAGGGTGGGGGAAGGGTGAGCAAGCGGCTGTATGGTACTTAGTTGCTGACTGGGTTTAAACCACGACACATATGCATTTGGTACAGGTACTTGTGGTGAATGTTTGTTAACACATAGCTGTATCTTATTTTCCTGAAATGGTTGTCTGAGTTATTTAAAATTTAGGGGATGTTTGCCTAAGATAAGATCAGTTAGTACAAGGATTTAGTGGTCTCAGAAATCTTGAAGAGATGCATTTTGTGTTATTCTGTTTTCCATTTTCTGCCACTTTTCATGGTTCACTTTTCTCTATCTCTTCTTCAAACAGATGTAGTAGACAAACTATATCTAAACCTAATGGGATTTGAAAACTCTCCAGTATGTCTACTTCTGATTCAAAAGGAGATCACTACAAGAACCTAGAGTGTTTTGTGGCTAAGTGCTATGTGGAAATAGACGAACATGCAAGCTTTCTCCCTGTTTTATCAAGTGTCCAACTATTTGGTGAGAAAGATTACTTCTGTGGAAAGAAGATTTTTATCCTTCATGTTGTCAGCATAGCTGACCAGAACGACATTTATTTTTCATTCTGCTTGATGGTCCTTGTGTATCATATGAAACTACTAAATATCATCACCAAATTAGGCAAAATGGGGAGATCTGTGCCTGGATCTCCTTCTTTCTATGTGTGGATGCATTCCATTGAAAGTGATATGTGTCTGTGACAGATTTCTGTTTGGGAGAAAACAACCTTCTACTGAAAATGTGCTCATCCCCCCTATTAGACAGGGAGGGTAGACATCTCCTTCACAGGAACTGCTGTTTCTCTTCTCTCTGTTGACTTTGGGGATGAATCATCAGCAAATGCTGGGATTGGAATTTGGGCAGAATGACTGCAACGTTTTATGAAGTTTGACGGATATTTGGTATTACAGAGACTGGATGATTACTACACGACTTCAGGCAACCAAGGGTTTATATATGTATATCTCATGAGACAGTTGTTTTCCTGTTCACTTCTCAGAAACAGCATGATAAAAGTGCCAGAGCAGTAATGAAAAAAATAACATGTGAAGTAGTAGACCAATCCCACTCAGCGTTGTTTTTTACTCCAAGGCAAGGTAATAGCTTTCTGTTTTGCTGCCGTTGAGCAGCTGCCAAGTAATTCTAGCTGTGAGCACACCATACAGGAAATAAGTAGAAATGAAGATGAATAAGCAATTAAATGACCTTCTCTGCTATAATCCACTGCTATATATCTAGTATACCCAGAGCTAAGGCAGAAGAGATCAGAACTGTACTGAGTCTCGCAGTGAGAGGCAGATACACCGACATGTCACTAGGACACATGCTACTGACTTGATATTAAAATGGCCAGAAATAAAAAGTGCATATGGAAAAAAAGTCTCAATTACCAATTCCTGGTTAGAATTCACAAGCTGTAAAATAGAATGTCCTATCACTTTACAGACATATATATCTCTAACACTTTTCACAAAAATCACAACCCAAATTACATGGCTTAGTAGTGAATCACATTTAACTGGAAGATTGTTTGTAGAAGTTTGCTTGTAATCCCTCAAAATAAATGAGATAATAGGAAATGATATATTCACATTTCTCTCTCTCATGCAAAATCAGACCAACTCTTGTCAGTCCTGCCTGATAGTACCTGAAGAAAGCATTTAAGCAGTCCTAAACTCTAAAAAAGTTTTGAGATTTGTTTTTCTGTACTAACCAGGAACTTTTTGTCCAACTGTTTTTTCTTCTCTTCTTTTATTTTCTCCAACTATATTTTTCTTCTGCTTTTTTATTTTGTCCAGAATAGATAGATCTAGATACACAAAAGCCAGAGGAAATCTATGGGAGTTGAAGAGAAATTTTATTGCTGAGACCAGAGTGAATACAGCTTAAGGCTGATCTCCAAAAATCTTTCAGAATGGGTTGGCTAATGGAAATATTATCTGTTAGTGTTTCTGTCCCTCCCACCATCTATTATGAGTCTGTTGCAGATTGTGAAGAACTTAAGGTGGGGATCATGCAACTTAGACTTTCTGTCCAGCATAATAGACCTGAAATTTGACTGTGTCCTTTGGATGTTACTACAGGACAAGAAATATTGTTGTCCACCTTCTTCATGGTTCTTTGAGTTTAGAAAATAATGACATAGAGGAAATGAAAAAAACATTTTCCAATTTTCTCCAAGAAAATACACGTAATTGCAGAGGGGGTTTGATGTAGTCTGTTTTCTGATATGACTTACTTATTCTAGACTTTTTACTTGTATAAATTAAGAATGCAATGGCTAGAAGAATGCATTGGGTTTTTTGGGTGTTTGTTTTTTTTCGTTCCCCCCCCCCCCGCTGTTTTTCAAATGTCTGCCTAATTGAGCACAGCTGTGCAGTGGCACAAAACTAACCAGGAAATGAGCATTTTGATAATTTCACATTTCTAAAGTACCTCTTAAACATCTCGTGTGAAAATAGCAGCCGCAATACCTTTAGAGATCAACAACATTGAACCAGATTTATCATACTGAGCTGTCTCCTGCAGGCATTTAAAAAAATCCACTTTCAAGACAAATCAGTAAAGGTTCCCTCAACTGTAACTGTCTTGTAACATAAACAAAATGTGTGTGGAATAGAGACAAACTTTTCCAGGCTGCTCCAAGAATGATTTCTTGTCTTTTCACTAGTCTACTGCCAATGAAGACTTCATATTTTTTATTTCATAACAATCATCTCTACATCAGTTTTCCATTTGGGACTGTGGCCAGTGGAAAAGTATATAGACTTATGAAATACTCTGAAGTAATTCATAATGTGTTGCTTTTTGTGAACATCCTGTTTGTGACTTCAGGCTTCATCTTTACATGTTAAAGGGCTGATTCCTCACTGAGCCATATCCTCAGAGGATATAAAATAGTCTAAGTGCACTGATATAAGTATATTGAGTCACTCTTCTAAAAAAAGATTAATTTAGAAATTGCTTTTCTTTCTGATTCAGATTCAAAACTAGAAAGGAGGACATCAATTCCTGAACGTGAGTTTTAAGCAGGGTCAGAAATCTCACACGAATAGCTTGTGTGGGCCCAAACTTTGTGTTCCTGATTCTTGGCTGACCTCTAGCCCTGAGCTGAACCCCAGCTGTCTGGTACAGAAACCCCATTCTTGCCTTTGAATTTGATCTTGATGTGAACAGTCTCCTCCAAACATCTCGATTCCCTCTATCCTAATTTTGTAGTTCAGTAGTGTTTTTCACACACCACTAATCTTCCAGAGCACTGTCACAGAAAGTAGGCACCAGAATAGAAAGAAAGCTCTTCATTCTTTCATTGGGGGTCAAGTGTCTCCTTTGGAGTTCTGGTTTTCCCTCTCTCCGCAAGTATAGTCAGATATCACTTGTAAGGAACTTTGGATGCATTCAGGTGTCCGTAACCTGACTTCTGCGGAGATTTAGATCACAGTATGCCTTTCGCTAATCTATTATACTTGCATGTGGCTTATTTCCTTTGAGTGAAGTCGTACCAGTAAAAATTGGCTTTCTGGACTGATTTTGAGAGTTATAGGGATAAATCAGGCCAAGAGTTCCTTTAGCTACTCACTGACACAAGCTTTGCTCTGGGTAGGCCACTAAATGCACTGCTACCTTTTTAATCTGTGTATTCCAAAACAAATACAGCTCTGGAATTTGAATGTGCTTTTTAGGGCACAACATCTAAGAAACAACAATAATGGCACTGGTATGGAAAAGAATGTGCTTTCAGTACAGCATGTTTTAGCTTAGATCACTATATGCCAATCTACAATTGTTTTTTAAATAGTCTTTGTGCTTTATTTGTTTTATTTCTGGTTCAGTGGTCCGAATGAGATATTTTTTCTTTTATTTTGATTAAGGAAAGTATGATGCCATTATAAGAAGGCTTGATTTTTGAAGCCTTTTAGTGATTCAAACTTGGTTGGCATGGCTCAGGCTGTAACACCATTTTTAAAGTAGTATTAAGGGTCTGGAGATGATTATGAATATCAGGTTCCTGGGATGGCCACGGAGGACACTCATTTATGTTTTTAACCAAAAGTAGAAAGGCTGGGTTAAAAGTAATCTGTGAATGCAAAGTGAACTGTTACAACTGTTTTCCCCATGTAAGACACAGAGGTTTATCTCATGATGTCATATCCCAGCAACTGTTAGGAGGCTTATGACAGTGATTTAGGAATATGTTTTATTTTTCTATTATCCTTTTCCCTCCTTTCTTTTTTTTTTTTTAATTTTTCTTCAGTCTCATTTCTGAGACCCAAACCAAACAAATTACAGTTCATAAATAGGACCATGTGAGAATTTTAAAAATAGAAAAATCTTTGCCGATGTTGATGCTTTGCAAGGAAAACACTTTTTCTTGTTTTAAATGAAACTTATTTTCCTATGAGAAAATTTCAGTTACATATAGTGGCAGCTAAGAATCAAAATATTATAGCCTTTCATTACTTTTACAACCTCAAAATGAAGATTTCATTTTTCAATTAAAAAAAACAATGTAAAATTCTTAATCAATGCATCTATATTTTACCCAATGACCCTCCAGACTCACTGAGACCATTAGGCTCTTCATGATGTCCTCCTTAGACTCATTTTAGATTGAATTGGGTAATAACTTTCACTGTTGCATGACCTTGTTAGCAGCATGTACTGCCTGAGCAGCAACTGACAGAAGTTTTCTCTGGATATTTCAAGACTCGTAAGATGTTCCAACTTTAATTAACAAATTTAATTAATATCTGGCAGTTTGAATTTCTTCTGTTTCCTCTAATCTTGTGCATGGGATATCTTAAAAACTTGTTGCTTGGACCTAGGAGAGGTCCCCTGCAGAGGGGCTGTGGGGCCAGGCAAACAATTACAGTTATGGAAGGTTCTCAGTATTTCTCAAGGCCAAATCCAAGTTAATGATTATCTTTTAATACAGTTTGTTTTTCTGCTGTGAATACTTTATAATGCAGACAGTCAGTCATGTCCTATGATGCCTATACAGTCTAGGGATTAGGAAACATACTTGCTCAAGGTTTTTTGGTTGGGGTTTTTTTTTGTTGTTGTTGTAGGTTTTTATCACATACATGTTTTTATTAGTCTACATATTATTAGCCTTTTTCTTTATACCTAAACCACCACATGCCATCTTCATTTTTTGTCAATTTTAAAGAACACTTTTCCCCTCAGAAATGCCCCTCCTTCATCTACTACACATTGATCTTAGTGCTACAATAAAAATTTCTCACACTTTAAACTTTGAGATTGTTGTGCATTGTGTTGGCCACCAGACTGAAAAAAAGGAGTGGGATAATAAAATGAACACATGATATTTCTTAGAATAGGAAAGTCAGATTAAGAAATTATTTTTAATTATTAGAGGGTTTGTGCTTATGGCTGTGAAATAATTAAACAAGTTAAAGGAGGGGTAGCAGTTGAATTAATACTTCTTAACATTAGTATAGCACTTCAAAGCTCTTAAAAAAAATGAATTAATTGAGTTCAGTGTGTAACTCGCAAGAAATTATTTCCTCAGTGTGTACAGCCATTTCTTTCTGCTCTCAGACTACCCACAGACAACTTTTATTTCTCTTAATGCCTTTATTGCTCATGTTCTTGTGATAATTTTTGTACCAATAATATTAAAATATTTCTATATATCAAATACACTGTAACAGAAATCAGTGGTGTTGATCATGGGGTGGTGCCTCTATTCTATAACTGATAGCCACAGGAAGACTTTGAAGAAATCATTGCAACTTTGAATCCATGAGGAAGAAATATCAAATAAGCAGGGCTAATTTTTTTTTTTTAATGACAAGGTTTTATTTCTGGTTTATGTGTTTTCCCTCTAATCCTCTTCTTTCCCTTATCATGAGTTTTCACAAACATTAATTCTCATTTTTGTTCTTCTGGGTGACCAGGAGGTATGGGGTTTTTGGTCAATTCACGCTTATTTGATGGGGTTTTGAATAGATGGTGCCAAATTAATGCATGGCAACGTTAATTTACTGTCTGTTTTGGCAGCAGGCATGCTGCCTGGACTCCCCGGCAGCCCTGTGTCCAGCCCCATGCTCTTTTTTCCTGGTTCAATCTGAGATACCAACCACATGAGTTTGCAGACACAACTAGAGCGCTTCTCTGATTTTCTTTTTCAAGTCAGCTACGAACTCAGCTAACAGCCTTGTAGAAACTGCTTCTTTGTGCCTGTCCTAGGCTAGCCTGCCATCAGGACTGAAAGAGCAGCACACAATCACTGTCTCTCCAGGGCAGCCGTGGTGATACAGCAGGATGCACAAGCAGTGAAGCGCCTTCATTAGGACTCCTTGAGCTTGGAGGGAATTTGCAGGTTCAGCACAAACTCCATAAAGTCAGAAGTGGAACGGGGGGAAAGGGAGGTGAAAAAAAGTTAGCTGCATAGCTCGCAAATCTAAGTGATGAATGAGTCCTCACAATAATTCTTACAGATCTAAGTGAGTGGTCTCTCTGGTGTTGCAAATGTGACAGAATCACTGACGAACAGAGAAATTAATTATGGGGAAGACAATGTTTATGGAGATCTGTACTAAGAAGTGAAGTCAATAATTATTTAGGTGATCCTTTTGGGCTCACCTGCCTTTAACTCATGCTAGTTTCAATTTGCCTTCCTAATGTAAGGAAGAGTACAAATGCCAGAATTGGAGTATTCCTGATTAAATGATTGGCTCAAGGTCATACAAAGACTCAAAAGCAAATACTTTACTGGAAACATCAGAGGTCTTGGTTCTGCCATACAGGTTAAACAATCTATCTAGCTTGTCAGTAAAGAGTACGGCTGCTAAACTAATCCCAGCACTGTTCTCCTTTAAACAGTCCTAGTGCTTGGAGGGGAACAGAGTCAGCAGTTCATGATATAAAGGTTTTCAAAACACTAGTTATGGAAGTGACTGTGAAAACCCTGAGGTGCAGCAAAACAGGCTTTAGCATTGGTCACGGAGTTATGTGAAGGAGCACCAGGAGGTATCGTGGTGTAAATTCCAAAATAAGGGGATGTGGGGTGAATAGGGAAATGTATAGAAAATATCAGAGTTGTTGGTTTTTTAAGGATAGACGAATCAGTTAGCCATTTAAGGCATTGCTGCATAAAGTTCAGACCTTCTATATGGTTTACAAATAAGGCTAAGGCTGAAAATTCACTGAATATCTTCCAATAAAACATACCTCTCTTTTATTTTGAAGAGTGTGGGTAGTAAAAGTAATTTTTTAAGAACACACTTGATTTCTCCCTTGATTTCTGACTAATTGCAAATTCTACTTAATCCAGTCACAACAGTAGTAACATTTACAGTCCAAACTACCTAATTTTTATAGAACAGGAATTGTTAATAACACAGCTAAACTTGTTAGATACACACGTGCATGCTTCCTGTGAGCAAGTAATCCCTATCCCTTTTCTAGTGTTATATTCACCCCACTGCTGTTCCCCTGGGTCCCAAGGTTAATGGAGCCAATGCGGTCTTCCTTGAGAAGGAGGAGGAGGAAGCGGGGAGGATTTCTGGGGAGTTGTCAATGTCCTGAGTTCCCTGGAAAGAGGATCATATAGAGAGTGGGGATTGCTTCCTCCCGACTCCAGGTCTGCTATTTTTTATACACTAACACACACTACACTGTGCTGTCCTTTCCATTGGTCCTCAAATGGTGTTACAGGTGAATTTACTACGGTGTGTTTTATACAAGTTACACACTTGTTCTTTATTCTCTTTGTTATGCTTAAAACCAGTTTAACATATTTTCCAAGGTTTCAATCTTTTGATGATTAATAATTGAGAACTGATTAATTATTTACAGTGCCAGGGTCTCTGAATTTGTCCTGTTCCCACACTTGCAGGGACTCTGCTATCATCCTATGCCTACACTCCTCTACAACACATCATTATTCTAGGGTCACAGATATGCCTTTGTGCATGGAATAACTGCTGATTATTACCACCAATTAGTTACAAAAATATATCAGAACTATTATAGCAATAGACATTACAGCACACAATCATAAAAAGCTAAACTAAAGCTAAAAAAATAGGTAGTAGTTGCCTAGTAGCTAGAAAATTGCTGTTAGCTAAACAAGCTAAAACAAAGATCCAGGCAGGCCAAGACAAATCAAGCCTGACAAGTCCTACTTGTCATGCTTTGCAGCATTAATACAAAGCCTGTGGCCTGTCACTAGTGATGGTAGTAATGTAATTTAGATCATGAGGCTACAACACCCAAGCACGTACATAAATACGCAGACATAAACACACCCACATAGATTTGCACCTCAAATGCAGGCAATACATGAAGTCATGAAACATTCTTATAGTCCTTGTTGCCAGGGGACTGCAATCAGTAAATAAAGCACACGGATTTTCACCCAGTCAGAATTTTCAGTTGGAGAAAATTATAGAAATTTGATTTTGTTACATATGTTCAGATTGCATTAAAAAAAATGCCTTTGGATTTGTGGGTCATGGTCTCCTGTGTCTAGCAGGTATTGTGTTGGACTGCAAACCTTCTTAAATCAGCTGCAAGTTTTAAGTTAAACTCAAATTATTTGAGATCTTTTATCAAAAGATCTTTTATCATTTTTACCACACATGAATAAAGTGGTTATTTTCTGGTACATCTAAAACCAAATTGTGAGTCTGATAGCAATGAGGTTGAAAAAATATGCAATTATATTTTTTAAGAGGAAGAATTAAACCTCATCTTAAATTTTTAATGTCTGTGGATTACATTGTATAGAGCAAAAAATGGTCATAAAGCGGGCTCATCATAAAACAAGTTTTACGGTATATGAAAAGGGAATATTTCTCTTTGAAAAAGAACACTTCCAATTAGTTAAGCCAGAAATGAATGGACCCATTAGATGGAAGAGGATGGAGAGGATTTGTAGTCTTCAACCAACGGCAAGAACAAAAATAATCATCTGCCAAAACTGCCTTCAAAAAAACAAGAGCTAATGTACTTTCTGGCTTGAAAGGACAGTTTATTGTGCATTATTGGGCTTTTTTCCACCCGTCTTAATTTTTATCTGAAGAAATATAAATATAAATCTGATTTTCCTCAGTTTTGCTGGCAAGGTTCAAGGTAAATCCTTGAACAGTTTAACTAAGGTTATAAGTTTGGCCCATAAAAATAATAGCACTGATGATACAATATAGCTGGAGTAACCCATGGGTATAATACAGGAGAATGTTTTCATTTAAGAAGTAGAAAGACATATAATCAGCATAGTAGATGGATTGAAAGCTTGCTGTCAGTTTTTAAAATACAGTTAGTTGTAGGTGAGGAATCCCAGTGCGATGAGCCTGTTTCTCTTGGGGCATCTTAGATACCAGTCCTGGGCCTTGTTGATTTAATTTCCAAATTAACAATCTTGAAGAAAATGTAGCATAAGTATAAATGAAGTGTATAAATTACACAGACATTGTGGAAGTGGTAAATAATCCTAAATAATGGTCTGCTTGGTTATCTGAACAAAGTATTACATGACAGAAATGCAAAGTCACACATAGAAATGAGGAACATAATGTATAGCTACAGGAGAGAATGATACACTTCAAAGCAGGAATGATGCAAAAGATTTTGAGGGGGGGTGATAGTAGTTCACCGGCTAATCAGAAAAGCCATATGATGAACTGTAGTCAGTGACCTGACGCACTAGGGAATATTGCATAAAGAGGAAATTATATCACCATCCCATGGTGTACAGTCCCCCAGTCTGAGGTCTAGAGTGAAAAAAGGGATGGTAAGTTAGAGAAAGATTAAGAAAAAAAGCTGAAGGATTAAAGAGGAGGAAAAACATATGTTAGAGACAGACTATTCAGGTGCTTCATCGACTTAATGTATCAAAAGAAAGGCTAAGGAGTGACTTCTTCCAAACCTTTAAGTGCCTTGAAGTCTAGGAAGTGGAAATCTGATAACAGAGACTTCTTCTACCTGGCTGGCAGAGATGTGACGTGATTTAATGGCTGGTAGCTGAAATCAGAAAGGTGCAGCAAAAATAAAATGCACATTTCTAACAGTAAAGATAATGAATCCTCAAACCTGCACACTGGGAAGGTGTTATTTTACCCAGGGGCTCAGACTAGGTGATCTCTGTGCTCCATTTTGGCCATTTATTGTGTAAGTCTTCAGAAGTAAAAGAAATGTTAATTCACTTAACAAATGTTTCCCTTTCAAAGTGTTCATGAATCACCAAAGGTAAATTGCTGCAAAGAAAAGATAAAAAAAGCAAATAATTCTTTTGAAACAATCTCTGAGCACCTTACGTAAACAGCTGGCTCTAATGTCTTTGTGGTGTGTCAGTTTCATTAGTCTCGATGCATCATGTTCTTTCAGCCACCACTAGATCAGAGTCATAACAACTTCTGGAAGCATCCCTGATCTACCATTTCTGCTTTTCTGTTACCAAGAGCACCGGTGACTTCAGAGACCCTCTGTGATGTTGGCCCCTGACTGAAATGATGTTATTAGTTTAAAGATATGTCAACACATGCAGTGGTCACATCCAATGGCAAAAATATAAGTCCTAATTTAAAAAAAAAAAAGCAAAAATAGTAATATTTTTAAAAATCCTGACAAAGCCTGTTTTTCTTTTCTGATGAATGTCCTATTTAAAAGAACCAGCTTAGCTGGTAGCTGTTTTTCAGCTGCTGAAAACTATTGCTGATCCAACAAAAACTATACGTGAATCTATGTTTACTTTGGGAAACAATATCAGTTTGAAAAATAGAAACACTTGAAACATTTCATTTTCTTCTTGAAAGACAACTTAATTTCTAAAGTGAAGTAGACAGACTACAAACCTTTTTTTTAAAGGACTTGAAAAGCTTATTTTAAAAAAGGGATTCAAACACCTAGAAATAAAACAAACTTTTGTGTTTGTAGAAACTCTGCACAAGCCTAAGTGAATTTGTTCCTGTATTTCATTTTGATAAAGAAGCTAAATGTATTTGTTTATTATTTCTTAAGTTTGGCCATGGACATGTGTCCTGGGATAGAGTTAATTTTCTTCTTAGTAGCTGGTATAGTGCTGTGTTTTGGATTTAGTATGAGAATAATGTTGATAACACACTGATGTTTTAGTTGTTGCTAAGTAGTGCTTACACTAAGTCAAGGACTTTTCACTTCCCATGCTCTGCCAGGTACACAAGAAGCTGGGAGGGGGCAAAGCCAGGACAGTTGACCCAAACTATTCCATACCAAAGGGCTATTCCATACCATATGACATCATGCCCAGTATATAAACTGGGGGAGTTGGCCAGGGGGGCAGTGATCGCTGCTCGGGGATGGGCTGGGCATCGGTCAGTGGGTGGTGAGCAATTGCATTGCGCATCACTTGTTTTGTACATTCCTTTATCATTATTATTATTATTTTCTCTTCCTCTGCTGTCCTATTAAACTGTCTTTAACTCATCCCATGGGTTTTACTTTTCTTTTTCCGATTCTCTCCCCCCTCCCACCGGGGTGGGGGGAGGATGAACGAGCGGCTGTGTGGTGCTTTGTTGCCAACTGGGGTTAAACCACAACATGAACAGAAGATTTTGTTTCCATTACTGTATTGTCAATATCTTGTGACAATCTGCCTTGTGGTTAACAGAAGCAGCCCTATAGTTTGTGATTTGCAATTAGTCCCACCCAGTGGGACAAACAGGTGATGATTTCGCTCCATTTAAGAATGCAGTTCCACCAAGGAACTGTGTTTGGTGGCAGGAAGAATAAACCGCCTAAAAGCATAAGGCTGAGGGGGGATAAATAAATGTCAGAACAGATTTCCCACATCTGTATTGAAATTACTGAGCTCAGTGGGAAAGTTTCTGTTTTAGAGTGGGTATAGGACTGGTCTAGTAAAGGTATTCAGAACCAGAATGTTGCAATGGGAGGTTGAACATTATGGATAAAATAAACCCCTAACCTGTGCTGAGGTGGAGTATGGGAAACTTACTAAAGACACAAATACTAAATGTACTCTTTGATTAAACAGGTAAGCATGAACTGAGGAGGTATTGGTTTTGTCCATCCATAACTCTTCAACATCATATCCAAGGATTTTACGTTTTTAAATAGAAGAAGATTAGAATAAGTTTTGATCCCATTTTCTCTCCTAAAATAAATAACTTACTTCTCAAGTCTGAAGCATGTTAACAGCTCTGATTTGTGACTCTTTTCTTGAACAAATGGGAAATTCTCATTTCATGTTACGTACCTGAATTCTTTTTTTCCAACTGACAATGATTTCACTTAGAGGGTGTGTCTGAAGTGCAAAAGCTAGCTTTGAGAAGGAGAAGATAATTTATTCTTGTAGAATAAACTGTTTTATTCTTCAACCATTTCCAAATTCCAGCGACAGACACACATTTCAAAAGGTTCATAGTTTTGGCCAGAGAAGCATCCAAAATCGCTTCACAGAGAGGTCACAGGCCTATCCCTCACACTTGGACCCTAACTCTATTTTTTTTTTTCATTATATGCTATCTCACTTTCAAATAAGGACATGGCATGCCTACCAACATCTCCTACTAGACCTAGTGATTCACTGCTAATTTGACGGTTGAAGCATCTTTCCTATTGCTTGTATTAAAGAATGAAGAATTGGCTTATGACTAAAAGCTACAAAGTTTATGAATCCTCTTGTCTGATGGTATCCTGTTTAGGTATTGTTTTTATTTCGGAGGGTGTGTGCATGCACACATGTATAGGTACATATATATGGTTGTGGAGGATTTTTCTATTGTTTAAGAAATTATTCTTTTGCACATTATTGCACATATTCTATAATTTAAGCAATAAGAATTGTTCAGTATCTGGTACAAATATCTTGTACCATGTCTTGCCTACAATCTTGTAACAGCATGGTTAATACGTTCCTACACTTTTCAAAGCACTGAACTATACTCTTTTAATATTTAAGAAATAGTAGAACTTTAAAAGATGGAATCATGTGAAGCTGACAAAAGAACTCAGAATCTCATCATGCATTGGAGAACTAGACATGAAGTCCTATACCTAGAATAATTAAGGTCAATATGTAGGGCAAAGAATGCTGGTTACATATGAAACATGAAGGACTGTATTTTAAAAACCAATAAGTAGCTCAGAAAATTGTCTGGAATGGTGAATAATCAATTTAACTTAACTCCATGATACATTGCAGAGGCTTAAAGAGAAATTATATGTTTGGGCCAGTAAGAAAAGTAGCATAAGGACTCTTCTGTGAATACATAGAAATTTTGGATCTATGATCACTTAAATACAATCAAGATCAAGTAGCCAGGTTGTTTTCCTTTATTTATATATTGCAGTGACCTTTGCTGGAGTCATATTGATCTAGTGGAAACAAATATAATATGAAATTGGAGATGATTCAGAAAGCAACTAGACCAATATAAGTATTATGAAAACCATGAATTGTAGATTAAGCAATAAAAAGGTTGAATCCAGCTGGTATGATTAAAATAAATTTGTTTAAAATATATAAAGATATAAGCAAAGGTTCTTAGTCTCAGTCCTTCTTCTGAGGTCAGAGAGAATTGAGCAGTAACTAAATAGGAGAGTCCCTCATGCTACTTCCAGTAATAAGTTGTAAAATTTTTCCAAAAATTTTTCCAGACTCTTTCCTCTTCTTACTTCCTCTACATCATCAGCTCAAGATATTTACAAACAAAAATAGGTAATTTTGAATGTGATCTAAACTGAACCTCAAAGCCACAAAATCTTCTAACTGAAATGCTTGCCCTTACCAGCTCACGAACTTAATGCACTTGCTATACTCTTCCTGACACGTTTCTCACCAAAGCAGTATACTGACATGTTACAAAAGAAGACTTGGTTCAAGCAACAGATGTTTGGATATTTCTGCATGTTTTTAGTATACTGCCCTGACATATTCTCCACTGAAATGTCTAAAAATAAAAAGGGTATCTTCCTTCAAAATACATATACTAGCATTTGTACACTATTGCTTGGCTTCCATTGGCTCTGATGTAATTCCTTCAATATCTGTAACTTAACATTAATTTCAGGCTAAATTTCTGGAAGTTTTCAATAGGCATATGCCAGTCAAGACAAATTGGGGTGATGGTACTCCCTTAGTGAGCAGCTTTCTGAGTAAATTTATTCATAGTAAGAGATAATGTTTGGACCAAGGTCAGGAAATCTAAATCTCCACAGGAATAGCTGTGTGCAGACAGCTGAGGAAATAATTATATCTGAATTTAAAAAAAAAAAGAAATGGACGGAGGTCAATAATTATTTCAATTCTTTAACCCTAGAGAATTATTGCAGGCCCGGATAATGCTGGAAACTCATTAAAGGCCTAAAGGATTTCACTCCCATCTGAATTTCTGTTTGAAAATAACAACAGTGGTGTTGTAGCAAATATGCCCTGGATTTCTCCATTCTGTACATACTAGATCCAAGAATGTTATAACTGTGTGGGCAGAAAGGTAAGAAGTGCCAATAACACAGACAGAAATGTGGGTGCCAAACAGCAGGGCTTGCCTTGGAAGCCGAAGGAGATTGTGGAGTTGAAACATATGGGTTCAATGGGCATGGAACATATAATGAGTTCATTTTACATATGTGCACACACATACACACACAGAGCATTTTCTACCTAGGATTTCTGAATGCTTTGCAAAGGCAGAGCTTTCCTTGTCAGCTTGTGCAGAGCCCAGGAGCTGTGGTTACCAGGCTTCCTAAGGAGAGCAGAAGGGCTTTGCTGAACTCCCTGCACGTCTGAGAAAGAGCATCCTTCCGCTGCCTCCGCTGTTGCAAACCAACAAACAAAAAGCCAAAACAAAGCCTAGGAGGATTTGTTTTTGAAACTTTTTCAGAGCCCTAACTATAAAGAAACTGACATGCAGCCAGTAAAAGTACAGATCTAATTTGTAAAGGAAGTAATCAGTACAAATGAAGAGCAGATAAAAAGAAATTACCATCATAAGGGAGCAGGCAGAAATGAAGAAATGAAAATTCCTGGAATGTCTCCAACAGAGTTTGGTTCTCATGTTATTTTACTTATTAGAGACAATTAGGAGAGATTTGTCTGTTGCTATGAGTCCCTTAGATTAGATTAGAAGAGTAAAAAGTTTTAATGTGTTGGCCTTTTCCTGTCCTTGGGGGAAAAAACCCCTGTGGGAATGCTAATGATGGGTAGAGTCTCCGAAAGGTTTTAAATTAGCTGTTTGCTCTCTGTCTGCTCCCCTCTACTTTCCCGTTCTTTTCTCCAGCATGTTTGCATCTGTACCTGTACAATTTCCTCTGGGAAACTGGCAGGAAGTCTATGAGAAATCATGAGTTCTCATGAGATACCATTAACTCCTTGATTTCTGGTAATATTCATACCTCTGTTGGCAATGGGAGGTGGAAGTAAGTAGTTTGTAAAGGAAGTAGAAATGAGGCCCTTTTAAGAGCAACTAAATCATATTGACTGTCCTATCTGTGACACCCACACATCACTAAGTGCTCTCAAAGGCTGTAATCTACAATGACAAAGATGGAAAATAGACCATTCACTTGAAGAATTGAAGCGGCCTTGACTTCTTTTGGCAATGTTTTCTTGACAGTGTGTTAAATTAGGAACAGCATATCAGTATCAAAGATACAGGCAGCTGTCCTGCATTTGTTTCACATAGTAAAATTTCCTGCAGGGACCTTCACTGAAGAGACTAAGGGTTTGTGAACACCCAGGTATTAGCATTTGCAGCAAATGTTGCCTAAAGGGCAAGTTACCAGTTGTCAGTTATCATTTATCTTGGAAGTGGAAGCCAGGACTCTGCAACTGGGGGAAAGGAGAGATTTATGGAAAAGGAGGCTCCAAGAATTCTCAGAATTAGATGGAAAGTCTTCCTAATGTAGCAAGAACACCTTGAAACTAATATGAGCTCAGATTAACAACCAGCAATGTAACAGAGCCAGGTCTGGAGTTATGAGCTGGAGCTACTCAATGCCAGCAGAGCCCAGGCAAGGGAATTCTGCATCAGCTCTTAATTGTGCATGCAGAAGTATTAGTGAGAAACAAATCTCTGCACTAGCTTAGCCAGGACAAAAGGAAGGGATAGCAAGGACCTCTGCATCAGCAGAATTATGACATTCTCTTACAATGTTACTAAATTTAAGCATGGAAAAGAAGGAGAGAAAAGATAGCTCAGATAATGTATTAAAACAACCCAGAATCCTAACAATAATGAAGTCTTGTTACCCACTCCAAGGCATTCTACATTTCATATGCGATTTCTTAGAGGGTGTTTTCTTTTAATGTAAGGCTCATCTGGAGAAGCTGTTTATTGTTTAACAGCAATATATTATCTTAATGCAGTGAAAATCTGATGATGCCAAGGCTCCTGGCCTCACTGCAGCAGTAGCTTCACCAGTAGAGTTTAGTGTTTCAGATGTGACCTGAGCAGCAGGGAGCTGTCCTTCTGACCCTACCCCATCCTCAGTGCTGCCCAGCAGAGCTCGTCCTGCCCTGCTTGAGGCTGGCTGTACTTCAGCCCTTGGCAGGTCTTCTCCGCAGGCTCCAGAGATCACTGAGGCATCAGAATCACAGAATCACAGAATCGTATAGGTTGGAAAAGACCTTTAAGATCATCGAGTCCAACCGTAAACCTAACACTACCAAGACCACCACTATACCATGTCCCTAAGCACCTCATCCAAACGTCTTTTAAATACCTCCAGGGATGGTGACTCAACCACTTTCCTGGGCAGTCTGTTCCAATGCTTGATAACCCTTTCAGTGAAGGAAAATTTCCTAATAACCAGTCTAAACCTCCCCTGGCACAACTTGAGGCCATTTCCTCTCGTCCTATCACTTGTTACCTGGGAGAAGACACCAACCCCCATCAGGCTTGATTGAATCATACAACATCCAGGGGGAGAGACCTTTTCTGTGTGCAACCAGGATATTTGCAACAAAACCTGGGTTATATAGGCAAAATATAACCATTTTGTACTTAGCTACAGGTAATCCAGGTTCAGATTTGGCTAGTCAGCCTCTGAAAGTATAAATTCCATCCAACTAACTTAACAAAAGCTTTGTGAAATAGCATAGACTGGCATCACCGTGTCTGTCCTCAAGGAGCTCTGCGAGAGCAAGATTTCAGCAAAACAATCAGAAATAGCTTTACATTCTTTCTATTCATCCCAGAAGCTACAGGAACTGTTTTTGCTCTTTTGAAAGCATGTAGTAGCTTTGTTCAGCTACCTATAACAAAATGCTGATTTTTCCTCTTCTATCTGTTTTTTGTTGGCTTGTTGTTTTGTTTTTTTTTTAATAGACATAGCAAAGGAAGCATCATTGAAAGACTTGTTTAAAGCACATCTCAAGAGGAAGCTGTACATTGTTTGGGATTTAACATGTCTTCTGGTTTACTCAGAGTCTGCCTTGGTCTGTTCTTCCAGTGTGATTTTTTGAGAGCTGCCTGTGCAATTGATGATACTCATGCATCTCTTGTGGCTTCCAATCCGAAATACTAGCAAAATGCTGATAAACTGGTTTTGTTGTCATTTGATGTCAACATGTTCTTAGGAGGAAGAGACAAAGTATAAGGTAGAAAAAAAGAAAAATTATATTTTCAGATGAAGGACTCAGTCCTGGTTCCTATCTTGTCTGTTATGTCCTTGTCAGTTGGCACAAAGCAACAGAAGAAATATCAGAAGATCTAGTTGCCAGGGATATCCCCAATTACAACCTTCAGATGCATCAAGCAGCAGTATGTCACACACATTTTCTCAGCCCTCCTCTAGTCCTGAGCATTGGCAGCTGGGGTACAATAGCTTCAGCTGCTTCTTCTCTCAGGAGAACTCTTGACAGCTAGCGTCACCTTCGCGTGTCATTTCAAATTGAACAAAATTTTATCTATGTGACAATTTACACCTTAGTTGCCAACATGTAAGGAAAGTTAAAAGACGGTGCCTATCTCACAGACTTAGGTCTCCGATTGCATATGGAGTTTTAATTCCCTCTGCTGTTACTGCACATTTCTGATTCTTTGTGAAGTTGCAAAGGAGATGATGCCAATGCACTTTTCTTCTCTCTTCCAGAATCAGTTTTTAGCAACTGGAATACTGTAGAGGAAAAACATATACTAAGAAACACCGTATATAAATAAAAATAGACAAAAATACTGTTTTAGCTTCTATGGACTTGAAGTGTGTATTGGACAGCTGTGCATACTTCTGTACATAATGGGCAACTGAATCTATTCTAATACAGCAAATAAGTCTAGTTGCAGAACAAATCCTGCTGTCCTAATAACATATAGAGACACTAATAGAGTTTCCACTTGTGAAATTGCTTTTTCAGAAAGCATATGGTTCAATTTGGCTCTACAGCTTTTATTCCTTTAAGTGTCAGCAATTTGCTGAAAATATTATTATTAGTTATAATTTATTTATTACCTCCCTCAAAAATTCCTAACAATATTTTTTGAACTCTGCCATTACATTTAGAAACACTACTGAGCCTAGCAATTGACAAAACTGTGTCATAATAAGTTGGATGTATGCTGCCTGTGGTTTTAACATAGCAGCAATGTCATTATTTTGTCTTATAACTTTAAGAGAAAATTGGCCTCTTTGCTAAATCACAAAGCACATATAGTTATGCAGACAATACATTTTATGCAATAATACATATAGAAATTATATTAAAAGAGTGTTCAATTTGTAGTTTCAAATCAGCAAATGTTAGAGGCTGCCAGAATTAAGCTGTCCAAATGAAGCAATGTTTTGGCAGGGAAGGTTCCTGTGTCCTGGTCTAATATGATGCTTACACACCAGAAACAAAATGATCATTTCTTTTCTTGAAGCTTTCTGCTCTGATTGCTCTGTACCCTCGACACTTTTCATGATCATATAGTTAAAGACCGAATAATAATTTGAAATTTGGGGAAAGAATTTTGTTCATAATAGAAGTTTTCACTCTAGCACTTCCAAATTTGTGTGTGCTACTTGCTAAGACTAATTCCTTTTCTTTTTTTTTTTTAGGAAAAAGAGCTTCCTATGTTAAAATTCTTAGACCCACAACAGATGTAGTAATCACCTAAACTAAAGACTACTTAATAGTAGTAGGGACTGTCTGTTTTCTATGAGCAGGTCTCTGTGCACGGGTACAACACCCTGAGTACTTCCGCTGAGCCTGCTGGCTGACCGAAAGCCAGCTCACTTCCCTCCAGAAAGCCAACATCTGTGTGGGAATACTGACTGCGAAACTTGCTTTTGCTTGGCTGTCCAGATGAGTTCAGAAGGCCCCAGCACACATAAGTGTAATATGTGCCTCGTGGACTCCTCCTGACCTCTGGGAACCCAGGAGAGGGAGACGATCTAAATGTCTGGACAGCGGGGTACAAAACTAGGACAGAGCCAGCCGGTGAATTTGGGGAATCAGTCACTTTCTGTTGAATTTTTAGCTTTGAGGGAAGCAATTTGAGAATTTCACAGGCAGCAAATCATGTGCGTATATCTGCCATGAAGCCTAACTATGGTATAGGGCCATTAATGGAAACGGTAGAATTGTTAATAATGAAGCAGAAAAGTCACGAGTCTCTCGTATCTGTGTTTTATATATTTGGAACAAGGCAGGCCGATGTGTTTGCACTATAGTAAAAACTTGAAGCTAGGATTCCTGGTCCCTCGTGGCACCCAGATCTCCCAGCACTTTAAGGAGACTGCAGCAAAAGGGGAAACTAACCTTGTCAGACAAGGAGAAGATTGAGGGGATGGAAGGGAGCTAGTCCTCGCTGGAACAACACCAAAACCGCCTTCCTCAATGCCTCACAGACTTAAAGCTCTTGTTATAAAAAGGTAAAGGGTTTTACATCTTTTGCAAATCAATCATAATTATAGTGTGTGAAGAAAACAGAGCTGCTCTACGCTGAATCTGATCTCAGTGTGACTCTGAGCTGGGAAAGAGCCCGCTGCAGCTGTTCCACTGCATTAGAGCCATCAGCTTCACCTCATTAGGAGAAGCATTCACCTTCCTGTGAGATCCCTGCTGCATAACCTCCTGCCCTGCCACTGATACAGACATGGTACAAGAAGTGTCACTTAACCCCTTGTGTTCCCAGCTGCACTCAAATGTAGGGAAAAGAAAGACACAGAAACAGCTAAAGAACAGCTTCTTGGCAGTACTGGTGTCTGGGTGCAAGAAAAATATAACTTTATTTATGAAAATATTCATGATGACACTGTGTGCCTCTCTGTCTCACAGACCAGCATCTGGTGGAGCTCCATGTGGTACACCAGCAAACACCGAGCAGTCACTCTGGCAAAGACAATATTTTAAGAAAAGAAAGAACAAATTTAACTATTTAGTCACCTTAGAGCAATCTAACGTAGCCTAATGTTCCTCTCAGATTAAAATCCATTCTGTATTTTGTGAGGGAAGAGGAGAACATGCAGTGACGCCTTATATTTAGTTAGACACCTTTTTCATCGGTCATATTTGATTTTCTTTATCGTACAGAGTTTTTGTTAGCAATTTTCCTTTCCAAAACAAATGTACAAACATAGTATGTGCATAGTATTGACATAAGGTGTATGAATTGCTCTGAACTTTAAAAAGTTCTATCTGAAAATCTTCAAGAATTGTGGTCAGAAATATGTGCACATGCTTAGTCATAGAGATGAGTTCTGATGGACCATTAAAAGAGAACTCATAGAAATGAGTTCTGATGGACCTCAGGACCATTAAAAAACACGAATTGTATTCATAAACATCTGCAGATTGTATGAAGTAAGGCTGGATTCCAACAAAGCTGAAATCCTATTTTATGGAGTTCATTGGTTGAGGGGGTGTGCGTGGGTTTTTTGTGTTATTTTTTTAAAGCAATATTTGGCCTCTTATGAACTTTACTAGGCTAGTGTTTATAGACTGGTGGAACTGCCTTTACTCTCAATTTCTTTATTATTTTTAGGACTTTTTGTGAAAAAGAGTAATATGATCAGGGTCTGACTGTCCTTTCATGTTATACAAGCTTTGCTAAGGAACAACCCCCCGGACTCCAAAGTTACTCTGTTAAGGAAATGAGACTCTTCAAAAGGCTCTGAGCTTCCCTGGTGTTCAGTTCATTTGCTGCCTTTGAAAATGAACATGTTCCAACACAACAAACATATGTTTGGGTGTCCCCTATTCACAAAAGGGGCAGAGAAGGAGGGTTATGGAGGAAATCAGATGATGGACTTCTCCAGGCTCTTTTATCTCTGAACATGTGCCACCCACATTAGGTCTGAGAGCAACAAAGGTAGAGCCATGTCCTCTTTCTCCACAGGGCATTACAGGAGCTTTGATCCCTTGCCCATAACTGACTGGAATTGGGATCTGCACCTCACTAAAACTCTTTGCTGCTGTAAACACAGCAGGAAATCTCTTTCCTATTGCTAAGCCTTCCCCTTTTAGGGAATGAGGCTGCCATTGGAAAAAGGACTGCTGCAGGCTGCAAGAGTAGGTATGTTGCACTGTTACTGGGAGGCAATGGGCCCAAATGGAGCCAGAGCACAGGGCCGGGTTTGTCTAGGTGCGTAATTCCTACAAGGCATTTTATAAGTTGCATAGAAGGGTCAGGTAGTGGTATGTCTGTGTATGTCTTGTGGGGTGGTGAAAAACAAGGTGGCCATGATTTAGAAGTAACAGCTAAAGAAAAAGCTGGGACTGTGACAAAGAGAAGCAGTTTGAAGCAATCTTGTTAGAGGGAAAATGCTACTATATAAGTTTTGATTTAAGCTCTTGTTATTTTGGGTCTTTTCCTAGTGGTTATAAACTCTGCATATATCCTCTGGTCTGTGCTACCAGAAAGGAACATACTTCCTTCTATCCCATGAGAATGGACAGGGGAGGTGGAGATGGGGTGGCTGCTTGCTCCCACCATCTTGGATCCCACAGAAGAAATTCTGGATGAATTTGCCACAGCCTTCTCTGAGCTCTGAGACTGGTCCCATTGCCAGTAATCAGTCTGAGAAGATCAGGAGCACAGCCCAACCCAAAAGTGGGACTGCTTTGAAGGATAACTTGAGCTCTCCAAATGCTTTCTGTTCCTTTCATATCATGAAAATCAGAAGGTATCCGAAAGGCAGTTTCCATAGTGAAGCAGTGTCTGATAAGATGGAGCAAATCAGAATACCCAAGAGAGCTAGTCGAGCATGAACTTGGGTAATGAAGACTACATCTCCATGCACATTTTGATCTGGAGCAGCAACATACGGATCCTCTATGTTAATTCCCTTTGCAAACCTGTTTTGGTACATACTAGGTAGATACCTTCTAAATCAACCCAAACTGGATGTTCTGCTCTGTACTAAATGTTTTCCAACCCTTAACAGGTTACTTAATATCCAAGCTAAAGGACATTCGGGCAGCTTTGATGATGCAGGCGGAAGGCTTTTTTTCTAGACCAAAATAAACCGCCAGAACTGCACTGACCAAAAATACAGCCGCCTCAGCACCGATTCACTCTTTTTGGGCCAAACTGCTTGCTAATGCGGACACACTATGAATAAGCCACTAGCAGCCTTCTCTCAAACAGATCTCAGCAGCAGAATTTGATGCTATTAATGTTTATATCCCCCTTCTTACACACATTTTTCCATGGTGATGGCTAATGAAGTAGACCAATCTTGACAGAAAGAATTCATGTGAACATATTGGAAAACAGTGTATGCACTTTATGCTACACAAGAGGATATGGAACAAGGTGACATTTTTGGAAACTGAATTTCAAAGGATGTGGGAATAACACAGACCATCTGTGTAGTCACTTTTTTTTTTCTGTTGAAAACATGAAATTTACAAACAGGAAAAAGTTATCTGGCCCAGCATGTCTGCTTTTTTTGGTTTACCTTAATCCCACTTTTCTGTCTTTTCTCTCTATTACTTGACCCCTTTTAAGCTCAAGAAGGAAACCAGAGGCTCTCTTGAACTCATTTACACTTCTCAGACTCAGCCTTCCCTTCGATTATTTATTCCATATGTTCAGAGCCCTTTCAATGAAACAGCTCTTCCTGAGTTTCCCTGGTTTAGTTTACGTTGCCACCAGCTTTTGACTTCTCTGTGTGAGTAATTTGGCAGATTAAAAATGCTGGGTTTTGCAAATATAAAGCATTTCATATCAACCAACACCATGAGGATTTTTTTGTTATTAAAGCAGGGGAAATAGTAACAGTGATAATGTGGAATCTTAACAACATTTTTAGTTAATTTTTTTCAAAGAAGGGCAGTGAAAAACTAGAAACACAAAGCTCTGACATCTTTACAAATTCTTATCATTTCCTGAATTACCATGTATCAGAGTCATCATGAGGAAATTTAGATTTCTAAAAATCAGCTGTCTAAGTCTGGGCTTACCACAGCGAGTTCCCTTGGCCAATGGACAGATCAGTTTATCGGACCCATTGTGGACATATTTTACTAGGAAATGAATTGCCTATAGGTGCTTATGTGTCTCCATCGCTTGCAAAAGAAACCTATGGAGTGTTACTTAGAGTTAGATACCTAATTCTAGATGACTTAATTACAGCTAATGAATTCCACACCATGTGTCCACTGCTCCACAATAAATATAAAGTAATTTGAAATAATAGGATTGAGACATGTAGGCTTTTATTGTGACTCCCCATTCATTACCTTATCCACTGGACTGCTAAGCCAGAAAATGTAACTGCTGTAAAAGCAGCAACAACTGAAGAAGCTTCAGTTTCAGTTTCATTAAATATTGCTGAAGAAGTCAGGCATGTGACTTCTCCCTGCTGGGTAACATGGTGAATCTAAATCTGAAGATGTGCAGCCACTGACTGAGAAATGTGGCTGACAAGAAGAGCAAGCAGCTGTTAGCTCATAAACATTTTGAGGCCACTGCAAAAAGAAGGTGTGAGTCCTTAGAAAATTCTGCGACTGCTTGAAGGGCTCAGATGCTGAGCTCTGTGTGGGATGAAGGGTTTTGCTAGGAATGTCAGACTCAGGGCAAGACATGACTTTCAGCAAGGGATGTGTAAGGCAGGAAAAGCAAAAAGACAGACTGCCCTTCTTTATATGCTGATCTAGCTGGTGACTTGGGGACCCAAAATTACATTACTAAGTAAGAATTGTTGAAATATCACTCACATAGAGAGTATTGTCATTGCCCTTTCTCCTGGGTAGGGAGTCCCTAGATGCAGAAGGAGAGTAGGAGGAGAAGCAGCATTTTGCAGTCACTGTAAGTATTGAGCACCTCTCAGGTTTGTACCAATACTTTGTTCCAAATATTTCTGCATTTGTCATTTTCTGTCCTTAACATTATTCTGTCAGTCCTACTAATAAGTTTGCTCATTTATGTCTGTATTTTGGGAAAAACTTGATACATAAAAAAACCTTACATGACTATTTCCATTGAATCCAGTAACTTTGGTTGTACAAGTTGCTTTTGCAAAGGATTTAGGAATGTACTTATTGTGACTCCACACACATATGGATGCATGGAGTATCATGTACCTGTGCTATCCCAGGAGAATGGGTAAGTCATTTGTAACGAGTGGTGGGAAGCTGGAGGTAGACCGATTGGTCGGATTGTTGCTGGGCTGCCTCTCAATCACACTGGCAAAACACCTCACTAGGGCAGAGTGGAGCTTTGGCTTGGTCTAATTCTACTTTTTCATTGCATTTTCCACAGATGCCTTCTGAGAAGAGCTTTGTCCTCTCCTTATGCTCAGCTCTGTAAGCTAGAAAGGTCCTAGCAAACCGTATCATTCTCATGAGTGTGATCCAACTCTTCCTTATGTTCTGCAGCGTCACTTAGGTCCAGAATAGGCAGAAATTAAACAGTGCTGGAGAAATATTTGGAGGACTGGCTTAAAATTTATGTAAGTAATGTACCATAAAATATGTATTTTAATATTTGGGCTATTTACCACTTAGGCCAAGAAATATAAAAAAAAAAATTGGCTCACTTAAACACTTGTAATTTGCCAAAATACAAGCCTATTTCATGTCCAACAGTATGGACACCCTTGGGGAGTTAGGTAAATGTGCATAAATCAAAATGAGAGTCCATTATTGCAGAGAAAACAGTGGCAAGAAGCATACAACAGGGACAGTTCTTGGCAGGTATTATATTTAATAACAATGCTTTCAGTTGAGAAATGTATGTTTTAGGCTATTGGCCCTGCACACTACATCTAACATAAGTGATATATTATTAAACTAAATTTCTGTTTTATTGGACTGTAAAGTTTGTTCAGAAAATGCTTCAAACCGAGCGTGCTTCCTTTCCTTGCTTGTGACTAGCTTTAGGTTCATATGCCAGCACAGTCATGGAGGCCAATATTTAATGTGTCAATCTGATGCTTTTATAGAGGGGAAACTATATGTAATTTACATGAATTCTTAGTTTCTACTGCAAGCGGTTAAAAAAAAAAAAAGATATTATTATCTTGGGTTGGTTTGGGGTTTTTTTTTTTGGTGGGGATGTTTGCCAGATTGTAGCAAGGCATATGCGCTATGGAGGGAAAAATTTCACAGACTGAAAAAAGGCAGCATCTGAGTGGGTTTTAGCCCCCCCCCCAAAGTAAACATTTTTCACAATTAACCCCACTGCTCTGTTTATACATCAAATAAAATGTGGAGAGTACACACAGTTGTTCTCATTAATTTTTGATAAGCAATAGCAACTTTAAAAAATTACTCCATGGTTTACCAGTTTTTTAATTCAATGGGAAACATATGCAGAAACAGACTTTCAGTCTTGCTCTATGACAAAAGAGGTGGGAAGCCATGGAATAAATACATTCAGATTTATCTGTTATATTGGAGTTCCTGTCTCTCTTGTTGTTCCTTGACAATACAGACCCATAAAACAAGTCATGCTTCTAAGCTGCCTCTTCCATTTAATACTAATCAGCACATATGCTACAAGATGGAGAAACTCAGTAGGAAAAAACATACATAAAATATTCCACTACTACCTCATGGCTATAGAAACAAACAAGCCCTCACAGCATATCTTGGCATTCAATATGTTGTTATAGCTAAGAATTTGGAAACATTAAGGACTTTTCTAGGAAATGCCTTGCCTGCAACCCCTTGTCAAATATATATGGCTTTAAGTTGAATGTAATGCAATGAACATAGGCATTTAAATGAGTCTTTAACTGGGCATTCTGTATTTTTTGTTTTCATTTCAGAAGGAGAGAGAAAGATATCATTTGGCTACTCTGAACAGGTGATTTTAAGGTATTGAAATTCACAGCTATTGTCTTTTAAAGAAGTGACACTGGTGCCATAAGAAACTACGGGTAATAAGGTAAAGTATAGGTAATAAGCTGGAGCCTGGATATGTAGTGCTGTGCACCTAAAGATAGATGCTCTTTACATCTTTATTTTATTGCTAGATAAGTGAGATGATTTTCAAAAATAGGACCCTGACGTACTCAGTGGTCATGAAAATCAGACCAATTACTTGCCACTTAGTTGCTCTGAAGCTTATATTGGGTTACGTGTTTCTAAAAATGAGACTAATGGAAGAATTATAAAAGTCACCTGGGAAGTCTGAAGTAGGAAGACTGAGAATTTTATCTAGACATGTGGTGTTCTTGCATCCCCACCACAAGACTGAATCTAGTCATTTCCAGAACTTCATCACTTAATTTTCATTAGCCTCATAGAAGTGAGGCTTATTTAGCAGTAAATAATGATTTACTAGTCCATTCCGCTCTGCCAGTCTTCAAGTTATGTACACAGTGTTGCTCCGTGCAAAATTAGCATTTGCCAAAAGCTGCCGCATGCAGTATCTGAGAAATTATGCAGGTTTTCCTTTTAGATTAGCTGAGTCTGAATAGAAATGATCAAGGAGTGGCAAGTATTGCTAAACCATGTTTTTTTCCAACTGTATGCTAGTCTAACAAGCGCTGTCCCTTGACTGTGCTCTTCCCCTCATGCCTGCTAATATAACCTGCCCTCAGTGCAGATCGAGTGTGTGTACAATTCTCCCAGGGCATTGCCTTCCAAGGTTTGTACCCTTGGCTCTACTCAGCATCTGCTGATGTGAGTGGCAGAACAGGCTTTGATTGTAATGAGACGATACCAGAATTGAAGTTTAACCATTAAATGCTGAGAACAGGTAGACTCGTATGGATGAAGAATAGATGGATGACAAGTAGGGAGTGATACCTTCCCTGCCTTCTCTCATCTCAAGCAATGCAGCTAAAGTTTCCAGCCAGGAGGCGGCTGCTCCTTACATGAGGCTCTGGTGTGACCCAGATTGTTCACCTTGCACAGAGCTCACACCACGCAAAGCTGGAGTGAAGCAGAATTGCTTGGTGGCAAATAGACAGCTTGGCTCTCAGTGATGGCTGTACTAAATGAAGAGCAAGTAAATAATATTTTTAGTTCAACTTTTAACTGTTAAGAGCCCCACTGTGACTTAAATTCTCCAGAAACACAAACAGAGGTAAAGACACCATTAGTTGTAAAGATGAAGAAAGTTTTCCAGCAAAAAGAAAATTAATCAGAAATGTATTTCTCATAATAGCAGTTTCTGAAGTAATAGAGGTTTTTCGTTGTTTTCAGTTAAGCTCAGGCAAAAGACACAATGCAGCTATTACAGACCCTGGAAGAGTACCAAAGACCACACAAAAGCAAAAGATGAGACATATGTTTTAAAAATCAAACTGCAGAAAGATGTGAATATATAGGAGTTACTGGAACAAAGAAAAAGCATTTTACAGTTTAAGGAATTGAGTCTGTGATAAGAGATCTAAGCAGGATCTGAAACCAAACCTTGAAGACTCTTAGAAGAGTAAAAGCTAGACTTTGATGAAGCAATTAAATTTGTTAATATGCATGTCAGCGCAGACTGTCTTTAAAGTAGGTGGATAGTGCTCTGATACACTGCACACAATGACAAATTCAAAATATCACAATAGGGCAGAGGCAGAAAGATCTGAGAAGTTCAAAGATGGCATCCAGAAAACCTTGTCCAAAGAGCTGCATGCATGAACCAAGACCACTTCTGACATTTGGGAAACAATGCAAAATTACATCACTTTTCTGGAACAAATGAGTGGCCAAGTCAACACAAAGACATTGGCACCAGCTTTGCTACCTCAGAGGAATTACCCATAGAAAAAGCAGGCAGTGTTGCAGCTAGTGATGACTGATCTCTCAACCTGAAACAACTCATGTGTCCATAACTTCAAGTTGTAGACCATACACAAGCTAGCATGGTTCACAAAATGGGGCCCTAACATTGTCAGGAAAACAATGGGGAACAGAAAGGAAATGAATTCACCCTAAAAAAACATTTGTTCAAACATATAATGTATTTGTAGTTGTAGACCATACACAAGCTAGCATGGTTCACAAAATGGGGCCCTAACATTGTCAGGAAAACAATGGGGAACAGAAAGGAAATGAATTCACCCTAAAAAAACATTTGTTCAAACATATAATGTATTTGAAATTTTTTTTCTGTTATATTTTTTTTTTTTTCCACCCAGATAAAAATGCAACATTTGAAAACAGAGTTTTGGAAGAGATATTGAGACTTCAGATATGCACTCCAGTTCCTGGACAGGAAGCAAAGTTGAAAGATAGAATATCACTATCAGTCCAGTAAAAATCTTGTTTGATCTCAGATGAAATCTCGATAATGATTTCTAGAGATAAAGTTGAACGTCAGACATGATAAAAAACAACTAACGTGACTAGCCGGAGATGTCAGGGACAGTGCATTCTGAAACCTTATTATGACTGTAAGGGGTTGTTCTCAGAACTAGGTGAGATTTTGTGTAGGAACACCTCAGGTTTTAATGGAAAATATGTGGAAAAGTGCACATGAGACCTAGATGGAGGTAAAAGAAATGTAAGAGAAGGGCCAGAGATATTTTAGGGTGTCCTCAGAGGAACATTAGGGAAATTTTTATTTCATATGCCAAACTGCAGGTCTATACCAGAGAAAAAGCACATTTTGGTAGTAAATTGGGAATAGATTATTTTATTTTGCCTGTGAAAAATTGTCCTGGACAATGATTCTTATTTTTATTACATGACCTTACTAAAAGTAACATATCTTAATGCATGCTTATGTGTAACATATTAACTTTTCCTAAGGTGACAGACTTTACATAATATTGAAAATTATTCAGTGGATCTAAGCAGTTTGCAATGAAGTACAAGTTTAAAATATTGCAACTTCATAAAATGACTACTGATAAAGGCTTTCAAATCGGAGTCTAATACACCATACAGTTAAAATACAAAATGGCTCTACAGGTGCCCAGATGGCATGTACCCTTGACGCTTAGTTTCAGCTTAAAAGTGAAAACAAGAACTCCTGCGCTCCTGGACACTGATGTCAGAATCATCAGGAATTTCTGACAGACAAAAGAAGCAAAATAAGAAGAAAATCAATACGATTTGATGTCTCAAGTGCTACCATCACCTCCAGAAAATGATGCAATGCCTAGCTATGATAGCAAATACGATTTACAAACAGCAGAGATTTTGTAACGTAGCTTGTGCTCATTTTAGGTTGACTCTCTTGGCAGACACAAGTTATGGAGCCATTTTCAAGTCTTAGACAATAGGAATATAAAGGACATTATGTGTGTCATTTGCCCAGGAAGGTCTGAGATGGGCAAGAGCTTCAACAGGCAGAGACATATGGTCACCCATCAAAACTAGTATAACACGTTCACCATTTTCTGATGGCAAAGGTGCCTATATTTCCGGGTAGATGTACCTGACAACAACAGTTCCCTCAGAGTCTAACTGAACACCTTTAGGCAGTGTTAACACATTAATCATAAATATTTGGAATACTGTGTGGGACTAACAGTATTAATCCTTGTAAGTGGCACAGGGTGTTCACAGAATGGTATGCAATAGGGAAAAGGGTTCTCCATAAAAACTTTCTACTGACAGCTTCTGCTTTCACAGAGGTATGCTGTTGGCCCTAACTTCAGTCATTTGAATTTCACTCTTTGTGATTTTTAATTTAAATAAAACCCAGTCATCTGCTGCCATCTTGTTTATAGCAAGACCTTGCTAAGTGTCTAAATAACAGCTCAGTAAGATATCCTTCTGTTAGATGTACTTTATATACACATGGGTAGGTCTCCTTCAAGCTCCATAATTTAATTTACTCCACACTACAGTAATTCAATCTGATCCCCATTCAGTTACAGTGCTTGTCAGTGTACCATTGACAGTATTTCCATGTTTGTCAGAACTCCTGCTAATCTACTCACATAATGCCTCACAGATTTACTGAGGCTGCCTTTTCAATATGACTTGAGTGACTGTACATATGGGAATGCTTGAAAAAATTATAAACTCTGCACATTTTTCTGTTTATTTCAGACTGGGTTTGGGAAGATTGTTCTTCCTTGATTATTTATCTTAATTCCTAAGGTATTTGGAAAGCAAGGATTTGTTTTAGGATCACACATCTTTGTTATGGTAATGTTGTTACTCTTATTTTATGAAAGCTGTGAAGAATCACTCAGGCAACTGCTAGAATTGTTCATGTGTTTGTCTTTGATCTGTTACTCTATTGGTAAATATTGAGTTGTTTATGAGTACTCATAAGTCATAGGACTGCCCATCATTTCTGTTAAAAAATAGAATAGGATCCAGAGGCACCATTAACCTAAACTTGGTTTTCAAGGATTCGATGTGTTGTCTCAGCTTGTCACTAAGGCAGCTTGCACGGATCTTGGAAGTGGATTTGCTTCACCTGTTCTGCCATCTTCATCTGTCCTATAAGCATATTTCCAGCCCACAAAACACTCTTGCCATATTTATACAGCTCTCCAGATTCATGCAGTCTATTTTCTGCAGTTGTGCATGTAATTATGAAGTGCAGAGAGTGTACTAGTCTTACTAAAGAAATATGTTCTTTTAAGCTGTGACAATGATGTCTTTCTGGTAATTTTTTGTTGTGTCATAGATTACATGTAACATAGAAAACATATGGCTAAACTGTGCTTCCTCCTGGGGCGCATGATCACAGAGAGAAAGAAAAAATGCCACTGTTAAGCAACACGTCGTATGTATACTTTTGGAGTAGTTGCATTAATCTTATGTTTGAATCATTGATATGTTTGTGTATGAGTGGGAGGGGAACCAAATCAAGGTAAAACTCAACAGCTGTGCCTCTGTCAACTGAGAACAACTGACTCAGGAAAAAATGGAAATATTATGATCTGGGAATGTTGGCACATACGGTAACCACATGGTTAAAGAACATGAGCTAACATGTTTTATCAGGGTTTGCTAAGCAGTTTTTAGGGAGAGGTTATTCTCTCTTTCTGAACATGTCATGGTCCCTACACCCTCATTTTGGTTGGGAAAGACGATTACTCCAGTCACTGAATGGAGACATTGGTAGTCAAGTTATGGGAAGCAGTTTGTCCATCCTGTGAGAATTTCTGAGATCTAAACATTTTTCACAAAGTCAAAACCTGAAAATTTAAGTTGGGACTATTTAAATGTTTTGTTACAAATAAACATTATAAAATGTATTATTTTGTTGTAAATCTTAATTTTTACATTTTAAAATAATATGTATTTTGCAACAGCTACACAAATTCATTGATATCAAATGATAAGACTTCTAAAATCTAGAAATATCAAAACTGGAGCCAACTTAATGTTTTTTTAACTTTAACCTTCTTTTCAAATTGAGTTCGGTTTTAGATATCTCATCAGTACAACCTCAGATGATAAGCAAAAAACTATAAATGAATAAATTACAAAGAAATAGATCATCCAAAGTATTGTAAAATTAACAGAGCCCCTACCTTGAAGAAATTAGCAAAGCAATTGAAATCATGAAGAATACTAAAGCTCCTGGATCCAGCAGAAACATTTAAATTTGGAGACATGAATCATATTTAAATATGGACTTAATTATACAAATTCTTCAGCAACATATGGAAAACTGAATGGTAATTATAGTTCATTACTATCTACATCAGTAAAGGCAACAATTCAGATTTGGCAGTTACCTCTCACATCAGCATGCGTGGTGTCTGGCAGCCTAAGCAAACATGAGATTTCATCACTGGCTGCACAACTCCATCAGCTGTAAACTATCTAAGTAGTTGTGTGCTCTGAGGCACAAATAAAGTACAGCTGATGGACTATTTGTAGTTAGCAGTTGCAGAGTAAACAGCACTGTATTTCTAACATTGTCCTCAGTACATGGGTGAAACCATTAAAAGTTGTCAGTAGAACTGGAGTCTGGCTGCTATCATCTGATCTGTAATTCCAATCCAATCCCTAATCTAATCCAATTATAAATTACATTCAAGTGACCAAATGTAGATCTCTATGGTGTAGAATCAGTCAATATAGTCATTGGAGGGTAGGGTGATGTCTACCTAACCTGCTATAGACATTAGCTTAAAGATATGATGAATAATCTTTTGGCTTCATTGACTACATTTACTAGACAAAATTTTACTATTAAAAGAACATTAAATGTACCTTTATGATGTCTGTCTTTGGTCATCATACACAGATTTTTCTATGCTTCTCCTGTCACCTGTGATATGAAACAGAATTGTGTGACAGTTCAGCAGCTATGCCCTATTAATGGGATCCCAACATGGGATTTCAGTTCTGGCATGCAGGTACATTTGTAGTTATCTGGAAATCTGATGGACTTAGCAGATGCAACAGAAATCCATGAGGTATGATCTGCCATGTGCTGAGGAATAAATTTTAAAGAGCATACAGGGGGAAACATGTAATTGACTAAGGCAGTTAACTTGGGGAATAGATATCCACAAAACCATGATGACAAAAAAGCAAATCAAGGATGCATATAAGAATCTGCAAGAAGAATCAAGAAGTAAAATTGGCAGCATACTATTGCAAGCCATCAACTCATTTTGTATCTTGACAGTAAACTTTTGAAAGATGCTTATTCATCAAGTAGCTGACAGATGGCATTAGCAGAGCTTGCACATCTTTCGGTCATGCATCAGGAAGAATTTAGAAGCAAAGCAGAATCAAACTTCAGACCAGATTAAACACTTAAAAAACCTCTTGTTGTTGGGGTGCATACAATAGATTTGCTATTAATAATGTATATGGATCCCAGACAAATTTCACCTGTAGTTTTTGTATCCCCTATTGCATATTAGATGACAGGATAACTTGAAGAATACAGATATTCTGGAAAACTGAATCCACACTCACTGTAGCAAAGCCATGGTGGCACAGTCATACACATAGAGTGGAAGACACCAAAATGCCAAAGCCTTCATGATCAACTGAGAAACAGAACACAGAACTGAAGGGAACATATGAAGCTTTCTGCTTTAAAACACAAATCTAAACAAAAGTAATATAAAATGGGAGTCAGTACCTGGGAAATGGCAGCAAGTACACCCCACCAGCACAAAGAAGTCAAACTTGAAGGAGCTCATAGTGAAAAACAAAATCAAGAAAGAGTGGTGAAACTTTTGTTTCTCAGCTGGTAAGGATCTCAGGAAAAAAAAAAAAATCGCAGTAGATTTTGTGTGTGTTTTTCCTGTGTTTGCATGCTAACTGAACAGAGGGTTAAAGGAGCAGTATAGTAGAAACAAGAATGTTACAGACTAATCATTAAATAGACGATACAAGGTGAGAGGATTTAGTGGTTATATGTTGGATTACAGACAAAATGGCCATTATCCTGTAAAGGATTTTTTAACTTTCCCCAACTCAACCCTTTTGTGCTTAGCCTGAGTCACTGTATGCCCATCTCTGAAAGCTTTGGGCTAACCAGTGAAATTCCCATTGCAGGCTGCTGTGAAGGGTGCACAAAACCACCTGAACTCTTAACAGCATTTAAGTTGTTAGTCAAAATAAATTATCTACCAAAGCATGTTAGATGTTGTAACAAATTGTTACATGTTGTAACGAGCTTATATGAGATTTGCAGTTGCATATGTCATGCAATCTTAGATGCCTGCATGTTTTCATCAACACAGAATCATGAAAAAAGATTTCAGCAAGGTTTACAAAGTTTTAGTGGGATGGGCCCTACAATTGCCAAAGTATGAGCTGCCCCTTCCAAGAGAAAATGAATTAAAGAGAGCTTTGAAAAGGGGCAAAGGTTTCAGCAGCTTCAGAGGTTCCAGTGTCCTCTGATTACAGATGTAGCTGATGAGGAAAAGACTAGTTTTTACTAATTGGCTATTTTTAGTCATATGTTAAAGTCACAGTAGCCACACCACCACTGATTGCAGCAAATAATGTAAACAGCAAGTTTGGGTTTCAATAAATCCTACTTTTCTAGGGAGGGAGGTTTGTATTTGAAAAATTTGTGACCTATTCTTTTTGGTCTAAGCTTTTGGGTTCACACCATATCTTGCTTGTTCTTCAAGCAAGATATTTTTCTTCACGTGGACATTCTGTGTTATGGATGGTTATTAATAACAGATCACTAATCTCTGGAGCTCAACAATTATTTCAGCCCAGAACATCCACTTTGCCCTTCAAAAGCCATGCTTTCTCTCAATATTAAACAACCAAAATAACAGCATAATTGAATGAAATGTAAAGGAATTATTTATGTAATGGAGACATCTTGTTCTCATAAATTATTGAATAAGAAATAGCTGACAACCTGTTGAATTTTCCTAGGGCTGTGCTGACTTTCTCTTTATCAATTTGATATATGATTTATGAAAGTAGAAGCATCAGGCTAAAAATGATAAGAGAACCTGGCTTGCATATTAATAAAGAAACTTCAGTGAAAGCAATATTCAGAAGTTATAAATTAGGTCACACTATTCTGAGTTTTGTTGTTGGTGTTTATTTTTTTCAGTGTTTCAAACATAAAATTTCAGGTGATTTTTTCCCCAAGCTGGGGGGGGGGGGGAGAAAGAGAGAGAGAACTATTGAAAGCCAGCCTTTTTCTATACTTGTTTGGTGGTTCAAGATGCCAAACGGTTATGCTGTGCTCCATGCTAATGTTCCCCTTTCACTCCTATTTCTCCCCAATTTTATCTACAGGAACGCTGTTTGTTAAGTTATCACAGTACGAGCTTTGAGCCCAAAGCAATGATCTGATATCAAGTTCCAGGCCAAGCAAAACCAAATGTAGCTCTCAGCATGCATGAGCATTGGGACCTCAGCATTTGGAATTCTTCAAATAAAATTTAAAAAACTACAGTATTAGAAGAGTGGCAAGACCTTTAAAATTTAACATATTTAATATTTATAAACCCTCTTGCACTTCAGTTTTCAGAACACTGTATTTTATTACATGTGGCAATATTATACCAATATCTTTCCATGTGCTTGCTTATTTGGCTTGGAAGGAAAATTACTGCACTAATGCACGACATAAAATATTTGTGTTCAGTAATTCATACAACAGAAACCAACAATCTTCATGATTTGAAAGCAAGTTCTAAAGGAATAAACAAACCTCTCAATTTTAGAAGAAAATTCAAATTTTATGAATACAACTTTGTGACCTCAGGCTGGTTATTTTCTGCTGGCAAAAATAAGTTGGAGGTGAGTGAGTGATATTGACTGGCCTTTCAACAGTTATTTGTCCTTGCTGGACATCTATGTGGTACTCTGTGTTCCTATATATTACTGCAGGAGGAAATATACATTTTGAAAACAGAAGCAGTATACAAGGGCAAATATCATCTGTGTTTTCAGGGTTGCATAGGTGAGAAAACAAAAGAATAAGTAGCTCATCCTGTTTTTCTGCTTATAGCTGGAGCTGAGTGGCAATGAGGTGGCTGAAGTTTAGTGTAGACAGAAACCCAACAAAGCAATGGTGGGCTGGAGGAAACAAGGGCAGATGAAGATGATGGATTTCTTAGAGGCTTTTACTTGAGAAAATACTTATGATTAATTGCAAAAGCTCACAGCCTAGCTTTGAATATGAACAATCACTTGCTATTAGATGATAGTAGAAAAGCAGAATATTTTTTTCCCATCCAGGCATGTCCAAGAGGTAGCAGTTGTTTCTTTCAGCTGTGAACTTTACCACTCACTGTGATACACTTTATCAGCAGACTTCAAAAACCACATGGGGCCCAAAGAAGATGTAGGGGTTCAGGAGGAAGAAGTTTGTTGTCTCGTGCCTCTTGAACAGAGCACCTTGGAGAACAGAGAATGTATTGATGCAGAATGGCACTGGACTGCTCGGTTTTGCCTGCCAAGAAAGGCAAGAATCCCTTGGACACCAACCTGTATAAAAAGTGGCTTTTCTTACTGGTACTGCAGCATTTAATGGAGGTGTTTGAACTGGACTCCTGACATGTACAAAGCCAAGGTTCTGTGAGCAAGTTACTCTCAGTAGAAATTTTTGGACTCTTCAATTTTCTCTGCCTACGGACCTGATGACCTCCTGAGAGCCACAACGGTTTGAGGCTCCTTAAGGGAAAAAACAGAAGATATGTTTCTAGTTGTTGGTAAAATGTCCTTTTTTGAAAATTTTTGTTATGTGTAGTGGCTTGCTAAGCTTTTAATGTTTCTGGATGCTCTGTCTGTAAGAAATAAAATGAATTGCCAAGGCATGATTCACTATCATTTTTGTGAACAAACTTTTGGGATAGCTTTTCTGTGTAGAGAAATACAAATAAATAAAATAACTGCACATGCTACTTGCAACCTCATATTGGATTTACCACTGGATAGTTTTGCACAGAGGTGACAGAGTAAATACTGGGACATTTCAAACTGAATGCATGATTACCCATGTTGTGCTCACAGTTGCCTGTACTGCACATAAAAATATATAGCTTGGATAAAAAGACTCCAAGACACTCAGGCTTTATTTCTAGATTATAATACGTTATAACTGTATTACTTTGTAATCAGTAAATGTAAAAAATGTTTAAGGCTTTGAATATAGATATTTTTATAGAGCAAGATAAACTATTAGCTGAATGAATCAAAGCCCTACACACAATCCAGCAGCAGTGGGGAAAAGAGAAATTAGATTATTCTGGATAAGCAAAGGGGAGCCCTCACTTTCCTGTGCACTGGGTGTTCTCTGTGTTCCTGTCTCTGTGACAGCCAGTAACACTGCCAGGTATCTAGAATATTTGGTGAGCTTTAGGGGTGGGTGGAACATGATATTGACCTCTTTACCAAGCGATAAGGACAGAATCACCAAGGAAGAAGCTACATTTAATGGCAGCTTTTCATGTGGAGCAAGAGGAACAAGGGGAAGGGCTGCAAAGCCTTACAGCTGGCAACAGCAGAAGCCGTGCAAAAATGAAATGTATGAGAAATTTAACAAAAAAAGCAGGGAAGTCAGTATCTGCCTTTGGGTCTTAACCAAAAAAGCTAATGTGCAAGAAAAAAAAAAAGGTGAAACAGAGAAAGGAAGAAGAACTGATGGCTATGGTTGATTTTAATGGTAGCAGTCCATTGATCTGGAATAGTTGGAAGTGGAATGTTTTAAGCTACATAAAATTCTCTGAGCTCCTCAGAGGGTCTGGGCATGGTGAGGGTGGTATATTTTGTTTCTGTCCTTCTGCCTACTTGTAGGAAACTAAACTATGAAGAGGCATGAGATAATAGGAACTACTTATAGTGCTAAAATGTGCAAAAGGTGGGCCAGATCTCAAACACTAAATGAAACAAATCAGTTTCTGTGGCTCAGACTGATTGCTGAACAGGAGCGAAACAGTACCCTGAAGGGAAAAATGGAGCAGTTTAATAACTTATTATTTCAGCCTGAAGCTTATAGAAGGTAAAGAACAACCTGACACTGAGGTCATAGCAGGGAACAAAAATGCTACAAGAAATCAAGCTTGCTATAGCAAGGCATGTTAAATCAGAGTGCACAAACCAGCAAGGAGCTGTGTGGGCTGTGGTTCACAACACAAGTCAAAACAATGTCAACATTTGGAAAACAGGCTGCACTATCTCACCTTTTAAGTTTGCAGTGCCATCTAGAAAGTCTTGTCAAGGAGGAACTTCTGTTTGGGAAGTCTTGGATCAAAGCAATTGTAAAAAATTTTGGCATCTTCTAAGGAAGGAGGAAGGTCCTGCTAGAAGCCAGGGCAGTCAGAGAGGCCCTGGCCTCCTGGATTTACACACCCTGAACACTCAGATGGAAAATAAATGAGCAGCTGGGTAGGCCAGTTGGTTTTGAGTTCAGAGTAATAAGCAGAAGAAATACCCAGTGTCTTTGATCAGTTTGATAAAGAAGAGACAGCCCTATGCTTATCTCCAGGTTCATGCTGTTCTCCAGAATTAGGATCCTACTTGACCTAAATCAAAGGATTTTTAGTTTCATGGAGCAAAATGGGCATTCTGAAGGATGCAGCTGTGCTACTGTAGTTTTTCTGAAGGGAATTGATGGTCTTTATTTCAGTGAAGACTTCCTCACTTGTTTGTATATTTGCCACCTGAGAATGTGGTAAAATAATAGTAACTATAGTATCTAGTAAGTAAGTATAGCAACTAGCCATAAATGGGGCTTTTCCATGCTACAGTGATCAATGGAAATACCTGCACAACACTTACTTCTGCTGGGCTTAGCACAGCAGCAGGATTGATTGATTGATTAAGAAGATAGATTAATTGATAGATTAAAAAGAGTGGTTTATTTGGTGACTTATGTTACGGGCCTAATGGAAAAATACCTGTCAGTGCATTATTTCTTGATTTTCTATAGCTCTTGCCTTTGATAATTTAATTGTCTCCTACGAATTAAGTGAGAACATTAAAAGTGCCTTAATATACATATTTGTGTTTTCAACCCTATATTTAAGTTTGCATAAAAAATTCATATGTTACACTAAGTGATTGCTAAAAAGAGCCCCTCATGAAATGTAATAAGTATATAAAAGATAAACCATTTGCAGCATAGTTTTTACTATATTAGCAAGAAATGGTTAGTTGCACTTTTCTAATCCTTTATACTTGCTTTGTTTAATTTACTTGTAAGTCAGAGCTGGTATAAAATATAGAAGATAGTGCACTGAAGCTATAGCTTGTTGGTTTTTAATTAATAATCTTATAAAATATGAATTAGCATAGTTAGCAACTCACTTGAAATCTAATTAACTTGCCTTAGCTATCTTGTTAGATGCCTGCAATACTAAAATATTTTTTACAAGGTTAACACATTAATAAGATTGTGATTATGCATTTCTGCTCATTTAGTTATTTTGCAAAACTTAGTTGTCCTTAGATGAGCATTAAACATCAATTCAACAAGCTGTCCTTTAGCAAATCATTTGATTGCTGACATACAAAATCTGATTTAATTCCAAATTCATTATTAAGTACTTTTAAACTTAAAGTTAATGTCATATTTTACTGTTGCAGTGTATAAAGACTCTTAAATACCTTTTAGATGTTTTTAAAGAAGGAGGTACATAGTTGGTTGAGGAAGAAAGGACATTTGGTTAGCTTTCTTATCTTAGAGTGTAAACTAAGAAATTTGCTGTTCTAGCTCCACATTTTGTGACAACCAGGTCTGCAGCTACAGGTGGAGTGAATGTCTCATTATTAGGGCAAGGCTGGGAGTACTAATCTCTTACTCCACTATAGCACAAGCAATCATAGTGTTTCTTGTTCCTGGAAATCTTTTCCTATAGAATTTGTAAGAACCACTGAGCGTAATTGTACTGTGCTTACCAGCAGCTGAAGTATTTTTTAAGACATTAAATGTGTTCTTATGTGAACTCCTGGGGTCTTCATATGAGATATGTGACTCTGAACTAGTGAAGGATCATATGCATGATCTTCATAAAGTAATCATCTTAAGGAGCTCAATTAAATTGAGCAAGCATTGTACTAAGGTGATTGTTACCTCCTCTTCCTCCCTCTGTGAGACTGATCACAAGGGGTACTCTGCTGTCTCACTGAAACTTAACAGGTTTTATGTAGCTCCAAAATTAGAAATGGTAGACCTCATAAATCAAAATTTTACCTTTCCTTGGAATTCCAACAGTAGAGGAATTCTCATATTAGAGAGAGGTATCTCACAGTAGAGGTACTTCTCACATTTTTGTAATTAGTTGTTTCAGGGACATCCTGAACATTGCTACAGATAAAAATATGGTCTAGAACTTTTGTTCTATAGTCATTAACTGTATTCAATCAACAAGAATAGAAACCTAGAAGAACTTATCTTTATGTGTTAATGAAGCTGTGCTTAGCTTTCCTCAAGAAATGAGAGGATCCTTTTAGTGAGTTACTATAACCATCTATTATTTTGTAATAGATGAATCTGCTCCTCTGACTTACATAGCTTCTTTGATTTCAGTGCAGCTATGCCAATTTGTATCACAGATCATTCATAACTAATTTTTCAGATCTCTATTTCCTATGATTATTTTGCCCCCAATCACACCTGTAAAATTTACATGTGCAGGTACATGCTTACAAATGTATCCCCAGCAAGTGTTAACTTATAATATGACTATGTATATGAACAAGAAGTAAATGAATGAACAGGAAAACTATTCCATAAATTTATTTTTTGCGTGCTTACTTTTAGGTTTTCACTAAGAAACCGTGTTAAGCTTTTTCTAGTTTAATGAAGGATGTTATTATTTAAATGGACCCAAAGTAACTATTTAATAAAAATAATCATTTAAAACTGAATGAATTTTCCATTAGAAAGGATATATTTTCTGAAATTCTTCATAATGGTTACTTTCTATTTTCAGAATCAATCATCTCAAGCATTTCTGTATCTTACAGGAAAAACATATAAACGCATAAAAAATAATGTTATTCCCAAATTTTACTTTAAGGGCTTGCAAAATTAAAGTGCACAGAAAATTATTGGAGTTTTGTGTGCTTTTATGTAAGTGACTGTGAGTTGTGAGGAACAAGATAAAAGTAAGCTCATAAACTATAAATCTTCAATATTACTGCATAGTAAAATTACTATACATAATTCTTGTGCAGTTTATCTGGGAAACCTGATTAAGATATACTGCAAAATGAAATGGCTGATGCCTAAAAATTTATGGGATGATATGGGGACACATTGCCTAAATTCCCCTGTAGCACCAATTTCCATATGGAAAGAAATGGGTGCTGGTTGACTGTGTCATTGCCATAGTTCTGTGAAGACAAGTCACATGGCTGTATGTTGCAGTTGTTAGTATTTGTGCTTGCAGTCATTCATTATGTACAAGTATGGGTACTACTTTCACTAGGAGAAAGGCTTGACCCTTTGAAAAGGAAGTCTAGCCCTAAAACAGCTAAATTTTAATAGAAGCCATAGACGAAGATCTTTATGATAGCCGTAACTGATGACTGGATCCTCCCTATCATCCAAACCCTATGGTGTGGCAATTCAATACAGCTTGATCATATTGATGATTCTAGGGATATTATTTTAGTAGAGACAGATGGATCTTTTCTCCTACATAGATAAAGACTGTGAACTCTAAGGTTTTCTCATTCTGCATTTCAGAATGGGGGAACTGAAAGGACACATGCCCCAGTAAGTAGATCACACTCATGAGTCGTACACAACCAGCATAAGTATCCATGTTTTCCTTCCATAGTGGTAAATAATCATAGAGATGACTGAGTAAATAAAAAGTGGAGATAGAAGCAGACCAAAATATAGAAAATCTTAGTCCAAGACAATCTTAATTCAGTCCCAAAAGTGCAGTCTACTTCACATGATCAGCTCTGTATTTACAGAGATTTCTCTATTTCAACATGTTCTGCATCTGAAAAGGGAGGGCTACACATATCAAGCAGAAGAAGGCATGGAGTGGAGGTGGCTCAAAGTATGGGAGAACATATGGATGCTGCAGTAGGGAATCAAGAGGGGATACTGAAGGTACCTTGTGTACTCGGTGAGCCAAAAGGTGGCTTAGATTTCTGTTCAGATCAGCAAAATATAATTTCCTCTGCCTTCATTTCATTTACCAATGTGTTGCCAGTTGATCTTTGACTTTGTACCGCAGGTGAGCACAATTAACTCAACGTGTGACAATCTTAATATTTGCTCTGAGCTGTATACATGTGTTTCATTGCAACTCCTGTAAGATATGACAACTAAATAAATTAGTCTTGTAGATGCACAGATATGTTTCAGGTCCAAAAGTGATCTAGGATTTCATTAAGCATAAACAGTCTGTAAAGATATCTTTCAAATGTCCTAGTAGCTGATCCTATTTAGAACTAAACATGTTTCTAACCAAAGAATTCTAAATACGTATTTAGTTTTTCTTAGGTAGACCTAAGCAATTTGGCCCTCATTATATGGAAAGAATGGGCACATACATCCTAGAGAATAATTGGTGACTATACCCCCTTTGACCATAAATTTTCCAGTGATGATATAAAGGACATTTCATTGTCTGTTCCATAATTAAGAGGACCTAACATTTATAAGTGACATGAAATTTAACTTTCCCATCTGTCTTTAGTCATCCTTTCATGTTTGTCTCATGGGAAATGTCATGTTTTTCATTCTTAGTTTTCTTCTTTTTTTTAAGTCCACAAACTGAAATATACATATTTATTTTATTATTTTATGGAGATTATCATGTGATCACAGTACTTCAGAATGTGACAACTGCTTACATTTATGATAAACAGATTTTCAGGATTATTTTTAGAAAGGGAAAGGAAGAAAATAATAAGATGTGGCCTCTCCACCAATCAAAATCCCATCCCATTAAAGAAGGGAAAATGCAGTTGCTTTGCGAATAACCTTCATAAGTTTGCCTTTTGATCCAAACTATGTGTTGTTTTTGGAGTGAGCTCTTAAAATGAAATTTTTCAAAAAGAAAAAAAAATGTTCCCTTATCTCTGGTCCACGTAACTCTAAAAATAAGAAAAAATAAATTATTAATTAAGGAGTAAACTGTCCTCCACTTGTTCAAGAAAGTTATTCTTTACAAGTGGCCCTACCTAAGGGTAATTTATGAAGTACATATCTTATTTGGTATGAGTGAAGGGGTAAAAACCTCATCTTAAAGATATTGTGGGCTCACATACATTTTTCAGTCTAAGCTAGAATCTATCCTTCCTGTGCTGATGGGTAGCATTTGTACAAGAAGCCTACTTAATTTCATTAAGGCTGATGGTGAAAGTAACTGGTCACAGCTAGGCACATGATAGCATATATGATGATTCATAAGACAGCCTGCCTGTCTCTCTGGAACTCATCTCCAAGGTTTAATTTTTGCACATTCTCAAAATTTCTACCCATAGTAATTATAACTGTCAAAATTAATGAGTTAAAAATGCCATGAAAGCTATGCATAGGTATTGGTCCTTTTGGGTAAGCAATCATCTTTATAATTATTTATTAAGTAATTGCTGTGCAGAGCTCTTGATCTGAAAAGAGATTCAATTCTAAAAGAAAAAAAATGTTAAGGAAGGCTGGTACTTAAAAAAAGCATACTAATCACATAAGCACACCATGTCACAGCGCAGGGGAAGACTGAGAAACACAACAGGAGTTCAGCTTGTTTCAGCTGCAAGTTCTTCACTGACCTCTGCACGAGATAGGAGCAAAGAGTAGAAATTAGGTCACATTGTTGAGAGTATTGTAAAGGAATATTTCAAGCTGGTAGACACAAAATCAGAAGGGCAAAATTAAAAAAATAGATGCGTTAGCAAGCTACGTCAGGAATAACAAGGACCGCTGTAGAAGTACATTAATAGTGGGAAGTAAGAAGTCTGAAGAAAGTGTTGGCCTACTCCCTTTGTGAAACAAAGATGCTAATTGCAGGTGATACTGAGAAGAACAAAATGTCACAGTCTTTTTTGAGACAATCTTCCCTAAAAAGGTCAATTTATGACTAGAGGATTAATGCAGCTGAAAGGAGAGGAAAATGAGCAACATCTTCAAGTAGAGCAGGGAAGACAAAATTCAGAGATTATTGGGATAGTTAGGGGTTTGTCAGATCTCTGAGTGCAGCCCCTTCTCCCCAGGGAAAAGGACTTGGGGCTGCCCCTGGCTGCTGCCTGGCCTGCCCTGCTCCCCATTGCAGAACCACTGGGTATGAGAACTGGGGGAGGAAGAATGAAGAACTTAAAAAAAACCCCAACGCTAACCAAAAAAAGGAAACATAGTTTCCTTTAAAGACAAAAACAGAGGAGCATGGGAATTACATATTAGTCACATTTTAATTCATTTCCCAGTAAAAATCTGAAGCAAATAACTGAACTATCCATAAGCCTGGAAAATAACAAAGACATAAATAACAACTACCATGGATTTGTTGTGAATAGTCATATCAAAAAGTATAATCTTCATCAGATTAATAGATCTTGCTGATGGCAAAAGAGCAGGAGATTTCTTGGGGTTTGCTGCCATCAGTAAGGCTTTGATACCATCTCAACAAGCTGGGAAAACAGTTTTAAAAAAGCCTTTGAAATTTGTGCAACACAAGTTAGGCAACCATATGCAATGAGTAGTTATCTATCATTTCTTTATGAAAATAAAAGGAAGTTATCAGATGGGGCTCTGTAAAATCAAAGTGCATCCACTTCTATCCCATACTTTCTGTAATGAAGTGCATGTTGTAACAGAAAATAGTCTTGTTAAATTTCAAGACAACACCAGACAGGATCTGTAAGTATATTGGAGGACAAGATTAGAATACAAAAGGACAATTCTTGATAAATTCAAGAAATAGGCTGAAAATATAGGCTGAAAATCAATAAGAAAGTGTGCAACAAAAATCAATTGCACAATAAAGGACATGGGAACAACCAGTTAGGGATCATTTCTGAAAATTATCTAGATTTAGAGGAGAACACAAGCTGAATTAAGAAGGTATTGCTCTTATAAAAAAGAAATTTATCTACAAGAAACCTGGACAAATCTTACCTTTTAATTTTGCTTTGGGAAGGCTTCAGCCACATGGGCATGCAATTTGGGGCACTACACTTCCAAAAAGATGTTAATCAGTTAGGACAAGCCCACCAGAGCCCAGTAAGAATGTTCTGATATCAAAAAATATGATCCCTTGAGAAAGTACTTGGGTAATTTATTTGAAAGATGCTAAGAATGAAGAATAGAAATTATGATATTTTTTCAAGTGTATAAAGGGCTATTAGAGAGGAGAAGGCAATATCTGTTTTCAACAACCTTTGTGAATAGAACAAGAAATAATGGATTTAAACTGCAGCATAAAAGACAAAGCCAGACAGTAGGAAACATCGCTGCAATGAGGATAGTGAGGAACTGGAACAGATAGCTGAAGGACTTGAGGAGTTTCATTGCTGAAGTTCTTTGAGAACTGGGTAGACAAATACTGGTAAGGAATGACCCAGGTACTGGCTATACTGCCAGCAGATGGACTGGTTGGTGTCTTGAGCTTGATTCACATTTCTTTGTGATTTCACCATAGCCAAATGTTTAAGAATATTCCCTATTTCACATTGACCTACGCTGGTACAAGGTACAAGGAAAACTGGAGCTTCTAAAGCCTTGTGTCTGGACTCAAGGCAGTGCTAAGTATAAACCAAAGACTTGTTCCTATATGTTCCCCTAAAAATGTCCATCTTAAGTAAAGTTTGTTTCAGTGAGGACAAGGAAACTACCTAGGACTTTCAACATCAGGTGACCAAGCTGTTTAATCTCCTTGCACCCTGCATACAGTAGGTATTGTCCAAGTCCATATGTGTGTGTGTATATACATATAGATATAGATACATGTGCGTGTGTCTACACAGCCCATATGTACAATGATACACTTTGTGTGTGTATATATCTATCATATATATATATGGTATATATACCAAGGCAGACATACATATATGTACAGTCAGTATTGTCCAAAACACCATTCAGAGTACTTAAATTATCTTTTTCTCCAGTGATTATTTTTAACTTTCAACTTTTAACTTAGGCAACTATATTTTATGGTGTAACTATCCCCCCCCAATATTTAGCACTAAAATTATCTGCAAGCAGAGAAAACATGAAAATGCATTAGGTGATGAAAAGTTTCTATTCCAAAATCTCATTTGAATATTCTTTATTAATAGTAGAATAATCCTATTCAGCATTCATTAATGTTTTTGAGACAGATGCGGTAGGTCTTTTCTCTATAGTAAGCAAATTCAATGGAAAATCACAGGTCCCTGTGCCACATGTGAATTAATCACAGGAAAATTCAAAGGAAAATTGGCTCTGAAGTCTGTCACAATTACTAAGGACAATAGTTATTTGCTTCTTCAAAAGAGGAATCCTACTTTCTTATTAAAATTATTTTTTATCACTTAGCACATACTTTGGCACATTAATTATTGTTATAGCAGGTATAAATCTTCTCTTTTTTCCATGTTCAACACACAGAACCAAGCATATTTCGGGAGACTGGTGCATCTGTCTTTGTAATCAGTACATGCATGTCTGTCAGTATCAACTTTCCAATGACTTAAAATTTTCTGAATTTCCTTTTCTGGTCATATACATTCATGAAGGTTGACTCACTGACCTACCAGTCATTGAAGAATTCAGACTTAACGTGTACGCAGCAAACTTAACTCCTCTATTTTGTTATAAAACCATGTTGTCCAAAAAATCACCATTTCTGGCAGTCAAATGTATTAGAAAAGGAGACTGATATGTTAATTAAGCATGTTAAAACAACAAGGAAACAATGATTAGCCTGGAGAACAAGGAGGAATGTACATTCTTTCATGTAGCTTAGGAGAATTCCCCATTGTGTCTGTGTGGTTTATGTGTAAATGCATCCAAAAGTCAAATCAGTTGCAATTTACAGTTTTTGCCAAAAGAAATAATGACTGCTAAAACGTTTATTTTCCACATTGCTGAATATTTTCTCAGACAAAAAAAACCAGAAAAAGATCTATTTGGAAATGTTGGAAAGTTTAATTTCAAGATAGCTAAAGATCATCCTGAGCTGTCATCGTGTTTCCTAGGAAATGTTTCCAGCCATACCCTCAAACCACCAGAAACAAACTCTTAAACCAGAGGGGAAACCACATTGTTTCATGGAAGATGTAGTCCAGGAAAAGCTATGCTGTAGAAGGGAAAGAGAACTTGATGCAACATTGCAGTTTAAGTAGATAAACATCAAATTTAGACTAACTCAAAATGGAATTTAGTTTGACAAATAAAAATTTAAAGTATTAAAATGTCATTGAAGTCTACATTTCTTTAGAAAAATTTCCAGACATAAATTTATTAGCAAGATTCCTGTGGAAAATTTTAATTTCATAGTAATTGAAAAAAAAATTCTAACCAATTATTCAATAATTTTGAAGGGAAAATAATGACAGCAGGATCTGCCTAACATTAACCTAAAATTGTCTTAACAATAGAAACAAGGTGAAGAGGCAAGGTGATAAATGAAATGGACTCTGAAATCTAAAATACATGGTTAAAGACAATTAGACTTCAACCCTGAGAACTGTCCAAAGTGAAGGTTCTTTAAAATTACCAAGGATCTGGGATCCAGCTTGGACATTTTTCCAACAATGGAAAACAATAAATCAGCTGAACTGAGGAGCAAAGTCACTGATTACAACAGAGTCACTCCACATTTACTCTGCTTAAAATGAGAGGGGGAGGAAATGCTTTTTGCCAAACAAATCATGTTGCTGTAGAGGAATTGTGAAGAGAATTACTCCTGTATTTTCTCTAAATGCACCACTGAAGGATCTCCTCAGGTTTAGCTGGAAAGCACCCTGCTGTGCCATCTGAGAACCCAGCTACTCTGTAAGTGGTCACCTGCTTGGCAGTATCAACATTTGCACGCCCAGATAGATGCTCAGCGCAGGAAGTAAAGTTGACCCAGGAATTTTACTAATACAAAGATAATCTGAGGCATGCTGACATTCTTCACTTTTAATGATTTGTGTTGTGATACGGAAAGCAATCCTATCCCTCTGTAACCGCATCCACCATTTTGAGTGGGCATTCTTTGGTCAACATTTATATCTGCTTCTAGCTAAAAATAAAGCTTCAAATGACAATTTTACAAGCTAAGTATTGCAGGTCAAATGATCAAACCTATAGGTTTTTAGTGAAATTATTTATCAGAAATTATATATCAGAATAGTTAACATAAAAATGACACAGAAAACCTCCTTCTTTGAAGAAAATTGGTTCTGAGTGGAAAATGCAGTAAAAATGAATAAACTCAATTTTTTTAAAAAGGTGGAAGAGAATGCTGTTGCCTTCATCTCTTATGCATTTTCATGTTTTGCTTTGTGAACATGAAAAGACTATCTTCGCTGAATAAGAAATAAACCTACATCTTGACCATCCCTAAGAAAGTAAATCTTTATTTCCCTTCAAAAACTATGGAGAAAAAAAAAAGACTTATTTTCTGTTTATTTTTCACAGTGAGTCATCAGACATACTCAACTTTGAAAATGTAAACTGAAAAACAATCAGCAGGGAAATCAGCAGAGTGGTGTTTCAGGCAGACTTAAAGGGGAGAGTAAAGTGTGTGTGTGTGTCTGTCTGTCTGTTTCTGTTATGTAAATTAAAAGGGGAACTTTAAATGTTTAAGGATAGACAAAATGTCTGAAAAGGTACATCTACCATTTGCACATGGAGACCTGTGTAATGCCTCGTGGAAAACCAATTGAAACTCCCAAGTGTGGAGTATATTTTGGGCCCAAAGCGATTCAAAGATGATACATTTACTGCACAGAATGGCTTTTAATTTCCAGCTCTGAAGCTGAATCCTCCTGTGTTAAAACCGAACAACTGTGCTAACATTATATAGTGATGTTATTACATCATAATTAAGATTGGAAAGTGGAAAATAAATTTACCAGTAGGACTGGAGATTGTTAGAGGCAGAAATTAATTAGCCAAATTGGAATTTGACTAGGACACCAGGATGTAAATGGTGTAAATTCTTTAACTACTCTAAACAGCTAAAATGCACTTCTCATTTAAAGGCTTCCATTTCTAGAAAAGTCAAGGTCCCAAAGGCTTGATAGAGAATTTATTTCTTATTCTACCAGAGGGACAAGTGCCATATACTGAATCAGCACAAGTAAATCCTGAAAGATAGCTCTGTCACCAGACTGAACCTGCCTCAAGGCAGCTTGCCTTTTGAATCTGGAGGAAAGGTTTCATTTCACAGGGGGACTTATTCCTATCTTTTATTCTATTTTTGGATCCTTTATTTTGTGGCTGCATATGGGGTCATTCAGGTGCCTCCTGTAAGCAAGGAAGCTATGGGTCAGAAGTCTGCATTCTTAACTTTAATTATGAAGGGAAATAGCCACAAGCTTTGAGAATGGACCTTTTCATCTTTTGAAAACTTCAGTACAGTGTGAAATAAACAAAGAATATGAAATTGTTCCTCTCTACTGTGATACTCCTGTTTATAAAGGGGTTATATTGTGCTGTTTTCCAAGTTATTATCCTGCATAGGCAGGAAGAGACTACTAGCAACTGATCCTTGATACAGGTCAAGGCTGACTGTATTATCCCTAAAATCTTTCAAGACCAAAAAAGACTGAGGCAAAAGTCTTCACATCTTGTGATAACTGTCAGGAAAGTTGAATGAACTAGGCTAGAATGATGTAAGACATGGTGGGCATGAGATCTGGTAAAAGAAATCAGTAAATACTGACAAGCTTTGATCTATGAGACATTTGTAGCTTTATCATTTTATGTTTCTAAGCTCTTCTCCAAACACTGAAGACTGAATTGTTCTCACCTTTTACAGAATCACAGAACCACAGAACAGTTGAGGTTGGCAGGGACCTCTGGAGATTGTCTAGCCCAAGATGTCCTCCACCGAGGGTAGGTCTTCCTTGCTCCAGACTTTCCCCTTGGTGGTAGGGGCCTGGGATTCCTGAAGGCCGGTCTTACTGGTAAAGACTGAGGCAAAGAAGACATTAAGGCAGGCCCACTTTTTCCCTTGTCTTCCTTCTGCTGTTCATGTAGAAGCCCTTCTATTTGCCCTTCATGTCCCTCACCAGACTCAGCTCCAGCTGGGCTTCGGGTTTCCTGAACCCATCACTGAGTGTGTGAAAGCGAATTTCATTGTTCAGCCTACTGATTCCAGGATCTAATGAAATCTATGAAATAAGCTAAATCAATATCATCGAGGTTTCAGATCCAGCTAGGTACAGACAACATTAAAATTTGTTATACAAACACAGGCTTGAACATAGACTGTTAAGGAGTAAAGGTGAAAAGAGAGCTCATGGAAAACACCAGAAAACCAAATTTACTGCTTGGACTGCTGCTACCAGAGGAACAGGAGGGTTGCATGGCAGCTACCCTTGATGTAGTACCTGACCCGCTCCGGTAACGATGGTCTACTCCAGTTCCTTCATCAGTGCCAGCAGCCCTGGATGGAGCAGCAGCCAGTGAGACTACCCAAGGTTTTGGCATAGTCAGGCAAGGTTATTTTGCTGTTTCTGACAGTCTACTGCTCTGGGTAACTCTAATTTACAGGCAGTCAATGCTAGCTACAAACAGGGACAGGTAACTACCTATGGAGACAAAATAAGTGTGTGTGCAGGGAGGATTTAAATGCTTATACCACAAAACCTGGAAATTGGGATATCATCAATGTCTTCTGATACCTGCAAACAACCTGAGTATGCTCCTGTCCTCTGCTGCAGGTGGAAATCTTACACTGAGTAAAGGACTGCAAAAGGGAGAAGGCAAAAATTTGGGATTCATATTGCCTTTCAAGGAAGTGAATCTTTCGCCCACCTAGGTGGGGAGGGTTTCTTTCCAGCAGAGGGGAACGCTGCTGCTCTTGCAGATGGCACATGCTCATTGCCTCACCCTTTCCTGCAAAGGCAAACAGACAGAGAGTTATGCATTTAGTTATGTTCTGATCTGCTTCATGCATGTATTTGGCATATTTTTTTTATATAACCTGTGGAACCAGTTGCCATAAGATTTCGAGCCTGAGCTTGTTTTGAAGCCTCAGGGTTTCACATTGCAAACTAAAGCCAAAGACATTAAGCTGTTTTTCATTTATCTGAAACAGTAAAGTGCATGATTTGGAAAAAAAAAATAGAATTCAGTCACATCTTGAAAGAGCTAATTTAATTTCTGGTTTTATTTTCCAAGCTGGTATTTTGCTGCAGAAACTCAGTTCTTGATTAATATGCATCATTAATCATTTAAATAAAAGTGGACCCCATAATTTCAAAGAACAAACAATGCCACTTGACTGCTAATTCAGCATCATAATTAGACATCTTCAGACATGCTAGTTGACAGAATACATTTAATAAAAATTAATAAACCTTGCTCGCAGGGTCATCCAATCATGAATAATACTAAGTTTTTCCTCTTTTTGTCTTGTGTATATATATGTATACAATCAAATTCAGATAAAGGTAATCTTAGAATAAGAGAAGTAAATAATGGTTCTTGTAATTAGGGTCTGAAGAAGGTGAGACATTGAAAAAGCAGCAAGATGACATGTCAGCACATGTCTAACTCTTCTGCTCATCAATGAACATTTCCACTCCAGATCTTTCACTCTTGGCTATGTAATTCAAAAAGTGTGCCTTTAAGTTCTGTTCAGTCCTTATTCAGATACGCCACTGGGCAGTGTCACCAGATCAGCACAATGCAAAATGAAATGGAAAAGTACAGAAAGATGAAGATCCTGAGATATTTGAACAGGTTATTACATGTCACATGCACTTATCTGAAGGGACACATTTGCTGTAGGAGCACATTCCTCCATGTTCAAATCACTCATATTCCATTTCATCTTTAGCTCATAATCAAGCTGGATAGCGTGCACCACAAGAGCTTAACTATGATGTAAGTCCCAAATTCAAAAGGCTAGATCAATTAATTGATTATGCGTCCCTTAGTGCGTACAGATGACTCTAAGATGAATATAAACAGCTGAAAACACTAAGGACAGGAAAGTTAGGACAGAACTTCTGGACTAAATGGAGGTTATTAGGTTCAGATTGTGTTTTGAATGAGAAGTCTTAAAGTTAAATGGATTACTCATCAAGCTCAATCCATTGTAATTAGAAAGCACCAAAAGACCCTGACCTTATATAAAATCAAGATATATTGGTGGAACAGCTTTTAATAATACATCAAGTGCCAAAATTTATACTGAGGTCACTTGTAACTATGCCTATACCATTCCTATGCTTTTGTCAATCACTCCCTGAATTGGTCATAAAATGCTTCTATGTTCTCATTTGCAGCTCTGGTAATTGGGACATAAATCTGGAGAGTAGTCAGAGTAGAGTTAAATGTAACAAAATGGTGTGTTCACTTGTTGGACTGTATCTCAGCACAGTATTTTCCTGTTATCTAGTGACAGATGTGTTCTGTTCTGAGGCAAGATCAAAAATAGCTAGTGCAATAAAATCTGGTTTTTAAAAGCTTTTGGTTATTGTCATTGTACTAGATTTGTGAGATTCAAGTAATATTTTTTTTCAAATGTGGTTTGAACACAGTGATACCTTTAACTAAGATTCTTTTCTTTTTGTCAGTAAAGAAAACTTGCAGTGCTAATTCAGATACCGTAAGAGACAACAGAATGGGATTCATGTGACTTCTTCCTGCCTTTTTTTAAAAAATATAGATGACACTTAAACTTAATCTTTTAGTCTGTAATTAGAATTTACCAGAAATCTTATTAACACTAGGAAAAAAAAGTCTTTTAGGGGAAAATTGTAATAAATTAAGCAGATGTGGAAAGTCTCATGGTTCTTTTCCTGGCTTTGTTTTTTACCAAGTGTATTGTGCTTGGCAGCTCATTAACTGTCTTTACCTGTTTCCCTGTGAGGAAAATGGGACTGACATTATTTTGCCAAGGGCATACAGATCAACAAAACATAGACCAAACAAAAAATATGAAGTGCTTTATTCTATTGCTACTAGATGTTAATATAAAAAGTAGTAGTAAGACCATTACTCATGAAGAAGGGTAAGGCTTCTTGTTGCTGAAAATCAACAAGATAGTCCACCCCTTCAGTAGAAGTACTGACTGGTGCTTCTAAACAAGACCGTTAGCTTCCAAAACCTTGAAATCAATTCACTTGAACCAGGAAACTATTACAAATCTACAATCCAAATTAAGATTCATGTACTGTGGGCCAGAGAAGAAACTTACTCTCAGATTACTCAGTACCACATAATTACAGCTATTATTCATCTGTTTCACAGGAAATAAAACTGCTGAAGTGTGGCTCAAGAATTAGTTAACAGTGTTGTGGAGACATCTAAGCCCAATAGCAGCACAGGAAAAAATGATTGATTCTTTGTAGCTCCAAAGAATGGACTGAAGACAACCGTACACTTTGCCTGTGGGCACAAGCTGCTGTAAATTCAAGTCCTCTACTTTTGTTCTGTCAGCAAAAAACACATAATTTTTTCTCTTCTGCAAAATACACTATGCCCCAGGCTATCAAACACTGTAATAATGTGTATCTTAAACTGTCCTAAAAATGGAGTTCTTTAGAAGACTGGAACATTAAACTAGTGAGCAATGTGTGTTTGGATTGAAGAGAGATTGGCCAGGGAAAGAACAAAAATTATACCCCTAAAACTAAAGATATTCAGTGAAATGAATATAGACAATGGCAGCCATCCCTGAAATCCTTACTCTACCTTTATTTCCTTTGAAAAGAAAATTTCCTGCCAGAAGGACTGTCATGGTTTAACCCCAGCCAGCAGCTAAGCACCACACAGCTGCTCGCTCACTGCCCCCCAGTGGGATGGGGGAGAGAATCAGAAGAGTAAATGTGAGAAAACTCTTAGCTTGAGATAAAGACAGTTTAATAGGTAAAGCAAAAGCTGCACACACAAGCAAAGCAAAACAAGGAATTCATTCACTACTTCCCATTGGCAGGCAGGTGCTCAGCCATCTCCAGGAAAGCAGGGCTCCATCATGTGCAACAGTTACTTGGGAAGACAAAACACCATCACTCTGAATGTCCCCCCTTTCCTTCTTCTTCCCCCAGCTGTATATGCTGAGCATGACGCCATATGGTATGGGATATCCCTTTGGTCAGTTGGGGTCAGCTGTCCCAGCCGTGTCCCCTCCCAACTTCTTGTGCCCCCCCAGCCTACCCTCTGGTGGGGTGGGGTGAGGAGCAGAAAAGGCCTTGACTCTGTGTAAGCACTGCTCAGCAGTAACCAAAACATCCTTGTGTTATCAACAGTGTTTCCAGCACAAATCCAAAGCATAGCCCCATACTAGCTGCTATGAACATGATTAACCCTACTCCAGCCAAAACCAGCACAATGAAAATGGAAAAGGATTTCAGGATTGGCCTTGAGGTGAGAAAGTGAAGGTATGCACATATGTGGCTGAATGCTTTTTCTAGAAAAGCAAAGGCCAGAAGTGAGCCTCTTGAATAAATACACTCATTTTCAAAAGGACTAAGCAGCCAAGAGTTCCCTTTGAACCTGAAGTGTGTATTTGAGGGGTGAGCCAGAACAGCTGTAATGAAACTCACATTTACATTGTCTAATAGTTCCATCATTAAAGATTCATGAAACTGACAAAAATGAAATCAAATAAATTCAAACATCTCAGTCACAGGAAATCTTTGAAATTCAGCAGAAGCAAAAACTGAAGGAGGTTCCATTTCTGCGACCTGTGAAACTCCATCCCATTTTTGCCAAGATATAACAGGCTGAAGACTGCTGTTTCTACCCCTCACTGCTTGCAGGCAACACAAGTCACTTGTATGCGGCCTTCTCAGTATGGGATTTCTCAACCTTGGAATGTGTACCTTGCAATGTTTTGGTGAAATATACAGGTTTTATCCACAAAGTGGCTGGAAAAAGGCACAGGAATCAATAGAGCTAATGTGTATTTCACTGAATTTAGCCTCTTGAGGAAAACAAGCAATGTCATTTTTGCTAGCAAAGTTTTACTGAAACACAGATGTGCGGCTATATCAGGAAACTTAAACTGTAGGAACACAGTACATTTTCTTGGAAAAGGCAATAAAGAGAGGCCATGTGCAATGTCTGCTGCTTCAGACTCAAAGAAGTTGTAAGCTTGTAAGTCCAAGAATATGGTGGCGGTTTTCGTTGTGGTTTTTTTTTCCCAACAGTTCATCTGCTTTCTTAAAACTTACTACCTTTCCATATAAGCTTTGCATTCTTTTTCTTCATTCATGTACTTTTCGGAGTATATGACCTCCAGTAACCATCACTAGTACTGGGGTCTTCCCCAGCATGTATCAGTCTTTTGAATACTCCATTACTTGCTAATCAATTAAAATGAACTTAGCTTTACAGTATGTCAGACCTTAATAAGTGGACAACTCTTTGCTTCTTAAGACCCTCACAAGGTGAAGAAAGACAGGACGTACTAAAGTTCAAAATTTTTTTTCAAAAAGACATTTGAAGAGTATTCAAAGAAAATACTCTTCCAGATTCTTTTCCTAGATGACAATTTCTGGGATCTCTTTATTGCTCGTTTCTTCTTTTTTTTTTTTTTTAGTTTAGTTTTTGTGGTGTTTGTTTGTTTGTTTGTTTTTTAACGTTGGATACCATTTTCAGGGGTATTTGGTCTGAAGCGATAAGTATATTTCTCCCAGACCTTATTGAAATGAAATGCTACTGCATGCAGGAGTGGTATCTAATTGACTGTAATGGGATCTTCATCCAGAATGGTCACATCACCCTGGTTGAGTCTCCTCTCCTGAAAAGTCCATGGCTTATGATTCTTCATTATTTACTTGTAGATGTAGGAATGGATTTAGTGCTTGTGAAAAACACTGGATCAACTAGCTTTGGTGCCTAAAGATTGCTACCCAACCCATGAGCAGTATAAGCACTGAGTAAGCTGCATCAATGCCATTGTGACTGAGGATGGTAAAGATCAGAGGCATGTACATTTCTTTCCACAGAGCATAGCTGATCTGCTGGAATCACCTCCAGAGATAAGAATTTAATTCATTATGTAGCCCTTCTCTTGGTCTCCCTGCTGAGAAAGCAAATTTAGGGCTTTATTTTATGTCCATTCAAGGCAATGGCAAAAAAAACCCCAACCCTATTTGTAAAAATTAATATGCTTTTCTTAAAAGGACATCTGCAGTAGGGAGAAGGCAGATTTGATTGCACTGGTAGCCAATTCTGCATCACTGTTTCAAGAAAAAGAATCGGAGCTGAATGATCTTTTGCAGCTACCTACCAAATCAGTCTTTACCATCAATTTTATTTTATTTGATCTTTAGGTTTTAAAATCTGGTTCAACACATTCTGTAAAAAAAATCCATTTTCCTCTGAAAGCAATTTTTCTCTTGAACTGCTTTTCCTCACACTAGTCTCTCTGCTGAAGATTTGCTGTGGGGCTCTCCCTCCCCCTCTAGGCCCTTCATCTCTCAGGAGGCTGCCTTTTAATTAAATAGTTACTTTGGTTTGGTTCATTTTTTATTATTTGTTTAAATGTTATTTTTTGTGCTTTGAATTGATCGCCCCTGTACAATCTGAAGCTGAGCATTTGCTGTGGCACTGAGTGAATTTCTTCTGCTATTGCCTCAGGACATTGCTGCAAACAGTGTTGCAGTTGATAAAGATTCTCACGATAAAAGAATTTACAACAAAGGATAAATTAATTTTTCCTAAAGCTCAATGGCATAAAGATCAGATACTGTTTCTCTTTTTCTCACTTCCAATTTCCATTTGCTTAGAAAATAGGTTTCAATTTATTTGGACTAATATGAAAAGCACATTGTCGTACAGACAGCCGCAACACTCAACAGAACAAATGTGCCTTTGTCACCAGTGTTTCTTTGTAGCTACCCTTCTAGCCATTAACAACAGGCTTAAACTGAGTGGTACTATTTTAGTCCCAGTTCAATTTTCTTGTTCCTGCAAAGAAACACCTTTTACTGTTCAGTTAAAAGCAAATTGACACTTCCAGCCATTCTGTGTTGTAAGTTTATTTCTTTTCATGGTCTTTTATCACTTCGTTCTCACTGAGTTTTCAAAGCAAGAAATTTCTTTGCATCTTTTATATTATATACAGTTTTGCCGATGTTATTGTTTCAGTTCTATAGAACAGTAAAAGAAGATAGAAATATTTTGTTCTCAGCAGAAGAGAAGACTAGCAGGACTGTTCAGGCACAGAAATACATGAGAAACAGTAGAGAACTTTGCTGCACTCAGACCTAAATAGTCAGTGATGGAAACTTCTTCTGATACCTCTAACGCTTGTGCATGGCTCTTTTTTCTGCCTAGTGTTCTTCTGAGCCTTGATGTGCATTGGAGCCCCTTTTCCTTTTCAAATGAGGCTTTTAGCACATGGTGATGGGCTGTGGTTTATTTAGAACTTCCTTAGCTCCTGAAATGAATTTGGATGAAAATCTGCACCCCACTCCATTCTGCCACAAGCCTTCCATTCTGATCTTAAATGTGACAAAACTTCCCTATCCATTTTCTGTATAGTAATTGATGTTCCACTACCTAATGGATATTACCAACAGAGCTGTAAAGCTACCTGTAACCACAACAATATCACAGAAGTATAGATTTCAGGAGAGAAAAGTAATAACAAGTGAGTCACTTCTAGGCTACACTATATTGCAGTGTTGTGCATAACAGTGTATTTCCTGTTACTTTATCTAGTCTAGTTTTAGGCATCAAGCATTGCTATTTCCCTGGGGAGACCATTCCACAGTGTATTACATTTCATTGTTAGCAAGCTTTTGCCTGATGTTCAGTCCAAATGTCCTTATACTGGATCATCCCAGATCACAAAAGGCACTGATTACCTTTTAAAGCCAATGAGATCCAGGTCCCTTATGGGATTTTCAATACCCTGTGGGTTTTTTGTATTTTTTTTTAAAGACAAATAAAGAAAGAAAAAAAATTACATTAATTTCCAAACTTACAAGTTAAAATTGTTTTGCAATAGTCACTGGAGTGATAGGCAAAAAAACAGTTATGGAAGAAGTGCATGTTACAATCTTTAGTTAAGGCTTTACTTTTAGTTAGTGCTTTAGTTAGAAAGTCACGTTTTAGTTTTGCTTTCTAGAATGTTGTTTAAATGTTTTCTTTTCTGAAACACTGGCCCTAGATTTTGCGTGAAATTATTTTCTCTCACTTAATGTGAACAAGCAGTCCAGTTTTGCAAATCTTCTGGATGTGGAGCACTTACTCACTTCTATATTTTCATTACATCTGAATCTTCATCAAAGTGATTGTTTAGGATGTTCTAAGTATTCACTTCGTGCACTGAAATCAGACAGTTTTGCCACCAAGATCTGCCAGAGCAGTACATATGCTCGGCATCTTCTCAAGCTTCCACATAACACAGTAATGTAAGGAGTCTTCACAGACTTTCTTCAGTTCCTTTGTGCCATTTGGGGCTGCAATTCAAATTTCTTTTTCCACCTTGTCTCACAATTTCTTTGTTACTGCCCTCTAAGCAATCTATACTCCTATTATTCTAAAACAGAACAATTTTCGTATCTTGGCCCTGAAAAGACTATCCATGTATGGCTGAAACTTACACATAACCTTGATGTTTGCTGTCTGACATATCATGGTAAAGAACATATCACATGAGACTGCAGCACCTACAGACCAAGGACAGGAGAGAGGTGAGCAATGATTTCCTCCAACAGTCTATAGACCTCTCTCTTAACCTGGCCACTTGGATGTGGGAGACAAGATTTTAGATTATCTGGACCCCCAAAGATTTGTTTGGCTCTTTTCTAGCCAAAGGGATCTCTAACACTGTGAGGAGAAGCAGTGACAATTGCCTTCAGCCAGGATCTTCCCTTTGGACTTACTGTCACAGAAAAACTACCTAGATCATTCAGGTTTTGTGTTGTAAACTTGGCATTTAGTGGTATGGTGGTGTCCTCTGTGGACACTCCAAGAACACATTAAATGTGACTGAACGTAGCTGATGCTACTTGCGTCAAAGGACTTCTAAAAGTGGACATAATAGATGTTTATTTTAAAGGAGGTCTACAAATGTACATTTCAGACTAAAAGCTATTATCAACAAGAAATGAACTAATCAATATTTGAATCCCACCTGTATATTACCTTTGAATGTTATATCTATATCTATACATGAGGACAAAGTAGAGTAATTCTCTTCCTCTCTTGCTTATTACAGCACTACATAGCAGCAAAGTGTAATGCTGCCTTATTTCTCCAGGGAGGATAAAGGCTATTGATGAATGACTCCTCTGGCAGCTTTGCCAATGCTAAAACTAGTGCAGAAGAAGCAAGCCCTGATTCCTGGGGCCCCTGGGTGGCTGCTGGGGCTGGGGAGGAAGCTCTGCTGCGTGGTGGGTCATGGGCAGCGCTGACTGGTTGGACAGAACCATCCAGTGCCATTCCCTGCTCCTACCCAAAGCATTTCCAGGGCTAGGTTGTACTTTCCAGGCACAGCCAGTTGCCTGAACCTTAGCTATTAGACTGCAGCAGCTGAAATCACACTGCTAGCTGCAATTACCTCTTTATGTGTAATGTAAAGTGTGTGAAGTCCAGCAGCCTTATGGCCTTTTGTGCCAATAAGTAAGTTCTGCAGTAGTTTCTTTGGGAAGGCCGAGGAATGCAAATCACTAAATGGTAATACCTTTCAGATGCCCTGAAGTTACAATAAAAAGAAAATTAAACCATTTAAAAAGTCTTTAATGAAGTGATACAGTAATTAAATTCTAATTAACCAAAAGGATGGTTATTTCCTACTTTTGTATGCACATGTATAATTTCTGCTGTTGCACCTAGTTCAGTTACAAGAGTTTCAGTAGTGCCACTTTCACATCATTCCACATTTTAGAAAATCACATTATTGACAAAAATTTGGGTGGTTCTTGTGGGAAAACAAAAATTAGTCTCTGAGACACTGTTACTGACACTTAAACATTCAGAAGCCAGCTGATACTACAGAGCTAATTTTATCACTAAATAACAGTCAGAATTTAATCATTAATTTGAGATCAATGTTTGCCCATTAGATCTTGCTCAGACTTTTCACCAGTAATACAACGGAGTCTCTGGCTGGTGAGAGGGTTAGACAGTCCTGTGTGAGCTCCTGTACCTGGCACTGGAAGCGAGACTTCCAGAGCACAATTTGGGCTGCAGTAGAGATGCCCCATTTCTAGACTTGATGATTTGCATCATGGAGAAACTCTAGTGAAGTTTACGAGGAAGTGTCCTTTGAACTTGCAACAGACGGGAGTGAGATTTTTTTTTTAATATGTTTAGGCTGAAGTGTCTCACATGAACGTCCCTAGGACACAACTTCAAAAGAGGAAAACAAGGGGGAAATAAGAAGATTAACTTAATCTTTTATTCCTTCCAGAGCCCGTCAATTTAATAAGACTTATTCCTTGTACAGTTATAAAAATAATGTGATCAATATGGAGAAATCATATTCTGACCTCTTCTAAAACTGTGTAAGTAAGAAATGAGGGATTTATGGTTTTTACAGCAAACTGTGTAACTCTTCTGAAAGCTGGGATTGGTCAAGCTACGATCAAAACATACCATATCAAAATTTGCATCTCCCAAAGGCTTTATTGGAAAAAGAATGAAAAGTAATGATTTCATATCAGTTTATTTTCAAAACCTCTCACATATCACTTCACGCTTAATCTTTTCTTTAATTACACATTACACATTTAAGGTTTAGTGCAACTTATTGAAAATCAATAAGGTTATAAATGTAGGATTGGTAATTACTGCATGACTTGTACAATATCTTATTTACATAATTCATTTACTGGCAACTTGCATTTTAATTAACCTAGAATGAGTGCTTCAATGAAATTGTAATTTAGTGTGCTAAATTGAAAAAGTTGTCAAATCTTGCACTTAGTCATGCAACTGTGAGTTTCATTGTCTATTCAGAAAGATTAAGAATTGTGCAATTAAGAAGATGAATTTAATCCTTGATTCCCAATGTATTATATAAATCTTTGTTTTTTCCTGGTAAATTGTGTTTAGAACATGGTAATGATCAGAAACTCTGCCAAATTAAGTTTTGGTGACCAAATTTTCCCCTACAGTATTCTTATTCAATAGATAAAGATGTCATAAAATACAACTAGAAGAAAAAAGTTGATGAAGAAGTAGTCACCTTAACACCGCCCCAAATGCTCCATGTTGACACTGAAAATATGAACAGAAGTAACAGAATCCGGTCGTTCTACTAGTTAAACTGTGAATATCAACTACCTGCTTCTTTTTATTATATAAACAAAAAGGTTAATTCTAGGCTAAGAAGATAACTCGGGTAAACTCAATATCAAGATTTTCCATAACTCTGGGGACCAGAGATCATATGGAATTATGCAAGAAAAGTAGACACAGCTCTTACAGTATGAAGAAACTTGAGTTAGATTTTTACTGACCTGCTTAAGCTGTAGCAGTTTATATATAAAATCAAATATGCAAAATTCCCTTTCTCAGCTATCTTCTGCTGACAGTCCTTTGTATATTGAATGAATTTTAGCTAATTTTTGGTTTGATATTAATGTCTGTATTCTTGGAAAGAAATTTCTTAATGGCTTTTTCCCCAAATTTGCATTACAATATTGTTCAAAATACATTTTTAGTGTTCATCTGTAAAATACCAAAAAGACTAGGTTATTGTATTCTGCTTATCTGTGCTCTGACATAATCAGTCCTTTCAGAAAACCCATAAAAATGCAATGGCTTTTAAAAGAGCAATCACATTGGAAGTCATATCATCTTGTTTATAGCCTTTCTGAGCTTGTGAATATATTGACATAAATATTTAGGTAAAGTTAATTAATAGAAAGCAGTTGCTTTATAACACATAAGACAGGAGATTTTTTGTCACACTTGAGCAAAACAGACAGACAAATACCATCTCTTTAACCTGATTTTCAGTGTGGTGGCTGAGATTTAGACAAAAGATATAATTTAGTTATTTCAAGGCACTTCTATGTCAGTATATACTCCACAAGATGTAATATAATTTGTCTGCTACACTATTTATGCAGCATGCTGTCTGGCACAACATTCCCTCTAGACAGAAGGTGCTGACGTATTAAAGAAGCAAGCAACAAGCATTTGATCTTCTGTTTATATTGCTTTTCTCAGAAAAACAGGACAGCCAATTCAACAGAGATTTGGTTGCCACAGTGTGAACATAGCTCCTGACCTGAGGGGTAAGCTGGAATTTCATAGGTTTACCATCTCAATAAATTTAAATACAGCGTAATCTTTAAAAAGAAAAATTTTCCAGAAAATATCTTTTCACATTTTTAGTTCAGGTGCATGTCAACGATGTTGTTTTATATAATCAGACATGATGCATGGCATTCTAGCCTACCAAATTTGAGGTAGAATTTTTCAGAAAGGAAAAGAATATAAACATTTCCTTAGTGGCTTCCTTTCCTATCACCAAGAAAATGCTGCTTGAACCATCAGACCTAAGAGATCTCCTAATATCAAACTGGCTTACTATGGGAGTGTATATTTGAGTGTCACAGATTGTGCTGAGAGTGAGGGAGAATATTAAGTTTATATGCAGCAAGCATCATGAGGTTCTATTTCCCTCTTTCTTACCAGACTTTAACAAAATGCTGTAGTGGATGAAAGTGTCATTAATCTCTTGTCTCCAGACTTAAGTCCTTAGACTGGGAATAAAAGTACTAACTAATTGACTGGGAATAAAAGTACTAACAAATTTTATTTTCCCAGTAAGATAGAATGGTTATAATGCACTTGATACTTTTTACTGACTTCAATATTGGCCTTAATTATATGAGGTGAAAGAACAGGAAAAATAGAGACAAATACAAAGAAAAACATTACTAGGTACTGTTTTTGCTTTAAAAAGAAGGGGAACTTATCTCTGTTCCAAGCTGCAGGCTCCTGCAGCGAAGTGTTCACCAGTACCTGAACAAGTTAATTGAAAACTATCTTTGATATCTCTGTGATTGCTGCTGTGAGTGGAAGAGTGGCATGCATTTGGCAAATCTGCATCACTTGAAAATGAAAAAAGCGGCTATTGAAAATCAAGGCTGGGGGCTCAGACACATAACCACAATTAGTATAATTTAACAATCTAGCCCCTCCATGCTGAGGCACAGTAACTGTGTGTGAACTGCTCCCAGATCCCTGAATGTTAAAGACCATGTGGCTTATATTACTGCCCAGCGACAAAGTTAAGCTGCTGCATTACCTATATGTGTATACAAAGCCACTGGATTAATGAACAAAAGACTACAGCTCAACTAAGGTATCATAATGTGACTGTGCATTGGAGCCTCCCATGTTGCAGACATTCGCAAACTGTTAAAAAGAACTGAAAGATTTAGCCTTTTTTCAGCAATAGCTGCAAAAGAAAACTGTGCAGTACAAGCTTTCATAATCTATTTTTCCAATGTGCCTTGTGACAACGCTTGTAATGGAGATAGTAAATTCTCAGCACCAGTTCAGCCCCTTGCATCTCTGAGAATCATAAAAGACTATTCACGAGAAGGCCATCCATTTCTCTCAGGTCTGCAAAAATCCTTCAGATGACAGTGTCTTCTGATCACTAGGTTGGATACAGATCATTGCAGTGGTGAAGGGGAAGTCTATAGTCAATTCTCTAACAATGTGGTTTCTCTTAATATGGGATTTGATATTTGTATTTGAGTTTAAATGAAGTTAGGTTTCCTATTTCTTTTCAAGTTTACTATGGCAAAACCCATTTCTATTGTTCTGTGTAATATCTCTTTCTTAAACCCCTTTAGACTTACTTCTTAACAGATCTATATTTTTATTCTATTTATGTTCCTCATTTCCCTGTTACTTTGTACTGATTCATGTCTAAAATGAAGCTTCAGAGTAAGATGGAGTCATCATTCTTCCATTTTAACACAGTATCCTGTTTGTAGAACTTCTTTAATATCTATCTATCTATAGCCATTATCTTTTGACTACACTCAGCGATTACAGTGGAATTGTGCTGTTTTGAAGCAATGGAAAGTTGTATCTCAACTTTATTGATGGTATTTTGAATACTCTAGTAAAAGAAACTTAAACATATTAACATAAAGTATTTTACAGTTTTAGCGGATATGTATATGTTTACATAGAAAATATGAAAAATGAGTGAGAATAAAAAAATATTCACAGTTTTCAGATGTCTGCTGCACAGAAGAAAAAGGTCCAAATAAACATGATGGAAAGAAAAACTGGCAGAAGAGTTTTCTCCACTAGATAGTATCATGGGAACCCCTCTGATGGACAACTCTGCTAGTGGACCATTTCCTGCCAGCAAACCCTTTCCCAATAAGTTGATTTTTTGGCTCAGTGGTGTTGGTATCACTGTTTATTACAGTTGTGATAAATACAGATCCATTTAAATTAGTAGCTCAAGAGCCATTTTCAGATGGAAAGTTTTTGTGCTTTTCAGATAAATATCTAGGTGTGCATACTGTAAAAGCAAAAAGTGAAACCAAAAAGCTGAATCTTCTGAACCATCATCTTACTTTTGAGTGAAATCAGTTTCTTTCACCTGTAAAAGCACAATTAACTACCAGATGAAAATTCTAAGCACATGTTTGCAAAATGCAGTAAAAAGTTCATGTAAATAATGCTTCTCTTCTGAATGACACTCTTCCCTTCAGTATGTTGAATACTAAAGCTAGTGCTCAGGCACAATTGCAAACTTCCTGTAGGAAGCAAAACTGAAAAAGAGGCACATAATTAAATTAATCACAGTCCTTGCTTGGAGGAATAACTGCCTATCACCAGTGGAATAGGATAGACCACACCCGGGTTTCAGGGCTTTTCTGTGCTACTGCTCCACAGCTAAAAGGGTTCCCATGGAGCTGAGCAAGTCAGAAATTTGCATATGATAATGTGAGTTGCTTTGGGAATTTGAAAAGAAATCTGTAAAAACCAAAAATGCCTGAAATTATAAGAACAATTAAACTCCATAGTTATCAGTGTTTAAAATCTGCATAAAATCTCTTAAAAGATAAGGAACTGTTCTGTAGATTAGAGGTCAAGGCATCACTCACAGCCAAGCCCTGTACATTTGTCAAAAATTAAAGTCAATTTGGAATAGCAACATCTGGGATAAAGTTTGTCACAAATTAGCTGATTTATTAGATGGATGATTAATTTTGATAAGAAAGAGATAGCCTATTTCAATGGTTGTTATCCAGTTTCCATTGCTTCCTAAAATGAGCAGATTAAGATCTTCTTGGAAAATGGAAAAGCTTAGTATTTTGGTTTGCAGGTATAGCATTAAAGAATTTGTACCATTGTCTATGTTTGCTTCTGTCATGATCTTTTATTTATATGAAGAACAATGCATGACAAGCCTGATTGCTATTCCGTTGACTTTTCTGTTTAAAAGGCATCAGTTCTTTCAGCAATTTTACTGGTAGTCTAAGACCTCAGAACTGGAAGAATCTGGGACAACTTTGACGCTGCACCTGTATGGCTGATATGTGTGTTCTCCCCTTCCCTCCCCACCTCATCATGGTCACTGTTGATATATCAGGTGTATTTGTTCTTGTTCCAGGGAGAGGCCAGAAGATGGTTTAGCCTTGAGCAGACTTTAGGGAAGTTTCAGGACTTCTAAAAATTATTCCACAGCTGCAGGAGCACCTTAAAAGTCCACAATAAAACATAAAACATCTCTGGATGTTCCAAAAATTGATGCCAAAAGAGGAAGGCCCACTGAATCATATTTATGCTGTATTTGATGCTTTTATTTTAATTACAACAATTTAGGGAAGGTTTAACTTGAATAAGGAAGTGTTTTGTAAAATATATTCTTTAAAAAATATTACAAGACTCAAAAGAATAGTATCTTCTAGGCAAGGTCAATATCTTTTTTCTTTCCCTTTTTCTTTTTTTTATTTTTTTTAACTGATAGCCTTACAGTTAACTTTCATTAACTTCTGTTACTTTGAATCAGGCCCAGGATAAACAGCAAGAAATAAAAGCAGGCTAAACATTATAAGTAGTATATTCTTCAGCTATAATCCTTGAGACACATGAATTCATTGCATTCACTAATTTTAAAATACACTATTTCGGGATGTTTTCTTAGGAATAAAAAATTGCTGGTTTATAAGCTACTGAATCATCTGAATACCACTAGGGGAATTAACTCGGTTAATCTACAGCTGCCTCTGTGTAAAACCTCTACTGCTGTGTACAAACAATAAATGATATAGGCTTTCTATTGTAGATGTCTGCCCAGTATGTGAGAATGGAATCTTTGCTGAGTTTTAAGGTGGGTGAAATTGAAAGACATTAGGAAGCAATTTCTTAATATAATTTTTGCTAGTATCACCTAAAATTCCTGCAAAGGTTATAAAATTGCACTTGCTGTATGATCCCGAATTATCGGATGGCATTTTCTCTAATTGTGTCCACTCATCTTTGGGGTTTAAATTGAAGGGTCATCTTGGTAGTAATTTACTTTTCATTTGCAAAGTACATTTGCATGATGAAAATGTAAGTTTAAAGTTCTTAAGAACTTTAAAAACACTTTCTACAGCTTGGGCAAGTTTTTATCTTCCCTATGTATTTTAGCACTTAAACGCTGTAACAAGTTTAGGAGCAGTTCCTTACAAATAAGGGAAATGTCCTTTGCTTTCTACTCCTTTTTAAGAACTCATAGCAGTACAGTTTATTCCATTATGTGGAAATGCAGAATGATGGGTAGTTTTCATGCATAGTGCATTCAACACAGTTGTTTAAAATGGCACACTGACCCAATTAGGGCCTCCTATGGCTGTTTGGAAGGAATACATGCATACCAGTCACCACATAATGCAGTCCAGGCTATGTACTCTCCTACCCAAGCTCCTTGAATAGCTTTGTCAGTGAGTTTCTGGGAGTGAAGGATCTGGGCTCTACAACATGTGCAAGCTCCGTCCTCAAGGTCTTAGCCATGACCTTGCTCACCCAGAGCAAAGGGTTTATTAACTCTTGTGCTGCTGCAAGACTACCTCAGGAGAGCCTCTGCTAGTCTTTTGTGCGTCCTCTTCTCTGTGTCCCCTGACCATTTTTAAAGAAAATAATTTTTAACAGGGCTATCCCTGGTACCGCACAGACGTCCCTCCTAAATATATGTTCTTTCTGTGTCAGCCAGTCTATTGAAAAATCTTCCTCTGCTCTTTTATGGGTAAAGAGATGCTTTACCCATAAAACACGGAGCTCTTTTTATACAATTACTTAGTAATGTACCAGCTGACAAAACTCAAAAATATGCCACAAAGTTCTTAAGCTTAGGGTTAATAAGATGTTTTAGCATGCATTAAAAACACCTCAGTGTTTGTCATGGCTTGTCGTTTCTCAGCATGGTATTATTCGCTTTTGTTTGGCAGTCACCAGGAGGACAGAGAATTGAGTTATCTCAGCAACTGTTGTGAGTAATGTCTCATTTTCTGACCTATTGAAATGCAAGGGGCAAAGTATAAAAATGAGTTTCTTTGGGTAGTCAAAATCCTATTGTAAGGCAGGATATCATTATGTCTATGAACAATAGACATAATGATAAAACAAGTAGCGTGATAATGGGTAGAGGCAGCATCTCTGCTGAGATATACACTTCCTTGCCTCAGCTAGAGCAGCACTTACGACATGTGCAGGACAAGAAGAGCTGCATTTTTAATACCCAGAAAATGTTATGTCAGCCAGGTCACAACTTTGCCGTTAATTCGATGAAATGCCTTCAACTGGAAGCCACCTGCATATAGGTTAGGACATATGCAGCCTGCTCAGTTCCCAGCAGGCAATCTATTCTGTGAAAAGTATGTTTCAATTATAAAGAAACCCCCCTACAATGCATCTATTGTGAAGTGTAGCTAATGTGTCATTCATATACAATCATAAACAGCTTTAAAAGCACATTGATTCTGTTTATTTTTATTTGAGCGATGCTTGTATATTTGAACATGTAGTTATTTCTTGAAATAACTGGGAAACAGCAATCAAGAGAAAGCAGTTGATTAGCAATTTAAAGCAAAGCAAAATGGAAACATTTTTCATATACTGTCAAGATTTAGTCTAAGTGCCTCCTGTTAAAACGGTATTGCTTACAGTAGCAGGCTGCAGTGATTCACTGCCATAATAATATGCATTGCTGAGTACAAGTGAAATCTATATTCAGTTACATAAGATTTTAGTGTTTTATTGTTGATGGCCTTTTCTTTGAACATAAGCTTTTTGTTGCACATGACATCATAGGCCATTAAAACATGAAATTTCTTGGACCAATGTCAAAGTCTCCTCCCCAAGGTCAGTGGAATTATACTAACTTAAAGCCAGAAAGAAGGAAGGGGAACAAAGCACTCAAGCGCTTAAGGTACTTTGAGGACTCAGACCATAGCATCTTCTCCTAGTGATTAATGACTTTCCAGATTGCGGCTTATCATTTATGGATTAAAAATTTTTAAACAACTCTCTTGTATGCGATATATATATATATATTTACATCCATGTGAGAGTGAACTAAAAATGAAATGTGTAGAAATGTAGTCACTTACAAGGCTCTGTCATAAGAAATTTCTGGGTGGCCATCACAGAATTTGATATGTGTTCGCTGAATAAATGGCGATTTTTGAAAATGATGATTTTTTTTTAACCTAGGAATTCTATATTCATTATATAGGTCCTTATAAACAGGAAGATACTTTAAAATATTTTTTTTTGTGTAATATATTGTTTTTATTCTTGAAATTAATGGTTATTTTTCAGATGCAACCTCTAGTCAAGCTATCTTCAGATGGGTGCCAATCAACTCTCATGAGCCAGTTTAAAATCTGGGCTGTCTTTTCCCAAAATCTGGTATGTACTGCAAAAAGTGACACTGAAGATGATTTAGAAAGCACCATTCTTAAATCATAACAGATAGTTGCACTCTGAGGATAGTGTGATATCTTCCATTTCATGAATGATATATGAAACAAAGGCTTTGCTATGTTTCTTGATTAAATATTTTTCAGAGTAAATTGAAGATGTCTGAGTACATTGTTAGATAAATATCTTTTTACTATCCTTATTTTATGTTGATTAATGCCTTTAAAACTATTCCTTGGAAAGGACTTCATTTCTATACTAATTGTAGCCATGTTTCTCTTTGGAAAGGATTACCATAGATGGTCAAAGGATCTTCACATACAGCTATTATATCATCTAGAATCTAGATTCTTCATATGCTCATAAATATTTTTAATTTTAAACATATAAACAGTTCCACTGTGCTTTCATGCTTGGAGCTGGGAGAATAGTTAAAACTTCACTGTGTGGGAGTTATGTATGATCCTAATGTGCTTTCTATCGTCTGAAATAATGAGGTAGAATTATCTGTCCAGCATCATGGTAGATGATCCAAAAATAAAAGCCAGAAACACAAAACATCAAAGAGCTAAATATTATACTGATGTATACCACTAGCTGTATCAAAGAAAAAAAAAAAAGAAAAAAACCCAAACAATCCCCTCAAAACCCCCAGTGAAATTATAAATACTTTGTCTGTGTATTTATATTTTAGAGACAAGCAGAAATGAATTGTAATATAAGTGAAAGGCACCAAACCAAATTGTGTCAAATACAAAAGCTCATATCCCTCAGGGTTTTTATGTGGGGTCAGAAACACACATCTTCTCTAAAATGAGTTAAATATTGAAACAAATGATAACAGAACTTACTAGAATTAACCAACATGTTTTGAATCTGTTTTGTGCCAGATCTTGTCCTCCTCAGTCTTATGAGAAGGCATAAAAATAACTGCTCATATTCTCTCTGATCAAAATGAAGCTGTGACAAAGGTGACAGTGTCTCAAACTGGGACTGAGATGTGATCCTGAGTGACTACCAGTAAAGCTGTTTGTTGTTCTGTTATGCTCAGATTTTATGTATTGTAGACTATGAAGCAACTAGAGGAAGATCATCTGGTCAGCTATGTAGCATTCAGTTTTTATCCTACAAAAGTAAATGAGATATTGTGTCTGAAAAGCTTAAAGTAGAAAGTAACAAAAAAAAAAAGACGATTCCACTCAAGTTGTTTATGCATATATTACAGCAAAGAGGTATCAAAACTTACACTTCCTCCATGCTAGAGGAGGGATCATAATTTTTGCTGACACATGCTGGTATTGAGATACCTCCTTGTATTGATGTGAAAAACATTTTCTTGAGAAGACATATTTAAGCTCAAAAAAAAGAAGAAACCCTAGAAGAGGGTATGCAGATGGTTTCACTCAAGGGAATCTAATGTGGGCTCAGAGCATCTGTTCTGAGAAAACAACTGCTGAAGAGAATGGGATTATATGGGATTTGGGCTGTTGCCACGGGTGGCACACTCTGATTTGGGTTACTGCAAAACATAAATGTGATATCTCTGGAACACTGGGGACACCTCTGGAACCTACAATCAGTACAGCTTTCTGGAGAGATTTTGGAAAAAGCTCTTGAAAAATCTGGAATTTAGAGAGCTAAAGTCTCCACCAGTGTAAACAAGTTGATTTGTTTTTCCATTTGTAATTTTGTCTGATAATGTTTTCAGCATGGATTTGGTCCATACTTTGGAGGCACTGAGTAGTTTGCTCCAGCTTGTGACTTTGTCTGTCCATGGAGTGACAACTGTGACTTTGGCAACTGTGACTTTGTCTGTTGCCTGGACTGATTCCAGGCAACGCTGAGCTCAGTAATGTGTTCTGTCTCCCCTGGACACACGGGGCTCCAGGATTAGGGAGCCAGCATTCTTTCAAGGAATTGGTCAACCTAGCTTGAAATGTAGATTTTCAGGCCATATCTACACTTATGGGAAGAGCAATACAGTAGGACCAGATCTAGCTAGTGAAAAAAAAATGGACTGGACACCCTTGCTTATGCAGCAGTGGGGTGAGATGGGGTGGGAGAAAGTGTTCCCCTGACTCTTCTGGCCATGTGGATTGAGTGCCCACTAGACGATATTAGGTGGGCTCCTGGAATGTATCTTTGGCTTATTTTCATCTGAAAAGAATATGATTTGTGTGTTCTGCAATGTAAACCAAAATATGGTAAGTGGGGGCAAATGGGAGAGCCACTTCAAAACTTAATTCCTGATCTGAACTAAACCACTGATCTACATGCATCTTCAGACTTAGAGCACAGAACTGGCATTCAGTATCAGAGGGGTGATATATCTTATAGCAACCAGAACTACTTTCTTCTCATCCCCAAATCATATTATTGACTTCTCTGTCACACTGGACAGGGCATCTGGAGGAGAGGAAAAGGATCTGTGACCTATTTTCCAGTATTTCTGTTGATGCCCCATTCAAGTGCAATTGACCATAGTTCAACTAGCCTGGTTTAAAGTTTCCATGTGAAAAGAAATGAAATGCTTTCCTTTTTCAGTTCTCTATCCTGAGTACTTCAACTACTGTAGGTATTTGATGACTGCAAGCCAGAATATCTAAAATTTAGGACCTTTTTAGTCAATGTTCCCCATTTAGTCAATGTAAACATGTAGAACTCTCCAAGAGTAACTCAGATGACTTAAAATGGATGCCTGATGTGTAATCATTGTATTTTTTTGACGAATGTTAGTACATAAACCCTAAGTCATGATAATAACATAAATGCAGAGAATGAATTTTTAACTCTCTTTTCCAGACACAGACAGGCTTCTGACTGCTAACAATGCTGCCAACAGGTCAAAGGCCAAAACTCAAAATTGAGATTAAGAAATAGTAAATTTTGAAGAAAGTAAATGGGAACAACAAACTATCAAGTACCTCATGATTTTAAATAGAACAAGAGGCATAAAGTCAGATTCTTTTTTTGCAGTGTACCTGTTCATCCTGTTCCTTCCCTCAGCTGTGTGGACACATTATTATGCTCTTTTGCGTCAGTACCGAGTTTATATATGGGCCCTCCATTAAATTCTGCCACATCCTCTACTCTTTTTTCAGCCTCACCAAATTATTCATTGTTGCGAAGATCAGTTCTAAGGAAAACATATAAAGCACCAGGACAAATGGTCTACTAGAATGCACCACTTTTAGATCATGTGAAATTTTATTTCTAAACAACTTGGCAGTGTCCTTATTTTCTACCTCAGTGATCTTCTTTAATCACTTCTCCTATTTGTGTATCTAGTTTTGGAGGGGTTTTTTCACCCTCCTCCTTCTCTTTTTCTCCTTCAACTCCTTCAGCTTGTGGCAATGGTGCAGAATGCTGATGAGCAAGACTCGTCTCCAGCCAGGTAATAATTTTGGGCACCAAACACTGACTGCGCTTCTAAGGGAAATTTGCAGGCTGAGCAAACCTTACAAGTACAGTAAAAGCATTTGATATGCACTCGTTGCAGGTGCATCCACCATTCAGCTTCTTTCTGTACTGAAAACTGTTCAGACAAGGATTTGCTACAGCACTGATTACACCAAAATTATATCCTATACTCTTTCTCTATTTTAGCTAGTATTTTAACCATATCAACTGCACATTACAGTAATAAAACAGGCTTTAATGTACATGTGGAATGGTACAGTGGTGATATGCAATGCTGAACAAAGAGCTCTATTATTAACATATAATGTGAATAATCTTTGCATAACTAGTCACTGGGCAAAATTCTCAGCTGGAGTACATGCATATAACTCCTGGGAGATCAAGGGATCTCATGCTAGTGGGAGTTCAGACTTTACATATGAAGAAGAATGACTCTTAGTTGGCATTCGCTTTTATGAAAAAATAAATGCAAGGGTAAATGTTTGAAGAGGCCGGGTCTTGTAATCCTTTTTGCATTTGAAGTATGATTTAGGTGAACAGCTGATTATTCAAATCTCTAACTACCAGCTTCTTTCTTGCAATCAAGTATTTAGAATTGTTAGCCTGGATTCATACTTGCAGCTCAAGTGTGGCTGTAAATTGAACCCACAATGGACAAGCTCCTGTACGAAAACATAATCCTAAATGTGAATGTTCCTGTCCTTGCTTAGGGACTGGGAATAACATTCTATGCTGATTTTCAATTGTATTGTTCAAGAATAACACTGATGACAATTTGAATGCCTTGTAGGTCCTAAGTTAGTCTATTTTTGTTATGATAGGAACATTTGACTAGGTTTGTGGGGAAAAAATAACGAAGGAATTTTATTTATGCCTTTGTAGAAAAACACGAAGTCTCTCATCACTGGTAATTTTCCATTTTCTAAAATCTTATTCTTTTGTTTGTGTTCACTACCGCAACATGAAAGTTGCTTTATATCAATCATTTCACTTTTTGTTTCACAAGCAAAAACATCATTTTGTTTTAGTAATGTGTTACAATGGAAAGTCAATAGTAAGGAAGAAGATTGCCAATATGATAAAGTGGGTGCTGAGACAAATTTGACAGAGGTGATCTGTATTTTGCTTTCAACCTGCTTGCACTGAGAATGAGGCACATAGTGATTTGGAATTGGAATCTGCACCCAACAAAGGCTTCTAGCCTTAGGATCTTGTAGGTTTGTTGGTTAGATGATCACTTACAGACAATAAATCAATATTATTCTTTCTTCCTCACTATCTTTCTAAATCGTTCAGGAACATGCATTTAAATTATGAGTCCCTTCCAACTTGAGACAGTCTATGATTCTATGATTCTATGAACAGATACTGTTCTTCTGAACCTTAAGGTTTCGCTTACTGTTTGTAGTTAAGGAAAGACTGATGACAGTGTATTTATTCATACTAATTTTATAGTCAGACCCAGTGATGGGGGCTCTGGAAGTGTATTTCAGGACTTAGAGATGGTGCCAGAGAAAAACATTGTTTTGGATATAAACATGGAATACAGGTATAATACATTTTTCTTTTTTCATCCTTATGAAATTAAATTGCATTTTTGTTTAAGGAGGATCTAAAAGAAAAGACACACTGGTTACTTATAATGTTCAATGCCATAACTGATTTTCCCAGATTGGCAGCCTGTAGTAACACTACTCTTGAAAAGGAGGTTCTTATTGGATAATGTTAACAGTGGGCATGGAAAAAAAAATAATAGTAATGAAATCATGGGGAAATGCGGATCCACTTATGCTACATTGTACCTCACTTGGTTACAAACTACTAACCAGGTAGAGGGGTGAGCTGGGGAGCGCAGGATTCTCTGAGTAAGAGGAAAGTAATGCACAAAGTGTGCTAGAGACATGAACAGGGAAGTTCAGCTTGGAAGCCTGCTTGCTGAAGGAATTGGCATAGCTTTCTCTTTTTGGATGTAGTCAACTGAGATATGCACACAGCTGAATTTAAACTTAGATAAATACACTGTTTGGAAATTTGTTCTGTATTTTGGGATTAGAAACCCAAGAAGTACTGAAAATAACAGCTTGCTGAGACAGAAGAAAACCATCACATTAGAGGAAAATACCAAAACAGTGTTCGTCATTCAATTTTTTTCTTCCTTCCTTCCTTATGACTTTATGTTCTAATATGCTCCATCAGTAAATATATCTCAAAAATTCATTAACATTGTGCTTTGAAACTTTTAATAAACTTAAAGAGTATCAGGAAAGTGTCTCTTTCCATCTAGTGGTGAGTATACAGGGGTGTTTTCTGCTGAGAAGCAGGTGTGATGTTGCCAGCTTCTTGAAGGAGATGAAATACCTGCCTGGAACTGCAGAAATCACAAGAGCCCCATGTAATTGCATTATGTTTATCTACTGCAGTAGATTATTATGGAATAAGTCAAATCTAGCTAGGTATACAATTCTAACTTACTTAAACATCTGGTTCTTGCATTAGGTCTCATCTTACAGGTAGAATCTATTTTATTTTTTTCTCATTCTGCAACTTCTGTATGTCAGAAAACTGCAGTGTGACCTGGCAGGGAAAGCTGGAAGCACCTCTCTCTCCCAGATGCCATCTTCTGTCAGATCTTACAGTACTAATCAGATATGGCCACTGCCTTGTACCAGATAAACCCTTACAGAGTCTGGCACTGCCGTTGAGATGACTGACCTATGAGCAAGTGGGATCCCAGTGCTGGAGTGTATTTATTTGTTGCTGTTCCTGGTCATGCTCCCTTGCCTTCTTTCAAGTTATATGTTCACATTTCCCTTTGCATTCCCTCAGGCCACACAGAAATATCTTTGCCTTAGGCATAATTTAGTCAGGTATGTCATTTTCCTGCAGAAGCAGACAATAGCACACTTCTTTTCTCACTCCTTTGCCATACCACGCATCTCCCAGGATCCTCTTATAGTCCTTTTATGGACTGATAAGAGTCTTTTTTTGGCTGTGGCTTCAGCTTTTGTCACTTGGCTTCATTTTGTCATTTGCTGGATTCTTAATAGGAATATGGATTCTGTGTATTTTACTACTTTTAACCACAAATGGAATTTTACTATGCATTAACCTGGTAATTTTACATGAGCTCTTGTCATCAGTTTCCTTTCCAAGTCAATGCTGTTTTTATCGTATTACAAGCTGCTATCTGAACAATCTTTTCCAAATTTGTAGTGTTCTTCTGTTGAAGTATTTTACTATCTGGCATAATTCCAAAGTGGGAAATTTGGATTTTTTTCCACAGTAAATTATACATTCTCCCGATATGTCCTCCCTCTGATTTGCTGGGATTTTCTTCTCACCTAAAATAGTCAACATGTCTTCATCAGCTAGTTACTTTTAAATATTTCTTAGTCATCTAAATATATCCACTACATATAAATGAGGCTGTCTCACTTATCTCTTCAGATTTGACCAGACTATTCACCTAAGTAGCAGACAACCTCAAGCAAGTTCAAGGTTAGCTCCAGTTCTGGCAGTTATGTTGTGGCAGCCAAGTGTAATAGATGGCTGATATATAGTACTTTACTTGGGATTTTTATGTCTCTATAGGCACTTCCAAGTATTGTGCTGTTAATGCTGTTTTAGTGAAATGTGCTTTAGTATGTACTGTGCCTCTTCTGCTTTTTCTGTTTCATAATTGATATGGTAAAATATTTGTTTCAATGACAGATTTCAGGTTTAACTTTTTGATGGAATACAGACTGTGAAGAGTCTGAGGAGTGTGGTAGATAATTTCTGTTATCCTTCAATATTGCCCAAATCACTTGTGTTTAGTTCAACAAGAAATTTGTGACTTTTTGTTTTGTTGGATAGACTTCATCACTTTGTACATGGAATAACAGTATTCTAATCTTCTGCATCTTTGGCACTACCCTCAAAGCTGGCAGAGCTTTGGTGAGGATGTACAGTCACAGAACAGGTACGGACAGTCTTTCTGGCTAAGGTGTTGTCACACTTCTTTTGCCCAGATCTTCTACAAACTTGTAGTCTATGGCATGGAGATTATCTCTGCTTGGGAAGCAAATGTCTTTTGCTTTCCTGCAAGCCCAAATCAAAATCCCTCAGCAGCCTTTCTTTTAGTTCTGTATCACCAATATTAAACATAGTTTGCCTCTGATCGGTATTCCTCAGTATTGCAACAAAGGCTGGATATGACATTTTGCCTCAGATCTGTAAAATGCTCATTTTTTGTCTAGATATAAATGACAGCAGAATGGATAGCATTCAAATACAATATTTTTCTTTAAATTACATTATTTCCTAAGCATTGTTAAGACTTAAGCCATTTTCAATTGACTACATTATAAATGTTCCAGAGGCTCCTCTCCCACAGTGTGTAAATAGCTATTTTTGAGCCCTTTCTTTTTTATCCACCCCAAAGACTCTTGTAGAGCTGCGGAAGTGTTGGTTCCACTATCAGTTCTCAGCACTATTGCCAAGATAAAATGGGGTTGGGTTGCAGCCCTCCATGTGTAAGACAAATTGTTCTCTTGCCTGGATGCTTTACGTTGGCCTCATTTTCATGTACTTCATATACTCATATCACAAAACAACCATTCCTTGCTTCACATAGACAGAGGTACAGTCAACATCGTGTTATGTTTTCCACATTGTTGTACTTTTGGTTTGTTGTGAAACAAGAACAAGACCAAATATGAAAAGGTTGAAACAGAGTTCAATATTAGACACTAGATAAGGTGTCTCTTATGCGAAAGTTTGACATGCAGACTTTGAATAAGTATTTGTGCCAAGTTGGAGACCTCTTCCAAAAAGCAGCTGTCCTTTGACTGCACATAACTGATTTTAAGAAGATAATGACACATTAATGACTTTGAACACTTTTTGCTTTGCACACCTTTAGATCAAGTGAGATCCAGATTACTGTCTAAAAAATATGTATCTGCTGACAATAGTCTTATTCTTTACTGTCTTTAGCATACTGCCTGTAGTGCACAGACCACAGCTTGATTGCCAAAGGGGCTAGCTTTTTTCACTCATGAGGTGGTTTTCCAGATCTTCTGGCCCCATAGGAAGACAACCATAACATTCTTGTAAATGTTACTACCATAAGGGGCAAAATAATGTACAGTAGAAAGGCCTTCCCTCTGTGCTCCAGAAATGTTCGGTTGCCAGTTCAGAGTACAAATACCAAAGTATCCAGAATGACTTTTATAATCTGATAGTGGAGCAGGGAAATCTAGCTGCAGGCATGTTGCAATACAACTGCCATGAGCAGGGCAGTTAGATTACATCTAAACTTGAAGGCAAAGGAATATTTTCAAACTCCCAAGTGCAGGTGCATTCCCAGTTACACCCCAACTTTCTTTTGGCATGCACAGGTATGAACCTGCTCCCTTTAAGCCTTGGCTTGTCTGAAGAAAGGACACTACACATGCAGATGACATGCAGTTTGTGGTGTTCTTTAAGTTGTCCTTGATTTTTATGGAGACAGGATCCCAAGGTCTACCATTAACTGGGACTCACAGAGCAACTTAAATACCTTCTTAAGGTTTTGGGATACAATCTGACCAAAGTATAGGATGAATACCCTGAAACTTGAGCTGATTAGGCCAAACCCAGACATCTAGCATATTTACCTATGAGAGCAAACAAAAAATAACATTTCAAAATTATATTCAGAATTATACTCTTCCCTAATGTACTGCCAAGGGAATGAAAGACAAGATATCTCACTGGAGCCAGAAAAAGCATATATAATAGCATGAGTTGGTCTTTGCCTGAAAAAATATAACACTTTTTCTCTATAGCAATTGGAGTTGTTCAATTTTTGTAACAAAGCATTGGCTATAATAGATGATTGAAACTCAGATTATTGGGTATGGGAGAATATTTCACTGAATATTATTCAAGGTGAAATTTTCTAGGGAGAATTTTTTCTAAAAAGAAGCAGTGAGAATACCTGCCTTTTGTTATTCTTCTGGATTTTTATCTGTACTAATATATTTAACCCATCTTTTACTGCTGAAGAAGAGCAAAAATGCCTTCAGGAGTTTAATATAAATTGCCAGATGAATGCCCAGTTGAGCTACAAACTTTATGAGTCTTTGAAATTTCCAGTTGGTTTTATAGTACAGAGATTTCTTTAAGTCTCCCTCATGACTTCTTTCAGATAGTATGATAAACTTTGGTGTGCAATGGGTTTTTTTGTTTGGTTGTTTTTTTTTCCTCACTTGGGCAGTCATCCAGAAATAAAAGCCTTCTACAGAAATAATCAAAATATTCAGTTGATCGTGTTCAGAAAGAGCCTCATTCTTCTATGCAGTTATGCAATTATGGTGCGTCTTGAATGATTGTCACTTAAAAGGGTTGTAACTTTCCTGGTTTATTAGAAACAGCTGGCAGATACATCAGAGGCATCAATGGGATTATTGCTTTGAAGCAGATGTTAAACAGAATGGGGCAATAACAGCTGTTGCAATTAGAGGCATTGTGGGCACATTTCTGTGCATCTCTGGCTCAACATGACAATGATCCAACCAAAGACCAGTTAGCAATATGTTATTTTTCCAAATAATCAGAAAATTTAATTTCACATAACTAGTGCTAAGAATGTGCTTTTTCTTATAGCTTATGTCACTTCTGAAGTAGCTTAGACAACAGAAAAAGCTGAATGAGATCTCAAGTGCCAGTTGATATTTTTTTACTTCAGGTTCTGATGAAAAGTCACCCATAAAAATGATTCCTAAGTATTTATACCACCTATTGTTGAGTGTTATTGGGTGAGGACAGAAGAGGCTTGCTTAGGTAGAACAACAGGTTCACTCAGCTCCTTGGAAGGGGAAGGTAAGGGAGAGCTAGAGTCACATAATGCCCCGCTGCATGGGTCTCCTGGGAAAATGTTTGCACCTAAATCCCAAAGTGGATATGCCATTGGCCTCCAACCAATTCGTACAAATCTACTAATCCTTCCTGCAGCAGCATGACAAATATTTCCTCATTATTCATCAACTTTTTAAATTCATGGAGTCATGTGACTCTTGTCATGACTCACAGTTAGAGAATGAAGGTAGATGACAAGTTTTGTTCTCCAGAAGCTCTGCAATCTCTTGTATAGAGGAGATGCTGAAAACTATCTAGACTCTGATTGGCTAATATAGATTCAGAAAATGACAACGTGGTTTTAGTCACTAATCAAATGCGATATGGAAATCCCCCAGATTGACAACAAGACCAGGAAGTGGACATGAAAGAGGCAGAAATTAGGAAAATCTTATTCATAATTTCACAGCTGTGTGCCTTTTTCCCCTAAGGACTTAGGAGGCCTTCACTAGCTATGGCTGAGATGTCTATCCACATGTGCCCCAAATTCTCCTCAGTTGAGTGTATTTCAGACAGCTGCAGTTTGCAGATGTTTCAGTTAACCACATCAATGGCTATATCAGTTTATGTGAGGTGAAAAAAGAGTTTAGGTACTGAGGGAGCGGTTAGGACAACTTGACTACCCACAGAGGCATTCTTCTTGAACTGAACACCCCCATACAGAATGTCTATATGAGAGAACCAACGGTACGTAAGAGATCTTTGGTTGCCAAGCTAAATTACACGTATCCCTCACTGGGTGTGAAGCCTAGAGCTCATCATTCCATGTCAAGCTCCGTGACTGTCAGATTTTCTTTTCCTTCTTTCTTTTTTTTTTTTTTTTGTTTGGACTCTGAATCAAGTTGCTGGGAGGAGGTGGGGTATGGGACAGAGGGGAAAGAAAGAAGATGGAGGTTAAAACACAAATTACTCTTTTTAATTTGAGTTTTATTTCTCATAGACAGACTAGTGATGGATGATACAGAAAAGGTTGAAGCACTCAACACCTTTCTGCCTTCATCTGTAGAACAAAAGCTTGCTCTCAAATCTCTCATACACGTGCTGTGGGAAAAACAGCAACCAGAAGTTGGGAAGCAACAGCTTAGAGCACAGAATCACAGAATCACAGAATCACAGAATCGTATAGGTTGGAAAAGACCTTTAAGATCATCAAGTTCAACTGTAAACCTAAGACTACCAAGACCACCACTATACCATACCCTAAGCACTTCATCCAAACATCTTTTAAATACTTCCAGGGATGGCGACTCAACCACTTCCCTGGGCAGCCTGTTCCAATGCTTGGTAACCCTTTCAGTGAAGGAAAATTTCCTAATATCCAGTCTAAACCTCCCCTGGTGCAACTTGAGGCCATTTCCTCTCGTCCTATCACTTGTTACCTGGGAGAAGAGACCAACCCCCACCTCTCTACAACCTCCTTTCAGGTAGTTGTAGAGAGCGATAAGGTCTCCCCTGAGCCTCCTTTTCTCCAGGCTAAACAACCCCAGTTCCCTCAGCCGCTCCTCATAAGACTTCTGCTCTAGACCCTTCACCAGCTTTGTTGCCCTTCTCTGGACATGCTCCAGCACCTCAATGTCTTTCTTGTAGTGGGGGGCCCAAAGCTGAACACAGTATTCGAGGTGTGGCATCACCAGTGCCGAGTACAGGGGCACGATCACTTCCCTAGTCCTGCTGGCCACGCTATTTTTGATACAAGCCAGGATGCCGTTGGCTTTCTTGGCCACCTGGCCACACTGCTGGCTCATATTCAGCCGGCTGTCAACCAACATGCCCAGGTCCTTTTCTGCCTGGCAGCTTTCCAGTCACTCTTCCCCAAGCCTGTAGCATTGCATGGGGTTGCTGTGACCCAAGTGCAGGACCTTGCACTTAGCCTTGTTGAACCCCATACAGTTGACCTCGGCCCATCGATCCAGCCTGTCCAGGTCCCTCTGTAGAGCCTTCCTACCCTCAAGCAGATCAACACTCCTGCACAACTTGGTGTCATCTGCAAACTTACTGAGCGTGCACTCGATCCCTTCATCCAGAGCACTGGTAAAGATATTAAACAGAACTGGCCCCAATACTGAGCCCTGGGGAACACCGCTTGTGACGGGCCGCCAACTGGAGTAAACTTCATTCACCACCACTCTTTGGGCCCAGACATCCAGCCAGTTCTTAACCCAGCAAAGAGTACACCCATCCAAGCCATGAGCAGCCAGTTTCTCCAGGAGAATGCTGTGGGAAACAGTGTCAAAGGCTTTACTGAAGTCTAGATAGAAAACATCCACAGCCTTTCCCTCATCCACTAGGTGGGTCACCTTGTCGTAGAAGGAGATCAGGTTGGTCAAGCAGGACCTGCCTTTCCTGAACCCATGCTGGCTGGGCCTTATCCCTTGGTTATCCTCTACATGCAGCGTGATGGCACTCAGGATGATCTGCTCCATCAGCTTCCCCGGTACTGAGGTCAGGCTGATAGACCTGTAGTTCCCCAGGTCCTCCTTCTGGCCCTTCTTGTAGATTGGTGTCACATTTGCTAATCTCCAGTCAACTGGGACCTCCCCAGTTAGCCAGGACTGCTGGTAAATGATGGAAAGGAGCTTGGTGAGCACTTCTGCCAGTTCCTTCAGTACTCTCGGGTGGATCTCATCAGGCCCCATAGACTTGTGAGTGTCTAAGTGCTGCAGCAGGTCACTAACCATTTCCCCCCGGATTATGCGGGCTCCATTCTGGTCCCCGTCCCTATCTTCCAACTCAGGGGGCTGGGTACCCAGAGAACAATTGGCCCTGCTATTAAAGACTGAGGCAAAGAGGGCTTTAAGTACCTTCAGCCTTTTCCCCATCCTTGGTTACTGTGTTCCCTCCCCCGTCTACTAGGGGCTGGAGATTCTCCTTAGCTCTCCTAAGCACATTTAGGTAAGATGGATATAATGAAACCACAGGGACAAAAGGAGTCAGCAGAGGGTGCTTTAAGTGTTGCTGTGATAGCAAGGCACCTATCATCTGTGGAAAAACCATAGGGTGACTGGGGAAGGTCACTGACAGCCTGGAAACAGGCTAATTTTTCACCCTTCTTTAAGAAAGAAAAGAAGGAGGACATAGGGAATTATAGGTTGGTCCTCCTCTTCTTAGTCCCTAGAAAGATCATAAAGTCCTTTCTCTGGGAATTCATTTGCAGGCACATAAGGAAAAGAAGGTTACTGGAAATGGCCAGTACACCTCTACAGCGGGCAAATCATGGCTGACCAAACTGATATGGTCAGTGGATATTCTACATATTTTCTCCTTCACACACATCCAAGATTTGCAATAAGTAGGCTGTAGTGAAAAAGTGGAAGCTAATGTGACTGTTGTGCAGCTGCACACCTCTTTCCCCAAATCCCAGAAACACTCACTACTCTTTGGCTGAGGTCTGCATTCAGATCAGGTGCTCTCTGCACTTGTGCCTGAGGGTTGATGTGACTGTTTCAGACAGATGTAGTTGGGAGATATTAGAGTTTGCCACATAAATGACTATATTAGCCTATCCGATGCCAAGCAAGGTGTAAACAGTAAAGGGGGAATTACTGTGCAACTCTGCAAGCCTGAAGGCATTCTGCCTATGTTGGACAGAGGCACAGACAACATCTCCACGGGAAGAGAAAAGGGAATATACAGAGCATAAGAGATCGGCAGTTGGCCAGAAACTTTGTTTCCTTGATCTTGATACTGAGTCTCACTGACCCGTGATTTTCCAGATGTGTTATCAGTTCCTTAGTCTTGTCAGATAATGATAAAATCCATTCCTTGTTTAAAAAGTTAAAACTGATTTTAAAAAATATATATGTATTCTGTGTATCTTAATCTTCCAGAAGTATTAGAGTGGATTCCCACCCTTCCAGTGAGGTTTGCACAGAGGTCAGTCTAAGAGACTGTGCAGATTTCTTGGGGATTGTAAGGAATGGAGAAGTGTCAAACAAACATTTTGACTAGAAAACCATCACTTTTAGTGGTCTATTTACAATGCAAGAAGTGAAATGACTGAAATATTAAATCATAAATGTGTTTCTGATCTATTGAGCAGGAATGGCTGTCATTTTTATTTATTTACTGTTATTGTTGGAGGAAGAGATAATGAAATGAAGATAATGAGATGAAAAGAGATAATGGGACAAAAAAGTCAACTTTGATTTTCTTCTTCCTCAGCTAATCTTAATCAGGTAATCTAATACTCGACACTAGTACTTGATATTTACTGAAGATGTGCATTTGCTACAGAGACATATTTATTGGGGTTTTTTTCATTACCTGGACATGAGAGAGAAAAAAAAAGTGTCTTACATTTAGTCTATAATTCATACTGTGATCATGCCTGTAAGCCTTGGTGAAAATTAGGGTGTTTTGTTTTTTTTTTAAACAGGAAATGTTCTTAGTTTAATCCACTATTTAAACAACTTTTTTTTACTTCATGAGTAAAACTCCTGACCTTGCTGTCACTGCATGTACATATTACCTCGTGGGCTCTGGGTAAAGTATTTTATACTTTCTTGTCTGCCCTGGCTGTATTTCACCTCCCCTGCACCTCATCAGCTAAGTGCCAGCCATCAGGGAGTCATCCTTTGGTTACTGTGTGAGGACTGTCAAGTGCTGGTCCCTGACAGTGCGCTGGGACTGACAACCTCAGCCACCAGGCTGCACTGGAGGGGCAATTGGGATGCGTGTTGTCCCTTGTGCTCTGCTATTGTCATAACGGTGGCTGTTTTCATGAACTTCATGAGAAAAAAAAACAGGGTGTGTGATTATTAGGAATTTGGCATTAGACAAAAGCTTCTCCCGAGTGAAAGCTGGTGACCCCATATCCTTCTGATAACCTTTCAGCATTACCAGACAGTGTGACAGTGCTGCAATATATTCCAATATCTACCATATCCCCTCATTTGATTCAGGCATGTTTAAACTGGCACATGCTGGATAGCATTACCCAAGGACTACATATTCTGTTATCTGCTGATCATGTTGGCAGTTACTAATGATGTTATGCAATCTTCCTAAGTACATATAAATTGCTGCCATTCAACAAACTGTTTACCATTATTGCCAACATTAAATTGTTTCCATGGTTCACATAATTCATGACTTGCATACCACAAATGACCAGTAAAAAGGTATATCTGGGTCATGTCTGACACAGACCATTGTTATTAGAGAATATAGATATTTTTAGGTAAAGGAGACCCCAGTTCAACTGCCATCTGACTTTGAAAATCAGCCTGTTCATCCACCACTAGTAACTTCTGCTCAAGCTCTGCCTTGAAACACCTCCCTGTGGGCAATGAACTGCACAGCAGGATAGATACCATCTAAAGGAAAAATAAGCCTATGAATTCACAGCCTTATACACATATCCACAGCATGAATAAGAAACAGTATTTCACAAAAAACCTCTTACGTTCTTGCCTTTCTTTATAAGATACATGTGAAGATACAGAATTTCCCGTCTTCATTGCAAGTCAACTGTACGTTCAGGAACTATTTCTAACCTAAGAGAAAGAAGTCTTATCTTTATCACCAGAACAGTTAAATCCAATTCAAGTTTCACATACTACCCTTTCAGCACGCCTCAGTTCCTGGAGAAACAACGTTCATATATGAGAGGGTACATTTTCTTTTACACACTTTTCTTCCCTCTAAATTGTAGTCTTTTACTGGGAATACACAGGAATGCCAATTACTGACAATTGCAGTGCTGTCTTTTGCTATGCTAGCAAATCTTTCCAGTAGTAAACCTGTCCAGGGAATGGATACGCTTTGTTTTTGTACCTACTGTCCTCATTGCAAGTCTGGTTTTAAGAATACATTTATTCTTGCAGATATCTTTGCTTTCATTCCAACCTTTGTTACTAGACCCTGGAAACGAGGTCCTCCCTGCATTGCTGTGCCAGCACATTACCTTATTATTTAGAATGTGTCGGATGTACAGAAAAATTGGTGATACCATGAGCACATTTTCAGGATAACAAATGTAAATAAATTGGAAAATGACACAAATTGTGTTCCTTGTCAAGATAACACTGATAACAGGAATGGGAAATAACATGCAGCCGACTTCGCTGAAGTCACAAGATTTTCTAGCTTTTTTTTACATTCTTCAAGGTTATTATCAACTGATGCTGTAGTTACAAAAACAAATTTATCAGCTCAGCTGCAGTTTTATCAACCATCACAGCTATCCATATGTGTTGATCAGTACTTACCAAAAAATTAGATGTTCCAATGATACATTTAAAAAATAAGCTTACAGAGGTCTCTCTAGAAAGACAGATCATTTCCAACCTTCTTAATTCAACCTCTGACTTAAATATCACTACAACATGGAGATTTGTAGGCCCTCTCCAAAGGGCAAACCTTATGTGTCCTTTTTCTAACTTCTATCTCTGAGCCTTATGGTGGGCCACTAACCTGGCTTCTGCTCCTACTCCCACATAATGCTGTGGCGTTGTGCGGAACCCATGACAAATTTCCCTGATGGCAGGAGAAGGAGAAGGTCAGTGTAAACCTTAGATGTTGGAAATGCTTCTTTGGCATAAAGCCCTGTAGTTATGTAATGAGGAAGATGTGTATTTAAAAGTAAATCACTCTCTCTCAAGATTCGTCCAAGGATTATGCAGGTGCTTAATTATTAAGCACTATGAGTACTCCTACTGACGTCAGTAGGGCTATTCATAATGCACAAATTCAAGAGCGTTCATAATTCTTCAGGATAAGGGTTATACTAAAATGATTGTGAGGGAATGTAACTTTGGGTCCAATTATATTTATTTAGGTGTCCATCTTAAAATATTGCTATAGCTTAACAGGTTAATATTTCCTTAAAATGTAATTTTAACTCTGATTTTCCTCATTTATAACACTTGGGTTTTGGGGATAGAGACTCCTGGTAATGTATTTTATTTTAAATTATTTAGGTGCACCATCAACCTTAGTTCCACCATCTACTGTGCTATTTCTGCTGCATAATTATGCAAGTTAATGAAACTCATGAGCAGGTATACTGGACATTTAAATTAATTTATATGTGTTTTATATGCAGAGGAACATATTGTATGGAGAACTGAAAATGAATAGCTATTCATATAGATGTTCACTTATTTATTAGAAATATATTAAAGCAGCAGAATGAGATTAACGTAAAAATCACAATACTTTTTACAATATTTAAGACACTGGTTAGAGAATTCAAAAGAACTGATATTTTTGTCTCCCATCCTATGCATTACAATAGATATTTTAGCTTGAAAGACAGGCTCAATAGCCTATCAGGACAATCAAAGAACACTATTAAAAAATATATATTTCAGTTCCTCTTGTGCAAATCCATTATCTTTGTTAGGGTGTCATGGGTACTTTCTGGAGAAAAAATTCTCCTTGTTCCCTTTCTGTTTTGTTCCCTCTATCCCTGCTTAATAAGAAAAATAACATTGTCAGCAATTTGACCAATTTCAGTCAGTTCTAAAAAAGCATGCATTTTTTTGAAACAACATCTTTCAACCTGATTTGAACTATAGCAGTTACAATTTATAAGTTTCTCCAGAAAGAATTCCTACGGAATGTCAATTGACCTTCACCTGTTCTGCAGTGTTGGTAGTGCAATACAATAATATATCGAGCCGAAAGACTTTGCAGTGTACTTAAAGGGCATTCGTATTATGGGCACCAAATAGCTACAATATGTAATCCACTGCAGGAGATGGGGCAGCCAACACAAACAGATCTAAGTGGGGCTGGCAGTAGCAGAACTATACCTGTTGCAGGCTTTCTCTTGGAAAAATGCCAAACACGATGCAGAAATATCTAATTGCTAAAGGGTATAAGCTGCAGCCAGTACCACAATAGCATAAAATCTCTATTAGACAGGTAGCTATTAACACCTGACAGCATTTTAAAAGTTAGCTGCTGGGGTTTTTTTTTCCAAGAACAGAAATTAAAAAGGATTTCTAAGTACATTCTACAGATCTTTGCTTTTAAATCAGTCATAACTGAGATCAGTGAAGCCTCCCCAACAAGATGCTGAACTTAAAACTGGCCACCACTTGCACTCTGTAATTCACATGCTGCTAATTAGTACCAAGTGTTTCTCTGTAGAAATACTGGTTAAAAGATGATTTTAAACTATTGTACTACTATATGATTTGTATTTGGAGCATAGCTTTATCTTTTTGTAGTCTGAACTCTGAACAAATGCAGTGCAAGATCTCTGGGACACATATGAGATTCGTGAAACATTTCTTTCCATTAGATGATCACAGAGACTGTAGAAATTTTTTGAGGAGGGATTTAAAGCTTCTGTTGCAGACTGAAATATTGCATGTCTTTTCAGTAAAATTTCCTAGGTTAATTCCTACAAAGGAGCTCTGCTTAGAGAGTGGTCAAATCCAAAATCTTCAATCAGAACAGCTAATGCAGAAGCTGAAACTACCCCACCTCCAGCTTACATTTTGGATAACCAAATCTGGTGAGACATTCCAAAATGAAACACAGGATGTGATCTGCATACAACATTTCAGGTCTTTTGCTGTGCATGTGTGCAAGATAATTAACAGAGACAGCTTTACTCAATAAGCAAACAATGCTTCACATTTCATTTTCCTTGTGATTTGCAATTGAAGATTTAACTTTAAATGTATGACTTTTTTCCTAGCTTCTCCTGGACTACAAAATCAGTTTTCACTCTTTTCCACAGAGCACAACTATCTGACCAAGCTGATATCACACCAGATAAATTACAGCATCATCAGAGGCATGAACTTGTCCCATTTGCTCTTGTAAGGATATAAACTTAAAAACATACTTGTGACATTTTAGACATTGACACTTCTAGACTTGCAGCCAAAGCAATAAGCAGAATATATTCCATTAAGATAAATGCTGTGAAATCTGGCCCTGGGTGTAGAATCTGACCAAAAACCAACAGCTTCATAGGTTTTAAATTGGTTTAGACAAGATGAGAATAAGTCCCCAAAGATTTATCTTAAAAACCTCAGTGGTATTTAGGTTTCTCACTCTTACCCAGGTGTCATTTCCCATAAGAGTTTAGAGTCCAGATACTTTAGGGGAATTTAGGCTTCTATGTAAGCTGGAAACTTGCATTTAAAAAAACAGGTAAACTTTGAGGAGCAGCTGTCCATACACTGAGAAACATCTAAATAGAGAGGAGGCTGGACTGAAGGGAGTTTATAGTTTGGGTTATTTTTATGTATTAGACTATCTGCCTCTGTTGTGGTTTAACCCCAGCCGGCAACTAAGCACCATGCAGCCGCTCGCTCACTCCCCCCTGGTGGGATGGGGGAGAGAATCAGAAGGGTAAAAGTGAGAAAACTCGTGGGTTGAGATAAAGACAGTTTAATAGGGAAAGCAAAAGCCGCACACGCAAGCAAAGCAAAGCAAAGCAAGGAATGCGTTCACTACTTCCCATGGGCAGACAGGTGTTCAGCCATCTCCAGGAAAGCAGGGGTCCATCACGCGTAATGGTTACTTGGGAAGACAAATGCCATCACTCCGAACGTCCCCCGCTTCCTTCTTCTTCCCCCAGCTTTATATGCTGAGCATGACGCCATATGGTATGGGATAGCCCTTTAGTCAGTTTGGATCGACTATCTTGGCTGTGCCCCCTCCCAGCTTCTTGTGCACCTGGCAGAGCATGGGAAGCTGAGAAGTCCTTGCCTAGTGCAGCAACAACTAAAACATCCCTGTGTTATCAACACTGTTTTCAGCACAAATCCAAACCATAGCCCCATACCAGCCACTATAAAGAAAAATTAACTCTATCTCAGCTGAAACCAGGACAGCCTCCAAAACTTGTTCTGCTGACATTACAGCTGGCCTGATACAAGCCAGTTCTGAACTGAAAATAGTACAGTTGCTCTGAGGAGGCCCAGAGCATATTAACTCAGTTCAGTATCTTATAATTGTGGCTCCACCTTTTCTGGATAGGGTTGACTCACACCTAGAACCAGATCAAGTTTACCTGCAATTCACAACACAGTGGGTGCACTGCGTCTTCTGCATAAACATAACATGTTTACAGCAGCTTTGTTAACCACAGTGATATCTTATTTTGCAGATTGGTGGCATGACTTTGTCCTAAACATTGCACTATTGCACCTGGTCTTATACTTTTATTTTGCATACTTAAAACAAGAAGCTTTTCAAAGAAAGGACTCATTTACTTTGTGTCTGTACACTGTGCTGCATAATGGCCCTCCTCTATTAGCTGTCTGTAATACACCACAGAAACAAAAAAAACAACTATTCAACAGAGAGCATCAAAACCCAATATATTTACCTCTAACTTAGGGTATGAATGGGACGGTAGCAAAAAAGACATTTCTGAGAAGACTGACAGAATGTTTCTCCAATTCTCCTCATAAATGAGCCATGAGAAGGAGGGGATATAAAACTGCGAAACCAAGTCAGTTTGAAATAAAATGTCTCTTTTAGAGTTCCACAGGAAATAATACTGCATAATGTAATGGACCAAAAAGTTACCTAAGTCTTTATTCTAAATGCACAGTAATTAAATAAAAGACCTTGAGGTCTCATATTTTTTTAAAAAGATACTGCAATAGTAGAGGATATGATCCCTCTGTGGCAGCAGTAATCATCTACTGAAACTGTTTTATAAATTTTTACTCTTAAAGGGGGCCCACCCACCCTTCATACAAAAGATAAATGTTTAAGGAGTCACTAGAATAAATGCAAACCCCATTGATTTCCATGAGACTGATATTTTTGTAAGATGTTTGTGGGTGAAATGAACATTGACATTAAATTATATGAAAAGCAGAGAAGGGAATGTGGAAAGACTTTGCGTATCAAAACACCTTCCCCATCAATATAGATACTAGAATGATGGCCTGGAGGGTAGCAGGAGAACCATGAGAAGAGGTTTTCATGGATGCTTAGGGTAGATGTGACACTAACAAAGAGAAAATAGGTAGAAAACTAATAAAGAAATCACAAAGGATGTTAGTAGAAACCCGTCAAGAATGTATAGGTCTTCAAAGTATACTCTTCTTTAACCAGGAAGCAGAAAAAATAAAACAGAAGACAATTAATGTGTTACATTTATACGTATTGTTTTGTAATTCCACTTTCAGGGTAGCTTTTATCAGTGTGCAGAAGCATGGACTATTCTCAACGGAATAAAGATACTAGACCAATTAACAACACATTTCTAAAGCTACAGGAAGGGGAAAACATGGAGACAAATACAGGAGTTACACAGAGAAAAATATTGAGATAAATTTCTGCTGATTTGACTGTCTTCATCTCAGACTGAAGTAAAATTTTCCAAGTGTGCCTGACAACATGTATAACCTCAGTTTTATTAAATGTTAAAAGATGAGATTCAAAGTTGTTCTGATTCAAGCTTCAAACATAAATTGATAAAACTGCTTTTAGGCACTTGCTTTTGATTAGGAGTTTTCTAGACTGAAGTTGAAGCAAATTAATCAAAGAAATGTATATCATATTTAATCTTAGTGACTTCCATTTTTATTGAAAAAGTCAATTTGACAATAGCTGCAAACGGAAGGTGAAGATAAAAACACACGGGGAATCTGCTGATGCTATTACAGTTGATTGTCTGTGAATGGTGTATGTAAAACAAAGTTTAATGTTAGATTATCACTATAACCAGCAAATGGCAGGAGTGCAAAAGTTTCTTTCCCAACACCTGATTGCAAGGAACTGTGGAAATACACTTAACGTAGGCTGAGGCACTAACAAATAGACTATCAACCAGGGCCTGTCCAGGAGAAAGCACAGCTCTCCGCACACCTTGGGCATGTTGCCTTCAGAGAAATTTGATGGGCTTTTTTTCTCCTCAGACAGCAGTGAGAGATGTACCTATGCCTCCATGGATGTTTACCCACACCTGTGTTAGTGAAGCAGAGACTCTGTGCATCTGCCTGTTGTCACTCAGCTTTCTGGTAGGATGATGTGGCAAGAGACAATACATTGAAACTCACTTTTGTTCTGAGTTATTTTCACCTACTGACAACATAGGCTTATATGAGTACAGAGGCTTATAGCTATAAGTGATCATCACAGTGTACTCGGCAGTGGTGAGGCTGCACCTTGAATACTGTGTTCAGTTTTGGGCCCCTCACTACAAGAGAGACATTGAGGGGCTGGAGTGTGTCCAGAGAAGGGCAATGAAGCTGGTGAAGGGTCAAGAGAACAACTCCTGTGAGGAACGGCTGAGGGAACTGGGGTTGTTTAGTCTGGAGAAAAGGAGGCTGAGGGGAGACCTTATCGCTCTCTACAACTACCTGAAAGGAGGTTGTAGAGAGGTGGGTGTTGGTCTCTTTTCCCAAGTAATAAGCCATGGCACAAGAGGAAGCAGCCTCAAGTTGTGCCAGGGGAGGTTTTTAGGAGGATATCCAGAGGATATTAGGAAATATTTCTTCACTGAAAGGGTTATCAAGCATTGGAACAGGCTGCTCAGGGATGTGGAGTCACCATTCCTGGAGGTATTTAAAAGACATGTAGATGTGGCACTTAGGGACACAGTTTAGTGGTGGACTTGGCAGTGTTAGGTTTACAGTTGGATTTGATGATCTTAAAGGTCTTTTCCAACCTCAATGATTCTATGATTCTATGATTTTACAGAACTGAGCAATAGAAAAAAAAAAGTTGTATTTATTTTACACAGAAATAAAGCTGAACTTCACATCTAATAATGTGGTCCTAGGAATCAGGCCTAGGTTTTTGTTACCAAAGTCCTCTTCGGAGCCTTCTAAAGGACCATTCTGTCTCACTTTATTGATGTTGGAACAAACACGCCATGAACAGCTTAAACATCCCCTGACCAAAATTCACTCTCAGCTGTTCTATTTGTTCAGGCCTCAGCCTACATTAACTGCACATCCACAGTCTTACTGTCTTTATTTAAATCTGGAATGCCTATCAGCTTAAATAACACCCTTAGTTTGCACAGTGAAGGAAAGAGCACTAATTTGATTGTTGGAGTCCAAAAGGCTTCTGTTTGTGAAGTGCAGCAATATCCACCTGGACTTACAGTAACAACAAATAATCCTTGGTGCAGTGCCATTACATCCATCCCAAGAGCAGAGCACAGCAACAGCTAGGTGGGCAGCTAGTGAGGGCACCAAATCTGCATTATAATAGAAAAAGTAACATCCACATTTGTTTAAAGTTGAATTCCAGGATGCCTAAACCTATCTTGATTTAAACATTATTGAAAAGTCATCCTCATCTAGCAGACAGTCTCTATAGGTCACACTATTATTTAATGAAAGTAGAGAGGATGGTGAGTGCATGTCAATAGAATGATGACAAAGTTTTAAACTGATATAGCACTTTATATACACAAATATCAAAATGCTTCATGGATATTAGTTATTCATGCCTCTTGATACCAAAATGTAACTAGCCGAATTATTACTTCACTTCCTAGACCCAACTCTGTCATCTACATTCCCATACTGTTTAGATTGGTAGTGCACTTTTGAAGTGAGACTCCTGATCATCCCTATTTAGTGTGTTATGGTCCACATTGCAGAGGAGCTCTGGAGCATCCAAACTGGATTGCACTGGGATGTCACTAAACCAGAAGAGCTGTTCCAGGAACACACTTAATCTGCTTTCATAGCAGAGAGGCATTCAGTCCTTGGATCTAGTAGTCCAAAGCAACTCCCCAACACATGAACAAAATATGTATGCCAGGTCCTGAGCACTATTTCATCCACTCAGCACAGCTCTGCAGACCCCTTCTAGCACATTGCACCACTTGCTCATTCATATGTAACTTGCACAGCTGACCCAGCTCACTTGTCCCAGTCCAGTTGCTTTGACACTTCTTTCCCTCAGAAAGGACACTGCTTCTCTACACTTGAGGTCAATGAGAGGCAAGCTGTTATTAATTATTTTCCTTTTTCTTTTTTTCCTGTCATAATTTTCCATGAGTATACCACCAAAGAGACAAACAGTGAAGGGGAAGGAAACAGCTCATCTTTTTATTGTTTAAAATACTGTTTCCTCTGTGTCACTTTAATTCTAAAATATGAGGTATAAGGGTATAGAGAACACTGGTGTTTATCTTGAATCTCTGCCTTTGTTATGGATCAAAAATGCGACACCTAGGCCAAAGACAATACTAAACATTTACCGCTGAGGTCACTGATCTGCAATTTGTTGCAGTGACACATCCAATATTGTGTCTGGGGAACAGACTGGATGGCTGTTAATGCACTATTATAGCACAGTTGGGAAATTGGCTGAGCACCAGGTAACTGGAAGAACTGGAGCTTATTGCACAAGTCCAAGAGTGTTTTAACTTGTGGCTTGATTGCTAACATGGGGAGAGCTTTTAAAATGTTAATTGATTTTTTTTTTTCTTTTTATAATAACATAAACCATCTGTAGCTTTGAACTTAAATTTAACTTCTCTAATTAAGTCTGATCCTTCTACTACAAGAACTGTCTGTCACACATCAATCTCTTCATTCTAATTTTGGTTCAGTTTGCCGCATCATTGAAAGCCCTGACCCCACCATAGCAAGGTTTTAATTAACAGTAAAATAGTTCTAGGGGAAACTCTGTATGAGACATGAGGAATTGAGTTTGGACCTGTTCAGATAACATAGGAAGATCTGACGTAGTATCTTGTGTCTTATCAATGTGTTTGTGGAAGACAAGTTATTCCATTTATCTGTGGATTATCTATGATTAATTTTTAAGCCATGGCTTAAACCCCTGTTTTTCCATGGAAAGTTTTCTTCCCAGCCACATGCTGTACTGCGTGTCAGATTCTGAGAACTGTCAAGACATTGGCAAACCATGCAAACAATAGATAAAAGTTACTGGGGGGCATGGGGTGGGGCAAATGAATACAAGGTGTGGAAGAAATCCACTGACAGAATGATAAATCATTTAGCTCTGAAACAGAAGCAGACTTGCCAGAGGAGGAGGAATGTCAAGGGCAAGAAATCAAAGACAGGTTGTGAACAAAGCTATTACTGTGATCATCATCATATTACTACGTGTGGGCAGAGAATGTCTGTAGGGCTAATAGTCGCTAGGTAGAAAAGAGAACAAGGAAAACTTCAAGGAATACTATTGACTGAACCCATTTACTACTTTATTAGGGCCATACTAATTGTTAGGCAGGTACAGTGTTGCACGTTCAACATTAATGTTAACTTGTAAAATAAATTGCGTTGGCTGGTATAGAAAAAAATAATGCTTTGTTCCTACAGGAGAGGCAAAAAGCTAGTGACAATCCTTGGAGGAATTATTTACACAGTTATTAAAGCTTCTCCCTGGGATTTCATCCCCAGCAAAAAAAAAAAAGCTGCTGAATTTATTACACTCAATGAAAGAAGGATGTTAGATTAGTCAAGACCTGATAGAATATCATTATTGGGAAGACATGTACTAGAGATATTCCCACTCCATGTAACATGCAATGCAGTTTACAAAAAAACCCCACACTGCATATCATCCCTCCACACCTTCCTAAATGCTTACAAAGGTCTGTTTTGAAGGTGCAAAAAGCAGTGATATGTCAACATTGCCCGCAAATCCCATGTGATTTCTGCAGTTCTAAGCATGGCCTGAAGATTTGAGTCTTCATATTGAAAATTAAATTGGGATATGAGAACAGTGTAAAGCAGAGTGCAGAGTGGATTGCACCCTTTTAAAGGATTGCACCCTTTTAAAGAATTGAGACTTCTCCAAGTCCATGAGGACCACAGACCAAGAAATCCTTCAAGCACTCTTATAGGGGCTTTTTAAATCTGATTTTCCAGCAACCGTAATTTTAATCAGAAACAATGCTAAAATCGACAATGACAGTGAGTCCTCCAGGAATGCAGTAGAGTGAGGGAGCAAACTGTAGAGACCCAGAAAAAGTGAAACTACTGCTACAGGCAAACAAATGTAATTGATAGAGGTTTTAATGAAATTGTACTAAAATGTGCATATGGTCAGCTGTGGCAGCTCCATTCATGGACGGTATTTCATTAAGATAGCATAACTCAACCAAATCCATTCATGTGCCCAAGGTGTCGAAACTGAAGCATGCAACACTGTGAACGACAGACCAGCAGATTTGAATCCCAGTCAGAAAAAAGCAAGATTTTAAAATATTCCTGTTTCACATCAATATGATGAGATGATCATGTTGTTTTCATATTTTTTGTTTCCTCATTACAAACGAAGCTGAGAGTGACGTCCTTCCTCGCAGAATAATCAGTAACTTGGTTGCCAAGCATGAGACTGGAATGTGGAGCTGCTGGTTGAAGGTCCTGGTCTGAATTAGGCAGAGCAGAGATTTGAGCCTGCATTTTCCATATAAATGCATTATACGTCCAAGTAATTGGCACTTCTGGGACCACAGTCTTTACTTCTTTTTCTGAACAGAAATTCCTTTCCAGTCCAAGAAACTTTTCTCAGTTAAACTTTCATGCATTTGGTTTATTGAGCTGATATTTCTGACAAAACAAGGCAAGAAAACCCATTTAATTTATAGCCAGTTCTACTGTGAGAATGTTGTCTGTTCAAAAAGAGGAAAGAATTCAGAAGAAAGAAGTGTTAAATGCTCTGTAGAAGACAGTCTTGCCTATATTAAGAGATTGAAAGACTGTATAAAAGGAAATTATTTCAGTGATGATTAAAAGGTGCTAGCTTTACAAGACGTGATGGGAGTTAGGACTATATTCAGCAGTGAAGCCTATCATCTTCCAGCAAACTAAAAGACAAGATGTTTGCTCAGATTGTACAATTTCTATAAAGCCAACCATATCAACACCCTTGTGTGAATGCAGAGCATTTTTATTGTACAGGTAGAACTGAAAGGCAAAGGAAACCGCTCCTGAGTATGTAGTTAAGTTAATGAAAGTAAAGAGGACCTTCCAGTTCTACAAGGGCTTTAAGTGTTGCATTAAGGATCTGGTCCACATGCCATATGTAAAATGAACGATTCCTGAATGGTTATTGTCTAAGCCATGGCTGATCCCAAGCCATACCCATGAATAGCTTTTTCAACAGAAACTGATATTAAACATGCTGGGAAATTGCAACAGAATCATGAAAACTTTGCAATAAGTAAAACGGGACCAAGAAGAAAGCACTACATTCATAAACCCTATATGAGAGCATGGAATACACTGAGAATGATCTACCATCTTTACAACTGTTTAATTTAGAGGATAATAAATAAAGGAGTTTGGGGATCCTTTAAAAGGCAGCTGGAGAAATAGTTTAAAAGGAGCATGAAACTGGAGACTCCTGTTTCTGTGATTTCATAACAGCGTCATCCCAGACTACAAAAACTGTAAAGCTACAGAAAGTATTAATGTTTCCAAAAGCATACATGGGAGAAGTTTTCCTCCCCTGTGTACTAATACATTATAAAAGGGCATAAAACTCTAAATAACATGTGCTAAATCTTTATGCTGTGAAATGACTTGTATTTTCTCATAAAGAACAGCCGAGAGAGATTTGGTTGATCTGTCCAAACTTATGTCTAATTTTGAACTCACACCGCTCCCCTCAGCAATTTGCTGTACTTTTGGAAAAGGATAATATTACCATCTTACTACGTGAAAACAAGAACTGTGCCTGAAGAGGGGACAAGGCCACACTTTTTACAAACCTAGTTAGTCAGTTCTGTGGATGTCACAAACAGAGGGAGAATTCATAGCACGGGGAGGACTCAGGAATTTTAACCATGGTTATGTGGAATGAATGGGGTAGTTTTCCTGCCAGCAATTTAATGATGTTGTCCATATTTCTGGTGATTTTAAAATTAACCCAGGCTTGACTTCTGGCCACCATTGCTTTTACTAGCACAGCATATATATGCACTTTACTAGCATTTCTAGAACATGGACTTCGTCATAGCCAGCCTAGAAATTGAGTCTGAAAAATATGACAGTGAACAGACAGAAAAGGATTTGCTACAGAATAAGGTACCAAGGTTTGGAATATCATCTGCAGCTGCAGTTTGGCAAACTACATGGGCTACGTTATGCAAAGCATTTTGAATAGCTTTATAGCTATAAATATATATATAGCAATAATGTGTTTATTACTGAAGCCTATGACGAATAATGACTTGAGCACCTCCCCAGGGTATCTGCAGAGTTCTTAAGGGTCATCTTAAAACAAATCAGGAAAATATATGCTTGTCCCTAAAAATCCAAATATGCATTCCTGTCATTGATAAATATGGAAAACAATTTACACAGATTACAGATTGAGAATTTAGAATGTCAGCCCAAAGGCAGGGTTTCCAGATATGGTAGCACAACTTTGGAGATATACCATGCTTTTTGGTGCTTTCTCTTACTCTTTGAGTTTAAAAATAACAGCTGAGATAAAAGTACAATTGCTTGTCAGAATGGCCACTAGAAATATTCAGAATACAGAAGTAAGTAGGTGACAACTAATTACATCATAAAAGCAAATTAAATTCAACAAGGCTAAAGAGAATCTCTATCAGAAATGGATAGATATGGGTGTACCAACATCTGTTTTGAACTTTGCATAGAAATAACAGCCACACACACATTGGCATGTGTGGCACTGGAATGATTCTTCCTATGGCATGCAGGATACACATAATCTGAAAATTACACAAAGGTTAGTTTGGAACTGTAAAAATTTAAGTTCTATCCCAGAACATCCAATTTTTTTTGTGTCAAAAGGATTGATACACCAACAGAAGACATGAAAACCACATCAGTTAATGCAATGCATCCCTAATATATTCTGTGTCATCACTTTAACCATTCAAAAGCCCAATGGCAATCTGTGTGGCATATGCTAAGCCTGATATGGTTCATGTCTCTTTGATTGTGGTGGATGCTTATCCTGGACAGCCTGAAGGACTCTACATATTCTGGTTCTTTCTGCTCAAATGGAGGACCTGTTAAGGCTTGGTTTTAAGGATGGGAGACTCTGGACAAATTGTGCAATGGAGGAAACTTCATCCAATCTACATACGAAGCCTATCAACCATTTGTCAGAAGAAGAAAATGTCAAACATGTCACATCCGCTCTTTTCTACTCTTCAAAAAGGGATTAGTGGAAAGATTTATTCCGCATTCAAGCAAGTGGCCTATGCTGTGATAGCATAAGGTAATTTATAACATGAGATGGCAAATTTTCTATTGGCCTGTATGACAGCAGTGCATGCTGCCATAAATCACATACTGGGGATGTTGTATGTTCATAAAAAAGAAAGAAGTTGTGACAAAAGTGGTCACAAATAGACAAGTACAATGGAAGCAAGAAACTATAGGGACAATTCACAGAATTCATTGTAACCTGAAATAACTACATAGTGATAACATTAGCCAAAAATAGCCATTCAGAGAGAAGGTATTTAAAACAGCTTCTGTGCATGTATTTAACTTGATGCACTAGAACAAGCACGCATATAAAATGTAATTAGCAGTCAGAAATTCAGCTGGAACAAAAGTACTTGTGAAAACCCACCATTTCTGCTACAAGTGTCCTAAAATTAGAGGGCAGAAAATGTTGCTAACAAAATTACCCTGGAAAGCTTATACCTTGTTTCAAATATTGTTGTGTTGACTAAAAGCCATCTCTGTAAGAACGATGTCATTAGCATGTCTCATCTTTAATTAGTAGTATTTTGTACATAAGTTATTACAGATTTTACTGTAAAACATTTATATTCTAGTTTTCCTTTTATATTAAAGAGTGAGAAGCATGTAGTGCCTAGGAGTTGAGTATCACTCTGAATACTTAGAAGTCCTTCAGAGGACTCTCTGCCCTCTGTAGCCACCAGAACAATGCTAGCATGCATAAATCCTGCCATGTCCAGTTATGTCTGGGAGTCACAGTTTATAGAAACCTGCAGCCAGCCTCTCAGTGACAGCAGTCTTCTCTAATTTTCCCTGGTAACTGCCTGCCAGCCCTTCTCCTCCATTCTGATGAAAAGTAGTTAGGGAGATACAGAAGTTAGAGAAGCCAGCAGATCTTCCCCTAAGGACCCCAAATGGTCCTCACAGGAGGGCAGGGAGTGATAAGAGCTGCTCATTTGGGTCCACTCCCTTGATTTCCCCTGCTGGATCTGAGAGCAGAGAAGGAAAATGGGGAAGGGAAATTGCAGAGTGATTCTGTTGCTGCCCTTATCTACCACTTTTCCCTAAGTCTCAGCAAGGGAGATGGTGATCTCCTGGAGCTAGAGCTACCCCATAGCGGATAGGGTGCTAGGCAATTGTTTGGAGACATGACTTAACAACTGGGTGAGAGCCTTTCTTTCTTAGGAGGTTCAGAGCAACACTATAGCCACATCTAGATGCTCGTGAGCAAGAGGAGTTCAGAAATCAGAAGGCAGACCCAAACCTATGATGTAAGCTTCAAAAAAAAACCTGTCTTAGAGCTTGGTGATGTTTCAGATGGTGTTGCAGTTTCTGAGAATGGCATGCTTGGTGTAGTTAGTACTTCCATCACCTGTAGGCTCATCTGTTCAAGTATGCATCTCCCATAGGTTTGGCATGTTACAGAAAACCAAGACTTAACAAGGTGATGAGACCAATGAAAAGGTGGAACTGAAGGCAATGAGAGAGATCTAATGGAGAGGTAAGGACATAAACAATACGAAAGAGAATGGTCAAAATGTACAGCAAAACCAAGCCAAATAGTAAAATGTGACATTGTCAGTCATCTAAGCTCTGTTATTTTACTTTGTTGTTCCAAATCCATGCAATATTTATCTAAAATAATTTTTTTCAGAGTTTAAAAATTTCACTAAAACAACATTTGCCATGTTCTCTAGCCTTTTTCTTCTTTTCTGCCTGTCTGGCTGTAACACAACTCATATGCCATTTTTCCACATTGCAAAAGCACCACAAAGGGCTCTTTTGCCCTAGTAAACTCTTGGCACTTTTTAAAAAAACAGTTGTGGACTTTGTGACCTTACTGCATGGAAAAACTATTTGTTCTCAGGAATAAATTAGAAATGATTGCAAGTCCACATTTCATCACACTGTTAAACACATTGATTTTTATTTGCTGTTTAATTTTAAGTAATTTATAGTGTTTTGCTCTTTGTTCTCCAAAGCTCACTGATTTAAAGAGTAAATACTGTCTTTAAAGAAGGACAGGATGTAACCACACAATTCTGAGGGTAAGTCACCATGCTTTCTTCCATAGCAGTATTTTAAATTCTTAAATTGTCTTTAAATTATCATGTATTTAGGCATACTAAAAACAATGACTATGTCTCATAATAATTTAAACTACATCGAAACACACACAACCGTATAAGAGAAGCTTTAGCTGTAAATGTTAACGTTCCCAAGAACATGTCCCCAAGAACATCTAGAGCAGTTGGGTTGAGCTTTTCTTTGAAACTACTTTGTTTTCCAAGCAAACAGATATTGACAGAACATTGTGAAGTTATTACTCATAATGTTATAAAAGTGTATCCTTTAAACCTCTAAAAGCTTTAATTTTCTTTACATACTTATGCTCTTCTCTCAAACCGAACAGATGACTAGGCTTCCTGCTCTGAAACAGAGCAAGAATTTCATGAGGCAAAATGGAAACAAATGCTTAAATTTAAGATTTTATCTATGCTACTGTGATTATGTTTCTACAGGGTTCAAAAGAAGTTACAGCTGTATATAAGCCCTCTTCTAAGAAAAGTCTTCCAAAAAAAAGTTCCCACCCTTGCTATTACCAACGTTGCTGAGTTGGCAGTGGTAACAGTGAGAAAAGGCTTCAACAGCTTGCTTTATTTAAACCCCTGCATCAGTAAAACTTCCTCAGCATGTGATTGATAATTGTTCCCCAGCACTGTTATGGAGCAGGACTGATTACCAAGGGGATTAAAATTCCAGAAACTCTCTGAAGAGTGTCTCTGAGGTCTTCTCTTCAGTCTCTTTGCTGCAAAGCTGATATTAACAGTGATGGGATTTAAATTTAGCTTTTTTTAGACAATATTTCCTGGCATGATCAGCATCTAAGGCCTTACTGGAACCCCTTCAGAAAAGTGTCTGACTTCTGTCCAAGGCATAATACAGCTGCAATTTGGGAATGTACCTGAGTATAGCATAGCTTGCTGGCTACAGCTGGAAGGAAAGTAGTCACAGAGCAATATATCACTCCTGTGGACTGAGCATGGGCCTGATTCAGCCTTCCTAAACTGCTCCCCCAGCTCTGCATCTGGCTCCAATTCTCTGGGCCAAGTCATTTTACCACCTTGTAACTAAGTCAGTTCCTTAATTGATAAAATGAAAATTTTTATATTGATCAGCTAATATAAGATCTTGTTATTATTTTTTCTCCCTTTTTTTTTTTAAATTCTAAGTACGTGTACACATTCTATTTTATCTGGGGATGGGCTTTTTCTATATTTTTGCTTTTATATCAGGGTCCGTATGAGGAGGGGAATGAAACTTAGTGATGAGTCAAACTGGATTGATGATTGAACTTCTTTAAATTTGATTATGTCAAAGAAAATATATAAAAAGCAAATATTATTCTTAACTGGTTACGAATCATGCATATGTAGAACTGCTTGTTGAAGAACTGCTAAGACATCCACACTGGTAAATTAATCAGGCTGGAGACCATTCTTATTACTGTTTAATTTATAAGTGTAGGCTAGGCATCTGCTTGAAAAAATTTACAAATTACTTGGTCAAGTGGTGACTCAATGCTTTTCTTATGCTTGAAGAGAAAATGAGACAAAGGGGAAAAAAAATCATGTTAAAAATTAATACATTTTCTAATGATAATTAGATATTCAGCAGAAACACTACCACTGTGGGCTTCTCTCAAGCTATTCTTTAACCAGAACCGAGTGGTTCACCATAACTGGCCCAAGATAGGTATGTGCAGATGGAAGCCTCTGTGAACAGACAAAAACTATTCTGTAGCTAACCGCATTTCTTTGCACATGCGTGGAACCTAACTACACAACAGCAATGCTACTTAAAGAAATTTAAGCTCTACTATAGCCAGCTGGATGCAAAAATGGAATAATGCTCATCAGTTAGCCCCACTGTCAACTTCAGCCCAGCAAAGTAGACCAGCTGAGAATTTGGCCCACTGTTTGGCATGCATAATGTGAAATCATCCAAGTGAACACAGACAAATCATGCCCACAGGTCATGACAAAACATTTTACTCAGATGACCTCTACGTAAGCTGGATCCTAAAGTCCCAGAATGTGACAAAGCAACCAAGTTGTACCTGTCACTCAGCGTTGTTGCACTCATTTCTGCCAAATGCAAGATTTGGGAAGACAATCTGGTTGAGATAAGTACAGCAGCACGTTATTGTAATGGAGTTTCAGAAGGAAAAAGAAAGAAGAAAAGGTAGCAAATAGTTAATGTGTGGTTTTATGTCAATTCATCTGAAGCCATGGAGTGTGACACTTTTGTAAATGTTTGGGTAAAGAAGAGTGTGAAGGTCTGAAATTATAGAGACATACAGAAACCAACCACTCATCACAAATGAATAACTTTTTGTTTTTCCCCAAAGGAAACTTGAAGCCTTAAAAGAAGGAAATATCAACAGGAAGCTGGCAATGATGTCAAACACATTCTCCTCTTGGGCATTTTAATTGATACCTCTAAAAGTCAAATGCCAATATGAGACAGAAACTTCTCTCCCTCCTGCACAACAGACATGTCTGAAGAAGTGATGAAGCCTGGAGCAGTAACTGAACGGAAGCAGCTCCTGTTGTCAGCTAATACTCTTTTGCACAGCATTACTAAAATAGCTCAAGAGTATCAAGAGCAACTGCTCTTACATCTCAAGAAAAAACATTCAAGTTGCTAAATCAAAAAGCACCCATTGTATCGTAGAAAAGCAGGAATTTCTATGCCTGTGTGTGGAAGAAATCAGTGAGGAGTTGTAATGAGAGTATCTGTGACATTTTAGGAAGCAAGGAAAGCTTTTTTTGTTCTGATAGATTGAAGTGCCATGAACAGCATCCTGGACACAGGGTCTTAAAATAACAAGGAAGAGCAAATATAACTGATGGTTGGTGACTTTGTATATGCTTTATACACTACCTGCTTTTTGTGCATGTGACTGATCCCATTACTGGCATGAGACCTTGCAAGAATGGAACCCAGACAGACTGTATGACAGAGAACTTCACAAGAAATTTTAATTCAGCTTTAAAATCAGAGACACCAGTTTTTTCTCTCATTTATCTTAACTTCCCATTCAAAGATCGTTTCATTGCATTTTGGAAGAGTTTTCTGAAAGGAATCTGGCTTTTCTTGCTCACCAGATATTCGTGTGCCTTAGGTAATTTTTTTTTAAATCAATGGGAAACAATGCAGCTGCACACATGTTGAGAGCTGTGCTTAGTTTACTATCATCTTTTTTTTTTCAAGACATCTTTACTTAGAGAATAATTATGTGTATAATGACATTTCATACTGTCTTTGTTAATCAAAAATGTGTTTCCTCCCTTGGAATCTGTGCTTGCTCTCTTGATCCCAACATGAAGTCTAGGCACAACTGCTGTATCAAAATCATTTTTATAGCAAGAAGCTCCAGTGCCCACCAGCACACTGTTTTTTCCTTCAGAAGGATGAGGTGACAGAGAAGAGATGGAAAAGTCTAGAAGAGCAAATGTTGAAATCAGTGGGGAAATGGATGCTTCAATATGGCAATTTAAAGCCAATATTTGTGGGATGGCAATGTGTCACTGATTCATATATCTTTCTTTTGCATAATCTGACTTCCAAGTCAAAAGAAAGCAAGTCAAATACTTTACTCATAGGACCACAGAGTGATGGAAAAATCCAGGTTGGGAAGGACCTCTGAAGAGCATATGTTTCAGCCTTCTGTTGAAAGCGGGTTATCCAGGGCCTGAGCAAGCCAAGACTTGGATATTTCCAGCAAGGAAGATGCCACCACATCTTTGGGCAGCCTGTTCCAGCATTCTCACAACGAATTTTTTCTTTTTATACCCAGGTAAAATTTCCATTGCCTCCTGAGCTGTCACTGTGCTTCCTTGTGGAGGGAGTATCTCCATTTTCTCTATAACTATCTTTCAGGCACTGGAAGATGGTTATTATATCCCCTGAGTTTTCTCTTTTCTAGGCTGAAAGTTCCTTTAACTTTTCTTCATATATCAAGTTCTCCAATCCTCTTAATCATCTCAGCATCTTTCCATTGGACCATCTCCAGTTTTTCAACATCTCTCCCGAACTGGGGGGGAGCAGAACTGAACACCATACTCCTGGTGTAGCCTAACAAGTGTTGAGGAGGTTGGAATAAGCACATCCCTTGATCCGCTGACTATTACTCTTGCTAATGGAGCCCAGGACATGTTTTGCCTTTATGGCTGCAAGTGCACACTTCTGGCTCTCTTGCTGCCCTCCAAGACCCCCAGGGCCTTTCCAGCAGAGCTGCCCCAAGCACCCAGATCCTAACCTATTTGGCTGCTTGGAATTATTCTGTCCCAGCTACAGGACTTTACATTTATCTTTGTTACATCTCATGCAATTCTTGCTAGTTCAATATTCCAGCTGCTGAGGTCTCTCCGAATGGTGGGTATTCCTTCAAGGGTATCTACTTTTCCTCCAGGTTTGGTGTTATGCACCAACTTGTTGAGGGTACATTCAGGTCTTTTATAAAGAGACTGCATAGTATTGGACCTGATATTGACCCCTGAGGAACCCCACTTGTGACTAGCTGCCAGCTTTGGGCCAGTAATCACACCTTTGAAGTTCTGCAGTTTGGCAGCTTTCAACCCATCCTATGGTCCATTTCTCCAGTTAATACCTTACCATCTTGTCAGCAAGGAAGTTGTGCAAGACCGTGCCAAACACCTTGTTAAAATCAAGGTTATGTCAAGGTTGTTAGTGCTGCCCCTTGTTTGAGAGCAGGCAGACAATCTTTCACCCTTGTTCGGGTCATCTTGTCTATCAAAGCAGCAGCAGTACGATCTTCGGATTAGTGTGCCCACATGCTGTGCATTGTTGTACCTATTTTATTGCAATTGTAAAGCAAACAAAGCAAAGAAAGAAGAGAAGTTCCCCATAAATTTTTTTTCTTCCTTTCCAAAATGTGGTCCTCTAAGATATCCTGTTTTCCCACTGTTTCATTTTTCAGTGAGCGGTCCCAGAGGCCTCTGGGGGTCAAGGCCTTGCCTTGGAAGGAAGCTGGGATGGGAGCTGTGAGAAAATTCTCACTTGCAAAGTGAAGGGGAGGATTTGGGCCTTTTGCCAGTTCCATGTGGGTATGATGATTTCAAGGCAATTTGCCATATATTTCTGTATAATTTTGTAGCAACAAAAATAGGTTTTGCATTAAAAAAATGAAAAAGTGATTTCAAATAGCTTCTCCAAGTCAAGAAAAGAATAAATAAGGCAACACTCAGAAAAGTAAATTTATCCTCACAGACGTTAAACCCCTGAACCACCATCTATTTCATTTGGCTGGACTTCCTGAGCTGTGTTTTTCACTGCTGATTTAACTGCTCTTCAGATCTTCCTGTTAAGATGCTTTATGCTCACAGGCCTCCAAACAAAGAAGCAACCATTAGGTCTTGCAGTATAAAGGCAGATCCTGGGTTAGTCCATCTTCAAAATTGCTAATGTCTGTAGCAAAAACAGGCAGTCATGGCCAACATCAAGAACCAGTGCGGTAAATTTTCCCTCCTTTCCTTCCTTTTTGCAATAATCCCTCCATATTCTCATGTTTTACAACTTTTGCCCCCTGAGGCTGGAAAGAGCCGATCACGAAGACATGCTCCACTTCACTTCAGCTCCACTTTTACCTGAGCAAATGCACAATAAAAAGAATAAGCACAGTAATGTGTTGCATTTTCTTTTTAAGGTGCAGAGTAGAATCTTTCAGTCTGTCTTATGTTTATATAAAACTTATCAAAAGTTTTTTGATTTTTCCAGATCTGTCTTGTTTAGTATCCCATGGCATCGACTACAATACTACACACGCTCAGATACAGCCTGGTGTGATGATCCAATATGGCACAGCTGAAGTAGTATTTGCATAGTAGCATCCTTTCTTATTACATATGTCAACTTGCTTGAAACATTTGCAGAGAACAGTTAAAGGTGCAAGCCATGTCACTTCCATTGCACCAGCCCATCTTGGTAAATCCATATCCAAGGGCAAAATTTATCCTGATTTAAAGAATCAAGCCTATACACACAGATTCATCTTTAACTACTCTCTTCCAACTAACACTTGTGTCCAGTATAAAATCTGGGGTGAACTTCTTAGGGATGGATTCCTCTTTGCTTTTATTTGAATGTCAAGGTCTATTAAAATTTGATAACTAATTTTCCTCACACTGACAAACCACCAAGGTGTTTATCTTTTGTCTTTGTTCCTTTGTAAGTGAGGGATGATCAGACCCCTCTGAGTCAGTCATATGCCCAGAAAATGGTCAGAGTAAGACCATATTCCACAATAATTCCAATCATCCACCTCTGCAGCAGCTTCAGTTAAGTGATTTTTAATTACTCTGTCACTTTTCATGTTCAGACAAGAATCTGAGTCTATGAAACTTGCTCTTGAGTATTGCCCTAATCTGAGCACTGGCCTACATGTGCCAAGGATACAGAATGAGAGGCAAAACATGCACAGAAAAAACAATGGTTTCCTATATCCTTTGAAGTACTACGTATTGTGAGGCATATCAGGTCTTCTATCAGTGCAGCCTGTGAGGTGCTGTTGTGATGGAAATGGCATCCTGAGCTTGATACACTCTACCTCCAAAATGCAAACAGCAGAAGCCACAATATATTGCTGCTTTGGATACTGTTCATTGCATTTCTTGTTTTCTTTGGGTGAAGAATGGGCATTGGCTTTGCAAGTTGCTAAACTTTGTTTTTAATAAGATGCAAGAAAGTGAAATATCCTTGCTCATTACACAAAGACTGCACAGACAGAGGAGCACAATAATATCTGCAGGCTCTAATTCAATTAAAAATCTGTGGCTAAAGATATGGAAACATTTTCAAGGATGAAATTTTGAATATTTCTCCCAACTCTGTTTTGTTTCATAAGGCAAACAAGAAACAACCCACATTTTCTCAAGATCCCCAACTTCCATGATAGCTAAAGTCTGTTCACATAAAATTCCAGGTCACCTCTGGCAGGTTTCTTCTTCACAGCAAAGTTAATTTGAGAATTAGAATTAATGCTCAGATTCTAGCCTGGTACAATCCAAGCTAAGAAAACCCCTTAATTGTGTCCACTGCTGCTTTTAAGAAATGGAGCTCACCTTGGTAATGCAAATACAGACCAGCTTCATGGAAGTGCTGCTGGTCAGCAGTGTCTTCCCACAGACTTCTATCCTTACCACTGCGTGCTTAAGAACAGCAGACATATTCTCTTACTCAGGAGTCAATGTCAGTTCAATTTGTACTAATGACCACGGGATGTGTCCACAGAAGTCTCAGTACCTGGGGCTATGCAGTACCATGTGTGAGGCAGCTCCTGTCACTTGAGCCCTGGGCTAAGCTGGGAGAAGCAGCTGAAGTCTTCTGTGTCAAGCTTGGCCTTACAGAGTGCACCTGTGCCGGGATCCACACTGTCAGTGCTCCTGTAACCGGTGGCTGCCTCAGGCAGTCCTCACCCTTGTGAGGAGGGTTAGAGTGTGAAGAAATTAAATTCAGTCTTTGTCCTTTTTAAAATACCCTTTTCTTTCCTGAGCTATGCTTGTTGAAGTAAGATGGTTTGTTTTCTCCAAGCTCTGGCTGCACTGTGCTCTTGGATATCCTTCCTTTGGGAAAGCCTGATATTCATCTGTATCTGTGGTCATTATTAGGCATTGTCACAGTGCTTTAAGAGGCCTTATTCTTCTGATCCTAGGCTAAAAAATTCTTTTTTATGTATCTGTCAAGTGTATGTGCAGCATTTAAGCTGTTGCAGTATTTTATTATTATTTACTGCTCAAATGTTTGTGATCAGTGACAGCAATATATCCAATAATTTCCATTTCTTCAAATGCGGCAGGGTGCAAATGAGGGTGTAAGCTGTGTCCTAGAGCTGCACCTGAGTATACCTGCAGCAGACTTATACAGACAGACTGCAAGTCTTCCTCACACTCACTTCTTAAGAATTAGCAAAATTTTATAAATAGAAGAAGACTGTTTTAAATGTCTTACTAGTTCTGAGTAAATATTTCCAGCATATTTTGTGCACCCAAGAGTCTTCTCCTGTTTATGCCTCCTAGAATAGCAGAAAAAAATAGCCCAGGATTTGAAAAAACACTAATGCTTGGTCTAAATTCATACCTTGGTGTCTATTAAATGATAGTTTTGAACACACTGTAACAGTGTGGGTTTTTTCAACATATTTATAGCAGTTTCATTGCAAATTGCCCAGTGTTCAATGAATCCAGCTGACCAGATATTTAAACACAGATAAAGTAGACCCTAGAGGAGGTTCCACTATTCAAAATATTGGCTTAAGACTGTCCCTTCATTATGAGCGACATTTCAACGCCATGTAGGAAATGGACACATCAACAGTCATCTCAATTTAAATTGCTTAGATATGTGTCAAAGACTAAAAAGCACAACACTAAAAAGCATTCCTGATTGAACTCTGGCTTTCTGACTTGAGTTTCCACCTTCCCTGACTTTATGAAGACTTATTTCAAGTACTCTGAAGTCAGTGGGTGGCTGGGTGCTACAGCTTTATTATTTTTCCAAATTAAGAAAGGGAAAAGTGCTGGGGGAGAAAAAAGACAAAACTGTTTCTGTTAAGAATGCAGAAGGAGAAGGTGAAAGGCACTATAACTGGGGTCTTTTCCTTCCAGTTCCTAGATTGAAAGAAAATTAAAAGACCTTATCACAGGACAAGGAGACTGAGAAAGACTAGAACAGGCAAAGGATATTGTGAGTGCGTAGAAAAATGGATAAATAATTAATAATAAAAAGCAGACTGTATTTCTCCAGAAGTTGTCTCTCGCATGCTGTCTTTGACTCAGTAAAACTATTAGTTTTTAAAACTATTAGTTTTTACATCTTTTTAAAAAGATTTCTTTTTCACTGTTTAAGAAAAAAATAGCTGAATGTAGGAAGGTAGGAACTAATTATCTTTCTGTAAGCCAAAAATTTTCTTGAAAACAAACCCAAAAACATTGTCTCTGAGAAGACTTTGAAAGAAATATCATCAGTGACCTTTTGCAAGAGCATGGCTAGATTAGAGTAGAATTCCACAGGGACAATGTAATAGCTCATGATTAAAGTAGTTACCACTAACTATGTATCATTTTTGCAGAAGGAAAATATATTCCAGGTGCCCTGTGATATAGCAGAACATTTCTGCAAATCAAGTATGAAAGCAAAGCTGTCAAAATAAATGCAACATTGTATTCCAGGTGCATGTCTCTGAATTTACAGCTCAAGCAGTGCGTCCACACCCTAAATGAGATGCTGGTGTTTTCAGCTCTCTGAAGAATGACATCGCTATGCCCTTGATACGAAAGCTGCCCAATTGCCCTAGGGAAATGCTCTCCATGAAAAAGATATTCAGTTGCTTCAAGTTCTGTGCAAATGAAGCAGGAAGCAACCAAAAGATACCAGCAAGAGGCGTGGGAAGGCTCGGGGGACCCATGCCTTGTGGCCATCCCCAGTGTTGCATGCTTGAGTGAGGTAATACTTCCCCAGTTTTGTATTATAGGTTTTTTAATGTGTTTTTGTTTGTTTGTTTGTTTTAATCCCTCTCCCACCAGGCTCGAGCACACAGGGCTGTGGAGAAACTGAGAACTACATTAATCAGCTGGTTCCTATGGATTTGGTGCAAAATTTTTGTGAATCAACAGGTTCCCAGGCAGAATACAGCCTACCCCTTACAAGGGGAATGACTTCCTAAAGAGAAGAGGAGCAGGTGATCTTCAGTACCTCTGCTAATCCTACCTGCCATCTGCCAGATAGGTATTTTTATGGGACAGAATAACCTAGTCTGGTTTATTAAGTCCTTCTGTCATTAACAATGTTGAAGATTCATATCCTCTTACAAAGTAGAATTGATTGTATTGTTATATTACTGTCTTTGAAGAAAAATGCTATTAAATTTGGTAGGCTCACAGCTTAAAGACACTGCAGTGGACAAGAGAATCAGCTCCTCTATGATCAGTATTCTGATTTAAATTATTCAGTTTGACAACAATTTAGGCTGCTGCTGTGCTGAGTCCTCTGATCAATACTGTCTCGCTGCTCTCTTTTTCTACTCCCATCTGCTATTTTCATCTTTTGCTCTTAGTTTTCCACTTGGATTGTAAAGTCCTTGAATCACGATCATTGCTTTGTTCTTTGTTCGTAAAGTGCCTAGAGCAATTGAGTCCCAGTCTGTAACTAGTGTGCCCAAATAGTGTAATAAAATAAATGTGTCGCAATTACTACTGATGCTGCAGTTGTTACCATATCTATGACCATACAGGTGATAAATGAATGGCAGTAAAGTTGTAAGTTTTCCTTTTTATCACACAATGCATCCCACGCATCTGCAGAAGTTGTTCTCACTGCCACAACCATAACTGTTGGAGAGACCCTGCCACTGGTCAGAAGGGTAGTTCAAGCTTAACTGAGCCTGTGGAGTTCCTATTGAGGCTGTCAGAAAGCTTTCTGGTAATCAGATGTTGGCAAATAAACTCCCTGATATGCTTGAATTTTGATTAAAGGTATACCATCAAAAATAGCCACCCTTCACTCATTGCAATTTTGCTCTGTCCTAAAGCAAGATGAATACAGCCCAGGGAGCCAGAGGGAAAAAGGGCAGTTATAAACCAAAGCACTATGCCACTAGCCCTTTTGCTTCCACCAAAGGAAGATTTCACCAAAATCCCTCTGTCTATGCAAGTATTCTCTCAGCTTTACGAAGTCTATTTATTTCTGTATAATTTTTTTTCTGATTCATTATTAGTAGGAGGCATTTAAGATGAGTATATTTGCCTATATATTATGAACCAAAATTTTATCACATTGAATTAGTGAAAAAATTGTACGTACCATTACACACACATCCACGCACGTGCTCTGTAACAAAGTCTTTAGAAAAGTTCCTAAGCTCCTACAGTATCAAAATGACTAAGCCTCACATGTCACCTGGGTCCTCCTATCCGACCCAAAGCTGACCAAGCTCCCATCCTCCCCAGCCTCCTTCCCAGGCTGGCTTTGTGCTACATTTTTATTTTCTCTGCTTCAACATAGTGGCAGCAGGAGGTCCTGGAGGGACCAGCTATGGACTCTAACAGGAGTTGTGGTCCCCAGTGGGGGGGTGGGGAAGGGAATGGACTTTCCTGGAAAAGTAAGAAGGAGGAGCAGCACCCTTTGCACCATCTCACACTGAGCCTTTGGTGTTTGGTACTGTCCTGCATGGATCTACCCTGGCCTGTCCTCACTGCCAAGGCAACGTCTGGGATTATGGGGGTGGGTAACAAGATTATTCAAGCCAAAATGCCTGTCAGTCCTCAGCCCTTCTTGTGAGGTTGTCAAAAGTTTATTGGCAATTTTGTAGTGACAAGGCAATGCCTTGATGAGCCAAAGTAGCCTCCCAGGCTCACTTCAAAAATAACATCAGACAGCCACTCTGGCAGTCATCAAATATTGAGGTCAGATAAATTGGGGAGGCCGGAGAAGGGGGATTTAGCCAGGAGAAAAAGACAGACCTCACCAATTATCCACACCTTCCAAAATCCTCTTGTCCCTTGTTCACAAAATTAATAGCCTGGAGACATTTTGTGTTGTTCTAATATTATTTAGTGTTTGGGGTAACTTACTGTAAAGATCACTATGGCCAAGGCATATTCAAGGCATATAATTGCCTCACTGTACTAGTGTTCTTCATCTCTTTTCCATATATATAACTGAAAGGTAAGGTGAATGGTGGTCAACACCTATACCCTTTGAGATATTACATATTCAAGAACCGTGCTTCTGTTAGCAAGAGTGGGTATGCTTATGTGCTCCTACATTTTAAGCCCTCTGAGGAGAAGCACAGTGTGTCCTCTTTTCCCTAAGGAAATCCAGACAAGGTCCTTTATATAGGAAGCTCTTTTTTCACTATAAAATGTACAAAGGCTACTAAATGTATCAAAATGAGTTCTTTTATCTCTAGTATAAAAGCAATTACTTCATGCAGCAAAAGTCCATAGTATTCTTGCAGATGGTTTTGTCACTGGAGTTGTATCAATCCCTTATTGCCAAATGGTAAAGCCCACTTGTGAGTTAATGATGCATTTGGGGTTTTAATACTCCAGTGACAGAAGTAACTGTAATGGATCTCACCAAATCTTGTTTCAGGGCATGAACCTGATATTCAACAGGTTGGAAAAAGTCACCTTCAAGGCTGTCAAACTGCTATGCTATATTTTGTTCCTTCTTATGCCGTACACTGTCTTTTTTCCTACCTTAGCTCCTCAAGATGCAGTTTCACTTCAGACTGTATCACTGAAGTGTAACAGTCCATCAAAAGCTGAACAACATGCATTGTATTAATTGTTTCCAGATTCTAGCTCAGAATATTAGTCTAAAAATATCCTGGTAGAAGAGGGGTCTGTAATGCACTAAACATGGCCATGCAATAGATTACAGAATGCCATTTTTATTAGCTATATTGCAACTGCAGAAAGATTTAGGGGGAGCCAAGGAATATACCCAGTTCTTTGATTCAGGCTGGTCAGTCTTATTTGTGGCCTCATGGAAAAGGTTTAGAAGCAATGAAAGAAACTGCATTGTTTTTCTGTTCCCCTCCCCCTGCCTTTAAGCTACAGAATGCAATTTCAGGATGTATTGGTACAAATGTGTTTTTATTGGTTCCTGTAAGCTATAATGTATCCAAGATATGACTGCAGCAACCTGAAAAACAATTAGCATCTGTAAAGCAGTCTGTGACCATGACATTACTTCACAAAATTAAGATTTAACATGCAGCTTCCTCAGAAATTAGTTGTGTTTGGGTCTGGCTTTTCTGTTCTTTTCTTCTATTATTGATCCCTTCAAGCAGAAAGAAATGGTAAGTTACCTGATTCAAATGTGTGCAAAACTGTAGGGAAATCCTGTACAGCTGCTAATGCCACCTGATTTGATGTTGGAAGTACATTCAGCTGAATGTTGATCAGAGCTTCTGAGTGATTTTAATAGCTGGTTGAATAATTTAAGAAAGGTCCAAGGTAATGCAAAAGCAACAACAGACTTACATTGCCATTTTTTTAAACATGGCAAAGTTTAAATGATAAAACAAGTAAGTATTTGTCTAGTTTGTACAAGTATCATAGCACACATACTGCAGGGAATGTGGATTTTTTTTTCCAAAGGTGGAGTTATTTGTTATTTGTGAAATGCTTACTGAGGTTTAATAGATTCTGTTGAAATATTTCACTAACAGCAAGTCAAGTTGAGCTGGTGATGTGCTTACAAAGGTTCTGAAAGCACAGGCAAGCACCTCAACACTAACCATTCAGCCTAAAACAAATCTGAAAGCTGTTTCATTTTCCTAGTGTATTTTGATCCAGAGAAGGTGACACGGTCTGCAAAATGCTTGTATAGACTTGTTTGCATATTTGCCAGTGCATTTGCCAAATGTGTTTTTCTAACTCTATTGTTTTGAATTTGCAGGCTCATGACAGGAAAAATATTGAAAGAGAAACACAGCTGAAACTACCCAGCATGTCTTGGTGGGATGGAAGTTCAAATCATCATCATTTTAAAAGAGATTTATAAGTTGCTACATATTTCTCTGAAATGGAGCAAGTTTATAATCTTTTTCACATTCATTTTACAGTGAAACCAATATGGGGTGGGAGGTTATTGTTGTTATAATGAGCACACAGCAGATTGCACTCATTTGATCCCATTGCGCATGATGCAAATTTTGCTCAGTTTCTTGTGAGCACAGTGAGAGTAGTCCCGAGATGCATTTTGCCTTCTAGTGGTACTACTTACTTAGAGTACTTCTCTATAGGGGAAACATGTGGGAACAGCTCAGCCATTTCTGTATTCTGAGCAGCAAAAGAAACATTTTTCTCTTTTGGAATGAAAGATAGGTCATGGTGGGTTATTAACAGCACACATCAAATTCTTCCCCATCAGTACCAAATGCAAGACATGCGTGAAAAGAATACCACACTTTCAGACATTTCAGAGTACTCAAAATCCCCTGTCCCTGCCTCTATGAATGCACTATTATTTTGTTAAATGAGTACAAAGAGATTTATGGCTCACATACTGCTTAATGGCCTCTATAGGATACTCTATTTCAAGAACACATAATGCTCTACGAAAAGTTAGAATACTTCACATACCTCTTCTGTACTGGGCCTAATTTTGCACTGTTTGTCAACAATTGCTCTCCGAAGTCCTCCCACTGTTGATATAAATGCTCCCAGAGTGTCTGTAAAGCCACAGGCAAACGTTCATTTTCCAAGCCGTTTGCCAGCTGAAAACATTACTGCTCCTTTGCTGTTTGTCTCTGACCTCTATCAGGGGTTATCCTCCCAGCATTGCCAGCAAAGAAAGGAACAAAAGAGGGATCTCTAATCTATTCCAGGCAAAATCAGTCAGGGTTGACTTACTTAATTAAATTGTGTATAAGCTAGGGCAGATGACATTGTTCGAGACCAGTTTGGAAGTGCTCATACCGTACTGTCCAGCAGCAGATCTGTGAGGGTTGTACCTCCAGCTGGAGGACAGCAATGGACAGTGGGTGTGAGGTCTCAGCCCAGTGTTGCTAGACATAGATGGTCCATCAAGGCCTCCAGGAAGGCACAGAGGAGTACTGGCTAGGGGCAGGAATAGTCACAAACTGCTCTAGTGTACCCTACCAAAGGATATTTCATTCTTCCCATATAGTGATCTCAGAGTTATTCTAGTACTGAAATAATATCTTAAAAATATAACTCCACCTTCCCTTTTCAGCTGTCCCATGCTGTGATAGAAAAGACAGGCAGTGGACAGTTCTGGGTTTTGTTTTTTGTTTTGTTCTTAAACACAGAGGTGATTAAGAGTTCATGAATGATTACCAGATGAAGATGTTTGTCAGACTTTTATGAGCAATTTGAAAAAATAAATGCATTTATTCCCTTGTGTGTTTGTGAATAATTTACACAAAGGGAAAAAGAGGAAAGTGAGTGAATAAATTGCTGATTGAGAGTTATCAAGTGAATAAATTGCTGATTGAGAGTTATCATTTGGTGTTACTGATGGTTGTTATTAAAATGGAGGGGGGAACAGGTTATAACAAAACTGTACTTGTAAAAGGGAGTTTCAAAATAAACAGAAGTCAGTGTGATGAATATTATGAGCACATGATACAGTCAGATAATTGCTAGAACTTCTGTTTGAAGAAGAAGAGCACAAGAGGGAAGGCCATTATGGAAAATATTTCTAGTGCCCTCTAGACATTGGCTTGGTGGTTATGTTTACATTTGCTATTTCAGATTGAGATCATATCATAGACATTCCCAGATAACAAATGAAGAACAAACACAGTGACAGAATGAGCAACATCTGTGTATATAAATACATTTTTTCTATGGTGAGTTTTTACAAAACACTCCTAACTTCTGCTATTCACCAATTACATTTTGCAAACACAAATCTAAAGGTGAAAACATTTTATGAATTCTAGTACAAGCCAAATTTGTGACTGTACTGACTTTGTTTAAAAAAGGTTGCTTCTCTCTTTTTACCAAAGATCAAAAATCTATTTGAAAGAAATTGCTGAAATAAAATAACATTGCTATTACATTCCTTTAAAATGCTGAAAGTGCCAGAGAGAGACAGGAAAAGTTGCTGTCTTTGCAGAAGGATTCATACACATTCATTCTGGGTTTCTTTTTTCCTCCCCCCTCCCCTTACTATAGTCTATGTAGAGTAAAAATTTGTTCTGTTACAAAGCTTATCTTTTTCATGTCAGCTTATACTGTCTGCTACATTGCAAAATGCAGTCAGGTTTCAGATTGAAATGGAAGTGGTTTTAGAAAAAACACAGCCAATTTACCTGCCCTTTGAGGTTCTTAATAACATTAGAAATGTACATGCATCACAGCAAGGTCTCGGAAGAGTGATTTTGTTAAAAGACAATCATCAAATAAAGTATGGATTTTCAACAATCAAAGGATGAAAGTGCACTTACCCTTTGTGGCATGGTTTGCATGTAATGACAAATTTCATCTCAAAGGGCTTGATCTGGCTGCCATTGAAATCAATGGCAAAACTTCCATGCACTTTGGTGAAGAAAGGAACAGGTCAAAAAAGTTACATATTGATTTAGGACAAAGCATTGTTTTCTGCAGAATTAATATGGTCTATTTTTTGTGTATTTTTAATATCTAGTAATTGAGTTGGGACTGCAGTAGAAAGCCCATTGGATTCCAAATCTTAACTCCTCTATGGTCTGTAAACATAAATATCCAAACTTTAATGTATTTACACTCATGTCCCATGATACCTACTATTTTCTTGTTTAGACACCAAGTTATAATTACACTACGCTGTCACTTTGGGGAAAAATTACAACAGAAGCCACTGGAATAAATAACAGCCCTATTATCAGGTGACAGTGGCATTAATTTTGGGGAGCTTGACCCATGGCATATCTGGGGTCAGGATATCAGACACTGGTCTTTTGCACTAGACTCCAGGTTGGTTAGTGAAATGCAGTAGGGACAGAAAGGCAAGACTGGTAGTAGTTCAGAGACGAGAAAATGCCTGTTTGGGTAGCATGCCTTCCTGATCTACCCCACCCTGTTTGAAAGCAGTGCTCTTTATTTCATGGGGCTGTTGGCTGAGAAAATATTTCTGTCCCAATTATCACTGTTTTCAGAGTTATAACCTCTCTTTTTCAAGGAGACAGGCTAGCAATGGCCAGAGATTTTCCACCCCCAGATTGTACCCAAGGACTAGAGAGCCCTGCAGTACACTTTGGGTAAGAGGCACTCTGTGAAGTAGGTATGTTGTTTGTAATTGAACAGATTACTCAGCATGCATCAATTAACTTTTTAGGCAATACTTTATACTGGACTCCAAGGTGAAAAAAAAGTCTTTTTTTTTTTTTTTCCTGTTTTTCCTAAAGGATAAAGGATTAAACATTTAATAACAGAAATGGAAATCAGAGTTCTGAAAACAGAGCCACCTGAGCTCAGTCCCCTGATGTCAGCTTGGGATTTTCTCCTAGGATGTCTTCCAAGCAATTGGATAGAGGCAGACTCAAGCACACATTCCCCTGGCAGAACTGAGCACTTGCTTTAGATGTTTTTCATTCTCCCAACTTGTTGGAATAACAATCAACAGCAAGTGAAGCACATGCTAAATCTCCTCCTTTTATTCTGTTCCCTCCCTATTGTGGTCAGTGGAAATAGAAATGTTGCTTTGTCAGGCTTCTCTGGGACACTAAATTCTTTGTAGTTTAGATTCACTGTATCTGATTTGGTTTTCCTGCCCTAAGAGGTTTTGTTTTATTTTGCATCTGGATGTTTACTTGACTCTGTCCTTAAATTCTGCATCTCCAAAGCTATTCATGCTAATTTGAATGGGTTTAGCACATGCTAGGAATGAATTATAGCTTGCTGCAGTATTTAGAATGTTTAAGAAAAATTCTATACCAACACATTCACCTATTATTGTTCTTAGTTCATCCTTGCCATTACATAGTAACTAAAAGTGATACAAAAATGTCATGATGGAGATTGGGATTTCTGAACTGTAGAGCCCCACCATGAACATCTTTGACTTCATGAGGCTCTGTGAGGGTCTTCAATAGTCATTTCATCCATGCGTGTGTCTAGCACTACTTTACATAATAGTTATGCATTACTGATTATGCACAGGTGGAAAAACTGAGATACAAAGACCCTTTGCAGTTTTGCAGATCATTTCCAAGCTAATATACCTTTTAAGCTGCAGTTTTAGGAGTGTCATTAACGTGATTGCTTTTGCACTACATCTGGTGAGTGTGCAGAGATGCCTCAAACAGCTCATTAACATCTCACATGGGTCTTGGAAGCAGCACAAACTTCAGACTGGTTTCGTTTACCCTGCTTTTGAATAGGTAAACTAACCTACGCTGAGCCCCTTGCTGTTTAGGTACAGATTCACATATCCAACCTTATCTGTATAATGCTAGCTCAGATATCTCAGACTTACTTTTCAGGTTTCAGTGTAAGCATAGATAGTATGACAAGGTGGACACCTAGGCCTACCAATGGCCACTGAGATTTTCAAGTGGCTTTCCCTGTAATAAATAAATGCTGGCAAGACCATCCTCAAATGACATGTGCTCAGTCTCAGCAAACAAAAATATCAAAAATTGCCTTACATTTAAAAGTTGAATTTGACCTATCAAAAATAATAAAATCTGTCAGAGTTTATAATAACCAAAAGTCAAATTGACTAAGGGTGGTTTATTAATGTTACTGAAGAAGCCTTTACCTAGCATTTGCCTCGTATTTACCTGATACTAGTTTTCAAATTTATTTCATTTTGGATCTCCAGGGAGAATTATGCAAAAAAGCATTTAGAGATCTAAAATTATTCTAGACCTACCTAGTTGTCGGCCTGTTAACACTTTTTAAAGCAAAGTGAAACTTGTTCAAAGACAAAAAGTTTAGAGTTGGGAACGGGATTCTGCTTCTTTAATGCAGTCGTCTCCAAAAACAGACTCACAGTTTACCAGGGTTTTTGTGGATTCATCAATAATGTGATTCCACCCCTCTATGTCCACTACCACACACATAAATTTGCCTCTGTGCATGCCTCATTTTTATCCTAACTGTTCAAATAACTTCAAAATTACTAGATATGTTATTGTGATTTAATTTTTGTAGGCTGGAGTGCCTGTAAGTATTCTGTGTCTGTCTTGTGCAACGATTTTTTTTATATGAGGTAAAAAATGGATGATGTGTGGAATGAATCCTATCTGGCCCTGAAAGAGATACTTAATGTTTCATCCTGTCTTATGATTACTGGCTAGGAAAAAGCCATTATTGATTTAATACTCAAAGCCTTTCTATTTCTTAGCTGTGTTCTGACATACATTAAGCAGACCTGCCATGCTAAGTTTATTTACTGGGAACTAAAGATGAGTGGTTTTATTTTTGAAGAGCCTTGTAGTTGGGTAAAAACAAAAACATACCTGGTTTAGATCCAGATCCAATTTCAACTGCATTCCCCACAGGTAGGAAACAAGGAAAGGTGATAAATTTTTCAGATTATACCTTAAGTCTCCTGGTTGAAAATGACACAGCAGCCTTCCAGCATTTCAAACAATTAGAATGGAGGTGAGGATCCAGGGGAAATAGGAAGCTGAGTGAGTCCAAGACAATAAACTGAGGTTAAATTAGACAGGACAGGTAATCAGACTGGATTTGTAATCCCTGCTGTCCTCCTGGAGGTAAAAGTCTGTCCATAAGTAAGACTATCAGAGCATGATTCTGTAAAGACATATGATGATCAAGGTCAGCTGAGGGACAAAATATCAGGAGTAAGGTGACTAAGTAATCCTTTTTCAACAAATTTCATACACAAAATAGAATATTTTTACAAGTTCTGTGTTCACAAGTTCAATACAGAATGGAATTTAAATTATTTCAGGGGAAGACACATGACAAAACATTAAAAAAAAACCAACACAAAAGCACATACTTTTACTCTTATATATTTACTACTTATTTTTGAGCATTAATATTTTTGTGGTAGTACATGTTTCTTTTTTCACATAATGCTGCCGCAAAATGTTGTATTTTGTTCACTATGAGCAACAGAAACATCATGTTTATAAATCAGCAGAAAAGACTGTATTCATAAAAAGGACTGTGAAATCACTCAGCACTTACAGCACTTCATATTTTCAAAGGGCTGCACAGTCATGAATAGCCAGATTGTAATTGACCCCATCTTGACTGCAGAGTGAGTGATGAAGATTTATCGCTTTAACAGATAGAAAAAATTGACGGGAGGCTGGGGGTGTGGGTATGAAATGAATTGCGTCTTCTTCCCCGGTACAGGGACAACCAGAAGAGATCAGATGCAAACATGAAGCTATGTTGTTTCCACAGCTACATTATTTCAGTATTTTTTTCTTCTCTGTCAAAAATAAAGAATATGAAACAACGTGTTAGCCTGAGTCACATTTCCAGCCTTGATGCCTGCACAGAACAAAATATCCATATCTGAATCCAACAAATTAAGAAATAAACTGAAACAAACCAAAGGAATTGGCAGCCTTTCTGTATTAAGTATATAGGTGAACATATGCGGGAAACTCCACTTCCTCCTGTTTTCTGACTACTCAAGTGGTTCAAAGAGAAAAGAGGGGTCATTAGCAGCTTGTGCTACTTCAGAATATCTGTTCACTAAAATCCTCACTTCTCCAAACCAGAAAATGTGGATGTGAGACACAGAATACTCCAGCATCTCAAAGGCAGGTAACATATTGGTAAGGTACCTGTCAGCGGCATCGTGCCTCTGTCCCACAGTGATAAGCACTGGGGAGTATTTGCATGCACTTCTGCTCCATTCAGTTAGGAATTGGCAATCTGAGCAGTGGTCTGGTTTGCTGGAGAAATTTTGAGAGCCACTGTTGTTATACAAGTGTCTTTGGGTGTTTTACACTCCTCTGGGAAGCATTGGGTGGAAAGAAAGCACACTCCACCATGTAATGTATGCATCTAAGCTCAGAGAAATCAGGTGCATATTACCCCAAAAACACCCCAAGACTGCTTTTTACAGGGGCAACACTGTGTTCCTTCTGTTAGAAGTGGGATACACAACTCTTCTTCCCATGATCTCTGACTTAGGAAGAATACGGTCAGGGGGTTAAACAGTGTCTGGTGAAGGTATAATGTTAGATGACACCTTATACATACAAGTAAGGGATTTGTAATTCCTGACAGGCCATGTTCATTCAGTAGAAAGTTTGCCTATAGGTAGCTTGTGTGCAGAATCTGAGTGTGCCTGGGTTAGGAGACCATCGGCATAATCCTCAGGAAAGTTACAGCTCTGTGTTCATGTTTTTCTTGATGGCATGTTCCCGATGTGCATGGGAAAGTCGCTCTACCTAGGTGACATTAAAGGATGCTAAATGCTCCTCCCAGCTCTCATACATCTTGCTAAAGTACAATGGGATCAAGGTCACATTGAAATGTTTGCAGTTTGACAGTACCAGCAGGAGAAAAGAAATTATATCCCATCTAACATCTCCGGATCATGACAGTATTACAGTGATTATTGTAACTTACACCATGTTAAAGAAAAGACTGATTTGCCTCCCTCCTTTCCAGTTGTGCTTCACCATCCCCTGAATATGTAGTCTTCATCTTTTTCATGTAATTCTTCTCCTCTGCTTGAACTTCAAGCTTGTGTGTAATCCACAGCATAAATTTTTCAGATACAATTCTTGTTTTTTTAAAGTGGTGTAAGTGGCACATGCCATCTGGATAAACATTAAACAACTGAAGAGCTTCCAGTCCAGGCATCTTTCAAAGTCTCTGCATATTAAGAAATGAAGTCTTCTCGCTTTGAACTATGTTTAGTGTCTTGGATTTCTTGGGGAATAAGAAGGGAAGGTAAGGTGATGGTGAAATATCTCTAGTGAAAATTCCTCAGAGTTGAATCATTTTGCTCTATACCATCAAGGCATAAACAATTTCAAGGCATTCAAGTGATTACCTGAATTTAGAGCAACCCTTCATGCAGCCCTTGAGAACAAGATTTTCAGGCGTTCTTAGCTTGGATTTTGATGCTTCTTGTCATATCTGATGAACAGACGCTGATCCCAAAAGCTTGTCCTTTTTTTTTCCAGAGATACCAGTTGCTTTAGTACATGATGTTACTTCTCCCAACAGCTCTTGCCTCCAGCTGAATGAAAACACACACTGTGCCCTGACGAGCTGCACGGCTTGCCAAGGTGAAATTATTCTTTCACCTGCAGGGGACATTCTCATCTCTTCTTTTCTGGGCCATCATGTGATGGCCTCTGGCTGGCATCAGACATGTCCATTGACATGTCCGCACCACAGACTCCTCAGGCTCAGGCTTCCAGCATACCTATCCATGTTCACCACTTAATGCAGCCAGACTTCTCTATATGGAGGGGAGAAAACCTCAAACACCCTCCATATAGTCCTAGAACATATTGCATGAAATGTATTTATGAAATGTATGCTCTTGAAGGATAGGGAAACAAAACTCCTGGCACAATATACCAAAAGCAAGGAGAGAGCCTGCCTCTTGGGTACACTATTTGACTGTACAAAGATTATATTCTACCACGCTCTAATTATGCACAACCAAAATATTTTGACAGATGAAGTCTACAATTATTTTTTTTCTGATCCTTATCTTGAGTCTCTAATCTGAACTGTGTTTCCCATTCAGTTTCTGCACTGTTGAAAGATAACATGGTAGTGAGATTTGAAATATATTGGAATTGATGAAAAGTGAGCAAAAAAAGGCAACATTAAAAAAAAGATTAATAGTCTTGTCCTTTCTTTTCTTTTCTTTCTTTTCTTTTTTTTCTTTTCTTTTTTTCTCTTTTCTTCTCTTTTCTTCTCTTTTCTTTTTCATAGAGTTTGATATTACAGACAGATCTTGGATATGAATCAGACTGATCTGAACAAAGCTTGCACTGTTCTGGTCACAAGCAACTTGTTCCCGTGTAATCAAATATTGCATGTACTGCACTATGCATACGTGTAAATCAATGTCATCTCCTACCCCATTCCATTGTAACAGGCTTGTTTTCTCCAAAACATTGGATAGTTTAACATACAGTATGCTTATAGTCACAGTATGCCAGAACACACAAGAATGTTACACCTGGGCATAGAACTAAAGCCCAACACTTTAGAGAGTGTCATCATACATGCAGTCCTTAGAAACCCTGTATCTGGGCATGGAAAAAATTCTGTATTGTCTTTTTTTTCTGTGCTGGTATCAGAGGCAATTGATAAAACAACTATTGAAGATCTATTGCTAGAACTTCTTATTAACAATAATCTATTGATAGAAATGCCTATTAAAAACAATCTCCAACAAAATTTCACTCTCCACCTTTGAAGTTTCCTCTCCTGTGTGCCCCACTGCCAGTGTCTAGTGAGTTGTCTTTCATCCTCCCCATGCTCACGTGGACACATAAATCACTTATCGTGGCACTTGTGCACTATCCATCCTGGCCCTGCCACCAGCATTTTCTCTCTCCAGAGTAGCAGTGCTGTTTTGCTCAACATCCTCAATATTAGGTGATTGGTAGGGGTTGTTAGCCCTCAGCAGAGCAACACTGGGAAACAAGAATGGTTGGGAAGATCAGTTCAGCTGTCATAACCTTCCAGGCTTCAGATTCCTAACCCCATCTTACCTACACCAACACTTCAGTCTTATCTGATGTTTCCATTACTGTAGAAATAATGAGAAAAAGATGTAGGATTTTTTTTAAGAATATTTCTCCTACTAGCTCCAAAGTGGCAATCCATAGGCAGATTTTTGGTTGTTCTAAAATCAAAACCCACTTACCACATCCTAGGAAGAGCCTCAGCTCCCAAAAGCCTCACTAGACAACTTGAGAGTTTTCCTTTAAGAGGGAGAATTTTTCTATCGCTACAGGTGCAAATACCTCCTGAACACTGGATAAGAGAGAAGTCGGAAGGTTTCCAGCAAAATACCTCTTTGTTTTTAGAAAAGATGTGCAAAGAAGGCAAATATGAAAAACCTAGTTCTTGACCCCAGAGTGCAACCTCTACGTTGGAGAGTTTTGCATGTTGCGGCAAGTGAAGCGGGGGAAGAGAAGCAGAATCGGCAAGTCATCTGTGTGAGCTGACAGGAACACCTCCCAGCTGTGGGCATGGAGCTTGCTTGCAGAGCAAATACTTAAGTAAAAACAGAGATATTTCCAAAGTCCAGCTGATTTCCAGAAAGTCCCGCCGCATGTTTACTGCTTCAAATAGGGTGAAATCTGAATTAGATGCCAAAAGTCATCTGAGCCTGCCCAGAAGTGACTTGGAATCTGACATGACCCTTTTATCTCCTTTGGCAAGAGTACTGCAATAGTTATAAGAATCTTTTCTTCTGTAGCTGGCAGATAGGCTTCAATACAAACTTTGTGATATGTCCAAATCAGCACATACCGGTCTTTACTCAGTATGTCTCCTCAAATGTGAGCATTTTAGTCTGCAAATCTGCCCCTTGGATAGTGTAGGTTGACTGAGGGAGTCACTTAATATACTGTGTCTGCAACTGCAAGAAAATAAAGAACAAATGAAACAATTAGCATACTTCTCAAATGATGCTGTTTACTCTTGAAGGCTCAGTGTTTGACCTGCCTAAAAATATGATGTTGACAATAATTTCCAGGATCCAAGCATTTATTTAGTTTTTAATATAACATTTCACTGAGAAAGACTGAGCTCAACAGTCATCACTTTTGCAAGGCAAACAAAACCAGTTCAGCTAACTCTGATTTCCATTCTCTACAAACTCTTGAAGGGCTGAAAGGACTCAAAGGAAAATGTCTTGTGATCCTTTGCTGTCATTGCAGCTGCAGTTAATATAAAATTGTGTTTCAATATATTTAATCATTGATGCCACCATTGCTGTTGATGCACAAACAAATCATTAAAAAAGGGCTAGAAAATAAAATCTCTTAACTTCACAGTAGTAAGCCACCCTCTGCATATCTAAAGGATCCCCTGTGAGCAGTAATACGCTTGGTGTCCACCAGACACTCCTTGGAAGAGGAGCATCAGTGATACGGAGCTGCTCCCAGAGGTGGAGCTTGTAGTCAGCCATGAACTTCCTTCTGGGACTTTGTGTGCTGATGCTGAGAAGGGCATCCCAGACACTGCTGCCCCCTCTTCTTGGTGCAATGAGGTAGAAGAATGACCCTGCTTTTGGGCAGCCTTACCCAGCTCCTCTGTCACAGCTGCCTTGAGGCAAGGAAGAGCCAAAGCTGTAGATCTAGAGGGGCTCGGAGCCTCTGGCTGAGGGGTTTTTCATCAAAACCAGAAACATCTAGTTGGTCTAGGGGATTGCAGCAGGGAATGCTGTCAGGCTATTTTGTTTGACTGCTTCACTGACCAGAAATGCAAGGCAGTGGCAGAATAAAAACTAGCATTTTCACTGTCTCTTTCCTCTCCTCCCAAAGCCACTGGGCACACCTGCTCTTTTGAACACATCACATACACTTTTTAGCACTCTCAGTCTCTTCAAAGGCCTAATCTCCCACTTAGGACAGTCTTAGATCATTCCCTCCTCTTTGATCATGCTTCTATTCATTCAATATCTCCAAATATCTGCATAGTGAGTCAATACTGAGTCAGGGAGGCACAGTCAGAAAACAAGTTCCTCAGGGATTAAAGCATTTCTCCTGGCAAATACAATAAGACTATTCAATAAAGGGGACACTGCCTCTTTTGGGGCATTTGTATAGCCCAGTGCAACAGAATGTTAGGTTCCTAATACATAGCATTTAGCATTACAGCAATAATACTTAATTTTTTCACCCCTTTTTGTTAAAGAATTTTTACTTTTCAGGAAGACAATGCTAAAAAAGTCACTCGGAGCATATGAGATCTATGAGAACTGGGAAATGAGAGCTGGGAGCAAATACTGCATGTTTTGCACAGGAATTAATTTACATTCAGGGTCATTTTGAAAATATGCTGAGACTTTGCTTATTTTCTACTTCAATGAACTTTATTGAACAGAAATATTGTTCTACCTGAATAAGCTTATTTAATGTTCAGGCCTACACAGTACCTCTGCCCAAATCCAATGTGTACCTGGCCTCATGTACACTTTTGCTACAGCTGTTTGTATGAGCAGGATGGCTCGAGGGATTATGAATTACAAAGGAACATTGAACATAATGCTAATATTTGGTGTCCTGTGATGCACAAGAAAAACTCCCAGGTTCACTTCTTAAATGTCTGTAAGTGATCATTTTCTTTAGTGGAAAGAAACAGAGTAATGCAAAATGGTACCCCTCATTGAGAACTTATACAGCACTGAACACCAGAATCTAAGGCATGTACACTGATTAATTAGTATAAACAGTCCCTTTGTATCATGGATTATCTGAAATTTTCAGTCCTTGCAGAGCTGTGCTTTACTGATGATCATTACAGATCTCTCTTCAAATTTTATAGGGATATATATACAAATGGCACTATAAACACAGAACAGAGCACAGCCTTGAGGCAAATAGAGTTTCTTGCATTTAACTGCAGGATACTTCTACTGAAGCAAAGTAGTCATTTCCCAATTATTATGTTAGCACAAGATAAATATGAGTTAACGGAAGTATCCAGCTGCCAAACTCAAAAACAAAAGAAAGAGACAACATCTTGTCACTGAGATTTTTCCTGCTGCTTAATTCTCCTGCCTGCTCCTGTGCAAACACTCACCTTTTTTAATGAGTAAATGGCCCGTAAAGCTGAAAATGAAAAATGAGGTATATATTCAATTAGCTGTAGTACTGTTGGCATGCCACTTCAGGTCAGCTGGAAAGCTTTGAAAAGCAAGACATTTGTAACTTAAAGTAGAAAATCTGAATGCAAACTCAGCTGGCTTAACTGTGAAGCTCTTTTGGCAAACCACTGAAAAACATAATTGAATGTAGGCCTCCTGGGAAGGAACCCTAATAAACTGGAGGACAACTTGTCTGCTAGCATTTTGATTTTGCCTTCACAGTGCTCAAGTCTTTGTGCAATTACAGTAGTAAGTTTCACTTACAGGAATGATTACCCTACGCAGTTATAGGTAAGGGCCTGTTTTATCCTCCCCCTGCAGCTAGCATCCATCAAAGAAATGGCTTTCTATACATAGCCTGCTTTCCATGAGTTTATTTTCAAAGGGTGACCATCATTTTATGGGCACAGGCAACACCTGAACAATTTACTCTGGCATTTTTTGCGCTCACAACCCATACCACGAATACAAATGTGATGAGCTGCACACCTGACTGGGTGGCTGCTGTGCAGGCAGAAAACAGAGACACACTTTAGCTGCGAGCCTGTGCTGCACCTGCAGGAAGACTAGTTATGCCAGTGACATTAAGTATCTACACAGGAATAAAAGGTGAGGGACATTGCTGCAGGGGAACTGTAAGGGAACACACAGTCCCAATTCACTCCCCATGCCAATCTACAACTAGAATAATCCCCCTGTAGTCAATATCCTTACAGATGCCTTATAAATGCCAAGTTTTTTCAGCCTTTTGTTTGCCAGATTCTAGGATAGTTGTGCCAGCAACATCAATTCAGAAAAATAATGCCACCTGTGATCTGATTCAATGTAAATCCCATCTTTGCACAGCTTTTACCATTTAAGGTAGATAATTGTACCTATGCACTGAATAAGAGTCTGATATTCTGTAGCATGTTCTTCACTTGGTTTCTTACGTTCCTCCCAATATAGCAACAACCTTCACCCCTCAAAACAATAGGTACAACATGAGATAATCCCCTTTCTGTGCTTAGTGATGCTTATAGCTCAGGAGATGATAGCACGGCAGAGTGGTTGCACTTGTGTCAGGCTATAAGAAGCCCAAGTATAGGCAAGACCTGAGAGAAGACACAGATCTTTTATATCGGGATTTGTTTCCATGATTGGTTTAAATGAACCATGCACAGCCAGTCAGCTAGTGGGAAGCGAACTTCAAATTCAGATTCCAGCTTGCTTGCAGATTCATGTGATAATATCCTGCTGTAAAGGGTCACACAGAATCAGCTTGGACTTCTGCTGGACAGAGTCTGAGAATCCAGCTCCTGGAAGGTACTCAGTATCTTTTTTTTCAGGAAAAGTCTCCAACATTTTGATCTAAAGAAAAATTCATGAGATTAAATAAATTCCTTGTTGCATATGGTGGTGGTAGAAGTTAACTTCTGGTTTAGCCTGTGACATAGCTTATCAGATAGATAGTGATTGCTGACTGTATGTCAGAGTGACACAGACACATTTAATTCAGGTTCAGTGAGAACAGGTGCTTGGGTCTGATAAAACCTTTGCTGGCAGAAGGCCAAGGGTAGGGAAAAAGACAGGGTGACTCAATCATCTTTCCCAAATTCAGGGTAGCTGCAGGCCAGTGTGACCCCAGCAAAAGTGTGGTCTTTCTGGCAAGTCAGCCAAGGACTACTAAGGACAGTGCACTTAAACCTGAGTCAAAGCATGACTGAGCAGCATGAGATAAGAATCAAGTCTACTTTCTTTCTTCCCCTTGACTTTCCTTTTTGTCTCTCCCAAACTATGTCCAAGGCATTCATCTTCTCTGAACTGCAGTAACCTTCACTTTTCTTTGTCACTGTTGAAATCCCTTACAATTGCTCTGTTTTGTTTCCCACAAATTCTTACAATTCTATGCAGAATTAATCCAGTTATTTCAGCATTTTTCACTCTTTCATTTGTCCCAATTATGTTAATGACTATGAACATTCCAGCACTAAAAAAAGATACTTCTGAAATGCTTCAGACAGTCTGGCACAGGAGTCCCTGGAGGTAGTTTCAGATGCTACAGATTTGGGCTCACATTTGCCTGCCATGGTGCAGTACTAAGAAAAATAAAATCCCATCTGGTACAGACAATGCTGTTAGAGAATCGAAATTACCCTCTACTTTCTCAGGTAATGCCACAGCTGCATCTGACAATGTCTGTTAAATTCAGGATTAGTTTATATGCATTTATTTCACAAAACAGACACCTTAGGACTGTATTCTATGTTGCTTACAAACCAAACGAGTCACAGCCTTATATATATCATTGCTTTGTTTTTCATCCAGTCCTATTCTATACCCAGTTCTAACAAACGGTTTAATAGTGCCAGACTTTCTGCACTGACCACATTTACATTGCATCATCATGCTTTACTGAGTGTAGAACCAGAAATGCAGAACACTGCATTCTATATATAAGTGTACTTATTTAGAAAGGTATTTTAAGTGCATTTAATCGGGAAGTTAAAAGAGAAAGAAGTGGTTATTTATACTGCTTAGAAAAATCCTTAGTACACTGCTAAGAGTCAGATCTTTTAAGTCATTGTCTTACAGGTTTTCTTATTATTTAATAAGTCTCTGTGACGATTATAATGATTGCTAATAATCAGGCCATCACCTGGAAGACAGAATGGCTGGAACAATTCAATAACAGGCAGTGAACTGTCAGATACCATCTTCAAGAGAATGACAAGAAGCCAGGAGAATGAGACCACCAGCAGCAGCACAAAAGAAATACTATCATGGAGGAGAATATGCTAAATAGCAGAGAAACAGTAATAAAGAAGTGAAGTAACCAAGCACAAAGGTGAAACCATTAGTCAGAAATTCCCACTCAAAACACGAGAGAAACCTCTTGCTCACACACTTGATATTTCCAGAGTGAGCAACTGTTCAGGAGCACTCTTGATTTGGAATGTAAGGCAACTGGGAAGCAGGCCACAGATGGAACAGGTCAACTCTAGCTATAAGCCCACCTGTGTTGTGTTGAAAACTCTGCAAACTCTTTATTGAAATAAGTGGATTTGTGCCAGTTTGCGGCAGCTGAAGGCCTGTCTCTGCCATTTTATACATCTTGAACATTAAGATCAAACCAGATTTCATTGTATGTCAAGACAAAGCATTGAGAAATAATTTAATTAATTTAGTTCATATTCAAAGGGAAGTAAGGGTATGAAATCAATCTTTCATTTGGCAACCAGTCAGCCAGAGAAAATTATAAGCAAGCCATTCAGTAGAAATGGTAACAATCACCAAAAATGTTTTAATCGGCTCCAATGGAACTAAGAAACTTAACTGAACATGGGTTAGTTAATTTACTAGTAACGTTCAGAGTCTACCATCTGTGTCTCATTCATATAATCCACTCCAAGCTATACAGACTAACTTAGCCTGAAAAATCTGGATCTTTCTGCAGTTGGTTGCAGTCTATAGATGGTTGCAGTCACCATCTATAGAGTTGGTTTGGTTTTGTTTTTTGTTTTTTTACCACTTCAGTCCAAGGAAACATTAGCTATTTTCAGGTTTCCTCAAAAATATGAAACAAAACACATTCACCAGAGTTTACTGAGGTCAGTTAACATTTCACTGAATAGAGGAAGATTTATGGCTTGTAATGGAACAATGTAAAAGTTGGCTGTTTTCTTCAGTTCCATGTAACTTCACAGTCTTAGGCCAAAATATGAAGACTTGGATAGTGTTTCCTTTGGGTAACAGTTTATCCAAATCCTAAATGCAAAACTTAGGAAACTCCTTCCTCTTCTTTTCATTCGTAAAAAGGTATTAAATTACTCTTGGGATGCTGCAGAGTTGAAAAACAGTCCAAGCCAAAATAAATAACATATATTTTAGAAAAACAATGTGCTGTACTTTGACATATCAAACTGCAAATCCAGTCCTGTCTTCCATTTCCATACATTCCCTTCACATTAACAAAAATAACAGGTGCATTTTGCAGAATAGCTTGAACGTTACCAGAGGGCAGACGGTATTATTGAACCAAGGGGAGGAAAGTGAATTCTAAAGCCAAATATCCTCCCCTAAGGATGTTCTAAGTAGCATCCCATTAGGCCTAGGCCAATTGCAGTTTCAGATATTATTGTTTGGGAATTATAACTTTATACCACAAAATGTCTCTTCTATTACTCATACAATAATGCACCACATTTCTAAAAACAATTCTGGATCAATGGTCAATAGAGACCATCAAAAGGATGCAAAGGTGTATAATCAAGCTTTTATCTTGCTTTAGTAACTTCTAGGCAATTAAAATTTCATGACGTATATTAACAGGGTTGGGTTTTTTTCTGAGTTTATACTTAATGTAGAACTCTCTACAGTGAAATATTTGCCAGTGGCAATCTCTTTCATACAATATTAGCATATCCAATTCTTCCCTTGTGGGATGTTTCAGCATATAATATTAATTCACCATTAGGTAATGTACTCATTTTAGCAATCTCCTGTGTTCTCATTAATTAAAAACCTGGTACAATCACTTGTAGTCTATTCCATTTTACTTTGCTTACTTTGTTTTTTCTTTTTTTTTCTTTCGCTGCCCCCCCACCCCTTGTCTCCAGAGTGGTGCTCATTTTTAGCAGAAAACCTCAATCAATGCCTACCCCATATTCAACAGTTACTCTCATATATGGGTCCAACAGCTTCAGGCAGGATGGTCCTTTTCTATTTGGTAACATGTAATTATAATATTTATATTAACATAAATGTAATTGTAATATAACAATAACTTTGCTTTGCTCTAGGATTAATTCTATTGTCCTTTTCTTCATCATCCAAAATTTGAAACCCATTTCAATTTCCTTTTTTTCTCCTCAGAACTGTCATGACATTTCTACAAAATTGCGTTCTCTCTGAAATTCTCAGGTGACTTGTACAAATTATGACCTGCTCACCTCTCTATTATATAGATAATTGTGAGCTGTTACTTAAACCTCCAAACATTTTTTGATTGAGGAAATTAAATAATAAAGAGTGTGGCATGAATTACTGGAGAATCATCCTTCAAAAGGTTTCACTACATGTTCAGTTCTCAACCTTCAGCAGAATAAAAAAAGTCACTGTAATGAAAGTTACAAACATAAAATAGTAGATGAACAAAGATATGAAACCTGTGTCAGCTCTCTGAGATTACAGACTACTATTTGATAGTTACTGCTGGCTAGAAGAAAGATTCTGGTAGTAAACCCCAAAGTACTATCACAATTTTCTTTAAAAAAGGACAAGACAATTGGAGCATTTTACTAAAGGCTTTTTTTTTCCTGTAAGTTAATGCTAACAACTCTATTCCTTTCTACATTTAATGGCTTGTCTGTAGTGCTTATTTTGCTATAGGTTTTATTTTCTCAAGTTTTTTATGACTAAACTTTATATTAGTGGTTAAAGGACTGAATGTACTATTTTAAATATGAACTTTAATAGAATAAAATAGCATTTTTAGAAAGTAAAGTAATTATCAGAGAAATATCTAATATTCACTCTACCAAGCCAGAATGTAAACTTCTTCAGAGATTTGTTAAAATGTTTGTGATTATTGTAATAGCACTTTTTTTTCCTTTCAGGATGCTTTTAAATCCAGATGCTGGCAAACTAATATCTAACAGGCTGTTCCTGTTTATTACAAAAGGAATCTTGAAGTTTAAGTATTTATGACATATAGGTAGACAGGTCGCCTTGTGTTTCAGAGAAAAATCATGGTATAGTAAAACTTACAGAGGGAGACAAAGAAAAATACACCAGCAAAACTGATTTATCAGCTGAAAGAAAAGAAGGTGAGAGACCAGATAAGAGGCAGATGGAGAATGAAAGAAGACAAAGGAATGTGGCATCAGGTATTTTAAAAATAGTTGAGCCTGGAAACCCTAATACTCAGAGTCCGTATGCTTCTGATAAAGCAGATGAGGCTCTAGAAGAGAAGAAAAAAAAATATGTGAGTGGGTTAAAGAGAGAACAGAAATATGCAGGGTGAGAGGCCCAGCAAAAATCAAATTCAACTTAAAAAATTGCAAGCCAGAACATCTCAGGGAAAGTAATGCAAAATGCAGGCATCCAATGATCAGATTAAAACCAGGGAAGCAGTAATATCAGTATGTCCTTTGGAGAAATTGTGAGGAACATGCTAGCCATGAATTTGCAATGTAATATGATGGAGAGGGGGACATAAAATCCAAGTAACAAACACAGAGAGCTAATCACAAAGTAGAGAGAAAACAGTTCCTTATCTATATGGCTTTGCTACAACTGTATCTGGAGTATTTCATTAATTAAGGGTACCTTATGGCCAAAAATAGATACATGCTGTGAAACGGGAAATGGGGAAAAGCAAAAAAAAAAAAAATACTGGGTTGATTTGGGCTGGTTTATGGGACCGAGAGGGACTGACTTATGAGGAAAGATTAAATAAATAAAGTATGACATAGATGCTTAGACATGGCTGGGGGAACTAAAGTAACCAGGTACAAACTGGCATAAACACTAGAAGCAGAAAGTATAGTCCTTATAAGACAACAGCAGCAGATTCCAGATATGGAAATGTCCTTTTAGAAAATTTCCTGAATGGTATCTTATTGTATGGACAGCAACACAAATTTTCTGCTCATAGCCCTCAATCTGGTTCTTATTTCAGCTCCATTAAAAACACTAAACTCTCCCTGATCACCCTTGGCAAGCAGTTCTTCACTGTCAGTTACCTGGGGATATTAAAAAACGCACTACTTTTCCAAGGAAAGGAGGAGGTTTAGGGTGGAGGAAGACCATAGACACAAATAGATATAGACAGCTCAGTATTTATACTCATGAACACCAAATCAGGAAAGTATTTGCTCAGCCCCCTCAAGCAGTGTCCCACAGAAGGTGGTCCCACCCACCTCTGCAAGAACTGCTCAGCTTTATGCAGACATGTCTCTGAGACTTTGAATGAGGCTGCACAGAATCAGCCAGGCTCAGCTCACCGTCAGTATTTGTACTGTGCCATCCGCGTGCCACAGCCTCTATCCCAAAGCCCGCAGGTTCCTGTTTGCACTGAAGCGTAGCCCTGCAAAGCAGCAAGACCACACTGGACTGTGAGTGACTACAGGCATTTCAGTTCAGTATTATTTTCCTGGGATTAAGCTTTTCATGAGCGTGCCTCCACCACAGCTTGCAGCACAACATGGTGAAGAGCCGCTGAGGCAGCTTTGGCAGAGTCACGGCTGCTGCCATGGTGGTGTGGACATCACCAGCTCAGCATGCATTAGTCCACTGAACCAGTTTCCTGCAGAGGGTATAGGAGGTGGAAGTAGGTCACTTGATAGAAGGTAACCGAAAAGCAAGACTATGATTAAATATATTGTCTAATGAATACAGCAGAAGATACAGCCTTAGGAAAAACAAACGAACAAAAAAAACCCACCAAAAAACCAACACCACTTTTCCAATATACACCAGAATCTTCTGAAGTTCACTTGTCATACAGGCTTTGCTTACCTCCACAGTCTCAAACAAATTGTTTGTATTTAGCCCTGCAAGTTACGTTGTCTTTACATGCCCCTTAAAATGTTTTTTGACATCTGAGGGTCAGAACTGTTAAATTCCATCAGCAGATCTGCTGTTGGGGGTTGCAAACAGTGCTTCTCCATTAAAAAAAAAAAAAAAGAAGGAAGATTACCCTGTATCCATGGCTGAACAACCACACACCATATCATCCATACCATGTCCCTGAGCATCTGAGAGTGACTGACATATTTTGGAATTTTAATGAAACCCATCAGGGAATATCTGATAGGTAAAACATCTGGAAATCAAAAATCCATGGAGCTGTGCAATACTCAAGTGAGAACCGCTTCAATTCTCATTTTTGTCACACCTTCTTTATGTATTTTTAAGTGCATTTCTACCTTTAAAGTTAGCTCTGCCAAGCCTGCTGTCAGTGCAGTTTGGTTATTACCCATTCCCAGCTGATGCTATCAAGCTGACCTGTGGTGAGGCAGGGCTGTCAGAGTAAGCGGATTCCAATGTACAGTAGTTGAAATAATAAATGATAGGGGCTGTGCACCAGAGAAAACTGTGATTATATCATCACTCCAGTGCCCATTAAGCTCAGCAATTTCTAGCTATTTGAAAAACTGAGATGTCATTTCTGCAACATGTAAGTGTTTTATTGAATGTAATAAAATCCACCATTTTAACAGTGATTGCTTCTCAGGACCTGCTCACAGGACTGTTATCTAAATAAACATTTCAGGAGGTTACTTACCTCTATCAGACTTTTAATTCATAACATGAAGCTGTATTGTTTTGGAAATGACAAGCACTCAGTGACTCATATTTTTCTGTCTCTGCTGATGACCACAGCATCAGGATTTATACCAGGACAGTGTCCAAAGCCCAGGAAGTGCCCTGGCTCCTGAATCTCTCACTTCTGGAAATCTTGCAAGGACTGGCTCTAGGATGTTCCCACACTCTCCTCCAACTCTTCGGACTAGCACAGAAGTACAGCAAAACTGTACTTTTAACACTTCTACTCTTCTTCTGCAACTGGAGAGTGTAGATAACTCAATTGTCTGAACCTTAGATAGGTTTGCATTTCTTTTGAAGATATTTTTGGAAAGCTTTTTATTTTTCCTGGACTAGTTCTTCCTCCATTAAGTCCTAAAAAAATGATTAAATGTAGAAGTGAATTTCATCATCTATTTGTACCAGAATGTGCCACACAGTCACGGTAGAACTTCATAGGGAACTGATGGGAGGCTCCCCATGGTTTTCACTGGGCTTTGCATCAGATCCTGAGCAAGTCCAAACCCCTCTTTTTCTTCTTAGCCAACTTCCACTTCTAGTTTTGTGTCAGCTGAGTCATAAAAAGAGACCTCAGCCCTCCTGAAGTAAGGGAACCCAGGATCAGCAGCCAGGGAAGAGATCTTAATACATAAATGCTCTTGGGGAGAAAATATAAAGCAACTCTTTCACCTTTGACCCAGAGGCACTTAACGAACCTGGATGGAAAGTACTAATTGGTGAAATGTATGCTCAAGAACCACCTGAATGCTCATGTATGAGCTATGACTGTGAATTAACTGGAAATCTGACTCAATGAAATGAAAAAAAAAACAAAAATCCAGAGCAGAAAAGAAATGTAAACGAGTCCCACCAAAAAACAGATGATACAAACGCTATACAGCAGAACAGAATGAAAGGACATGTGCAGACAGACTGCAGATGCAAAATACACTTACTTCTTTTTAAACCCAATTAAATAGAAGACAGAAATAATTCAATCAATGCTTGTAATTTACAAGGAAAGGATGCATATAAAAATGTTTGTGAGTGTTTGTGGGAGGGCAGATTTGCAAGCAGTGTCTCTGTGGCAGCATTAGTTTGTTTATCTGAAAATAAGGGATAGTAAACTAGGCTTGAGTAATTTTAGATTTGAATCAAGATTTAGGGCTAAGACACCGACTATTTGGTAGTTGAGACTTCACTATCCCAAATATATTCACAAGGGAAGATGGTAAATTGTAGAAAAAGACTAAAAAATAGTTTGAGCTCTTTCTTTCTAATGTTATTGACTTCAGCAGAGTTTCTCCTAATCTATTCACTGTTAGTGAGAAAGCAGAAGCAAGTATCTTCTAGTTAGTTGCTGAAGACTCATGTTTTTCACTAAAAAAGGTGAAATGTGTCTATTACTTGAGGCTAATTTTATTCTGACCTGTTAATCCTCTCTGGATTATAAGATTCTTAGTTTATGTTCTTCTGTGCTTACCTGTAGCTGTCATGGACTGAGTATCGAAGTGCTACTGGTTCTAAAAAAATGATATTTAAAGGAAATTGTTTTGCATCTTGCTAAGGCTCTGCTTTCCATGAGTTGTTCTCTGCTGAACACTATAATATGGTACTCATTCTAGGCTGCATGGAAAAAAGAACCCCCAAACTTTTCTCCTCCATTTTATTGAGCTAATCTGGTAGCCCAGAAAAAGATAGAAAGGTAACATCAGCAATCAGAAGATCCTCTCTCATCTGTGTTATTTGCTGCTGATTTTCCAGCTGAGTCCACAAGCATGGCCAAAAAGTTCACACTACTGTTCTTAGCCTAGATCTCCAGGTTATTTCAGGATATGAAACCTTCCACTTCCTTTATACTCTTTTTTGTGTCAGGATCTGGTCTGGATTTTCAATCTTGTGAAATGTTAGTACCAAGACTCCAATGTAAATCTCCCCCAGCCAGTACCCAGGAGATTCTGGTGCCCTAGAAATGCTGAAGCTCTGAGCAAACAGAGCATCCTAAGATACCCAGTGCCACTCTTGAGATGGAGCTAGTGCCATACTTCTTTGTTCCCGTTTTAGACTTTGTTTCTATTTTATCATCTTCCTTTTCTTCAGTAGAAGTGTCAGTCTCCCTACTTACAGTCCCCCAAATAGCTGCATATATTTTGAAAGCTGAAATACCTTATGTTTGAATTTTACTGTGAGAGATAACAATCCTGAAGACCATATTTTATAAAAACCAAAGACAAACAGCTTCAAGGTATAGCAGATTTAATCCTTCCTACGGCCTGGTTTAGGGTAAAACTTACACTGAGACATAAGGACAAGTAATAGTGAAGTCTGGATGATGACATTTGCAATGACTCATTCCTCTAGTAAAATACTCTTCTACAAGTCTGAATACACATGAAATTCCATTTGTTTAAGTCAATAATTTGTAGCAGTAGAAAATTAGGGAATGACACATTTATGTGGGATGGAGATAATCTGGACCTAAAATGAAAGATGTGACTCGTAATAAATAAGTTATGTATTAGATCGCATTTAATTTTTTTTCTTTCCTCTTCAGCTACCCAAAAATGTTTACCATGCTGCTACTGTCTTTCTCTGAAGAGAAATCCCACTTCCTCCCCCTCTCCTGCCTTCTCCTCCTCCTCCAGCTTTCAAGTTAAAATATTGAGAAATGTTTAAAATGTATCTTACCACTTATAAACACACTTGATTACGAAGAGCACTGGAAGCAATGGTGCCAAACTGTAGCACACCTATTCTATCACTAGTGCCTCACACATGCACGCAGAGACCACAACAAATGATCCTGTTCCTGTTCCTTTTCTGGACAATCTGTTTGGCCTCATCACAATGACTCCATATGATCTAAATTTCCAGGGAGAACCATTGTATCCCACCTTTCCGTCCTGGCATATGCTTTGGCAGGGGAATCCTGCCAGAAGAAAAGCGAACACCTCAGCTCAAGTCCTGCAAGCTCTTAGCACCAATGTGGACATTACTCTCAGAAACTCCAGTAGCTTAATAAGTCAAGTATTTCACCTTCCAGAACATTAGCTACGCAAGCACATCAGGTTTATTGATAAATTCAGTGGTATGTATGACGATGAGGAAAATGGATCCCCAGAAAGACTTTGAACAGGAAAATCAATCAAATTCAGTTATGCTTTGCAGAAGAAATACCCAGATTTAGACATAATCCTAAACACACCTGAACCTCTTTCTTCACCACTTGAAAAACCTGTTTGGACCTAGGGCAGAGCTCTAATGAAGCTCAAAAAGCCATGCCTCTGCCTGGGGACTCTTTCTCCATGATCTAAATTGGCTTTCTCTGCCCCCACTGTTAAATAGGACTCTCTGATTGTGACCTTGCTCATCTTGAAGCAGTTCCTCGCCTTGCCCTCCCAAGTTTGTAGTTGGTATTAATACCTCTTTCCCTTGCTCTGGGTCTTCCCTTGCCCTTGCTCTGCTTGCTGCCTCACAGCCTTCTGCATCATTTGGAAGAAGCTGAGCCCTCCTATGATATTATCAGGCTTTCATCCTTCCAAGGCAAAGGTCTAGCCACACTATTATTGTTCCTAGCTATTCATAGAAAGACACATCAATGACATCCCAATGTCCTTCATACCAGGGACATGGAGAGAGCCCCTGTCTAAGAAGATAAATGCTTTGTGTGATTTCACACAGAAATTTGAAGAACCAGAGTCTTCAAATTTTGGAGACTGGTGCCCAAAGCTATCACTCCAGAGCTTCTCATTGTATTTTCCACCCTTAATATTCACTTGACTTTGGATTTGAGAATACCTGCTCTTTAAACATAGCATCAACTGCACTGACAGAGCAGGCAGAAGGAACTAAGACCAGAGAGACTAATCCTCAGCTAATGAAAGATGTCATATCTCCACAAAATCAATTTGCTGAGGTGACAGCCTTTCTGTTGCTTTTGGTGAAAGCCACAATACCATGGGTAATAGTTTCTCAGAGCTGAAGTACTGGCTGTTATATATGGAATGAATCACACCATAATCGAAGTACATTTTAAAGTTAGTATTTGAGGCCTTCAGTCCTTGATCATGTGAAATAGTTTCTCCTCGTGAGTTCCGGGACATAAACTGCAAGAAGCAAATGCACAGACCATGTATGTCAATGATCTTTCCTTCATAAGACTTTTTTGGGACTGATTCTGTTTTCTGAAATAAATCTAGAGTGACATCTTCTGTCAAGTAAATTGCAGCCTCATAAAACAAATGAGCATAACAAAACCCTTTCTTTCCTTCTTTTAACCTAATTTCAATGCTATTGAAGTATTCATAGAGATTTCTACCTTCTAATGGCAGAGATATTGAAATGCAGCATGCAAAGGGCTAGTTAAGGACCACATAAACCTGGCAGTAAAAAAGAAAAATAATAGGTCACATTCAGAAGGGTTGTGAGTTCTTGCAAGACACCATCTTGCTGCTCCTCACAGAGCTGTATCTTATCAACTTAGATTTTTTCTCTAGACTCTGCAAACTTACTTGCAGCATGCATAAACTTCAATAAATTAAGTGACTTATGTATGTTAAAACTGGCTTAATGTGCGTGTTGAAGCTTTAGAAGAGTACAGCAAGAGAATAAATTAATGGGAGTCTATTCAAGGGTGTAAATTAAGATAGCTAACCCTAGTTACTTTATGTAGCTTCTTGACAGGTAAGTTACTATGTAGATTCAATTTCACACAATATGGATAAATAGATGTCAGTAGATCTAAGTCAATCAAATTCTATAAGAATTTAATGTTTATAAAAAGGCCAAAGTATAACTTATACATAATCTCTGCCTTTGTCTCAGATCTGAATGTTTTTAAACAAGTCATTCAGAAATTAATAATTAGTGTTTGTTGATTCTTCACTTGTTCTTGTATCTTTTTGTGAGACTTTTTTTTTTTAAATATTTCAGGTGCTGGATTCCTCTACGCAGAAGTGGGGAGAGCTGCTACTTGGGCAGGTGGGACACACAGCCGCATGGCCACTCTTCCATTGCATGGCACACAGCAGTAAAGCTGGAGGAGGATACACCCTCCTGAGCCGCCTAATATAGCTGCCTCCCAAAAGCATATTTGAAATAAACACAGCAGATGCTGAAGCTAGACATTACACTATTGATGCACATCAGTATGAGAAAAAACCTCTACTGTACATCAGACACAACACACTATAAAGAATTAAGATCATCTCTGTTTGTCATGTCAAGAGAAGGAATTTGGGTTGATATGAGTTACTTCTGCCTATGATACCTGTAGGGTCTGGTTTCCCCATCTATCAAATTTATGGCTCAGATTTTATCTGCTCACAGTCTCCGACCTTTTAATTTAGAGCTATGTTAGGGGAATACATCTCATTCCAGGACAATTCCTGATGGCAGGAATGTGATGTTATCCCTCTATTTTGCATAAGGGATGACTGTCCTAATTTGGGGCTTGGAAAGAGAATAGGAATTAGTAAATCAATTGTCTTTAATGAAGACATCCTGGGACAAATTCTGGAAAGGGCTATGGGCCAAGGAAACCTTGGCCTTTCCACAGGCTCCTCAGGACATGGGGAGAAGTCAAACAATTATTCTTTTTTGCTGCCCAGGGCAGTACACAGTACTACTGCGCTGGGTCAAAAGAGAGTCGGTGCCTGCGAATAGCCAGTAGCACATACTTGGAGAAGAGATTAAGAACAAGATACAAGGGAAGTCACAGTTCCCTTAACTTTCTTTACCAGCTATCAAGGATTTCTCAAGGCAGGTTATCAGCTTCTCTTTCAGTGCATTCCCACTGGGGGCAAAATAACTCCGATCAAAATAACACCTAAATGCTCATGCAACACCTAGGCTTTCCAAGTATGCCTGAGAAGGAGACAGTTGTAGCTTTTTTAGTCAGGAAATTTCTTCTCCCTGCCCCCCCAAGATGCTGATTTATCAAAACCAACACTTTTTGTACTGGAAAAGCTTAGGATTTTTTAAATTGTTTTTCTTCACTGTCTAGAAATATACTTTAGAAATTATAAGAACATTTCCCAGGGCTGGGGGGGAGATTGTTTTCTGCTTCAAAACAAGGTTTTGGGGGTTATTTTGGTATTATTGTTATTGTTTTATTAAGCTGCCTACCACTGCAACTGGTTTTAATGTTAAAAAAAAAGTTAAATGAAGTATTTTGATGGATAAACAACATATTTATTTTGAAATTTCATTTGATTAATGTTTTTTGAAAATTAACTGTCTTAATATAAAACATGGTTTCTTTCATCTGTGAAAAATTTTCACAAGATAGAAAAATAGTTTATTCTGCAGCTATAATCAAGCAGCAGCTTATGTGCATCTTTGCATAATAGTTCCTTCCCTTGTGTTTCTTTGAATCTGTTCCTCTCTGTCCTAAAGGCAGACCTTATCCATATAGTATAGTTGAGCCCTAAAAAAAAAGCGTTTCATGTTTTCAAAGCTAAAAGTGGGTGATTTAGTCATGAAGGGAGTCAGTTTGCTTAGGCTGTCTAAAAATAAGCCTAGTCTAAGCAAGTTTTTTAGGCTGTTTCTTTAGTTAATGGAAAATTAATATCAGCTGTACAGGGTGTTGATTCAAGAACAGTGTCTAAGATAGATGGGATTAATTATCTTGAAGGCTTGCCTACATACTGACTATAGAGCAAGCCAGGTAACTAGCTCAGACTAGATTAACATCTTTTAGATATCTACAGTTATATGAGATTAATGCTTCCTCTCCTTCCCAATGAAATTAATGAAAACATGGAGGATTTATTAACAGTGTTTAAGTTGAGTTAGTAGTTTTAAACCTCAAAACAATTTTAGATTTTTTTCTGCCATATATTTTTAAAGATATTTGTTTCTCACTAACAAAAAAGTTTTTGTTTTCCTAAATCATTTGATTTTATTGTTTGAACTTGACATCATCAAGCAAACCTGAATGAGCTGTCACACTGTCATCACAGGACCATATGGGAAAAAAAGAGGAGAATATTGTTGTCCCCATTTTATGGAAGAAGACATGAGGGCATACAGAGATGAAATGATGCTCCAGGCCTTCCAAACCTTTCAGAAATTATCTATAGAAATACTAGATTGATGGTAAACTGTTATTAGAAACAGAAACTAAAACTAAATAGTAGTACAGAAGATATCCCCCCATACAGCTATATAAAGACCCATAAGTGAAGAGTTCATGGACTTTTTTTCAGTACTGCTTATTTTCTGATTGTGAGTGATGTCTTAAATATGTACACTTGTTAAACATATTTATGTAGCAGATTATGTCAAAACAACAAGTAACATAATTCTTAATAAATGCAAACCTGGTTTTCCCCTTTCTTCTGAGCTCACCAACATAATGGGAAAAAACAACAACCTCCATTAGAGAAATCAAGCATCTGTAATGTAGAGCCAAGTCAAAAGTAGCAGGAATAGTGTATTACATGCTACTTTACATTCATCTTCCATGTCTAAGCTGTCAACCTTTCAGTCTCTGTTCTTTGAAAGGGAGCACAAGAACTGTCATTTAATAGTCAAGGGATATTAACAATGAAAGAACTATTATTTAAATAAAAATAAGAGTTGTGAAACTGATGTTGCAGCTGTCTGATCTCCAGTTAAGTTTTGTTTTGTATGTCAGGCAATAATATTTCATTCAGCAACTCCAAAACAGATACGAATGATAAAATTCAACACGTCTTGCATTTAGACCTCTGGTAAGAAACCTGGACCAAACAGGTATGTGGCAGGCTGCCCCAAATGACTGACACAAGGCAAGTGCTAGATTTAGCATGTCTTCATTTGACAGCTGACCCAGCAGAACAGCACCTCAGCAGGCTGCCAGTCTTTTTTATATCTCCGCTCTCTCAATTATAACATCACATCCCATTTAACACTCCAAATTCACAGTCATTTACACCACCCAAGCCTAGGCAGTCAGCTAAAAGGATATAACCGTCTTGTTGTTATTATTAGCCATCAAAGTTCTGAAACATTGTCATCTTGTGGCAGGTTGAGGACATAACAAGGGAAATAGCCGCTTCTCCAGGCTATTTCCCTGGCCCTGGAACCAACCAGCATGCCTGAGGAGATTTCTGGTGCAAGGCACATGTGTGAATTGCTGCAGAGGAGTTTCCTTAGTGCCATAGTGTGGGCAGACTGGGACAAACTAAATCACTGCAGACTTACATGGCAAGATCAGGTCTTATACTTGTAGTGCTGTGTTTTGGATTCCTAGTGTAGCAATACTCATTAAATACAAAGCAATTTAGCCATTAGACCCACTCACTTTTTCACCAACCTGAGGCAGTACCAGCAGTTTGCATATTTATACCTGCTGCCTGGCTACATACATAACTGACCAATAAATATTAGACCTGACAAAGGTTAAAAGGTGAGCTATAGCAACCTAATGCTAATAACTGTTGTACCACCCTAACACTTTTTTGCTTGTTTTCAGGAGAGCTCCTACAGGAAGAGCTTTGCCATCTCTGTTTTGTCCTGCATATGCCTTCTTCCAGAGCATCTGAAGGACATGCTAAACTCAGCACAGTTCTTCCCAGAGATTACACTACATGCATTCATTATCTGAGAGAACACTGTGTCACCTTACCTTGAGTCATCACTGAGTCAGAGTTTTAGGTCTTCAAGACTCAGTGCTATAACTTTCTACCCAAAGCTCCTGAATCATACAGAGGAAAAAGAAAGGAGAGCTACAAAAAAAATTCACTTTACATAAACACCTATAGACATGCCTAAGCTAAGGGCACATCTGTCAGAGTGGATGTAGACACATCTGAGCCCACAGAGAAAGAAATATTCAAACGGGTCCAGCAATATACCAACACAGCTATACGGATCTTAGAGTGAAGATCCAGATTCAGCAAATTTGAAGGCCCATGTAGACATATCACTGGATGTCTTCACTGCCTAAGAGAACCCAGGCTCCAGCAGCATGTGTGTCTGCCTTCTCCCATCTTCAGCTCTTTGCTAACACATTTGTACTAGAAAACAGAGCTCATACAAGTCCCCAAGCTCCTTCATATGAAATCAAATGAGTGAGTTACACTAGAAATTATCTGACAGCATCGCATCTGGCTTAAAAGAAGTACTTGAAGGTTTACTGTTTTCTGAAGAGTCAAGCCCAAGGCCATCTGGTTCACTCTGTAATGTAAAAGGTAGAATTACCATTTTCATATGTCACCTGATGGTGGACTGTGGATAGAAGCCTCATGGAAGCTAATGATAGCTATCTTTATACATATCGTAGCCTCATGATACGTATAAATTCAATAAGTTCCTTATTACGACTGAAAGGAAAAAACAAGAGCCACCACAAATGCAGGTTAAATCAGGAACTGAGCAATGTCAGTAGGGAGAGGTTCAGTAGAGAATGAAAGCAAATGGATATAGATTTTTTTTCAGTGGAGATATATGCAGGCATGTGTAAGCATAAACAGAGACACACAGAAATATCACAGACACAGAGCACAACAGAAAGTCAAAGGCAACTAGTTGTTTGACCCTGACCTGAAAGAAAGCCAGGAGAGCTTTGTGAGAAAAATGCAGACTGGAAAACAAAAGAGGATGGGAATCATAAGAGAGAAAGGATTCTGCTCTTTGATTTCTACTGCTTCAGGGACACAGGCTTTTATGTACATTTTTTATTAATAAACATTATCAAATCAAAAAAATCTTGTCTCTCACCTAAAGATTTCCTCCCAACAGAAACAACCTGCAGAAACCTATGTGTTTGCTGAAGGCTAGGACTGCAAAAGGGAGGGATGCACCACATTTAGGCTCATGTATGAAGGCTCCTAACCTGCCTGTGGGGAACGTAAGGCCACAGTTCTGCACTGATCAGCCTCAGACCTGGACTTTCTGGGATCATTCAGCCACATGACCCTGACCCAGATTAGGCAGGTAGGCAAAGCTGGTTTTTGCCCCTCGCAGGAGAGGAGAAAGTACCTGACTATGAGTAACATCAGAACTGAGCAGTCAGATAATATCTGAGCTAGCATGAAATCTAGTGCATAATTGCCTGCCACAAAAACCCCTTGAGCACACCGGAACAGTCAGGGTTACTTTGCACCAGTTCAGTGCCACACCATATGGCTATGACATTTTAAATCCTGTGTTACATTTTCTAAACCCATATTTTCCATTCCTTGCAGCCACAGCCTAAGGAATAAAAGAGCAGGGAAAAGACTGCAAAGATAGCAGCCAGCTGAGAGGCAACATTAAAGCAGAAGCATGCCTCAAATCCCATCCCTCCATGGGATTTATTGAATATAAATAGAGTAGCAGGAACAGAACCGAGGTGCCCCAAGCACTCCTGTATCATGTTTATTATCTGGCATGATGCACATTTATTTATTCCACATAAAGCAGAAGCTTTAACAGAGGGAATGAGAACATCTTCAGTCTGCCCACAGTAGTTAATCCCAGGTTCAGAAAGATGAGGAAAGTTAAATCCTTCCCATCATCACCATAAAGTCTGAGTTATAATTAGTAGGTGAATGATTAAAACAGGAATGAGATAGAGACAGAGAGACACGTCAGCACTTCCAGAGATGCTCCATGTGAAGCCCAGTACAATAAGCAGCACTGGAGCGTGCTTACAAATCAGTCACAGAGGGAAGCGAGACAATTTGTGAATCTAGCTCAGACCTTTAAGCATTTAGGGAGCTTCACTATGACAGCATTCAGCACTTGTGCCCTTTAGGCACCACCAGTGTGAGGCAGCAGCGAAGCAAGACTACAAATCCAAATTTTGGACCTGACTATTAAAAGCACCAGTGACGTGGGTCATCAGCTCCAGCTGCTTTGGGATAATAAGAACCCAACGCCTGGACAAGAGTGCATGGCATACAGCCACTGCCTGCTGCAGCCTTGGAGAGGATCAGCATTTCCCCTCTAACAGTGCAAAATCGCACTGTGGATTCTTTGCTATCATGACTACCTTTTAGCATTGAGGTTGGGTGTTTGGGTATGAGAAGGTGGATATTTAATACTGTGCCAGATGAATCTCTGGTGTAAAGTCTGTCAAGAGAAATAAAGTTCCACCATGGAGGAATTTGACCTACTGTTATAATTCAAGGAGTTTCAGGACTAAAGAAAAGTAAAGAAGAATGTGTTCACTGCTTAAAGGATGGTATAAGTATTATTTTTCCAAAGCCATTCACTAATATATTTTTTTTACACCCATCAGAGTCACACTCCTCTAAATGCTGTCTCATATATTTTGAAGCATAAAAGGTGACCGGCCCCTACTTAAATGAATGAAAACAATGTTCTTTTCTAATCAGATTTTAAAGGAGATCACTAATCAGCAATTTTTGAATGAGGACCAGTAGCCAGCTAATCCATATCCTGTGATACCTTCACCTTCCCATTTACCTTCTCACTGCTATTGTTCACATGGTTATCTAGCTGATCAGATGCTGAAATGCTGGGTTGGCGTTTATTCAAGCTACGTAAGCATTTTTATGCAGACCAAGGGAAAACACCTAAACAGTACCAAAGCAAAGAGCAGATGTCTGCAGTTTATTTTCCTTGATTGAATTTCAATAGAATTTACATGAGGTCCTCTTCGTATTCAAGTTATCACGTTAGGGAGTCTGGGCTTGTGGTGGAGAATGACAGACGTTTGAGAAATTTGTCCAGCATTTGCAGAGGACAAGCTTCCAGGTCCGAGCAGAGAAAACAGTGGAGTGGAGTTCACTCTTCCAGGACTGGAAAGGACACAGTGGATTGCTTTTGTGTTAGGTTCAGAGTTGACAGTCTTCTCAAATAGCTCATCTGAAGCAGCACATTCAATTTCTGCATTGTCAAGGTTCTTTAAGGTACTTAGCCTTTAAAGTTTCTTAGCTAAGTATCTTTGAGGGTTAATATTTTGGCTTATCTTGGAGGTAATTGTAATGTCATTTACTTTCATCAGTTTTGTTGAACAGCTGTCAGCCACTGCAGTCACACAGAGTCTTGAAGGAGTTAGGACACAAGCTCTGCTTCCCCTTCCTAACTCTTCTTGCACTACTTTCCCAAGGGATTAGAGGGGATAAAACCTTATCGTCTTCACTGATCTCCAATGCTGGAAGGAAGGCTGAGAGGTCAGGATTATATGAATGATCCTGTCATTCCTCTGGAGAACCATGCTACCAGTAGTAAAGGAAGTGTTCGCCTTCCTTGGAGAATGAGCTGATATTACAGACTTGAAAGATGGCTGCTATTCTGGCTGCTCCACAATTACTGAAGTACACTTGGTGTCTGGAGTTTTTCAAAGGCAGCACGTCAGAAGATATTTTACTTACCAGGTTAGAAGTTAAGCACATAAGTATAAACTGAGCGAGAGCCAAGAGATGCTACCTTTAAAGCAGGCAAAATGCTATCTGTCAGTGGTGCTCAGCCTCTCCAGGAGGCAGTGGTTTCTGGCTCATGCTGAGTTCAGAGTCCTGTGGGACTCAGAAACTGGAAAGCGTCAATATCTCCTCCGTGCGCTGGCCCTGTTCTGTGCGATTCAGTCTGGCACCCTGCAGTACCGACCCATGATGGAGACAGACTCCACAGCTGACAGATGTGTGCTTCTACAGCCCGATCTTTAAGAAGTGGGTGTGTAGGACAGGGAAGCTTCCCAGTGCAAATCCAGTATGAATCAAGGGAACCAAGCACACTGGCATACAAGCATTGTGTATTTCCATAGCGTGCTGCTCTCCAAGACTGTTGCAGAACGCAGAAGGTGACCCTCTTTGGCAGGCATGTGTTATGGTCAATCTGTTCTTCTATCAAATGGGCAATTTCTGAAGATCTGGTCTTTATTTTTTCACTGGACAGCGTTTCCTATGTGGTATATTAGTGTACCAGCCCCAGAAGAACCAATGCCTTTCATATTACTGTGGAAGACGATGCATAATAAGTGCAGTTTCACAGTGACTCTCACTCCACAAGCAATACATGACAGCAGATTGCAGACCCTATTGGAGCTCCTTCTTCAGCCTGGTGCCATCAGGAAGAGGAGAGGTTGCACTGCCACACTGCTGACTGCTCCTGCAGGGCAACTCACACCCCCCTTCTCCAAATCATCATGTTCTGCTTGTGATGACCACTCTTTAAACAGTGAGGGAAGGCCAGTACTTCTGGAAACGCATAAGAACAACTTGGGACACAATAACAAACCTGGCTGAGATGGTGTGGTTGAAGACATTTTCTAGAGGAGTGGCCAAGGCTGCCTGAAGGGAAATGCAGCAATTGCAGGTGACCTTTCACGTCACCAGCCTCCACACTCTCAGCCCTTTCTGCCTCTTTCAGCTACCCTGATCTTTTGTAGGTACCTCTATCATTTCCTATCATTAAATACAAGGAGAAATGGGTGCCTTTAAGGGCAAGGAGAAAAGGACAAGGAATAGGGTGTTTTGTTTGTTCAGAGCCCAGAACAACTTTCATTTACTCTGGCACTAGCAGGCTCCCTAAAAACACAATTCAGGTTAAAGAAAAAGAGTAATTCATCAACTTTTCCATTAAATCTTACTTACCATCTGTCCAGGCCACTGTAATTCAAATGTTTTCCCCTCCTCATCTCAGATAGAGCTTTTACTCTCAAGTACCTGTTCAGGAAAGAGCTTTTACTTTCATGAATATATATATTCATGTGCATATGAACATATGAATATGAAAATACAGAAGCATCATCCATACTTCATCACAGACTGTGCACATTAGTCATTGTGCTTCTTATCTTTAGTCATGAGTGGTCATTAGAAAAGCCTTTTAGCAGAATCTTTAAGCTTATTAAAAACTGTGTTATAATACATTTCCTACTGACTAGTCTACAGGTATCCTGATACAGTGGTAATCAAGAAATTCATGGCTGCAGCTAAATTATATGCTGCTAAGAGAGGATGTGTACATTTGAGACTGGACTCTCTAGACTGCCAGTGAAAGACTGGTCCTGTCCCCAAAAGCTTCATTCTAGTCAAAACCTAGTCAAAAGGTCTAGTCAAAAGAAAGCATCTGGTCAAAAGGAAGCATCATTAAGCACAGTGTACATATGGGGAACAGCAACACAAAGAAAAGGGCTTGCCCAAGATCACACAGAAAGACAGGGACAGAGCTGGTAATTGAACCCAAATGTCCTGAAACGCAGCCCAGTTGCCTTAATAGTAACTTTTTCCATTTTATGCTGTCTTTAATTCACTTCACTTAGATATTATGGTGACAGCTGCCTTACAGAAACCTGAAATGGATGGAAAGCAGGTGTCAAGAATTTCTTGGACACAAAAGTAAGCAAAACAGAAGAAATTTTCACTTTCTCCAGGGTGTATACTGACTCTTCTGCTATCTTCATCATAAGAACACCACACTACTTTGATAGCTTCCCTAGCCCTTTTATATAGATTATTTTTGTAATTGATAGTGTTACTGTGAAAAGCAATCTGCTGCTGAATTAAAGCTTAAACCAAAACTCAGCCCTTAGTTGGTGTGAATATGTGTATTATTCAAGGATCCTGTTTATCATCAAGGTAATTCTACTTTTTAATGCCCATGAAGATTAAAAATAAACTAGTCAAAGCAATGAACTTACCATAAATTATATTCCTAGAGGGGATGAGTCTGAATTGTCATTACCAGAATAGTCTGCCTCAATCATTTTGAAAAAGCTTGTGTTATAAAACAGATGATCTGTACATATTTTATACAGCTCAATTTCACGTAATATTTTTCTTTGTAAATTCAAGAGCTGGCGACACATACATGTTCCCACGCTTTCTTTATTAACAGGAGAAAGATATTTTTTCTTTTTCAACACACAGTCCAGCTGAAGCCAAGCATTCAAGTAGGACAGCAGAGAGAGGAAAGAAACAAGCAGCCCCACAAACCCACAGAAAGATTTTTCCCTGTTGTGTGCAAAGCACTAACTTTAAAGCACAGCTGGTTAAAGAAATAGCTTATTGTCCTGGCGGCAGGCAGGAAAATTTATCTGACTACTATCCACTGCATCCACTGGCATTCCCAGCAAGTGCAGTATTAAAGGCTTCACTGACCTGGAAGAGAGGAAACCCAGGCTCTGGCCACAGACCAGTGGAGCTGTGTGACCTTCTGTTCTGCACCTGGTTCCTCTGACTAAACACTGATACCTACACGTAAGCTAGTCACTGCAAACTTAATTGAGAGCAAATGAACTCGTACAAACTAGATGTCTCAAGTATGACAACAAAAACCCATCCTGAAATTGCTTCTTTCTCTCCATTAAGCAGAAGAGGACTTTTTGGCAGCTTGCTCAGCTGAGAAGGTGTAAACCCAGTGAGATGAATCATGGTCCAGCCCCTTCTTCAGGCTTTTACAGTAGGTAGAATGTTTGTAAGTTGTGTCACTTCCACTATACAAATAGTGGACAGACTTGGACCTGTTAGAGCGGGTCCAGAGGAGGGCCACAAAAATTATCAGAGGGCTGGAACACCTCTCCTATGAAGAAAGGCTGAGAGAGTTGGGGTTGTTCAGCCTGAAGAAGAGAAGGCTCCTGGGAGACCTTGTTGTAGCCTTTCAATACTTAAAAGGGGCTTATAAGAAAGATGGAGAGAGATTTTTTACCAGGGACTGTAGTGACAGGACATAGGGCAACGGTTTTAAACTGAAAGAGGGTAGATTTAGATTAGATATAAGGAAGAAATTCTTCCCTATGAGGGTGGTGAGGCACTGGAACAGGTTGCCCAGAGAAGTTGTGGATGCACCATCACTGGAAGTGTTCAAGATCAGGTTGGATGGGGCTTTGAGCAACCTAATTTAGTGGCGATGTCCCTGCCCATGGCAGGGCGGGTGGAAATAGATGATCTTTAATGGTCCCTTCCAACCTAAACCATTCTATGATTCTACAATTATTAAAAAAGATTAATGTCTCCAGAATACCATAAATTCAATCAAAAGTCATGGTCAAGATAACAGTCCCTTGGGGCCTGGGTCTGTGATCTTTCATCCCAATGTGCCTGCCCTCATCAGCTCCTCCCTTTGCTATGTAAATATGCAGCATTACTGCAGCATGTGGGGCAGCTATTCATAGCGTGACTTTCTTGCATTATTTTGGTTGCTATATATTCATATCTGATTGCCTTGCAACCCTGGTTTTGTTTACACTTCTCTAGTATTGATTTTATCAGTTGTGCATACGTACTTAAAGGCTATTTTAGTACAAGGCCATTTAAAGCCTTTCAAGCCAATCAGCACCATTGAAAATCCACAATTTACAGGCACACAGGAGACATGACAATTTTGCCATCTGGATCTGAAGGAAGAAATGGAAACAAGAACATTTTACCTTAATTTAAATAAAGACTAAACCCTGACACACTGATAATTATTTATAAATCTTGGTCATCTCCTATGAATGCATTCTCTGTGTTTCAGGGACCCAGAAATGCAGCTGTGGTACCTTCCCTCTGAGGAGGGAATATGGTCCTGATCCACACTCAGAGTTTGAACCCAGCTGCCCTACAAGCATTGCCCAGAGCTCACAAAGCAGAAGCAGAAAAGCGTGGACCAAAAACCTTGCAAATACACCACTTAAGGAAAAGGTGGATTCAGCCCCCCAGCCTTGTCCCCTCTTGAAACAAAAGCTGTAAGATCTTGTACAGCCTCAGAGCAATGTTGAATAAAATGCTGTGGCAAATGTATCTGTTCTCCAGTAAAAGACAATCAAAACTATTTGAGATTTCTTTTGAAGACATTGCATATTTCAGTGGGGAAAAAACATTTGTTAAAGGTCAAAACATTTTGTCTGCCATTTTCAAAAGAAAATAAATATTGGTTCAGACTGACAGTTGCCCCAGCATTTACCTTTAATTTTTTTTTTTTAATCATTCCTCAAATTAACTCAAATGAAATATTTTAAGCCTTCATTTTTTTAATAGTATGAGCAACTTCCCCCCCCTAAAGAAATCATTTCAGGTCAATGTGAATGGAATTTTTTTCAGTCAGTGAACTGAAAAATCAATTATTCCAACAGCCACTGCTGTGAGCAACTCAAGGGCAATGTGAGACCAAGAGACAAATTGGGAAAAGAAGAACTGACTGATCCTGCCATAATACTTTTCAATGTAGTGCTACCCATCTTTTCCAACAGGTTCCCTGTTAAATTTTCCAGCTAAGTCACACCTCTGGCTCAAATCTTGCTAGGGTTGGTGTTAAAAAAAAAAACCAAAACCAACAAACAAAACAACACAAGAAGGAAAATGAAAGCAGCAGAGTTCCATTTCTGCAGCTGGAAACTGAGAAGGGTATAAATACATTTTCATGATTTAGTTAAATTAGAAGCCATTTTGAGAAACCATCCTATTAATGTCCCCCCCAGGTAGAGTGGGCAGGGGAGGAGGGACAGTAAAATACTCTTCATAGGATCATGACACAAATGCTAACACCAGTGCTCTCACACTCATTATTTTCTGTGATTCCTAAAATACCAATTAATTTCTCATTTCAGGAGCTTTATTTCCATTCTCTGTTTACTCTGAAAAAAATACTACATATTTATCCATATTTAAATTCTTCTTCAGATCTTTAAGGTTCTCCTACCTCTTCTTTTTTTCATCTCATTTACTATAACTGGCTTGGGAAGCATTTAGAGGATACAATGCATAGCCTCAAGACACTTGATATGTAATTGTACTTCTCTATATCACTGCAGAAAAACAGAAGCTTTGTTAACGTGTGAGTTCTCCCAACAGCGACACAAACCAAATCTAGTTCTTTTGGTAAAAATGTGTCAAGATATAGGTGGGGATACCATTTCTGTTAATTGATGAGATCTGCAGTTTTCTCCTCTTTCTGCACATCAAATGAAAGTAATAACAGGTCCCATCAAACTCAAGACCCAGTCTCTCACACAACAGGTCACCTAGTTCTGTATGCACCAATACATTCCATTATCAAAAACATTTTGATATTTAAGGGGAAAAAAATATATTTCTAATTCCATTTTCTCACCTCTCATTATTTCCCTGTTTCTCTACAGCAAAAGTTAATTTTTTTAAAAAATTTGAGTTTGAGTGTAGCTACAGTAGCCTGAGAAGGAGTAAAGATCTGTGCCTGGAAAGTGGTAGGATCACATGAAGTTTGCCATCTGGCCACGGGGTATAAATGTATGATTAGCATCGTGTTTGACCACCTACGACTCCCATGCCTGGATGACTTTACAAATAGCTTAACTGGCAACATCCTGTGGCAAGATTTTTACGTAGTCTTCTTCCATAATCCTGCTAAAGATTAACATAATTTCATATTGAGTTGCTAAAATTAAGTGACACAGTTCTCACATGGAAACAGTATTTTCTTAGTGCCAACAAGACTTTCAGTTTCCAGGTCTGAACTAATTTTTGGATTCTGATTAAAAAAAAAATCTAAGGCCATTGAACAACCTTTAGGGCAGAGTAAAAGGAAAAGAAGAATAAATTAATTTTCATTTAATTGAGGATCAATGCCTTTTGCCTTTAAGCAACACTACTTAAAAGTCAGTCTGTTGCCTGAAAGTAATGTGCTTTTTATTGTTTGGCATAACTCCAATGCTTGCTATAACTACAAATAACCGGAAAAATGAAAAACTATTTCTGGTTCTTTCTAGTTTGTTTACTTCTGTATTTGCATGCACTCTGTGTATCTTCAGTTTCATTATTTTCCATGTTTCTGTGACTCTTTCACACTGCAGTAACAGAATGAAAAATCATGATTGTAAAGCCCCAAGAATTTGCAGTGCAATCACAGAGTAGGAATTTTATCTGATACTACTTTTAACAGTTTTTTTATGAATTAATATATTTCAAGTTGATAGGGTCCCTTTAAATCCTTCTACTCTGATAATCTGTATTTCTGATTATCTTATGAATAAGTACCAGCTTGAATTTTTCAAAGCAAAACCTCATTTTCTTATTTTCTGCAAAGCTTTGCAACATTCATTTTTTGGATTTTCCCACTGATGTTGAGATGAGGATTTATATGACATTTCTAAGTTCTGAGAGTGACTTGATTTTCCTCTTCAAACACCCCAGGTATCTTGTCTTCTTTAAGCACTCTCTTTCATGGCCCAGTTCAGCAAAAGCATTTAAGCACACGCTTAATCCTCAGTCAAGTTAAGTACATAAACATGTTAAGTTAATATGAATGCACACCCTAAAGCTAAAACCAAAATGTGTGACCATTCTATCTCCTCTTGACTTCAAAAGACTAGTAGTCCAGGTATTTTCAGAAAGGCAACATATTTCATTTAATAATAATAAAAAAATATGTATTTCCATGATCTTTCAGAACCTGTAAAAACCCAAACTATTTCCATCTAACTATTGCCTTGTCTCATATCAGAATAAAAAAATAGCTTTGGTGGTTTTGACAATGAAATTTTTTTCTTTCCATTTGATAGAGTTTCATACTGAAAACTGTAAAACTCAAAGGTATCACTGTTTAATGTGTTTGGATTCACCATCCTTGGTAGTCAGAGTGGGCTGAGAATTTTCCAACAGAGTACTTCTCTGCTGGAAAACACTGTTTCATGGCTGAAATGTGCTGCTTTTGGAAGTCCTCTTCTCCCTTGCCTGCCCCAGCCAACCCCAGCAAGACCCAGCCCTCGCTGTGCCTATGCGACTGTGATGAGGAGAGAGTGCGAGAGGAGGACTGGGGAAGCACTTGCCAAGCTGGGTGATGGCGAGCAGGACTGAGAGATAAGATTAACAAACGTTTTGGGAACCAGCTATATTTCTGACAGACAGCTGGGCTGGACCACCTGCAGCACTGCTCTGGTTTCAATGAAGCAGCACTTTATGGTGTTAATTTCCTCATTGTTTTTTCCTTACTTTGTCAGGATCACGGAAAAGATACTCCACACCAAATTTTCATCTGGAAGTTTGACCCTAGTATTCTTTAATTTCTGTCAAAATTATTCCCTTGTAAAAGGGAAGTCATCAGCATTTGTTCACTGTAAATCCAATTTAGCAAAGCTTCACTTTTAAAAGTAACTTTTTTATGCCTGAACAATCTACATACAGTGATAAAACATGTACTTTTGTAAGGTATGTTTGTACATTTATAAACTTTTTCAGGTCCTAACAATTTTTCCTTTGATTTCTACTAGAATCTCTTCTTGGGTTTTTTCCAGCCTTTAGAAATGGGATGTCACCACTGCTTACAGTGTCCTGAATTGCTGGGTGCAGACAGAATTCCCATTTTAGGATGGGCTATTTGATATTTGTATTTCAGGATCCACTGGCAAGTCCCTGCTGTTGTTTATAGAACATTTTTGTAAAGTACGTGTTTATGTGTCTTGCTGAATAGTCGTCAAAAGACTTAAATGTGGCACGGCATTTGGAAACATTGCAAGCTCAGAACTTTTCACAATTAATAATACAGGAAAAAAATTGAACAGAATGTTTTATGGCAGTCTGTGTTTACTGTATGTCTATGTTTTGTGCTGATTGCATTTAAGTTCCATTAGCATGAAAATCATGCCACTAACGAGATTCAGTGCACTTTAAGAAACACTAACAATGATCTTTGAGAAAACCCAGAATATAAATTCCACAATCCACTGTCAGAAATAACATTATACTGTTCATACATTTAAGTGTGGTGTTATAAAGGTATCTTGATTTCTTTTCAAGCCCCATAAGCATTGTATAAAATAGTCTGTGCTGGTGAAATTACCTGGCAATGCCTGATGTTCCGTAATCATTGTTCCTACAGCACAGCTGGAAATTCAGAAATTCAGCAGTCAGCATCAGATTAGCCATGCTTAATCATCATGAGCAGCAGTGCTGGGAATATATGCCTAGTCCTGCTAACTCAGTCTTGTCTTCACCTCTGTAATAAAAAGGTTTCCCCATCTGCGGCCTATTTGCTCCCAGGTAACTTGATGGTAAAGTATCCATTGGACTCTTGCATCACCTCTCCAGTGATGGAGGATTATTTATTCATTTGCCTTGAAGCAAAGCTATAACTTTCCCAGACTGGTCTGTGAGCCTGGCTGGTAATGAAGTGACTGCTCCTTTTCTAGATATGAATGATTCATTTTAGATCAGAAAGGTTAGGTTTACATTACATTACATTGTTCAGTTTACAATGCACTGCTTGCATTGCAAGTTGCCCTGTTATTTTTGTAAAAAGTTCAAAAAGTCATTATTTGCTATTTTACTTAAGCCTGCTGTGTGCTAATATGAAAAACCAGATTAGAAGTAAAATTAATTTTCTTTAGGAATAAAGATGATGGGAATCTTACAAAATCCACCTTGTGGTGAAACCAATTTTTAATAAAAATATTTTATATCTTCTATAAATATAAAGTTCTTATCAGAGCAGGTTAAGAAATTACTTTTTTTGTGGAAAAAAATATAAAGAGGGAACTATCATTTTAGCTTTTAGTTTAAAATATGCCATCCAATATCAATGCATAAAACCAAAGAATTTGAATAAGATTTAAAGTGCTTTGTTTTTTTTTAAAATATTGAATTTAATGCAAAAATAAAAGTGGAGTTGTAAGCATTTTGAGCAGCTCTTCAGAATGTAATAAAGTGAAAACATACATGATTAAGTCACTGAGACTGGTCCAGGGCTTATAATTAACCATTGCTGTGCTTGTTGAGCAGAAGTGCCAATCACCTTCTCAAAAAACTTGTTTTGAGTTATAATAATTTGAAAAACTATCAATTTCTTATGACTTTTTCCCCTCTATGATCCCAATTACAGAAGCAGCAATGTGGATATACCTACCCAAGCATTCAAAGATTTACAGACTGGTTTAGCAGCCCAGTCTAAAGGCTCTACTCTGACAAACTCTGTGCCTGGATACCTTCAAATGACTGTGCAGGAACTGCCACACCTACAGGGATCTGCTCACCCAGAATGGACAAGTTTGTTGGCATTTAAATAAATCAACAGAAGCTACATCTGGTTCAGGATTTCCCTAAGCTTCAAGTGGACGGGGGAGATGCATGATACATGCTGTTCTCTTTTTCTGATCTCTCCGACTTTTGGCCAATGCCAGAGGTAGGATGCTGAGCTAGACAGACATTTTGTCTGACTCTGGCCAGCTGTTTTTACAGTGATCAGGACCAAGGCTCTGCTACTTACAGTGTCCTGACCAAGGCTCAACACTTATTCTAACTTAAGTATGAACTTAAGTTGTACTTAATTATGAAACTTAAGATGTTTCCCCTGTTTGCAGAAGTGAGTTTCCACCTATATAAACAGAATGTGCTAAAGAACGCATCAGTATATAATCAGAAGAGCTGAGACACACAGAGGCATGACTACTGAGGCTCTAATTATGGAACTTCATTAAAATTTCTAGACAGAAGAACCCCAGCATCAGCCTGCTATTTCTCTCATACTGACGTTGGACTGTTTGAAACAGGGACTGAACAAAGAGGCTCCATTCTCTACCTCATGAAAGGGTTTATTCCACCCACACTACACCCTCAGAGCCCGGGGAAAAAAAAAAAAAAACAAACAAAAAACCACAAACAAACAAACAAACAAACCAACCCAAAACAAAACACAAAAAAAACCACAACTAGAAAAGTTTAGAAAAAAACTTCTAACCAGCCACACTGAAGGCCAAAGAAATGTTATAGCCCCAAAGTGTTCCAGCTGAATTTCTGAAAGGCATCTTTAAAAGCCTTCTGAAGCCTTCTTAGCTTCTGAGCTAAACAGCCATCTAAGCAGGTTTCTTAAAGTCTTCTTTAACAACAAACTGAAACCTTCCCTATCGCCTGTGCAGCTGTCAGTCTCTCTTCCATGCCCTAACCCTGCTAAGATTTGCAGCTGTCTTTTATGAACATCAGAATTGCTTTAATGCTGCAATGCCCTAAGAAGACATGCCTTTTTCAGGTAATCTAGATCCGTCAAACTGTCCAAAACTAGTACATCATTCCATAGTCAGTAGTTTATTCTGTGACAGTAATAGGCAATAAAATAATGCAGTGAAATATTTTAGTGTGAGGAGTCTAATTCAGTATAGGTTAATAAAGTCTGGATGATTCATCATGGCACATTATTTATACACAGTAATTTACTAGGTAGATGTGTGAAATGCCATTGTAGTCAGTTGAAATTTATGTGCTGGGCAGTCTTTAGCCTTTTTTTTTTTTAACCACAAAGGACATTTACTTTCCCCACAGCAATTGAACAATAAGCAGGAGTTGTAAGAATTGCATGATTTCTGGTTAAAAAAGCAAGACACAGATTAATGCTGATATTTTTTACAATGCAGATCTGGGAAGACCTTTTAAAAGTGATGCAAATTCTGCTGAAAGCACTGTAATGGTTAAAAATAGTTCAGGAATTAAAACACATTTGGACAGATTTGAATGGTTAAAAAATATATATATATAAACAGAAAAACCTACCTAGGACAATTTTTAAAACACTTTAAACCACTGTAGCTTATGTGCTAAGACAAGCCCCACTAGTCTGAATATTGGAACAGAGCACTAGGTAATGGAAATTTATGAGAAATTATCACAGAACACTGTAAATGAAAATATTATTAATTAACTGCATGAGAAAACAACATCATAAAGCACCTGAGGGTGTTTTCCGAAAACTTCATTACTGATGGTAATGGCTGAAAACTTAAGAAAAAAGTTCTCTCCTCTCTCCCATAATCAAAGCATCTCTGGTGCTAGCAACACGAGAGGCTCGTCTGTGAGCAAAACACTGTCTCCCTGGAAACCGCTAGAATGTGTCACTTCATCTGATCCCAAAATGAGAGATAAGAAAGAAGAAGTGTGAAATCATCTGCTGTGGAGGTTAGCATTTTATTAACAAACACCTGCAGTTTGATATTTTGCAGTACCTGAAACATATGATTTCCTAATTGCCGCAAAAGGCATTGAATCTCCTTTACAGTTGCATTTGTCATGACAGAGGTCCTTCGTTTCACTGTTATTTTCCTGCCTGTTTAACAGATCATAGCCTCAAAACAAAATTATAAGTATCTCCTTTGCATAATTTCCTAATTAACCCACTCTTTGTTTCACTAAAAATTACTCTAACACCTTCCTGGAAGCAAACTTAACATATTTATTCAACACCGCCATTGGACTTTATCAACATAACTGTTATGTGTATGCTTGGCATAGATCTAGGATTGCTCAAAACAAAGTCACACTAGTAATTTTAACTAGGAACACCTCCTAAACCAAAGCTGTAGAGAAGGGACATTGATTCAGCAGCAAACCAGCCAGTGTGCATCACAAGCAACAATTTTTTTCTGTTAAAGCTGCTCTGGATACTCTGATCTGACTAAAAATTAAGGCTTGCTAGGGAGCTTCTCGGTCTCCACACAAATAGTTCTCCAGATTTGGACTGGAATTTCTGGTCACAATCAGAGAGTGAGTGGGGCAGCAGTAGTCACGTGCAGGCTGATGCCCTTCAATTACACGGCTGTTTCCACATTACGTGACCCGGATCCATGCAGGACAGTAGTGGAGGCTAAAGCTAAAGTGTCCTTAGATTCCTTGAATAAAGCAATGTGTGGAGAGAAAAAAGCAAAGTGAATGCCTTATGCATTTTCTCTCTGGTTGGAAGGCAAGCTGCTTCAAAAGCCCTTAGTTTCCTACCGCTGCAGATGGGAAAGGAAATTAACTCCTCTAGAAGATACATGAGATACAAAATACCTTCGTATCTAAAACAGTTATTTACTTAGTTGGAAGCAAGCTTTACTGACATGAGCTTACTCCCCACCAGGCCTGTTGGGCATAAGCAGAACTCTGCAGTGAATAAGATATTTGAACACAGGACTCTCAACTTTTTCTAGAGTTTGCAGGTGAACGATGAATGAGAGGGGACTGCAGAAAGAGTGCCTGAACACTGTATTTGAGAACTGGACTCTACAACTACTTTGTCTCACATGGTACCAAAGCAATGTTGGGTAAGTGTCTTTGATCGCAGTGATCACAGCTGCACCAATGATGACCATTTGTCCATCCATCATCATGTAAGCCTTTGAGTTGTGAATCTGCTCCACAAAAATGCTGTAGCAGTCAATGGATGGTGAGACATAAAAAGCTACATAATATTAAGTACTCTGGAAATAAAACAAACCATCAATTAAGTCCTATTAATTTAACATTAGGAAATGCCCCAAAGTGGAACGTTTCAATCTTGAACTGCCCATGCTTTGGTATCTCCGTATGTAATACGAGAATGTCACAACCACTTTTTGTAGTGTGTTATAAAAGTCAGTTCATTAATAGTTAAGATGCACTCAATCCATACAGTAATGAATGTCTTTTTCTCTAGATGACAGTCTGAATGACACATCATACAGAGGGCATGGGCCAAGCATTAAGCAGTGAGGGTAAGATGGAATGGTGAATCCCTATTTGTTTAGAGATCACTTACACTGTGATAAGTGGGGACCATTTAAAACAAAGAAAGTATGTGATCATTAAATTAAAGAAAGTATTATCTCTATTACAATGCAGTCTTTAATATCATGATCATAGAGTACTAATGCTACAAAATTAATTAATACTTAATTTCAGTATTTCACAACTTTCAAAAGGTAAGTTTGCAGTTCCTTCTGTATGTAATTATATATAACTGAGACAATACCCTCTTTTGAATTTTGATAGGAACACTTTCATAATGCAGCTCTCAAGATGAGGTTAGCTGTACAAAAGCAAGTATGGGAGAAAAGTGATGGAAAGTAAAGGGAAAATGAAAAGCCTGACTAGATCATTCTTTGAAAGAGTAATATATTTGTTAGATTTTGTTTCCTAATGTATTAGCAAAAATCTTTACAGAAGCTCTAGTCAGTAAAGAGAGTAGTAGTATTATCAGAATGAGGGACAGTCATCAACAAAGAGAAAACCAATTATTAAAACATTAGGTCCTAATTCTGAAACAGATGACATTATTTTAAATTCTTCCATGGAAGAATATGGTCTGTCATTCCCAGACTGACAACTTTTAAACTAGATATTCTGCTATGCATCCTATCTTGCCTTCCCCTGTACTCTTTAATATTTAGATAAATGACCTGCCTTTTTAGCTTCTTTGGACCTTTTTGTTACCTTTGCAGTGAAATTAATCTGCGGTTCTGCATCTTACAACTACTGTTATTATTAGGCAATAGAACACTGAAGTGGCTAGTCTGACCAAATATTGACTACTGATGAATTACCATGCATACAGAAATTTCCTTACATTCCTAGAAGACAACAGAAATTATAACTGTGACTTTTGTTTCTAAAAAGGATGAACCAGATGATCTTTCGAGGTCCCTTCCAAACTGGGTTGTTCTACAATTCTATGGAAAACAAAATCTATGAGGACAGGATATGTTCCTATTAGAGTTTTTTTTTTTTAAATAGGGCATATCATCATGGGTAAAACTTTAATAAATAATAACTCTCATAGCCAGCTACTAAAAAAGCCGTTTAGAAAAGGCAATAAATAAGGAAGTTATATTCTAAGTAAACAAGCAAAAGAGAAGTGAGTAGTTCAACTAGTAGCTAAGGTGACAACAAAAAGACTCATGCACCAGAATATGAAGAAACAGAAAGCAGGATTCATGGCAAGTATGTGACCAGCAATGTGAGGCTTTCTAGCAGCCCATACCGATACCTAAAAACATAGCTGGAAACTCATGCTTATTAGCATGAGGATATTGTTTGTTGATAATTGGTTGCCTGGTGTTTCTGCTTAGAAAGAACTAATAGAGTAGCAAAGTGCAAAACCCTCTGGAATTATTAGCAAATTTCTTTGCTGACCCTACTTCAGAAGCCCATGTTAGTTACTTTGGTGAATCTGAAACGAAGAAAAGAACAGTACTGCTAGTATAACGGATCACGTTGCATGAGATCTTTATGTTAATTAAGTTTTTTAAAAGTTACCAATAATCTCTACCCACTGGAGCTGCAAGCCCTTGAAAATATCATTTGCTCCAGCTGCAGTATTGTAATCCTGAAAGAAAGCAGAAGAACCTGATATCTAAGAATTTATGAGTCCCTACAAGAACATTATACTGACTATATCATGATCTTTTTCCTTTTTCACTGGCCCCAGACAAGTTCCCCAAATACGTATGCTCACAGGAACTCTAGAAAGTTGGTTGCCTATAGCTCAAGTCTATAGCAAATCCCAAAATGGCCCCTTGCTGCCAAGCAGCAAAAAATGTAAGCAGAAGTTTCTGGAGTTACACGGAAGCACCACAGAGAAAATGCTATAAGGAGCTGTAATTCTTCCAAGAAACATATTCCCCCTTCACCTGGAATTTAAAATACATGAGAGTGCACCAGAGATAATAACAGTGGTGAAAAATTGGGGAAAAAAAAAACTATTTTTATTGATGTAGAGATGAAAGAGTTACTGGAATAGAAAAAGGCAGAGTTTGAAATACCATGGGCTTCCAGTATTTTCACAGTCAACGACTGCTTACCCCAGAGATAAAGAAAGCTTTGCTACCTACAGAAACAGAACTTAAGCAAGCCCTGTTGCTTGTGGTTATTTTTCTGTTAAATCTGTTCTGAGATCTTGCAGAAGCAAACTTGTAGCTGAAGTTTGTACTATTAGAAAGCAGCCCTGTCTGCTAAAATTAATTAACAATAATGCTGGAAAAAAACAGCATTTGATGTAGTTTCTCTTTCTCAAATGCTTCCCATAGTTAAAATGCAGTACTGAAAGATCAGCAACAAGAGTGTTATGAAAAGAGAGGAATGAAGTGGTATAGGCAAAAGAGAACAGCTTCATTTTCAGTTGAGGAGAGTTTATTGTACTGAAGTCTGAGGAGAATAGTAAAGGAGCTAAAGGAGAAAAGGAGTATAGGAGTAAAGAAAAGCTAAAGAAAATTAGAAAGAAAGAAGAAAAGAATATTGCCCTCCCTCCAAAAGTATCGACCCAGTGCAGAAGTTTAGTAGTGAGTCCTAATAGAGCATATGATTTTGAAAGCTATGGATCTTTGCGTGTCTTCAAATTCTAATGCTTCCTCACATAAAACAAAGCTTGTCTGTTCTCTAATTTTGCTGTCTTCCAATTATGCTTTTCTCCTGGAAGATATTCACCTGTAATACAAATTCTTTTAGAAACCTAACCCATTGCCTATGGCAATAGGAGCGAAATTAAGATTCTTCACTTCTTTCTTTTTTCCACAGTGGTCCAAGGTTACCATTGCAGTTCTTCACAGGCTAGCTCATGTAACTGCAACTGTCAGAAGAATAAAGCTTAGAAAATGCCAGTTTACTATATTCTTGTTACTTCTGTTCTCCACCATATCTCACCACTGAAATCTACCTTGCCAGTCAGATTTTAATGGTGAATCAAGGAGTGGAATAGGCCTTTGTGGCCCTAACGCTGCCTCAGTAGGACTCAGAGAGGTGCAGAAAGGTTTGAACATAGAACAGCTGTGCACCACTGCCTTACACCATGACTAAAGTAATGGTAGAGAATTCAGTTTCCCTGGACACTTCATTCTGATATTTGGGATTTAAAACAGTGCTTTGGTTATAACAGCTTCACAATACTTTCTCCATGTGCAGCCTATTTGTTGTGATGGTCTTCTTGGTTGAGTTCCTTTCGTCTATTACTATGCACTCCCTCAATGCTTCCTTTGTGCTAGCAGCATTCCTCCCACACAGATTTTCAGGACCGCTCGCCAGTGCCAAAGGTCTGATTTCCAGCTTATGTCAAGATTTCCTAAGACCACAGTATTTTTACCCTGCCTGAACTGTCAGATAGAAGTTGGCAGAACTCAGTAACAATTTTAATGCTGTTTTCTGAGGAACAGATGATGCTCTGACTTCTATATTTCTCTTAGTATTTTTACTAATTCAGACTTCACTTTTGGCTACATGGGTTGTCATTAAGCCCTTATAGAGGTATGGGTCTGTTCCTGTGAATCAGGCTTAGAGGATAACAGAAGCTTTGTGTTAGCCTGCTTCTTGTTGATAGCAAGTTTGCTGTGATCTGAAGAAGAAATGCTGTGCATTCATGAGGTTAACCTGGAGCCTACTTTACATTTTGCAGAATATTTTGAGATTTGACTAGAAAGGAGAAAAGAAGGTTAGGAAAGCTGGTTTCCTCACAGGGGTGTCCCTCCCTATGCTCCAGGAGTAATCTGGAAAAAGAGAAGTTAAGGGAAGCATTGCTACAGGATGTCCTGCCAAACAAATTGTATTAGTTTATTTTTGCTCACCTTCATTTCCACATGGTACGTGCTCCACTTTTCCAGAAATGCCTACGTAGTGCGCGAAATGCCATCCCAGGAAAACCTTTAATGCCCCCAGAGCTTGCTTTCTGCAATGTTCTGCATGGTATGAAGGGGAGAGGGATAAACCAGTGGTGTTGACAAAAGAGTGCTGTGGTTATCACAGCTTTCATGGTTCCTACGCAGGGCTTCAAAACACAGTGTATTCAGTAAAAAAGGAGTTAGCTTTCTAGTGAAGATAAAAAACTCTTTGGGGTTTTAGCAAAAGCAAATAACTACTTTTATGTAACTGGTAGAGATCACAGTGAATTAATTTGAGCAAGAACTTTCACAGGAACCTCTTCTGTTTTGTTGTATACAGAATCTGTTGTCCCAACTGCCAGCAAACGCATCACCATTTAGTTCAGTCTCACAGGCGACAGACTTTAAAACACATCAAGGGTTGTGCCAGACTACTGCGCATCTTTTAAATTCCGCTTCAGACTTCGTACGGCTCTGGTTATAGCATGCTCTGAACATCAAACACAAGCAAAGGACAAAGAAACTGCCACATCAGCAGGTCTAACCACAACATTGATATGGAGAATTATGACATTTACCAGTGAAGAGCAGAATACTGCAGTTGATCTGAATGTCAATAAGCAAACTTTTTTCCTACACCCTTTCTTTCTCTATAGCAAAGGAAGAAAAGTATGCTAAAAATAGTGGCTTAATTGGTAAATAGGCCACCTCGATTGACAATCTAGTATTGTAGATACAGATATGAAGAGGTGGGAAATAAGATTTAGCCTCCCACTTCCTTGTAAATTAAGTCATTAGTTGGCTAAATCCTCTCATTTATGCCCACAGCTAAATGGCAGAAAAGCTAATTTGAAGTTCACAATTGCACCTCCAAAATTCAGGAAAGCCTCCAAAAGTAAGGTTCATCTTCCTGAACTAGAAATGCATATCAGAAGTCAAAATTAAAAATCCCTGAAAATCTCCAGATGAGGCAGGAATGAAGCAAAGTGTTTCACCAAGATCTAAGTTCTGTTTAGACCAGAAGTCATGGTGACCCTATAAATGCTGATAGGCACAAGCAGCTCTGCACTGGTTGCCAAAATAATGCAACATCTATTCTTTCACTTCCATGTACAGAGCTGTTTAGTGCTCAGTCAAAGGGTCGTGGATACTCTTGGACACTCTCCAGCCCTTCTGAAACATTCAGACTTTTTGTCAACTCTGGCTCCCTCTTCTGAGGCACACAGCCAACAACCTTGAAGCACGAAGCATGGACAGATGCAGTAACACCCTCCTTCAGCATGAGACCACTGGAGGTTCAGGAAGGGAATCTTTTCACTCCCTGCATCTCAGGGCAACTGCATTACGACTGACATTTGGTCACACATCTCAATTTTTTTTTTTCTAATACAAAAGATATCTTAGATAGAGTGATGGGAGCAAGTGCCTCTTGACTTCTAATTTTCTAGTAAAAATTATTCTCTTAAAGGAGTAAGACATCTTAGAAATCTGACTTAATGCCTTCTCCTAGAAGGAAAAGAAACCCACTCAATTCCAAGGAAGTGGAACATGAAATTACATTATTTGCCTTAGAAAACTCAATTGCATCTCATTTCTACCAAATAATCAAAACAGCATTTGAACCTATCTAACAAAAAGAAAGATATGAAATAAGCCAATCAACAAAACCAGAAAAATACATTCAACTTCTCCATATTTGTGGCACATGAACCTCCTCACTTCATATTTATTTCCACCTTCCTGTTTTTGCCAAGGTTGCTCAGGGCCCTGAAAATGTTAAATCTTTTCTCATCCAGACAGAAGATGTAGGGACTCAAAATATCCCCCTCAAAATTTCTTGATGTTATTGAAAGAATCATTGTTAGTATGGATCTTTGCATTAATTTCCTAAGAAATGAACAGGGTGTCCGAGTTTAGGGTGTGACAGACAGTTTGGGGGCATAGAGAACTGAACATTGAGCTATTGGTACCCATAATATGTTCCTCTAAGTATCAACAAAAGATGAAACAATCATCATCCAAAAATAACTCTTCTTCTCCCAAGTACTTTGACCCCTTCCCATGAATTATTCCTCAAAGGTCAACTCATTTTGACTATCTTTTCCCTGCAGTCTGCTTCCAGAATCCTCTTTCACTGGCAGCCAGCCAAACAACACTCACAACCAAGGAGAAATGCAGAAAAACAGAATAACCCGTAATACAACATTCCATTTCAAAAATCCTGAAACACAGCAACAACCCAGAGCAGTCTGCAATTCTAGATTCTCCAAACCAAGCCAAACAACCAAACCTGGTAAAAATTAAGCTGGCAGCCTCACAGTTTGAAACTAGCAGCCTCTCTCCTACCTCTTCCTTTTTTTTTTTTAATTATTTATTTTTCATTTAGAAAAGAACACTGGAAAGGCAACAGTGAGATGGATAGCCTGGAGCTCTAATAGTGCTTATTACTTTGGGTTTACACAATGAGGAACTCATACCTAGTGACTTAATAACATTGATAGCATCATCAATCTTGCCAACAGAAAATGGCTAATCTACTTTAGCAGCAAGTTCATTAAAGGTTGAGGGTTTTTTTTCCTCTGGAAGAGGAAGGGGGCCAAGATAAGGACCTTCCAGAGAGTATTTGCAAACTATTCCTATAAGCAGGCTAATATGGTAATTCACAACTAGGAAGGGAGAGAGGAATGGAAAAATCATAAGTTCTTAAGAAAACATTATAGCACATAGATTAAAAAAGTTATTGCTTAGAAGATTGAAGAGTTTTAAATGAAAGTGGCTGAGGCAGAATAAAATGGATATCCACAAAAAATGAGATTCTAGGAGGAGAGTTAATGATGAAGTGCCGAGCTGGCGGGAGGCCAGCATTGTCCAGATTAGTTCAGTTGAGTAGGAGGGATAATGTCAGCTGACATGCTGGCAGCAAGAAAGGCCTAGGAGATGGATGGCAGCTTAAGCACAGGCTGGTCCAGCAGTCAATGGAAAGCTTGCTGCAATGATCAGACTGATTATTCTATCCACTGGGATTTGGGGTACTTCAAAGTAACTACAGAATCCACCTGTCATGGAAACAGTTGGGAAAAGGGCAATCCCATCAACTGAAAATGCACATGACTGGTGACAGACCAGACAAGAGAGACAGCAGGCTGTATCCTCATCAGTGTAACACTGAAGTTAATACAGGGCAACTTTACTGACATCTTCGGAACTGACTCCAGATTTACACAGAAACTAATGAATTCAGAGTATGGCCATATTGGAATTTCCTTCCAAGTGCATAGGGAAGACTTTTGTAAAGAAAATCCACCGCTCTGCAAATAGAAATTGTAGTTAACATTTGCCAGAATTTCATCCATGGGCTAGATGTTCAGCCAAGGTAAATACGCACACTTCCATGATACCAGCACACACTCCAGCCCTCTAATATCTTCCATGGGACAGTGTCGGTATTTGCAGAACTACAGTCTCTCCAAAGCAGATGTTGAAACAGCTTGCAAAACTACTAGGGTAACTATAGTATAAATATTACTCGCTAATCTACTAGACTGGAACTGAAAATCCAATCTTGCTGTGCATCACCACACTTGGAGGGTTTTTATTGCAGGAGGAGTTAGAGGGCTTAGCCAGATGGGATCCTATCAAGCCACAGACTTTTAAAACACAGCGAACATGATGACACCTTGCCAAAGTGCTTACAGGGGAAAAGAGAAGTATTGTGAAATGGATAGTCAGGGTGGAATCTAGATTTGGGTAGGTCTTGACTAAATAATTATAACAAAGCCCAGTATGAGATAGAGAAATTGTTATGGGTATGCTGCTCTTAGAATAGGGACCAACTCTAGGGTGGGGACAATGAGTCCAGGAGTAAGATGGTAAACTGGGGACTTTCTGGGTTTGAAACTAATTTGAGCAGAGGGAGAGGAGTAGCCACCTGCAAGCTGGGATAAGAAATCAGCAGGCAGTAATCAACTCAGGGATCAAGACCTCCAACTCCACACCTAATTGGCATGAGGAAGAGGAACCGCTCTCTGAGCCAATTCTCTGGAGGAATTTGAACAGGCTAATGGCAAAAAGTTGCCACACTTAATCATTGCTATACTTGACTGGAGTGTTTGTAGAATAAGCAGGGAATGGATGGAAAGATTACCGGAACTCATAACCAGACAATTACAATCCGTAACATGATCCACATTTTATTTTTCTGTGGATAGCATTCTGTTTTTACTTTCCACTCACATTCTGTGAACAGGATTAAATGAACATCTAATTAGAGAAGGGTTTGACTTAAACATTTATGCAAATCAACCCTTTTCATGAGTAGCATGGTGGACAAGTATGAAAATGGACTGATTTGTTGTCTGTGTTTCAGTTCCCATTTTAGAAACCCAAATTAACCATTTCATCTTTGATGAGATCATCTTTCTTTGATGTCAAGTGTCAGCATGGTAATTTGTGATGCTTTTTTTGTTTATTATCATGTTTAAGGTCAAAAAGACTCCTCTGCTGTCTCAAATAACTGCAAGTGAATTCACATTTTCAGGGTCTGTTTGAAATCTCATTCCGCTCTGTTATAACTTCACTCATGTCACTTTGACTTAGCAAACAATTACACCAAAGATATATTTCAGGAAACAAATTCTTCCCTGAGAATATATCTGGTTGTTTCTTTAACTTTCACAACAGAGAAACAAAGACATTCCTTAAATTAAAAGGTGGACGTGAAATTTAACATAGTCACAACACACCAGATGGGAAGATAACAATCACATTTTCCCACAGATTTCAGTTAAACATTTAGGTCATGAAAGTAATTGGTGGAGTTATTTCTCCAGTTATCTCCACTTCTTGCATCCTAACGCTCAACCTCAAACTATTTGCCCCCAACAATATCACTCTTACCAGACTTTAGGAAATATTGTAAACTGGTATAGCTCTAATCAAATTAAAAAGAACGAGATTTCTGTACGCGGCAATTATTGGTAAAGCACTGACTACAGCTGGGTGTGACACAAGCCATCATACAGCAATCAACAAGTTTGACACCTTTGGTTCAAGACAAGAACTGAGAAATGGAAGTCACTGTCGTAATCAAGAGGCAACCAGCTGCCTCACTTGGATGCTGGAAGAGGTTAGAGGGCAATGCAGAAATCAGCGTAATAGCAGCCAGAACAAATTTAGGAAAGCTTGTGAAGCATACTTAAAGGGATGAAATGCAAGTAAGTGAAACTTTTTTTATTATTATTTTTATAATGCTATGAAGGTGCTAAGGGATAAATGGGTTTTTAAAACTCCCTATGCAATCTGTCTGGCATACTGTATTCCTCAAGAAGGCCAATCAGATAAAAACTCTGGAGGCAATTGAAGAATCTGTAACTCCATCGAGTAAGGATTTTTTTTTTTTTTAATTGGCCTGGCAATCATAATGCAGTAGAGGCAATAAATACATTTAAAGAATAGGTATTAGGTGTTTTACTGAGATGCACTGTTAAAGATTGTAGGCTTCAACGCAGAGAATAGAACAATCTAGATGAACAGGGCCAAAAAAGTCAGACTCAGCTGATTTTACCTTTCTCCATTTTTGAATGCATGCCCTTGAATAATTACAGCTACGTTGCATGAGATGCTAAAAATCAGCAGTTTTCATGGATTTAATTAGTGTTGGGTTTCTCTGTTACTGTGGTTGGAGAAAAATAATCTAAATAGAGAACCAACAGACAACTCCTTCAAATACCTAATAATTTCAAATTGGGCACCTACATTTTCTGGGGCACCTCCTGAATTTTCTTCCTGCTGAAACGATTTTGTTGCCAGTAAGGGAAGCAATGTAATGTAAAATTCCCAAGGGCCTGTTTAGATTCAGGAGGAAAAGGAGGTCATTTCTATTCCTATAAGCTGACTAACTTACACACATTGCTCATCTTTTGACCGTTTCCAAACTTTAATCTAGTTTTCAGGTGTCTGTAAGTCACTGTCACCTGGATTTACAATGCTGTTCTTCAAACAGAATATGCTTTTGGTGCTTAAATAAGACCAGTGACAAACACAAGAATTTTATTTTAATTTGCTAGAATAAGAGTAGAAGACTCTTCCATTCCTGGGTGACTTCCATAGGTATTCTGCAGGAAAAGTATATGAAAGTAGATATGGTACACCTATTTTACCCAAAAAGAAATTACTTTGGAGAAGTTTGACAAGCATTCATTTCTTTCTTTCTTTCTTTTGTTCTGTTGCTTTTGCCATCCAAGCATGACATCACAAAGTTTGTTGGAAAAGCATGTCTTATGGCCTAAGCCCTATCATGGCACATTCAACTAAAATCCATAATTAATTCTGCTCATAGCGGAAAGCAGTACGATATTTACTTTTGTTCTCAGTAATTTAAAAAAAAAGAAAGTTTTTCAATGTGTTAATAAGTAGATCTGGTGCACAGTTGAGAGACATTAAATTAATTCCAGATTCAATAACTTTTTGGCAGGTAAGCGCCATGTTACTTGTATGTTGATGAGATGGTAGTGACATTCCAAGCACTGAAACAGCATCCTCTGTTCCCTGGCAGCAGCACCATGGTCTTCAAATACATAGTAGTCCTGGCTTGGAGGAGGTCCTGCACCCAAGAGATTTTGTCCCTGTAACAGCTTCTTGTTAAAGGGCAACTGTCATGATAATCATGTCAAAGGTAGTAGAAAACTCTTTATGCAGCTTCCCTTCTGCACTGTTGTTAGTTATTGTCATTTCTTGGTGGATTATTTAATCAGCCAGATTTACACCAATAACCCAGCAGTGAAAGACTACTTCACTTTCCTGGGTTCTCTAATCCTCTATCAACAACAGTTTTGTTTAACAGCATGTAAAAAAATAGAAGGACTAACAACAGGCTAAAGCTGGGAATTGCCATGAAGAATGGTTGCTCATCTCCAGGGAGTCTCTGATCAGTTCTGAGTAGGAACTCCTTGCTGTAAGTGTCAGAAACAAGCGAAAGCTCCAACTCATTTCCCTATGTGGTTCAGCTTTGCTCTGGTATACAATGGGTAAGGTGAGCCAAAAGACAATCTATTCTGCCTTTTGCTTGCAGAAAAATAAATTAGAGAAAAGAAATTAAGACCCCCATGTTTGTTTTGTATGTGACCACAGGGACAGCACAGGGAGGCAAGCAAGATTTATACTTACTGAGGATCTGACCAACTGTTCAGATAAGTCAAGTGAAGCAGAGGGTAGCTTAAGTGACTTGCTCAAGGTGAAATGGTGAACAAATGACAGCACTGAGCACAAAACTCTAACTCTTGCTCTCCTTTTCTAACTACTAGAGCAATTCTCTCCCACCTACCCACCTTTGGATTTAGCTAGAGGTAGAGTCACACCTACACTGGGAGAATATAGCAGTAGCAATTTTAGGATAGCTGGAAAGCTATATTGGGCTCTTTTAGCTCCACCCAACAGAAAGGAAAGAAAATGACTCAGCACCATCATTCATTATCATAATCAGCCTTGGGACAAGACAATATGCTCGAGGATACCTTACTCCCACAGAGACTGGATATCTTGAGAAAAAGAGCAGATAATTGGTTTGACAAGGGCCTGAACAACTGAAGGAGAGTAACTTGAAGATGACTCTTGAAGTATAACACGGACATCATGTATATATATACACCGTAATATACGGAGAAGTGGAAAAGGGAAACTTACTTCCTTTGAGGTTGGGTTAATAATAACGAGTTTCAGGAATTCACTGTGACACTAAATACGTTCTTCAATAACTGCTACCACCATTATTATAAATGTATTTCAAGGAGCAGAAAAAACACCATCTTACCTTTTTCTTTTTTTTTTGTTCTTCCTTTCTTTCTTCTTGTTCCAGTTCAACTTTCATTTAAACTAAATACTTAAGCATGAAGTACTGGATAGCCCAGAGGTATGAATACTCAGCCTTTCACTTCTAGCTCAGTTGTACAAATATAACTGAGATAAACAGTAACGAATATGTAATGATTAGTTGGCATTAAACCTGTTTTTAGAAGATACAGAATTTTAAGTGTCATCAGTTAGCATTAATTGGTACTCATTAACCTATGGAGGAAGACAAGGTGTTAGTCATTTAAAGTCAGGACATAAAGTAAGGGATAAATGCATATTTTACTTTTTCTCAGGCTGTTTGACTTCACCGTACCATTTTGTCACATGCCTGATCTTTTAGTTGGCTGCTACTGAGCAAATTGATATCTGGGTATTTTTAAGGAACAGAGAAATACTAAAAACCAAAACAAAAATATGTTAAAATAAAGTTAAGTCAGAGTCAAAACCAGTAACTTCAACAATTAAAACAACACCAACACCACAAAAAAAAACCCCCAAAAAAACAACAAAAACAACCAATGAAACAAACAAACAAAAAAACCCAACAACAACAAAACAAAAACAAAAAAACCCCCAACCCTCCAGGGAATACAGAATTATCCAGTGTTATAAAGCCTGGAAACTTAGAGCCAAAGTGAATTTTAAAAGAAATCTAAACATGTCAAGGTAGAAAAATGCACAGAAAACAATGTTACTTGTATTTTTTTGTGATTTCATCAGTAGAAGCCACATGGGAAAAAGGCAGTTAAATCGAATTTTAAATCACAAATAATAAAATGCAATCAGTATGTACTGATCATAATCATATGGCTATTGCGTGAAGTTCCTCATTCCTAGACATGTATGATTTAGAAATTAAGCTGCTCATTTCACTGATGGCAATAGATATCCTTATATCTTTTCCAAATATTTAGGCTCTGCAATCATAAGGCTCATTTCATCAAAGAACATTGCATTTATACTGGGAAAAGGATCAGAAGTCAAAACAACCAGATGTCTAGGGGGCCTTAATCAGGACCTCCTACAAGAAGGATCTCTCTCAAGAGATGTGAGAAAACAAAGCAGAGCCATCAAACACAGAATCAGCGATCACAACAAGAAAAAGGAAAAGGACAACACACAATGCAGTAGAAATCCTTAAATGAATGACCATGCAATTCACATGAGAGGGCAGAGATAGAAAAACAAAGCAAATGGAAGATCTCTGCAGTCATCCTGCCAGCACCCAGAATTTTGAGGTCACTACCACTCTAGGAGATAAACCTGATTTCTGCTTTACCAGAAAACATCCCACAGTTCAGAAGTGAGGAGAAAATGTGTCTGAATGTTGCTGAGAGAGAGAAATAATGAAACAGGTTGGGGGTTTTTTAGAAAGTATCCAAACTAGAGTCACAAACATAGAAATTCCTACTCAAAATGACACAGTTATTCTATGTGGCCATTACAAGGATGAGTTAAGGTTGTTACAGAAGTCCTATCTGCCCATTATCATACAGGGGGCTTAGAGTGAAGCTTAAACGTAACAAACAGGTTTCTCCCAACTCAAATGCAAAAGGTGCACGAATATGATGAGGAGTGTAACATTTAGTTTGGGGACAACTGCAACAACCCTGAAATGAACTTTCCTTAAACTAGTGACGGATAGTCTAAAACTCGTACAACTCAGTCCTTGTTATGGGAATGCACACACACACACAAAGAGAGTAATCTTTATTTTAGCAAGTTTGTCTCTTCAACCAACACATGGTAACTAACTTGTTCACTTCCCAGATCTATGCCATTGCTTAAGCTCCCCTTAAAATGGTCAAGGAACATGTATGCAGTCAGATGTCATGTTTTTGCCAAGGAGATGATAACATCCAGCTGGATGGTGTGTATGTGGGCAAGAGGGGGACAGACAGTAATATATTAGTGGACTATTACAACCTTCCAGTTACACAAGCAAGCAAGGTCTAACAGGCTTAAAATGTACTCTTCTCTTTGCTGTTACTCCTCCTTTCTGATATGTAAGTTCACCTCATTTTTTGCTGCATTACATGTGCCTGTATGGCATTACATTTTATGTCCATGGACACACATTTTTGTGTGTGTTAGAACAAAACTGAGTTTGAAGCTTTGCTTATCCTCTAGCAGAAATGTCTTCATGGGTAGGGATAGCCTGTCTCGGTAGCTAGGCTTACTGCTGATTCATTGCATGGGTTGGAACTCAACCCCTGCTATGAAATACTCCCTGACATCAGCCCGACTGTTTTGCAAGCCTGTTAACAAGATGATTATAAAGTACACACACATATATGTATATGTAAATATATATATGATATACATGCACAAGCTAAAGGCAGGTAATACATTACAGTGAATGTTCCAGGTTTCATGGAGGTTGAGGGCCAAATCCCCAACTGATGTAAATTCATACAGCTCAATGGATATTGATCAAAAGCTATTTTAATGTTTCTTTCATCCACATTGTAAGACTTTGCCACACAAATGAATTAACTGTATGAGGTCAAAGAGTTCAGTAAAAGTAGCAGTGTATGCATTCTAATGATATGATTTCCTCACTGCTTTTTTAATCAGATGTGAGAGTATGATACAATTTTTCAAAAGCAAGACTTGATTTTGAGTATCTCAGTTTTGGCAGTGTTCCAGAGATCTTGTTTTAAAGACCTAGTCCCCTTCACTGTGCCTCCTCTTGAATATGCAAAGGCTCAGGGCTCCGAATCACCAGTCACTAGAAATGTAGGTCATAGGTTTTTAGCTGTATTTCTCATTGTTTCAATTTACTGAGCACTGACTCACTATGATGGCTGTTAAACTCCATTACTGCTAGAATGTCAATGTTTAACATGTTTCTCTAAACTGAACCATATGATTTTGTGTTTCTACAGCAGAATGATTGCTCTCCTTTCCTTTTCTTTTAATATTCCCTTTGATAAACTATACTACCATAGTAATAACCCTGAAGTCTCAGAAGCTACCGCATACTAAAAATAAATGTTCTGAGATGCCGTTCTGCAGAATGGGATACGCAATACACCTTGGATCTCAATTTTGAATTTTTTATAAAAAACATACTGCAATGCAAAATAAAACTTGCTGTGTAAATTATCTGTTAGCAAAAATTATTCTGCAATTTTGCTTTTAAATTATCCAAAATAAAATACGTCTTCTTATTAAATTGTCAAATGGCATTCCTCTTCCTGTAATATAGATGGAATTGCTGGTATAAAGAAAACAAAACACTCAAACCTCCTTCTTTTTAACTGCTCCAATACAGTATAGTTTTCTACATTTGCATTGACATTTATTTAAACTAGACGCTATGTATGGAATTACCAATTACTTTTTGCCTGACTCATATTATTTCAAAAGGGTATTTAAGAACCAGAAATTGTCAGAAGGAATGGAGGGAGGAAGCTAGTGAGAAAGGAAAGCAAAAACATGAAGTACAACTGTTCTTAAAATGTTGCAGCATAGAGACCCAGAGTTTTGAGTCCCTTTCCACTACTGCACAAAATCATACCTTTGAAGAACAGCTAAAGCTGTGATTCAGTGTTATCAATAATGCGCAACTGATTAAAATGAAATAATTGAATTCTAAGGCTATTATGTATAACAGTGACGTTTTCCATTAATCTTTCTTTTTCAGCTTTGAGGTTGAAATAAGAAAGAGTCTTCTTAACTTAGATAACTGGATTGACACCTCACCTAACATAAAGGCCTAAATATTGCCATTGTGCAAGAAATACAAGTGTTAGTTCATCTATAGGGAAGACATACTTTTTATACAATACACAAACATAAAGTAAAATTAATGTATACTTCATGGAAGTAGAACAAATTCAAAGAGGAGAACATTGATTTGGGGACCAAATTATTCTAGAGTAATTGGAAAAACTTTCTTAATTTCTAAATCTGTTTTCTAAGTAAGAAAGAAAAAAACTCTGACACAGGTTTTAGAACATAGAGCCAGTGGATTGCATAAAGTAACACTTCAAGTCCACAGAATTACACCTAGATTACAAAGGCAAGGAGGGAAAATCCTCTCTGCTGTGCTCTGATCACCAGTCAAGCCATTATAGGAAAACAGAATATGAAGCAGAGTGTTAAGGAACAGATATGGTTTTGAAATGAAGTAATTGCACAAGACAGGAAAAACAGTAATGGCTGAAAATTTAACCTTAACTTCACCCTTATGTCTTAAACTACTCTTCTTCCAAAATACATGAGACATAATAAACAGATAACCTAGTGGCTGGGACAGACATGTCCACAGAACCCATTTTCCTGGAGCAGTACTGATAAAAAGTGGCAGTATTCATTTACCAGTCCATTAAAGGTTCTGGTTATAGCAATATAATGTAGATTTTTGCACAGATTTGAATTTCTTTACCTTCCATGTGCAGTAAGTTACACTAAAGCCTACAGTCTGAGACTTGGTTTAGTTTCAAACTCCAGTAAGTTATACTAAAGCCTACAGTCTGAGACTTGGTTTAGTTTCAAACTCCAGTAAAATCTAGAGAATAAACCAATGGTGAAGAAAATCAGTACAAAGATGAAAAAAAAGAAAAAAGGTAAAATGGTGGCAGATCCAGCTAGAAATTTCCATTGGTGTTTCATGTCTGTGAAAAATAGTCCAAAAAACTCCATCAAATATTTGACCATAATTTTACAGGTGTTTACCCTAACAATTATTCCCATTTCATAGAGAATACAGGACTGGAGACTTTCACCTCTGTGACCTGAAGTTCATGCCTTACAGTAGTGTCCCTTCAGCAAGTCATTGAGTTTTTTATTTTCACATGGATTCTTTGTATATAAATACACATACATGTGCCCATGTAGTGCCAGAAACAGTGATGTCAGCATGGAAAGGAAAGCCACAAGTAGAAGTCAGGGTTACATTAGTGAACTAACACTGTTGAGTATATATTCACATATGTATCCACTACATATGTGGGTACAGAAAAAATAGAACTAAAAAGAAAAGTGTCCCCAGAAAACTTCACATTACTAAATTCAAGCAGCCTCAAGACCTTCAGTCTCATTATGAGAACACCCTCATTGGAAAGGCAAGGAATCCAGCTCTGATCTAAAGCATCTATACAAAACTCTACAAGCATCTATACAAAGCCACCTAATTTTTTTCTAAGGAGGACTTCAAAACCAACATACTACTGCTGCATCACCAAAACCAGTAGTTCTTTCACTGAATATGTCAACACACACTAATGTCAATGCATTGCAAGAGGGGAGAAAGTTGTGACCTTATTCCACAGATATCCAATATCGTGTCCCTATCTGGGGGAATGACAAAGTAAGCTACTGATGAGAGGGAGCACAATAGGAAGTGGAAGGGTGTTGTGTAACTCCCGAGGAAAGGTAGGAAGGATGCAGTTACCTCCCACATCTCTCGCAGAGGCAAATGAAATGTCATCCTTATTGTTAGACCAGCATTTGGGAGGGGGAGACATGAGGTTACATACAAAAAATGAGAGTTGCTCAGCAGTCTTTGAAATTTTGCTATGTACAATCTGTTTGCTAATTGTTGCTGCTACTACTTAGATGGGAAATGGAAATGTGGAAATGGTTTAATTTCAAAATTCTGGAGTGAGCTAGTCATAACTGAAGCATGTTCGCAGGGACCGGTTGCAAGGCAGGTGGAGGGCACAGTGGATCTGACTCCTTGCCTCTGAATGATCTTTGATTCATTTTATACAGCACAGGGAGCGCTCCCAAATCCTTGTTGAGTTTTCTATGCATGGAACTATGAAGAGGGGGAGAGCATTTTTATTTATATCAGTAATGCCAGGAAGATTTCCATGAGATACATCCTGGTTGGCAGCATCTGTATGCAAGTTTGGCAGAGGAGCATGTCAAAATCAAAATCTATGCAGTTCTGGAAATACCTGCAAAGACATTTAAATACTGTGGGAAGTTTATAGAGGTGCCTGTTTTTCACACCTTCAGTGACAACAAGTGAATGGGGAGGGGGTATTGAACTGGGAAATCTAAAATCTGGACTTACAGTTAAAGTTACATTTGGGAATGAAGCCTTTATCTCCTCTCAGTATCTCAGTTGTGAAATGGGTACAATAGTGTTCCATAAATACTTACAGAAGTCTGTGAAACACAGAAATTATGGTAACAGGTAATTATCCACAACAGAAACATGATTTCTTAGTAAAAAATAATAATAATAAAAAATATCCTTAGTATACAGCAATTCCCTCCACCTTGGCCCAAGATTTTCCCATATGCTCAAGATAAAATCAGACTCACCAGAATTTTTTTCCTTACCAGGATGTCACTGTAAAGTAACAGAGTGCCTCTGACATCCCTTCATTGCTACTGGGCAAGAACCTTGGTATAAAAAAAAATGCCTTCAGCGCAGTGCTGCAGTCAGATGGCTGCTCTCATAATGAGTAACACACTAAGTCAGCATCTAAGAAAGTGCCTTTTTTTTTTTTAATCGATTCAATTAAATTATATAATCAAATAATTCTAGAAGGTACTACAGCATATTATGATCTCCCACTGTTCATATAAGTGTAGACATTATCTCCTGATCCAGTTACAACAAATCCCAGAGAATCAGTACATGTTTCTGCACTCTTCACATACTCTACTCAGGGAGGAAAGAGGGGAAAAAAAACACAGCTGTTTTCACAACATGGTTCTTTATCAGTGTCTTGTGTCTCCCCATCCACTACGCTGCCCAGCTGTGTGTGTATCTCTGCCTTTTAGGCAGCTCATCAGCCTGACTCACCAGGGAAGTCGCACTGACTCAAGGAGGACATTGTGCCGAGCAGTGTTTGCAGCACCTCCACTGACATTCTCCGAGACGTGCAAGATACAAGAGAGGCAGTGGAGACTCTGCAGCCCAGCAACAAACACATTTTCAGCAAAATCCACCTGTGAAGCCAAGCAATAATAATCCGCTAGAGGCTAGAAGGCAGCACATCATTAGCCATTACAAAACAAACATGTGATACTGTTGAGCACAGGCATAAACTCTGTCAAATGCAGAACTGCTTTGTTAACTAGCAATATAACCCACCTATTTCTATGTTATATTCAGGGGGAGGGAGCAGAAAGAGAGAAGATCTCTTGAATGACGACAGGTTAACTTAGTTGTCTGTGAAATCTTTCTATTGTTAAGGGTTTTCTGGTTTTGTTTGGATGTTTGTTTGAATACCTACCATTAATTTTAGTTAAGTCATTTGTTGCTCTTCAGTGTGTAGCCATACAACAAACAATTTCAATATGACTGAGAGGATTTTTCTTTCTTATTGCTTTCTGTTTTAACCAGCCCATCCCATATGACTAAAAAACAAACTCTAGCTCTGTATTTACAAAGATCTAATCCATAGAGGTTTTAACTTCTGGGAAGACAGATAATTAAAAGCAGTATTTCCATGATCACTGCCATGGATTCCCAACCACCTCTTAGTCAGCTGTTGGGGGAAAAAATAAGGAAAATGTTGGTGTGGCAAGTCTTTATAACTATAAAAATACAAGTACTCACTGCACAGAAATTTTCCTTTTGGTATTCAATCACACTTGTTTGCAAAATGCTAATAGATTCAGATGACATATAGTACAACAGCAGTGCAGCTTTCAACATAAATACTGAGCAACCGGTTATGTTGCCCCATGACTGTTTTAGATTTGTTTACTTAAAACTGCAACCATGAAACAAGATTATGGCATTTTAAAAGGAGATAGGCTTTTAAAGGGAGGTATCAAGGGCCTACTCATAAAAGATTATACAGTTATGCTTCTAAGCTCAGGCGAAAATAAAATGGAAGTATTTTTTTTTTTAATTAAAATTCATTAAGTCTTACTCACATTGCCTACAAATGTTTGTCTTTTAGTTAGAGTACCCTAAAGGAGATTAATTTATTGCTTGGATTATAAGGAGGTGAGCCAAGAGCTACAGGCTCTGCCACCATCATCTTGAATGATCTTGGGAAAGTTACATCATCTCCTTGAGTATTAGTTCTTTCACATAAGAAACAGAGAGAGAGAGAGAGAGCATTATCTTACACTCAGAAAGGTATTGATATGCTAATGGTTTAATTAATGTTTTTTAATTGTATTGAGAGCCCCAAAATGAAAGTGCCATATTAATGCAAATTATCTCTATTGTTAAGTGATAGAATGAAGCTCCCTAAGAAAAAGGCTGCACAATGCATTGTCCAAATAACAAAAGTCCAGCTTCACTTGTTATATTAAATCGTTTAGAAATGTCATCAAAAGATCATGGTAGAGAAAAAATTTAGTATAATTCAAAAGACCCACTCAAATCATATGGAACTACCTTATGTTCATAACTGGTGAACATGAAAAGTATAGAAATGGAAATGAATTAAAATTGATATGCTAGAGCTTAACTCACAAAGGTAAATAAATTGATGAAAAGAAGAGCTACTTTACTAATTCTAGACTTCGTTCTTCAGTCCAAAGTTTTGGAGTGGTGGGTAGATGAGACTAAAAAAAGGAACCCACATAGCATTACTGAGACTTCCGCCTCCTTTGGGTAAGTCCTATGAACCACCTAGAATGGGAGGCTTCATCACCCTTTCTTTCCTTTTCCTTATTTGTTTCTCCCTCTCTCAGCCCTCCCATCCTTCCATTTAGCTTACTAGAGCTGCTTTTCATATTTATTTTTGTGACACTGCTGTGCGCTCCTCTCATGTTAGAAAGGCAGCTAAAAGCACAGTCCTAAGCATGTTGATATTTGACAGACTTCACAGTGGCTGAGGAGACCAGGTGCTGTGCCTGTCTGTAACTGTAAGATTTGCAGCATAAGCCAGAAACAGAAACTACATTTTCAGTCTTTGCTGTTCTTTTTTTTCTCTGTCTCCTTCTGTGTGTGCGTTGCTTTGTCTTCAACAAAAGCAACCACAATATCTCAAATCCCTAGTATCTGACTTCTCCAGTCTTCCTCCAATAGTTATCATCCTCAGTACACTCTAAAAGACTGTCAGACAAGATTTTCTAAAAGCAAAGCAAAATGAAAAACAGACTGTCTAGAAACACTCTAAGCTAACAGGAAAGGGAATAATATTGGCCGTTAATGTGAAATTTTTACTTAATGCTTTGCAAGTCTGAGTGGATTCCCCAGCCCCATGACTTTTTATATCTTTAAATAAAAACTTAACAACATTTAATCTTGTTTGCTATGAGCATAAGCAGGCTGAAGCCTGTATGTATGCAATACTGAACCCTGTTTCACATTTTGAAGTGACAAAGGGAAATTAACTCCTTTAATTCATATTTTTCAAACAAGGTTATTAGTAAGGCACTACCAGTAGACTCTAGTGAACAGAGCAGGCAAATATTTCTGTGTAGTATGTTTATACATACATTTAGGTCTAGCACCCTCCTCTGTTGGAGGTAATAGCTAGTCTTCATAGACCTCAGTGTTGCAGAAGACAACTCTACATGTCACTGGACCTGGCCCATAGTTATACAGTACTGTAAAGTACAGCTACCATAGCCAAGTTTGCTTAGTCAACATTACATTGAACTCCATCTGGAGGATGTTTAGAGCTCTTCAAATAATTGGAGAATCCATAAGGACTAAGGCACCCTTCCCCAAACAGCATGGTGACAGTGGAGAAAAATGAGAAATATTTTCTACCTTCCCTATTCTCTGATGAGAGAGGATTTGTTCCACTCAGTTTTATTTCTGTCCTGCTTGACAGCTGAAACTATCAGTGACAAATGCTATTTGAAGAGTATGGTCTCTAAAATATCTCACAGCTTATGATTATTAGATATAAAATGTCAAATCCACAGTTTAATATGCCTATGTAATACTACCTTCCTGCCATCTGCAAGGTCAGAAGACGACCAAACTTATAACCACCAGGTTATGTTAGGCAATAATCTGAATGCACTGGCCATTGAGATGTATTTCTCAAGATACCTGCAATGTTCCCCCTGGGCATAGTTCAGTCAGTCTTCATGCTGCCAGGGGAGCTTAGGATCACAGAAGGATTAGGGACAGAAAATGTAAAAATTAGGCTTTATGTAAAGCTTTTATTAGGCAAACAAAGTACCCTGAATTTCAAATGGAAGGGCCTTTAAGACCACAGAGCAGTTCTACCAGGAATGGCTGAGATAGAGCGATCATCTTTCTTGGAAAGATGTAAAGGTGAAATCACTTAAAATAAGAGCAATATTAAGACAGATGATGCATTTCCAGGGGTGGTGGTGGGGAAGCCTTTGGTTTGCCATATACTTTTCTTCCATTTCTACTGCCTGCAGAGTAAAAATTGTCACAAACTACAATGCAGTGTTTAAAACTGCCCTTATATGATCAGCTTTAATGTATAGAAACACAACCTAGTTTTTGTTTTGTTGTTACTTTTAAATCAGTTCATTACCATTTCTACCAGTGCAGTTAACATTAACTTTAGATTCTAGCACAAAGAGAATTATAATTCAAAAATTTTGCCACCTGCCCAAGGCTGTTTACACTAGGAAAAAAAAATTAGATTTTTCCTTACATAAGTGTTAAGAAATTTAGAGCACTAAGACTGAATAATAGAAAAATAAACTATTTCTTAAAACGCCTAAAGTTTGAGCAAACAAAAGATGTATGAAACTTTCAATAGATAATACCTTTCATACAAAGAACCCATGCACAGCTTTCTGTGAACTTTCAATCTTTCAACAACGCTTACAATTTCCTGATACATCATATTTTTTTTTTAAAGGATGGGTTTGAATTGGATCACAGTGATTGTTCATCTTAATGACATTGTGAAATCTCCTAGCAAAGTATTTATTTATTTCTGTATTTATTTTGCCATGATAGTTTTTAAATTAGGGTTACATTTACAATAAAAAAGTGTCATCTTATCTTTACCATAATTTAATCTTCAGTAAAAATGCATTGAATCATAAAGCTCAGCACATACTAAATAAATAGGTTTTAATTTTAGAAATATGTTTTAAAGCATGCAACACAGTATGAAGACAGACATGTAAGTAACAGCCACTGACATTATATCATCTTAAGTTCTTTATAATTCTTAAAGAGCTTTAAAAATGTACCTTACCTAAAGTACAAAATCTTTCTTCAATATACTTCTAATAAAATGGAGATAATTTTAGGATTAGTGCAGCTGAAGACTATGGAAATCATCATTGTGGGCATATGGTTCAAGATTTTCATTCATTCAAACTTTAGAGAATGAAACATCTTCTGTAACTCTCTCAGCAACTGAGGAAAAAAGACAGTGAAGTTTTGTTACACAATTTTCAAGGAAAAATAATAACTAACCATAGCATTCTCTGCTGTATTACACAGCTTATGAAATGGGCAATTAGCTGGAAGTGTATATTCATTCTCATTTTAAACCATTTGTTGACAGAGTAGTATCTCTACAGTTAACGCTATCATCTCCATTCATAAATAAAAACACATTTCCAAGCTTAAACCTCTTGACTGTAGCAGACTTTTTACTTTTCAAGTGTTCTTAAAAACAAGCACAATGACAACCAATCGTCTCATTTAAGCTGTGTGTATCAACAAAATTGTTACAATTTTTTTTTTTTATTGAGACATCCAGGGCCACAGAAAATAATTTGCCCTTTCCCCATTATGCCTTTAATTGTTTATGTGGTTGTAAGAAGAAATAATACATTATTGGCAGTACATGAAACTTTTGCTGTACCAAAATGTTTCATTTCCTGGAAAACAGAACACCATTATTTATTATCCCAATCAAGTGATCTGTGTGAATGATTTTGGGTGATAGCTTAACATGTTTGTCTTACTTCTGTAGCATTAAACAATTGTGCCTTGTAATTTTCTGTATCTTCACTTCTCAGTGATGAAAAAAAGTTTCAAGGATTGTGTTCATAAAATTATATGTTAGAATTATTTTTATAACTCAGTTCATTTGCATGCTTTGTTGCATCTGACAGACCACTCTGAGTATTTAAGAAACCTCTTCTGCAAAAACTGCAGTAAGCTTTATGGCTATTATTGCTATGTTCACTGATCCAGGCAAAATCATTTCTCTACTCAGAATGCAAAGAACTATTTTTGGAGTGTGGTTATGACAGCCTTCTCAAAGACAAGAACAATCCTTTTAAACATGCAGAAAGTCATACAGGTGTGGCAGAAATCTGCCTTGGCTGAACAAGGAACTCCCCACAACTCTAAGGCAAAACTACTGCAGAGGAGTGCTCTAGAGGTCCCTTCCAACCCAAATTATTCTGTCATTCTATGATTTGTTGATCGAACATTACCCTCAAAGTCATTGCAGAGTCACAATCCATGTGGGAGATCGTTGAATGAACCAGAAAACATAAACAATGCTAGGATTCAAAGACTTTTTTCTTTATTCCTTGATGCTGTATATCATACAGCAAGTACTCATACCAAAAAATTACTTTTAGATATGAAAGGATGAATACATGAGTTAGTCCTAGCTATGCTTCTTCAAGATAGTCTTGAGACCCTACCTACAAGGTAGATCTTCTAGAATATAATGTTTTAAAAACACATTTCAGTTTTGAAAAAGCATCTCAAACAAACAAGACAACCATGTGGAAAAATGAAAAATCTTCAGCAAAGATAGACTAACTCTCATCACAAATAAATAACTCTAAGGCAGTGAGTATTCACAGTACTTCTCTTAGCTTCCCTCAGTTCTTTAACTCTGGACAGTTTCCTCATCCTCCAAGCAGTTGTCTCGCTACAGTCAGAGGATTTTTCACCCTGTCCTTTCTCTAAGAGCACCTTCATTTCTAAGAATACTCCTCTGAAACACACAAAGATGTTCCATCTCCAAGAGACATTCAAGGGAAGCTCAGAGACATATCACCTCCTTCTCCATCACCACCACTTGGCTCCCAAGCCCTCTCTTCTACAATCTTTTCAGTATAACAAGATACCATAAGCACTTATAATTTCTGCTGTGATTGGCTGGCAATTTCCACACTGCTCCAGGAAGGTCTACATTCATAAACAGTGAGGTCTTCCAGAAGACAGTGGCTAGCTAGTATGTATAGTATGACCTAAATCTTTCTAATAAAACATAATACTATGCACATGTGGGAAGCATAGCTTGTTTACATGGTCACTAATTGAATTGTCCAGAAGACTTTTTCTTTGCATGGTATTTTCTTATTGAGCTACAAATGCAGGAACAGACGCTTGAAGAATATTGATTTTTAATAGTCAAAGTCTGAAACATTAAGTCACATCTCTGAAGTACATTTCAGACTGGGCCCTTGCACTATCTTCTTAAACCACAAAGGGATTTTTCTGTGTGATCAGTTTTTCTTAAAACTCTGAGGTTTAAAATGGTCCCTACACTGAAAACAAGATGGATCTACATTGACAGAGTATTCTGTGGAGCTCTGATTAACTGATTCAGCTTTATTCATGCTAGAAATGAATTAAATATAGGATACTCCTTTAAAATTAGGAACAGTTTTCACTCCAAGGTGCAAAAAAACCCGAACATTAACAACAGGTCCCTCAAAGTAACCAATAGCAGATACTCTTGATTGAGGGAAACTCCACAAAAAATTTCTTGTCAAAGGAAGCTCAGCTATTAGTTAAGAAATTCAAGTGCAAATGCACTCAAGGCTCGGATCACACCAGCAGTCTGGGACTGCCTCTCCCTTCTAGCTGAATGTCCAAGGTTGGTGGGTATTCTGAGGGGTGTTCAAGAATATTTACAGAGTATTTTGAGGCGACTCTGAACTTCCTAAAATATACCCATCTACCCTACCCTGCAGGAGCTATACTACTTTTTCTGGAAGACTTAAATAGTGCAAGAGAGCAAGGAAGCAACACTTTAACCTGATTGTTAGGGCACCTTCTTTGGAGCTAGACGTACCTCAGTTCCCATCCTTGCTCCTGGGAATGCTCCTTCACAGAAATAAGACAGAGTCCCCAGTAAATTGTCAGAGCTTTCTCCGTGCACCTGCTAGCCTGGCAGCTGGAAAATTAAGATCCACATTCCTGCTAGGATGCATAGAGAATTTAAATGGGCTTTCTAGTCCCTTATCTACTGGACATATCACCATGGCATTTTCTTTTCCACAGCTGATACTGCTGCTATATTAAACATAAATGATTGAAGAGCTTTAGGAAGACTAAAGATTTATTATTTAGAGAAAGCTTTTGCCCAGCCCCGGCTGCAAATCATAATGTTATGCCTGTGACTACTTGTTTTGTATCTGCAGTGAGCGAGCAAAAAGTCTCAGGTCGGGTGGTGGTGAGAAGTTGTCATTCTGCAATGCTAATGTCATGGTTCAGATTGCAGCCTTTGCTGGGGAGGCTGTCTGAAAAGGCTAACTTATGTTTCTGCTAAGTCACATTGATTTATTGCTGTCAGGAAGGAAGAGGGATAGAATTATCATCCTCATGAATCATCAGGAAAACTGCCCACCAGTTTCTCATTTCAAAGACTTTACTGATGAGCATTACTGAAAATACATGCAGGGTTAGATTTGATTTTCAAATACCCAGATGAAACAATCCAGGAAATTCAAATGGCACTGTTACTGTTTAGGCCAATGTGAAGAACTTAAGTCAAGACTCCAATGTCATTCTCAGCTGCAAGCAACCAGCTACTGCAATAATGAGGTTGATAGGAGAACAAGTTAAACCCAGCAGCTATGTTCTCTCTTATGGAAAAGTCCAGTAAGAGGAATGCAGAAATAGACTGTATCTATTTTTAGTTTGGTTCTGGAATGTGGTTTTCAATAGTTCACTGATTTCCCCTATTTGCAGACTGGTATCAGAGTATGAAAACTTGAATTCTTTCAGGAGAAACAAAACTGGAATACGTGCTCTGTTTGTCTGCTAACAGCTGTTGAGGGAACAGAATGGAGCTAGTCTGAGGGAAATTCAGAAGAGATAAGCACAGTTTGAACATCAGTTCCTCGGCCACAACTATTTCACTACTCAAATCTTCTCTTAATGTATTGCATTACAGGCCTTATTGTTTTACAGGTCTGTTGAGGTATTCTAAAGAAATCTATACTTGAAATTACCATTTTTTAAATTCACTTTCATATATTTTGGGTTTATTTCTACACCAGATTTTTGAAAGCCATTTTGGAAGGCAAATTTTCAACAAGGCGAAAATCTCAGCAAAAGCCCCGTATGCATACATGGCACATTTGAACAGCATAATGTCATATGATTCCAAACTACAATGGCAGAAAATTATTGCCACAGTTTAAAGTGAGAATAATAATCATTCCAGATTATGCATTGCCACGTCAAATGGACAAGTAAGTCTCTTCTTATTTCCTCTAAACTTGACTTGGAAACAACCGGCGCAATACTGGCTATGTACTTTATCTAGAATTTTGTCACTGACTTCATTGCAAAATCATTACTGGGACTAATTACATGAATTTAGGCAATAACTTGCCAAATGAATGGCCAGGGTGGTACTTTCTTTGCTCATTTTGATAACTTTATTCTTAGCACCTAATTAAAATGAGGTGTCCTTCTGAGAGACATGTCAAGGGTCTTGCTGAAGGAGCTACGCACTGAAACGATGTGGCCTGCACTACACAAGAGTTAAGACTAAATGTTAATAATGATTTATTCGGGCCTTAAAAAAAAAAATCTACCAGTGTGCAGCAAGGACTGATTTGAAGAATACCGTCTGAGCAGTAAATCCTATTCAACATGAATAATTATTGTTTTTTCCCCTACAAGAAAGAAACTTCATCAAGGAGGAATGAAATATCAAGTTTTTCAATGAAATGTTTTTAACTGTGTTTTTACAGAAACAAGATTTGATACATACATACACATGGAAAGCAGCGTTTAACAAACTGGAAAATGTGGTAAAGTAGATTGAGCAGCAGGAAGTAACATAATTGCCAATACCCTACATAATACTGGTGTATCTCAGCAATAACCAACAATGCAAGAATGCTAGACTGAGGAAAATTAGGCCTTGAGCCAAACAGATAAAAAAAGAAATAATACAAAGCCACGAAAGCACCTTCCATGAGGTAGCAGCTACTTGGATATTGGAGGAAAACTCTAAAAAATTATGGAGGAATAAAAGTAACCCCTAGCAAAAGGTGAAAGAGCCATTGGAATAAGAAGTACAAGCAGACTGCAGAAGGTGAGAAACTGCTGCTGGATTGATGCAACCTCTGCCCTTGAGCCCCAGATCAGCAGAAACTGAGAAGGTGTAGAGCAGAAATATTTCCATGCGTTTAACTTGTTATACCTTTCCCTGGTCATTCACCATTTGCTGCTACTGAAGGAATAATAGTGGTTAGACAGAGCTTCAGTCAGATCTAGTCTCTTTGCGTGTTCTCATTACTACACGTCTTTAACACCAGCTGCTTTTCCTGCAGCTTAACTGTAAAGGGAAAAAAAGTGACTCAAGTAGTACATTATCAGAACCTCCATCTTTTTTACACTAGTTTCAGTAGAAAGAGAAAGTGGTTTATCTCACTAGGGAAACAGCATAGCTGGACTTCCCTAGCACAGCATTTCTTTCTGAAGGTGAAGGAGGAAGTATTTCACCCTACTTTACATTTTCTCTCTTTCCTGGTTCTCAGTTAAATTACAGAAACACAGATGGCATATTAGCACATCTAGCAGATCTTGACTGTCTTACAGCTCACTGGTGTAGATATCTACTGCCATTCAACTAATGACAAGTTGCATAAGTTCCCATGGTTGGCAATACCTCTAAGCAGTAATGTCTGCTTCCTCAAACCAGTGTTTGATTTCTGCATCTAAATCTGCGCTAACATGAACGTCATGTTGACACTGTCCTGACATCGACTGAACACATCATTTCCTTTTCAGTCAAGCATGCAGCTTATCAAGCAGGTTATAAGGCATAAAACTCCAGTAAAAATGTTGGAGTAGGACCTGTTTCTCACTCTGTCACACACATGGTATACTTGCTTATCTGTTTTTCACAACTAAAGGAGTGGTAACGAATTGGCAGGAAAGTTGTGTCAATTTGCTCTAGGAAAGCTGCAAATGGTGAAAATCTATTAACATTTATTGGAACTGGCCAACACCCCTCTCTTCTTGAGTGAATGTGGGCTTTGTTCCCCCCAAAAAAGTAGTAAAACAGACTGTTTATAATGGTTGGCAGCAATAACATCCGTACAACAGACCTTTATATCTAGCTATTTGGATTCATGTCAGCCTCTTAATATTTTCAGAAATCGATCCACAGAACAATCTCAGGGTTGTGATTCAAAGTAAACTGCGTTAGGTATGTCTACCCAGATGGCTGGGTACCAGCACATAGTTGTTTTTGAGACAAGGCTGATGGATCATGCACCCAATGAGCTTCCAAATGTGGAAATGTGGGCTCAGAGGCAGCTCAAGTGTCCTCTGGGGAACACGGGTCCATTAGACTCTCAAACCCAGGCTCCCCGTGCACAGACTGCAGGCTGTCCATCGGTGATCATGCTGCTGAGAGGTGATGTCATGCAAAAAGCTGCTCTAGAAACCATGTTTCCAGAACTAGATAAAAATAACCATTGGTTTTGTCAGAGACCAAGGAACATGGCTGAATTAAAGGTGATTCAATAAACACCAGTAAGAGGTAACAAAACTGACCACAGCCTGCCTGCCTCAGTGGAGGAACAGTCCTAGGCAACACCTTAGACACCCATACCTAGGATATGTACTTATCTTGACAGTGCAGATGGCAGAAAAGTTGCATTCACTTTTGGTAACTTGTCTAAAATTTAAAAGAAAAAAAATCTTCCCTCTGGGCATCACCTAACTAAGAGTTTCGGTCTCAATATCCTTTGAAAACAGAACCTTGGTAAAGGAGAAACATTAATGTATTTTACAGAAAACGTCATACTACTCCTCACCCTTTGGTACTCCAAAGACCATGACACTGTTTTTAGCACCTCATGGATTTATGGATTTTCCACAATGTTAAGATACATCAATTTGACTTTAGGTTTTTGTGTTGTTAGTTTTTGTTTGGTTTTAGATCCCCTATAAATTTTTGTTTCACTGCAGTAGCTAAAGGCATAGCAGTGGGAGAAAGACACTTGGGATTCTGTTTAAAAGAAAAGAGGATTTTCTGAAGATTAGAGAGACCTGGCTTGAATTTTTGGAAAGCTTAAATTTGAGCCTAGCTCACAATAGTTTCGATTCTATTTCAAGCAGATGGAGAAATCATAAACCCAAATTGCTTATTACATCTTTCAAACTACAAACCAGGGCTAACTGCAGGGAGATTTGTATAACTTATAAGAGAAATGCAAGGCAGAACTGAGAAGAAATGGAATCTGTATTAGAAAATATCTGGACAATTGTTGCTCATGCATTGTTTCTCAGTTGTCCTGTCCATGGGGAACTCAGTAAGAAATAGCATGAATAAACTTACCACACTGTTAGTTACCTTAAATAGTTTGCTTCACTGTGTTCCCCCCACGAAACAGCACATATTTTTATTCCATTTAATTAATTAATTAATAACTGAGCAGACAACAGAACAGATTAAAGAAAATCTTCTTAGAAATATTCAAATTAATTGACATTTGCTGCTGTATTTATGGTGGGAAAGTCCATCATTCTGGCACTAATGCTGAAGTCAGGCAGGAGTGAGGGATTGCAATGGAAAGGTTGTCCATTACTTCTAAACAAGAACCCTGTAGAAAGGCTGAATTGCTGGCAAGAATAAGCATATCTTCCAGTCTCTTCTAATGACTCATGCAATGGCTCAGAGTGTCAAGCTGAATTGCCCTGCCAAGTCCTTTCATTTTGTTTCTCTGAGAAAAATGAAAGGTAAAAAAAGGAGGAACCTTCAAGGAAGATGGGGCAAATATCAAGGTTCAACATAAGCCCAGCAAAACGGCCAGTACTAACATCTGTCAAGCACCTATACTGAAACTCCCATTTAAAATTAATGCAAATAAAAGTTACAGAAATTCCATTAGAAATGGTATTTTAAAGCTATTTACAGCAGGCATGTGCACATGGGAAAACAGTACTAGCAAATAATTTCTAAGCAAACAAATACAAATAATTTGCATGAGTAGAGATTTTAAATTTCTTTCCCATTGTTTCTTTTTTCAAAAAAGAAAATCTTCTAACAAAGTGGATTTTTTTGTTTGTTTGCTATTGATTTTAGGATACTCCTACTAAATTTATACTTTTGTCATACAGTAGTTTTGAAATATGTTGATCAGAAGCAGGGGTTAACGTAAAACAGCAGCTGTTACTTAGATATAATAGCATTTCCACCACAACCAATAGCTTGATTTAAATATTCTTTATAAAGCTGTAGCAATCATAAGTAATGAAGTTGTTATTGCTTGTACCTCTTAAGCAATTGTGTATAAAGTCTCATGTACACTTACATTCCAACTATCTTAAATGTCTGAATCAGTCCTTACAAAGGCTAAGTTCTCACCAAATTTAAAGGAATTTCATTTAACATCAGTATATGACATGTTATGCTTCCCTCAATGGTTACATCCTGCAGAGTGGAAGCAGTACAGCAGACAACAGAATTTCCAGCCTAGCTGTCATTTTGGCAGCTAACTGGTCTGAAAAGTAAACTGAAAAGAACTAAAAATTGAAAAAGGGTGAAGTTGGGGTGGGAGGGGTGAAGATAGGGATATGAATGCTTATTTGCACAATTTGCATGCAATTTTGCACAGTTTAGAGTGTTTCACATACACAGAAAAATTTCTATGCTTACCCAAGCCTACAATTTAACCAGTACTTCATCAAAGAAGCTGGTACCTAGAAGTGTTTAAGATGTCAACCACTGGCTACTAAAACTACCCAGTACAACAAAAGGCAATGGGCATTTTCCTTTCCCTATTTCTTGCCTGCCTTAATAATCAGAAGTTGAAATGTAATTTAAGTATAGGTATTCAACTAGGCTCCATGTTGGAACACGAACTTTATTTAATTCAAAACAAGGTGATATTCGGCAACATGTAAATTATAATTTCACATGATTAGCATTTTTTCCACAGCTTGTATCATCTTATCACTAATCTTTGGAACTAGTGAAAATGAGCTTATGAAATTCTTCTGTGCTACAAACTTTTCTCCAGTCAAGATAACTAGGAGGAAATGTACATAAGGGAAGAATATTAAGGATTATTTTTGTCAGCTTTGAGTAACAAATTAATACTGCTGATTGTTCTCTCCCTGTCCTCTTCAGTACAGGTAGGCACAGCCCATTTGATGAATGCAGTCCCCAAGTATACTCTGCTTAAAGTTTAATAACTGAAATTTGGAATACTGATCAAACTGTAATTCAATGTGAATTTCCTTTAAATATAATCTTTCTGAAGCCAATCATAAGTAGAGTTATATTAAAAAAAAAAAAGAAAAAGAGGAAAGACAAAAAGTATTACTTTAAGGCCAGGCTCTGCCACTCACAGTCATAGCAAGTGGTACTTTATAATTAAAGTTCTATAATGGTGATGAGAAAAGTAGCATTCAAGATGAAAGGGAGGGGGGAGCTAGGGAATCAGTCCTTAGTGAACAAGAAAATAGACAGACAATGCCTAAAAGAATCAGAGATGATATTTGCACTGTTAATTCAACACCATAAGAATGAGATGTATTTTCACTAGTGTAAATAATCAAAGGTTAGGGAAAAAGAAAATGGAAGCTCTAAGGGATGGCTACAATAATGAGGCCAGTACTAAAAACAGCCACATCCAGTATTAACCTTGGCATTTAGAAATAACAGGAAATGATTCTGGAATCTGGCAGATGTTTCCCAGAGAAAACATATCAAATACTGTAGGGATACTGAGGTTGAGCCAGAACAGGAATGTTTGAAGTCTGACATGAAGTGGCGGATGTGACAAGAGAGAAAATCAGTTTAGAAAGATCAATTTAAAACATCTTTGACAATTAAGAAAATGCCAAGTGTCATTGTGAAAGCTAATAGAGAACACAAAAAAGGTTAAGGATTACGGAGAGCTATGCACATCTGATCTAGAATGGCTACCTCATTCTTAATTAATAACCATGCTTCAACACCTCGCTCCCCAGCCTCAGGGGATTTACAGGAGGAGAAAGAAAGCAAATACACAAAAGTAGGCGGACACCCATCCTCTCACTGGCATTGACCAGCACAGCAAGTTCCCTGCTGCAGAGGCCACATCAACAAGGAGGCTACATCCAGTCTTGTTTTTATCACTTATGATTCAAATGATATGATTCAAATGACACCACACATTCCCAGTTCTGGACTGAGCTGTATCATAGATGAACAAAGGCTAAAATGACAGGCTTTTCAATAGAAAGATATTATGGTTATATGTATTTCTAAGAGTGGATAAGTTGTGTGCTTTACACATTGCCACCTGCCTAATATTACATGGACAGAGGTTAACTCGTATGTCTATTGATACTCTGCACACATAGTATACCACAGTCACAAGAGACCTGCCTGTAACTCCCTGAGAAGGCCTGCTAGCTGCTGCCTCTCGCAGAGGGTAACACCATCACACAGCAAGGGGCTGACGCTGTGGGTAGCGGTTTATTCCTTGTGCTGCCTCCTGCACTTTCTGAGATGCACTTGGGCTGTGGGAGAGCATTTGCTTTCAGAACAAGCGTTTATTTGCATAGATTTTGGTGATACTCAATGTCACTGGACCATGAGGACTAACTGTGTCTCCCATCTGGCAAATAAGCAATGACACTGGAAAATATGTGAGTGAGTGGAAGTTGAAGATGTAACTCCAGAAGGATAAAAATAGTGGGAACGAGGTGCAGGAACTTGTGAAGCAATGGGAAAGCAATCGACTCCTTAAATTGACTTAGGAACATTGACTCTTCCTCTGTAAAGAGTCAGAGAAGTTCTGCACACCTGGCGAGCAGGACAGATCAAGCTTTGGAAAAATACTACAAGGAAGCTCAGCCTTAGGGAGCTAATAAGTGACAGATGTCACTGTCTGAGTGACAATTCCAGCCCGATCCCAATAAATTTCTAGGGGCAAGTTTCTATTTGCAGATGTCTCTCAAAGCCATCACCATTCAGAGAGCAACATCAGCACAAAGCCTCAGCAGTCCAAGCTGGCATGGGAACCAGCACAATGTTGTGGAGCTGATACAGCCATGAGGTTTTCAGCCATGCTAGAGCAAGCAGTGCTCCTGGCCTTGTGTCAGAGAGCAAGCATGGTGGGTATTGCTTGCATCTCTCTTGCAATGGTTATTTGAATTCATTGTGAGTAAAACGGATTTTGCTGCGTGAAAATGAATTCCACGTACCAAATTTCTTTTCAGACCAGACTTTTAGGTGAAGCCCATGTATGCCACAAGTTCACATGTGCTTTCAAATGGCTATTTATAAAAACAAGCATATTCCACACAGTCTGAGTCCTTTAGAAAACAATCAGTGCTTGGCTACTTTTACTTAAATACAGCCAGGACTTTTGATTATTGTTATTTTTTCTAAATGCCATTCTGTCCACAATGGTACATCATTTTCTTTAACCTTTCATTTTATGACAAACAATCGTGCACAAACAATCGTGCACAACCAACGCCTTCCCAGGTCAAGTCGGCAACTCAGCATCAGCTTGGATCAAGCTGTGTTAATGTTGATTGTCTTTTTTTGCAATGCCTACATAGTATTTTCATACCACTTCCAATCATCACTGGAATGATAAGGACAGTGCAGCAGGTGAGGCATTTACCTAATGAGAGCACCAGACACTGGAGAAATTTTAGCTGAATGATTTTCACTCCTACAGAGAATATTGCCTCTATGCAGGTTGGAGGAAGGAATCTGTCATGAGAAGAAATGAAGAAAAGTACTGAGATCAGTCAGAAGGAGAGCTGGTCCTTGCACAGTAATTGCTACCTTACAAAGAAAGAAGCAGAAAATGCTCGATCGTATAAGTGCTTTAAAGTAAAATTCATTGATCATCCAAATTCCAGTACTATGAGGAGTATTTTTCAGTTTGTAATCAGACAGGCCTTTTCTTTCCTTGTATGTTTTAGACAACACCACAGATTTAAGTCACTGGAAGGGACGTAAAGGGAAAATAGACAAGCAGCCTTTGATGCCATTTGGAATGAGCATAAACTTGTCTTCTGGCATCAATGCAGTGGAGATTTTCATGTCCCCATATGGTTATTCTCCTGGCTGGAGTCTGTAGAGCAGATGCACAACACATGGAAAGGAAAGAAAATTATACTTAGATAATAAAATTAAAGCTGGAAAGTAAAGGAGAGAATTTCAGGAATCACTAAAGTGAGTACCTCCCAGAATACACTCTTTGGGTTATTTCTGCTTCCAAAAAGAGAAAGAAAAAAAATAACCCCAATAACCCTCCTGTAGTTTATTAAAATGGTTTGCTTTATGAAGAGAGCTCTGCTGCCAAAGTCCTGCTGCTCTGCAGAAATGTATCCATGGAGAGAAGGCTGAGTGCCGCTTATGCTTTTGTTTTTCCCTGACTCAAAATGGATGGAACACAGATTCTGTTTTCCATTCAAAATAGATTAAATCTTCATTTAGGGATACTATTGAACGGTCATAAGAAGGACAGCTTCTCAGGGAATATCACTTCTTCACTGCTCTCTGACAACAAGCCTGGGTTTGACAAGTGCACTTGATAGCAAAAATAGGGTTTCCAGCTAATAATAAGCTCCAGTAAATACAGCAACTGTGACCTTCCAAAGCTACGTCAGCTGCATATCTCTTCAGCTGTGCTCAGACCAGGCAATATTATGACTGTCTGTGCAGTGAACCATGCCTCTTTCAAAAGCATTTGTGGATTTTAAGTGATCCCTAAACATTTTAGAAATGCAAAGCTAATTAAAGTTATGAAAGGATTTCTTTTCACCCTTAATGGTAGATGCTTAACTACTCTTGTTAGCTGCTGAATTCCATCTCAGACAGAGATATTAGTGGGAAGTCCATGATGTTATGCAAACTAGCATCCAGTTTGGTTAATCAAATTAAGCTTTCTTGGTTACCCTGCTATAAGAACACCTGATGGGACACCTGGAGGGCAAATGCCTGATGATAGTTTCAAGTACTAGAAGGTGCTAAATAATGGATAAACTATGGTCTGCTGCAGTCTGTGAAAATATCCAAATTGCAATGGCCTGAAAGAGAAAGCTTGCAGCATTACCAATTAGTTTTCATTAGGCTTTGCTGTGATGCAAAAGTGGTCCCAGCAAACTAAGAGCTGTTACTTGCCTCCAAAGTCTCTACACACAAATAGAAACTCGGCGGGGGTAGGGGGGGAGGAAGGAAGGAGGGAGGGAAGCATGCCAAATTTAAAGATAAATTATCAAGGGTTTAGTAAAATATGGGTTAACACAATTTCCAGCTTCTCAATTCTAGAGACCTGGATTCAAAGTAGGTTGCAAATAAAGCAACTCTGGTAATTTCAGTCTGGTCCCTAATGGACATCTGCGTTTCAGAAAATCGCATCACTTAATTAGGCAGTGGTGAGGAGACATTCAGATCCAGAACAGAAAGAAGGAACTTTGAGGTCATGACAGAGGTACTCCTGCCGTAATATACATGCTGGGGATGACAACTGCACAAATTGCATCACTTCTCTGTGAGATAGAAGCCCCTCCTTCCAGTATGAATTGCCAAGAGGTAAGCCAACAGGGTTATGATATGATGCCATTTTGTAGAACTAGGAGAATAATGCACAGCAAGTTATTTATTCACTGAATTTAGCTCCCCTTTTGCTGCCCTTCTGCTCTCTCCTCCTCGTTTACTGTTGCAGAACACCTAGTAAACTGCTGTTTACAATTCTAACCTTACTACTCTTCAACAATAATAGACAAAACATAGTGTAAAAAGCTTTACTTTCTAGGTTGCTTATTAATATTCAAAATGCATCTGACTGGTCAGATAAGTTCTAACAAACTTGTTAGCCTCCTTGGGTAGAAAGGCGCAGAAGTACTTCTGCTGTGAATTTGCAACCTTAGAATTTGGTTGGTAAGTGCATACATATTTTGCCGGCATTTCTACATGTCGTGGTTTAGTCCCAGCCGGCAACTAAGCACCACGCAGCCGCTCACTCACTCCCCCCTTGTGGGATGGGGGAGAGAATCAGAAGAGTAAAAGTGAGAAAACTCATGGGTTGAGATAAAGACAGTTTAATAGGGAAAGCAAAAGCCGCGCACGCAAGCAAAGCAAAACAAGGAATTCATTCACTCCTTCCCATGGGCAGGCAGGTGTTCAGCCATCTCCAGGAAAGCAGGGCTCCATCACGCGTAATGGTTACTTGGGAAGACAAACGCCATCACTCCGAATGTCCCCCCTTCCTTCTTCTTCCCCAGCTTCATATGCTGAGCATGACATCATGTGGTATGGAATAGCCCTTTGGACAGTTTGGATCAACTATCCTGGCTGTGCCCCCTCCCAGCTTCTTCTGCACTTGGCAGAGCATGGGAAGCTGAAAAGTCCTTGCCTAGTGCAGCAACAACTAAAACATCTCTGTATTATCAACACTGTTTTCAGCACAAATCCAAAACATAGCCCCATACCAGCCACTATAAAGAAAATTAACTCTATCTCAGCTGAAACCAGGACACTACAGTATCCGAGGTCCTCACAGACTCCCCATCAAAAAAAAAAAAAAGTTGTGGGGTTTTTTTGTTTCTTTGTTTGTTTACACAAAGGTGAAAAGAAAGGTCAAAGCCCTTGAACCACATCAAACAAAAATGTCTGAGGAAGGAATAAGGTTTAAATTCACATCTCCCATAGCCGAAGATTATACCTTAGTCATAAAATCATCTTCTGCAGACAATTGTGATGATTTGCTTTCAGAGAATCTTGTACTAGTAAAACCTGCAGCTCAGAATTTTTATACACAGAAATAATGTAAATACCAATAACAGAAATAATACAGCTGAGGAGAAAATATCAACACTCGCATTTCAGTTAATTTGCGTTATGCATATAGGACAGCAATAAGGCAATATACTTGTTGAAATACCTGCATTAAACTTTTTATGAATAGTTCTTAAAGCCTTGCTGTTTTGAGCTCAGTTCGATTTACAACTGAAGGATATTCTAGAGATAAGAAGGATCTCCAAAGAGAGGCTGAGAATATTAAATCTGATTTAAACACAGGCTATGCCAAGTCAAGATATTGTGCAGATTCCATCTAATATTTTTCCTGTTCTAGGGCTACCTGTGAAGTTCTGAGTGGACAGGAAGCAGGACAGGCCTAAAGTTTAGGCAAAATCTCAACAAGATAAGTTTAGTGAAAGGTTTGGCTTAGGTCTTCCCTGCTTGAGAACTTAGGTCCAAATTGGGTTCTCATTTAGAAAATTATTTTCATTTGGACATTACTCTGATTAAAACCAAAAGTGTATGTGAGATGGAATTACATTCTCTTCTGTTTTGCAGTCCAGTCTTCTATAAGCAGACTCACCTCCTATAGCTTGTACTAACACATGCACTGTCTCATTCCTTACCACCACAGTCCAATCTCCACTTGTACCTTTTACGGTACATCCTTTCTGCTTTCTTCCTAAAACTCCACCTACAGACAAGAGTGCAAAACAGATGAGAAGAAGGTGTTGGCAAAATTCAGAGGATGATAATGGCACATTCAAAACTGCAGATTAGAACTTCCTTAACAAATGAAAATATTGCACACATCACTGGCTAGCTTCACTAGTAAAAAAGTAACAATCTCCCCTTCCTCTTCCATCTTGTTCTGCATGCATGAATTGCATAGCCATTTCCTTTAAAACTAACTCTGGAAGGCCTTAAGGCCATCCTCTAAGTTTTCACAATATAAAACATTCCCAGTGAAGTGTCTGAATGGAGTTTTAAAGGTGTAAATATTCAGACTTCTGGACTATATTTGAATGACAATACTTGAAATGTCGTACAGTAAGCTTTAAAGGAACCATTTTCTATGCACTTAAAAGACTATATTTGTGGTTCGCATAGGTCAGAAACAGCCTTTAAAGAGTTGTACAAAAAAAAGTTCACTCCATTAACACTTATAATAAAATTCTCATTAATTACTGTTCTGCTTGGAAAGCAGAAACTATTATTCAACAGCCAGGAAATACAGAGACTTCATGACAGCTCAAGCTCCGACCACCTTGGAAAACATGGACTGGAACCTGGGAATTGGCTGAGGAGATGACATAATTCAGGAAGAAACATTGCATTGATGACCACTAATGATCCCAAACAGACTACTACATTAATCAAGAGTTGCCCCAAGTGGAGGCTGAGATCCAGAATCCAGTTAAACCTATGGAGAATTATTTTACTGGTAGAAAGTACAAGTTGGCTGCCCAAGAAAAATCTGTCCATCTCTACCTCTGTAGCACACTAGAAGACCTGTGATCATTCAAGGAGAATAAGAATATGTGACTATTTAGGACTTGCAAGGAAATACAAAAACAATGCTCCAGCAGCACCCTAAAAGGACAAAGTTATGATAAGCAGCCAATGAGAGTACATGCTTGCTTTTTTATTTATGCTCTTCCCCTACTCTTTCTAGCTTACCTTTTGTGGTTTCAGGGAAACATCTTAGATAAATATCCAGCACAGATTACCCATTAACCAACATGTCAGAACAGTATTTCGTACCTTACAGAGAGAGTATTCTGACTACAATTTCTGATGATTGCTCTTTTACATAATCTTGCATGAGAACTCTGGCCAGCATAGGTGAAATATAATAGCTGTGCCCTGATGCTATGCTCTGCTACAGTAATAGTTCCTCAGGGAGTAACTATTTCAGAGTAAACACTGGGGAGGAGTTACTCTGCTTTATTATGCCTCTTTACTTCCACAAAAAGGACTTTCTAAGTTTGAAACTCTCCTCCAGCCTGTGCCCACTGGAGCTGTATGAGATCATAGGTTTTCCACGCTCTGAGTCACTGGGAGGGGGAGAGACAGCAGAGTGACAAGTTATGTCTGTCATGTAAGCGAGTCAGAAAAATTGTTTGGTGGGAGAAGAGGGATGGAAGAAATTATGTATTTTAATATAAGTTAAGTTTTTTGATTTATTAAGTAAAGCAATATATGTTTGTAAAATGCCCAGAACTTTATATTGCTGCATTCACATTTATTTAAATAAGGTAAGACACTTCTACACATTTTCGCTTTTAAAAGTTACAAAAGAAGCTACATGAAGTCCTAGCTCCTATAAACAAGGTTTCTTTTTGGATTTCAGAATGCTGTGGGACCTACAGCAGAAATCCAAATTGACTTATAGTCACAGAGCAGCAAGATCCCCAGAAGTATTTTGCATATAACTTTTGGTGAAAGTGAGAAAGGTAGGTAAATAATTGTATGCTATCACATGATTTATCAACAAGTGTTTTCTGAAAGAAAGCTAGGCCAGCTAAGGCATAAATCTACATTCCTAAATGATCATCACACTTAAGTACTGTAGCATGCAGTTACTAATATGTTCTTCCATTTCCACTCCTAAAATGATCAGATTGTGCGCCTCCTTGAATGGAAAGACATTTGAAAAAGAAAAATTCAGTTTAGTTTGTATTTTTCATAGAGAACTCCACTGCCAGTGCATCAATGCTGCCTGGGAACCCTGGTGGATGAATCATTCTTAGCCCCAGGTAAACGAGGAATATTTTGTCCATTTAAAATCCTTGAAGAGACACTTGTAAAAACCACTGACAACCCTCCAAGTTCGTTTGGGTTTTGGGTTTTCTGTTGGGATTTTTTCCTGGCAGCTGTAATGGAGCTATTAAAAGCCATGAATAACACAGAAAGATTGATCTTTTAAAGACTTCTTACCCTCCACCTCCCTCAGAAACTTACAGAGAATCTCCAATGCCTAGTGCAATTCTCTTCCTCCATCCCTTGCCTGGATATCCAGGGGAACAAAGACAGTGCTTTGTGGGTAGGTTAAAATAAACAAAGCTAATCAAAACTCAAAAGCCACCTAAAGATTAGCTTTTCTCCCCTCTGCACTTGTGTTAATATGTCCTCCACAAAAGCCAGTAGAGCACAGGAGCTGCTGAGTGAGAAAGCTGTAAGATCATGATTCTCCCTCAAACCCTGTAGTTGTCATGCAGGAACCCTTATTCATGCTCCTTAAATAATCCAAACCCAGCTGCAAGCAATGCCAGAGACAGCATGATGGAACATGCTGACAAAGACTCCCCTTTATTTACCTTCTCAAGAGCTTTGACAGTGAGAGCTATTTTCTTCCAAGTGCTGAAATCACACCAGCTAGGTCAAAATTATTCCAGAAATGTGGATCCCTTCTCAAACAATACCTAAATAAGAAAGAAAAATCTATTTCTAAATAGGTGGACTAAAATCTGGCAACAGCTGTAAAAGCAGTGATGAACTTTCCTTCTCAAGGGAAGGAATTAAAAAGTTGCCAACACTCAGTTCTCACCTTTTGGTCCAGTGGATCCCACAGAGGTCTGCATAATTACCTTCCTGTTAATATCATGTAATGGAGGAGATAGAAGAATCAGGGGCAGGGGGAGGACAAATTTTTGTGCAGAATCTTTAGAGTAAATACTTAAGAAATCTTAGGGGGTTTTATCCATTATTTTTACAATACAAAGCGTAGGACTACTACACCCCATCTATACAATGCAACCCTGGCACAAGCAGAGATTTGACAAGCAGCAGTCTTGAAAGATAGGCCCTAACTAAAACAAAAATAGAAGCTATAACGAGAATAAAAATCTCTGATCCTTGGGGGATTCAGCTTCAACCAAAACTCAGTTGTGGTGTAGGAACAGCTTTAAATTTCTTTGAGTTCATTTGCATCTCAGCACTAAGATTCTGTCCAAGAATAATTAGCATAAGATACTTCAGAAATGAAAATGGTTTTCAATAGATGGATTGTCCTCCTCCTCTTCTCTCTGGATGATTAAAATGAATGTTCTACTCAGTCTCATTCCCTGGTTTCAGGATTTAGCTCTTTCCATTCATAAGGATTACGCTTTTAAACAAAAATGGTTAAAATATTTTTCTTAATCTGTGTCTCTGGAGAGAATTTTTTGTCCCTTCTAAAAGAAGACTGTGCACAAGTCTGAAATCTGTGTACAAAACTCTTAGTGAACATAATTGAGAATTGTTCTAAATATAGTTTATTTATATGCTAAACTAAGAATGTGCCACAAACAAGAAGTTCTACAAAAGGTATGCAGAGGGGAGTAATTCTTGCCTACTTCAGAGCTTGTGTATCCAGCATTTGCCATATCTACAGAGCCAAGCTAGTCAACAACAATCTTAATTGCCCCATCCCATTTTTCCAATATATATGAATCACAATAAAATCTTTAATTCTTGATCTCAGCATCCTCCCATGGTATCTTTACCACCTTCCATACTAGGAACAATGTGTTGTGACACAAGAGGTGAACAGAGATTTTGCAGAGTGTGAAGGACCCTGTCTGTCCGGTGCAGAATTTGAAAGGTGCAAGGCAGATGAAGCAGCAGGTTGTGGGAAGACAGCAAATGGCCTCACCGCTGAGTAAGATGAGTGCTTCAATGCTGAATTCTGCTCTTGCCTCTGCCACAGCCATCCTACGTCATGTCGTTCTCCCAAATGATACATTTCTTACCTTGCCACTCCAGGGTCTCATTTGGAGACACACTGTGAATAAAGTCAATGGAGTTGCACATACACAGGATACACGTGCAGGAGTATATGGAGAAGTTAGACTCTATGAGTTTCTATCTGGGTTCCCACTATTGGTCAATACTGATGTTATTGTCTCTGCCTTTCAGGCACACAGCTTCCAATGTGGGGTAATATTTGCTCATCCTCTGTTTATCAGAATACATAGAAACACTCATACAAACTGAATGCAGAGAAAACTAAGCTTGGACAACGGAATTCTGTTTGTCACTGAATTCACCTAAGTCACTGGGCAAGTTCTGTCAGTGCTGTGCACCCAATGAGTTAAAGGTCCTTGGGAAATGAAAGCACAAGGCCCAGTGACTGAAGACTTTATTTTAACACAAGCACAACACGGGGATGAATGAAGATGGGTGAGGCGATTTTAATTCCTAAATTTCCTAACTCTTAAATGGTTGCCTGACAAACTTAATAATTAATATAACTTTGAACATTTTAACATGGTTTTTTGGGTGTATTGCATATTTCATTCAGTGATATGGCAGCATGACTAATTGATTAACAACTTTTAATATACTTGTAATTATATTTTTTAAACTGTGCTGAAAATACAATAAAACATTATAAAAGAGTGTAATCTAAGTCATAAGTGATATAAACAAAAGAAGCAGAGGAACAAAAATTACTCAAACTTTATGGCAACTGAAGATATATTTTGCAAAGAAATCCATTCAAATCTGACAAATGTTAGATACCTTACTAGGTGGATGTCTAGTCTAAACCCAAGTGTTGGTCCTGAAAGCCCTATTACTTGTGTCTGACTTAGCATAGACCAGGTGCGAAGTTTTTCCTCCACTTTGTACATTTGAACAAGACAGTTTATGCTATGCCCAGAACAGCTCTGAGACACAGAGGTCGCTGCCTCTAGCATACCCTTTGCTTGTCATAGCTGCATCGAGAGATGTTGACCTTCAACTTGGCTGTCTGATTGTTCCCTAATTAATTTCTGCAAAATGATCCAGATTTACAATGAATAAGTAAAAAAACACAGGCTTGGTCAGACACAGAGGAGATGCAACCATACAGCCTGGGGTTAGAACCACCTTGTCTGGATCCCCGCTAAACTGAAGTGGAATGAAAACCTCACACAACAAACTGTCACGCTCAGTTGGAAGACAGCAGGTGACAGCACTACCTCCAGCAAGGAGTTGCTAAAGTTTATTCTCACTGCCACTCTAACACACACACAGAGCAACTGACAGATATGCAGCACCTAGATTTTCACACAGTGCAAGGCAGTTCCAACACAAGGACCAGGATGGTTCTCAGTGAAGGTGTGAGCTTAGACTCAATTATTAGCCTCCCAAATCATGTGCTTAATGTCAGATAAATTCCAACACTATGTCTGGACTGAACTTGCCTGAGAAGGAGGATGGGAAGAAAATGGGATTGATGCACAACATAAAGTGGTACATAATGCAGAGACGTCAGTAGAAGCTTGTCTAGAGTCAGGGAAGCATTTGCCAAGACTGCAGCATGACAACTGGACCTCCTCTACATTACTTCCATGCAATGATGTCATGTTGCTGAAACAGCTCCCCAGTTGGCTGTAACAGCCAGCAAGAGTCAAATTAAATCCATACTATATTTGTTTTGGTATTCTTAAGGAAACAATCTTTCCTCTGGTATTCAAAAAACAGCCATGTCTGAGAAATCCATTAGTGACTAAGGCTGAAGGATAATATGAGTCTCTCACTTCTTGGTATGTGTGATATGAATTTCACTTTCTTGATCTTGGATGAAATCGCCATGAGATCTGAAGACCAGTAGCAGAGGAATCTTTTTCTTAAGCAGCAGCCATAGGAGAGATTGCTTACTTATCTTTCCCTCTTTGAGGTACAAACTGATTGTCAGATGTTATCTGAGTGTCTAGGTGGAATTTCTTCTGGTCTGAAGCATCCCTGTTTCATTAAGAATCTAATATCCATTATGTGCAGTGCTAGCAAAAATTACTTCAATTCAAGCCACTTTGAAAAGCTTAACTACTGTCTCAGTGACAAGATGACATGCACTGATGAAAGTCTAATGAAGCTCAGGTAAGGAATAAAGACTAAGTTCGATACATCCGGTAAGGCTACCTGATGGTTTAGCCTCAGAATGCAACCTTATCTTCTGGAAAGCAACATACTCGCACCAAAAAAAGCTGAAAAAAAAAAGCCAGAGCTGCCTGCTGAGCCAAAAAAACCCAAACAAACAAACACACACACACAAAACCCCAAACCTGTGTGCAATGAAACCCACAAGAATACAAAATGGATGTGGTTTCAAGCTGCATCTCAAAACACTAAGCTAAGATCAGTTACAAATAATTTCCACAAATTCGCGAAGCCTCTGCTCAATTTGGAGACATCAGAACAATTTGATGGCAATTTGGTGGACATCAGAACGTTTCTGGTTTCACAATGAAATCCTTGTACTACTCCACAATTTTAAAATTAAGTCAGAGGACTAGCTTGGTAGTCTGATACTATTGAAATTCAGGGTATTACTTTAACCACCTACTTTGAAATGGAGAAATTTCACTTTTAGAAGATGGCATGCATAACTTCCTGGTTTTAAGGGGTCACAGCAGAATCAAAGCCTGTGCAACCAAACAGAAAGTACACATTTTCTAAGCTTAAACAGTACACACCCCAACTGGAGTCCTCATCTGTTTTTCAGAGCATAATCGTGAATGCAGGCTAAAATCCTAAGCTCCCATAGCAAATTCTGTGTAAAAACCAAAGAAAACAATATGATCAGAGCACGTTGTCTGCCTTCTAAGCAGACAACCCCCATCTGTTTCCTGCCGGACAGGACCCCAACCTCTAAGTAATGCCAGCGCTTAGCTCCACTCAGTTGTATCTGATTAACTTAATGCAGGAAGTCATTTCCAGATGGGACCCCAATTTAAATCCAAAAGCTATGCCACTGTTTGGCTCATCAGGGCTTCCACATCACATACAGCACACCCTAAGGGATGGCATCTTCTGCCAGGCAATACTTTCCTAATACCCTACTGAGGTAGACAGTGCTGTTACTCAGATTTTACACAGTAGAACTGCAAGGGTGTACGGGGAGGGGGGGGGGGACGGACCAAAAAAAGAGAGAAAAAAGAAACAAGCTCCTGAACTTTGTGCCCCACCTTTCTAAACTTGATGAAAATTTCACACTTGAGAAGGTTCTTTTAGAAGGATTTTTGTTTATTTTGCTTCCTCTATTTCTATGTGTCAGAGAGATTTTAAACAGTTAACGGATCTCCAGAGCAGACTTTTTATTTAAAAAAAAAAAAGCATCTGATGCACAAGAAACCCAGATTCCGTGAAGTCCACGTGTTAGATAGTTTGTTCCTAGTAATTTACAACATTGTGAGTTTTAGATTATTTTTGCGATGAAGCTGTTCCCAGCTGGCTCACATGCAGATCTCCAGCCCACTGAGTGAACCGCAGCACTCTTCCCTCACTCCTGAGCTTCTTCTCCAAACTGTCTAAAGGAAAAATGGGAAGTCTTGTAACAGTTAATGCAGCAGAGCAAGCTTCCATTGGGCATTACTAAAATTCTCTCAGAACTATATTAGCATTTGTGTTCTTATGAAAGCACTGAAAATATTTAAATCAATAGGCATGAATATTCACGAAGGAAAAAACAATAGAGGCAGTCCAGCTGCTGAAATTATCATTGGGGTGGGGGAATGGGAAAACAAGCTCTACATATTAAATTATGTTGCTCAGCATTAGTGACCCAAGGAAACATTAGCTCACTAAACATAAGCCAGACTGTGGCCTGTGTGTTCAAAAGAGGACAGCAATGTATATTGTATTGGGTGATGGAAGAGCAGCCATCCATCCAAAAAGCTTCCACCTTTCCGCATCCCCACCCACTCTCCTAACTGTCTGCACTCCTCGATCACCCCTAAACTGTGATACTCAAACTCACACCATGCCATAGAAAATGTAGGCTTCTGAGGTAAAAGGCAAATGGATCAGCTGAACTTCATCTCCTCCAGGGAATTTTTAAGAAGAATTACCCATAGTTATTACTATAAATTCACTCATAGTTCACTAAGTTACACTAAATTCAGCTGAGCCACCATTAGAGATATCAAGTGTTTAATACAGACCAGTCCATGTTGATTTTATTGCAACCGAGGAATATTCCATAAGTGAATACTGAAAATGGTGTTAGCAAACAGACACTGTCTAGTGGCTAGTATCACTAACCATGACCTATCAGAAATATTAGAGGAGTTATCCCTTCTCTACCATAGATAATTCCTTTAAGAGCACTGTCATATAGAACCAGCAATGGATTGTACAGAAAGTAAGAAATATTGGTTTACTAATCCTACTGGTTGAAGAAATTTATGTGACAAGAGAACACCAATGAACACTACAGTAAAAGCCTGTTTCCTAGATGACGTTTTGACAAAGAATAGGCAGGCTGCGCAACAAGAAATAAGTGTTTTAAACCTTCACATGAGCACTTCAGAGCTGTACTCCTGCCATATGATTTTGAAAATGCATAGGCCCTCACTGTAGGGTCCCAATTTTTTAAAAGTTAAGATTATGTAAAGGATTCATAAGGATTATAAGCATGCAACTGGTATGAGTAGTATGATTACAACAGTTAAAGTCCATCTGTTAAATATGCAAACAAGCATCCTTGCACTTTCCCCTGTGCTGTACAATACATTTGCCTTCCAAAAACATCTGAACGGTACCTCATTGTAGTCCTTCAAATCCCTCCTTCTTAAATTTCATTTTGTCACAACAGCTACAGACAAGTTGAAAAGATTAAGCTTTCAGTGTTTGACCCAGAGATCCTTTTGTGTTAACCAATACCATCTTGTTTTCATGCATCCTCCATCTGCGTGCCTGTTTTATACTTGGACTGTAAGCAGATGCGTCATGCTCCGCAAGCAGGAATGGCTAGCTGTTACAATACAAGCAGAAATAGCATTATTACTATTATTAATATAATAATAACCATGCCATATGAGGTTAGTTTCCCTACTGAGACAACCTTAGAAAAAGAATTCGTCTCTGTACTTCAGAAACTACACAACCATTTCATGAGCATACCCTCACAAGAGAAATATGAATCATTCAGAGACGCACATGGTGTATATGAATGCCACATTCTTGCATTTGGATTCCTGATTCATCTGACAGATGTGAGAAAATTCATGAAGTTAAACAAGTCCCAAGTGATTGCACGTGTGTGGATGCTGAAAAGCACAAGTTATTCCACCTACTTTGGCACTAAAAGTACTGAGATTTTTTTCCTTCTGGTCAACTGTTCGTTGTGGTATAGGTACCGTTGTGCGTTATTAGCAATTCCACCTCTCTTTTCACATCCATTAAGAAGATTTTACAGACCTTATAATAATCAAGAGTGGTGGCAGCTTACACTCTCATATTTAATCCAACCTCTCAAGCTTTGAAACCCTTTAAAAACAAATTAAAACCTCCCAGCAGGCATCTGAGGTAACATGGATGACATAAGGTTGTGGAGAACCTTTTTTAAAATAAAATACCGTAACAGAACCACTGAAATGTGAGACAGATGCCAAAGTCATATGTTAAGTGCACACATATATATATTTTGCCACCTTCGCATGGTACTCATTACAGCTGTGATATCAAAGAACACATGGACCTATCCTCCTAACTTAAGTTTTTACTCCCATACGATCTACTGATATCAATAGACCAACTATTCCTGATGTTTCTCTGGGCCAGAACTTGACAAAAGCCTCACTGAGCTCCCTGGAAGCCGTCTTGCTGAGCATCCTGAGCTTTAGGCAGGGTGCTTATGGACTCTGTGATGAAAATTCAAGACAGTTGTGTGGGGCAGGCTAGATTTCACAGACTTCATGTGCATCTCCTGACCCCTCTTCAACTGTGTCAGGGTTGTTCTCTACAAAGTTCACAAGCATGGCACTCATGCTGCGCAAACAAGCAATTTGTTTTCAGTTAATGATCCTCACCATCAAACACACAATGGAACTCAATTTCATATTTTATTGCTTTTTTCTTGCCCTCCCTCCCTCCTGCTGTTTATTATCAGCAAATGTGACCTCCATCATATAGACTGCAAGATCTGTGGCCCAGCTACAGTCTTGATGCATTTGTACAGCACCTTGCATAGTGTGGTTTTGATCCCAATTTGGGACTCTCACCCTGTGAATACTTTTTGTAGTGTTGCTTTCTTTGGAATTCACAAGCATATAACTCATGGCTTAAAATTAAATAAATCAAATCTATGATTAAACATCACAATGAGTTATAAGTGTATACAGTCAATGCCTCTACCTCTGATCCACAGGTGGTTCCTTCCCCCACAGGCTCTCTGCATCTCCTTCTCACTACATTCAGATTGCTGAGGATATATTTCAAGTAACTATTTTTAAGAAGTAAATTTTGCACTTGTAAAGGTATACAGACACAATAGCTATCATATGCTTTACGAAATGTGTCCAGTATTAAGCTTCCAGAGGCACGTTAATTCTTTAAGATGAAGCAAAGCATACGATGTTGACAAAAAGTTATGCAGTGTTTACCTGAGGTATTCCTTAAATTAGTCACTTCTAATTTCTTAGTACATAGTATGGGCTATTGTCCTTCATTTACAGGGTATGTATGCAATCCTGTGAAGGATTTGTTGTTTCCTCCTGACTCTGACATTTGTTTCATGAGTAACCACATAAAAGTTACAAATTTATCCAGGCATCCATTTCCCCCATCTGTAAATTTGGCTAACAGTGGTTTACAAAACCATATGATGCTGTAATTCATTACTGAAGCTGTAAGCTGCTTGGGGCAGGGAATGCTATTTCATTTTGCATTTATACCACAGCCAAGGAGGCAGATCTACCAAGGGAATGCCTAGGGAAGCTGTAAGCCACCTCCTCCTCCCAGTCCATTAGCCAGCAGCACTCACGTCCCTGCCAAATCCCACAGACCACTGACAGCCTGCTGAGGCTGGGCAGCTTGACACTGTACTGCTTAAAAGCCACACAAATAGCACCATCAGCATTTCGGAAAAGGATGCTGTGATCCTCCAACAGTGGACACCAATTACAAAATAATTCTTTTCTATTAAAAAAATGTAAAATGCAGTAATTTTTCGTGCTGTGTGAGTCTAACAGATGGGCGATACAAAGCATGAGAGAGAGATCAGTTCTATTTCAGCATCCACCATTTAAAGCAGGAGCTTGCCACTTAGTAAAAGCAACTGCAAGGAAAATGTCTCTCACTGGAGGTCACTGTGCTCTCTGAAAGGTATGGTGGTTGATTCAACATGATGTACATCCATCCAATACCCAGATAGCATGTCACATTATTTTAAGGAATATGATCAGACTTTCTCAGCCAGTTGGATTTGCTGGTTCAGCAGTCTTACAACTGAAAACAGGGATGAAATACTTTTAATGCCTGCTTTTAAATTATAAAGCTACAAAGAGGCTGAATCTTGATTAAGAGACAGGCAGGCAGTTGCACCTTGAATGACTAGTCTGATGCTCAATTTCCTATCATCCTGCTCAGTGAACCAGTAAGGTGAATGTAATCAAAAAAGGTGTCTTGCATGGAGAGTTTACAACATGATAATTGTAGGAAATGAATACAAATTAAAGCTTTTAAAAGACAGATCCACTGCAGGTCATTGTAGCCAACATGCTGCTAGAGATTTTCTACAAACAGGAATATCCACCACAAGATGAAAGAGTGGGGTCTAAATCTTTCAGATTTAAAAAAAAGGAAAACCAAAAAACAAACACACGTACCCACAACAAAGCACAAACACACACACACAGAGTGCATCAAAATCACCACAGAGGTTAACTAAATGGTTTTACAGTTTGGCCCCAGTTCTGATCTCATTACACATTTTAACTCAGCTTGACTGATTTCACTTTGCTTTTCCAAATTTACAGCAGTATTTTCAGGAGGAGAAAGATGTCATTTAAAAACTGGTGGCCCAGGTACTCTGGGAATGTTCACCTGCCATGGCTCAGCCAAAACAGAGGTAGTTCATCAGCAAGTAGTTTCAAAAAAATTTAGGTTTTATTTTTAGAAAACTTATATGGTTTTGGATTCAAAGATATTTTAGCAAAGCCACCCTTCATCTTACTATAGCAGCCCTCATTAATCACTATTACAGAATCATAAAGATAAAGTCATTATATTACTTATTGAGTGAAAGCTTCAAGGAAAAAAAATAATTCTCCCTTTCCATCTGGCAACTTCAGAGGCAAATATTTTTTACTTAAATACTTTTCTTTAAAAAAAAAAAAAAAAGGATTGCTCTAGATTCAGAATAAAGCCAAATTACTTCCTGTAAAGTATAAATATAAATTGTATAAAGCTCAGCTTAGACTAAGAAATAAGATTTTCCAGGTTTCTATTTTGGATTTTTACACTACAAATTGTGCTGCATCTTCCCTGTGGCTCTATTTTAAGAGACATGGTAGAAATTAAGTCTCAGTAAAACAAAGGGTGCAATCAGGGAAGCAATAAATGAGCACTCTGGGAAGACATAAGCAGGTGAGAATCAGTTTGAGAGATTGATATGATGAACAGATCAGGAGTGAGAATTTTTAAACCGTTTGGACCAGGCAATTAACACGGGACTTGTGACAAGAAAAGCATGTGTAATAACATATTACTGACCCCTTGATGAATTCATTCAATTGTAAACTAGCTGAACAAATGAACTTTAATCTTATTTGTCTTTTTTTTTTTTTTAGTAGGAGTAGCTGAGTAAGTAACACCACCAAATTATTCTCAAATCTCACACAGGGTTTTCAGAACAAGCTTCCAGATTGCTAAACTTAAGGTCCACATGGACTGCAGCCCCATTGGGCAAGTTCTGCCCTCGCTGCTGAGCCACACCAGCCCACCTCACCCCATGGATCCCACAAGTGCTCTACAGCTCCTGCGGGACTACCCAAGCATCACCTGTTCAACAGGGTCTGTGTACCGCTGTCCCAGTACAACTCATAAAAAGATGAAATATGGCATTCCTGAAAATAGATGATTATAAAGTATAGGATTTTTGCTCCTGAAATCAGATAAGTACAGCAAAATTACTGAAGTGTTTCATTATCTTAATAGTTCATTTTGTTTTGATTTTTATTGGGTGACAGTGGGAGAAGGCCAGGAAAGCAGGATTAAGTACATTACTTGCAGGCATCAGCTTGAAAGCATGAGTGTAACTAATACCGTGGCATCTACATCAGCTTACACAAAGATGAAACAAGGCATGTTATGAAAATGAAGTGGTAATTCTACAATTTAATTTTCTGAAGACAGCCTTCAGCTCTTGGGCTAAAGACCCTCCTTTTTTTACCCCAGCCACGGAGTTTGTTTTATTGCAAAATTTAACTTGCTGCCCCTTTGTTTGGAGCCCTATTAAAATCAGCTCTGGATCTAGTACCTGACACATACCAGAGAACTACTGGCAAAGTACTACAGGCCACTTTTGATGTTTCTGCAACCAGACCAAGCCCTGCGGCCACACCACCTTTTTTCAAGAAAGGCAATTCCTCTACAGCTAGAGGACCTTTTCCTCTCTGCCTTCCCAAGACAGAAACCCCTCCTTCTCCAGAGGAACAGACCTCTCCATGCCACTGCTGCCAGTGCTGGGTCAAGTCAGGTTTGCAGTGGAAGCAGGGTCCAACTTCTGAGAAGCTGGCCCTCGATACAAGACCTGCTGCTGCCTCTGAAGTCTGATGAACAGGAGAATACCAAGCAAGTTGGCAACTTATGAGAAACATTTTTTAGTGAAAGGTTGCCAATTTCTCAGCTATTCCCCCAGGAAAATACAACTAACTCATATGTAATGAGAGCACTTATACACATTCAATTTAGTTACAGCTTGTATGCAAGCTCCTACCATCCCTGTCCCCCTGTCCCAGACTGTTGACTTGCACGGAACAAAAGACTGACCCTAGAATACTTTTCCGAATTAGCGTTCCATGACTAATGCAAAAATTAAGGGAGATAATTGTGTTAGCTATACTTCTGGGGAAAAGCTTTTATGAGCTAGGTCTGACAAAGTGAGTGAAAATCCCAAATGTCCAACTGCTCTAAGAACTTAAGAAAAAAGGGGAGAGAGGGAAGAGAAAAGAAAGGAAAAAAAAGAGAAGATGCTGGGAAGGTGTTGCGACTCTGGTTTCAGAGAAGGGAGGGTGGAAAGACCTTTTGTCCTCATCCCTGGGCCTCACCCTTCTCTACTTTGCACTACTCATATTCTCTTTGGAGTAAAAGGGGAACAGCAGAGCTGTTCTGCATTAATGTGGCCTAGAAAGTTCACCCCATCCCACATGGCATCATCTTCTACAATGATGGGAAAATCCCTTCCCCTTCCTCCCAATGACCAGCATTTCTGTATTAAAACATGAAGCATGCATTATATCTGTTGAATCAAGTTCTTGTAGCTTAAATCACTTTCCATCAATTGAACCACGATAACTACCTGTTGGTATCTTTGCCCCCCAGCTCATGCAATGTAATGTAGCTTGGCTTAACCAAGCCAAAATTACTTTGTACTTGTCACGTACTAAGACACAAGCACAGCTAGGACTGTGACCCAGAAATAATATGCAGATCCTCAATTCCTCATAATTTGATTATACTACTTCACCAAGGGTACCTGCTCTTCCCACTGTAAGTCACCATCAGCTCTCCTAAAACCAGAGAAGCTACTCATGTCCTAAAGACAGGAAATGGGTTATATGAACTCAGAGAAGCTCAAGAATAACAACTTTGCTGAGATTTGTGGGTTGAAAAGTTCTTTAAAGTTGAGGGTTTGGGGAAAAAGGTTTGTTTCTCAAATCAGTGGCAATTAAAAATGCTATTAGCCGATAACTTAAAATTGACAGATCATCTTAAAGAGCTAAAAATTATTTTCAACCATAAAGTTCTTGTTTTCTCAAGTAACCAATAAGAACAGATCAGACAGAATGAGAAGAAAGGATTCAGGATTTAATCTACATTGGACCACAATCAGCAAGATGACCAATAGTCAGATCGACTCAGAGTGACTTCAGAACAAAAACTTTTCCCTTGGTAGAAAAAAAACAGGCTAGGAATTATTGTGGATCTGTGATAAGGCAAGACTGCTGGTTTTTTGTTTGTTTTAAGATAAATCAGTATTTAACAAATTCTATATTACTTTTTTTTTTTTTTTAAGTAACCCAAGTAGCAAAGAATGGACTTTCTTTTGGTGTTCTATCAACTAAATTGATGGCAGGTCCCATTATGATTTCTTCTCACAGCTTTACTCTGGAAAGGAGCTCTTGCAATTCCTGTTCCCAACACATTTATTTCTCCTTGCTAGTACCAAATATTTTTGGGCCTTTTAGAGATCAACAAAAGCAGAATATTTATGTTAAGATGCTACTTGAGATTGAAAGTCACAAAGAAGAGACTTGCAGCTGCTCACTTTACAAAAGGCAAACCAGCTTACCCTCATCTGCAGTTCTGCTGTAAAACTGCTTGTAAAGCAAGTCACCTTGGTTGAGATCAAAAGGGATGGAGAAGATGCAGTTTTGTGAAAAGACTGGTTAGCAATCATAGGTAGGACATGCAACATATGGTTAATTCAAAAGAGTTCAAATAACATCTCATCCACACTCAAATACTTCATGAACTGCAGAAAATAGCTATATTAGACAAATTCAGTACTTGCACACAGCAGAAATAGGTAATTGAATCAATAGCACAGATCTCTCTAGAAAAGATCAATATAATTTAATGCAGAGGAAAAAAAGACAAAACTTGTGTAAGAAAACTAGGTGAGGTGGTAGGTATCAGTACTAGGACTTCATCCTCAGCTGTCAGATTTAAGAACAGCAACTAGTCCAGAAAGTACAGAAGAGGTTATATTTGAGGCCTCCCTACCTGAGAGGCAGTAGAGAAAAATACAAAAATGTTCCCCATATGTGTGAGAAAGGACTACTGTCTACTGTAAAATGGGGCAGAGCTGCTGCTTTGCTTCCTTCCCCTTCAAGCACATGGGGAAGTCAAGTTCTTCCCCAAGACTGAAAATTAGTACTGATGAAGAAACTTTACAGCAAAGTGGTTGTGACTCTTGCTGTCCCTGCTGGCAAGAGGCATGATCAGCCTTTGCTCTTTGCAACGGACTTTACTATGCAATGCTACAAAATGGGGTGGATGTCTTCTCCATCTCAATTCCAGGTGTATTTCTGTAATAACACATGCTGATTTGCAGGTTATGACTTTTTTTCATGGCTAGTGAATTTGCAGAGACTATTTGTGTTGTATTTGCTTCAACAACATCATACCTGATTTTGAACATAATAATTGCATTGGCCTCTGTAGGATTGATTCAAGAAAGTATTTAATGATGTTCTTAAGTCCATCCTTTAGAACAACACTGAATTAGGTGCTTAGCCTTAACTGTGAAAGACATTTTCTAAAAACCACGGATTTATTAGTAGAATAATTCACTGTTCGTTCTGTCTCTTGCTCTGGAAGGAACAGATAAGTTTCCACGAATGCCATGTGCTTGTGCAGTGATGCCAAGGCATGAATGAGAGACACAGTAGGAGTAGGAGTGTCCACAAAGCATCAAGCTTGTAGTAAGTAAGCTGCTCCACATCTAGAAGCAGTACTATGCTGTGACGTCTACACTGTAAGTCATTGGCATCTCCTTTTCTCTAGAGAGGAAAGAGGCTCTAGGCATTGAAAAGGAAAACACTATATATATTAGCTACTCTGCACTCAATTAACAGATGTTTTTTGTCTGTCTTGGTTTTTTTTTTTTTGTCTTCTCTTTTTTTAAACAGAAAAGCTGCAAGCCATACGTGTGAAAATATGGCATATGTTTCACCACATCAGCAAAGCACTGCCCTTTAGACTGACAAGCTTCATTAACAGACAGGGCTCATTAGCCTTGGAAGGTCAGTTGTATTTTGTTATACCCCTTTTGAGGGCTGTCACACTGCTCTGAGCCAAGATTTAAGTTTGGTTACTCCTAGCAGGACATTACACTGTGTGGGCACATACCAAAACCCCTGAATACAGAGCATACAATTACTGCTTTTGCAGGAAACTTATGACAAGTCCCTTTCTTGATGGCAACTCTAGAATAATTGCCACAACATATTATTAGTGATGTAAGTAGAAGAGATCACCAATTTCCCCCCCCAGGAAGTAACATTCAGAGAAGCAAATGGATTTTGAAGAGTCATGCCATCTAAATTGCACATATATATGCATGCATGTTCTCTGCTCTTAGAGGTAGCAAAAATAAAGTTTCACATTTAGAAAAGAAACAATCCTCTGTACAACCAACCGCAAAGCCAGATCTTCAAAGCCTCTCAAACCTTTCCTGAAATTCTTCATTTGCATTTTTAAAAAAAATAAAATTGAGCACATGGCGAACCAATATTTTTATGTAGACATCAGGAATATCTCAAAGCACAGGGTTTTCCAAAGCACTTGTACCAGATCTGCATATAAATTCCTAGCTGCTGGGTAAGTATCACCCTGGCTGAATTTTTGCACTGAACGTCCATTTGGAATCACCTCTATTTCTCTCTTAAAGAAGAGAGAGACAGATCAACATAATGTAGTCCTGTTGTTATCTTATTGGTGTTTCTCAGATTCATAAGGATGGGATCACATTGCAAACTAGGTATCCAAAGTCCCACCGAAAACTTTTCTGATTTTTCTGGCCAAGGGGTTGGGGACAGTGTATTAGAAGTCTCAGAGCTTCTCAAAAGAAATCAGAGCTTCTTTGGATTCAAGATTAACATGGAGTCCCTTATCCACTTTGGCTGTATATACAGCAGCCATCAGCATAAATAGAAAGCAGTTATGACAACATTTGTAGCCACAAAACCAAGTGTCTGCATTAAAGTATAAAGTAATAAAGCCTTTTAAAGCTGCTGGAGTCCCAGCACCTAGAATTTTGTACATAAATGCCTACCAAGTATTGCAGAAGCATGCCTCCCCTCTGCTTCCTGCTCTCTACACCAAAAAGCTCTCTACGTAGGCCAGACTCAAACTTCATATTCAACATTTTTAAAAAATTTTCTCTCAGATCTACCCTAATTTACATCAGTCAGGGATCCAGCACTTTGAAACCATGACTCCACAGCAAAGAAAGAGAACAACAAGGATGTCCCTCTGATTGATGCTGGCCACTACCTTACAGGAAGAAATCTCACCACTCCTCTTCCCCCAGGATCAAGCCATTTCACAATACTCCCAGACTCTGCTCTGCACTATGAAAGACTGTGTTTCTCCAGCAGAGCCAGCTCCCTCACCTTCAACTGCAGAGTCACAGCCATACAGTAGTCTTAAAGAAGTCATCATTAAAACAGGAACTGCAAATCTATGCTGTTCTACTTCAGCATGTGGATTTGTTCGCCTGTTTAAAAAAAAAAAAAGTGCTTAGGAAGGGTAATGAGAAACATCTTTGTCATCATAATGTACTTCTTGCTCCTCAGCTGCCACAAATCAGCATTGCTCCACTAACTTGCGTTTGACCTGCTTTGACTTATACCACCTGTAGATCTCACTCTTGGTGCTGAATGTAAACTCATGTCTAGAGGCCAAATGCTCAGCTGGATTATATCAGCACAGTCCCTTCTTTGAAGTGCATGAAGCACATGGATTTACAGCAGCTGTAGGTCTAGTCTTAAATTGTTTGAGTTTTTAACTTTGAGTAACTTGACAGGTATAAAGAGTGGTAAAATTGGCAAGGATATAGTTTGTAAAGCTACATATTTGACTGCATATTAGTCTCTGATTATTATGCTCTGAGGTACATATACATAAATATAATATGAACAAATTTCCATTGATAGTCCATCAAAACGTTTTTCTGTATAAAGGCCAATGTGGTAAAAGAAATCATACAAAAGCCAATGTTTGTTTGTGCCTAGAATTTAGTTTCAGAATTCACTCTCCTGTTTCTGCTGGGATTTTTTTCAAGGCACTTAGCATTTGTGGAATGGACCCAAAAGATGCACATTTCGTTGCTGTAATCCAGTCAATGTTTGTCTAGCTAGAGCCAAGTTTACTGACATACTTTCAGCTTAGAAGGTCTGTTTTATTTATTAAAGCCAAAATTGTCAAGCTTGGCAGCCTAAAGTCAAGCACCAAATTCTATATTTAGGCATTTATATAAGTGGCCTACTTTTCACAGGCAGTGAAGACCTGTAAACTTCAAAAGAAGTCAGCACCCAACATCTCTGAAAATCAGGTCACTTACTTAGCTGCATAGATATGCAATTACCCACATTTGAAGGAAACATGCCTTTGTTTGTACAGCTTAGGTATATAAAGTGGCACAGTGTGCCCTATGAAAAACACTTTGAACACACCTTTTGAGAATTGTAATTCCTTCTGCAAGTCCTCTCACAAAAGCAATAACGTTCTCATTAAATGTATCATTGATTCCTTTCATCTAGATTGAATACGATCTGACTAGTGAATAGACTAATAACATGTTGAAAAGACCCCAGTGTTTTGACTCACTTTCTTCTCATTTAAACATTGTATAAATCTCAGGCATTGTCTCTGTGGTGGTTGTCCAGAGCTGGTTGCGTGGCTGAACAGATCATCTTCATTTGATTTGTACAATAACACATTCATTGCAGTGCTGAGATCTGCTTAAGGTATATTGATTACCAAATGACCTTCTATAGTTCCTATGTCCCATGCTACCAAAACATCTAGTCAAAATCTTTAAAGGTGAGCAGAAATGTCAGTTAGAAAAGCTTTCATTTATTATCAGCCTAGGACTGAGATAAGGATGCTATTGCTAGGATCAGAGCTGCAATATGCTTGCAGCTGCTCCACTCATCACTAAGCCCCTGGTCATGAGAGACAAGCTCCTCCTCTCACTGGTCCTAACACATCCCTAATCAATTTAGTTGCAGTACAGCTGTTTGCAAGAAACAGAAGTGGCTCAGCAGGACTTGCACTGAAGGTATTCCAAAGATGCTCTACAACTGCAGCAAGGATTTCATAAGTTCATTGTGTGGGGCTGAACACCTGGGCTGCTGAAGGGAGCTAAGCAGGCAATAGCAAGAACTTCATCTAGAATAACAATTCCTGATGTCAATTGTATGAGGTTTAACAAGGCCAAGTGCAAGGTCCTGCACTTGGGTCACAGCAACCCCATGCAATGCTACAGGCTTGGGGAAGAGTGGCTGGAAAGCTGCCAGGCAGAAAAGGACCTGGGGGTGTTGGTTGACAGCCGGCTGAATATGAGCCAGCAGTGTGCCCAGGTGGCCAAGAAAGCCAATGGCATCCTGGCTTGTATCAAAAATAGTGTGGCCAGCAGGACTAGGGAAGTGATCGTGCCCCTGTACTCGGCACTGGTGAGGCCGCACCTCAAATACTGTGTTCAGTTTTGGGCCCCCCACTACAAGAAAGACACTGAGGGGCTGGAGCGTGTCCAGAGAAGGGCAACAAAACTGGTGAAGGGTCTAGAGCAGAAGTCTTATGAGGAGCATCTGAGGGAACTGGGGGTGTTTAGCCTGGAGAAAAGGAGGCTGAGGGGAGACCTTATTGCTCTCTACAACTACCTGAAAGGAGGTTGTAGAGAGGTGGGGATCGGTCTCTTCTCCCAGGTAACAAGTGACAGGACAAGAGGAAATGGCCTCCAGTTGTGCCAGGGGAGGTTTAGATTGGATATTGGGAAATTTTCCTTCACTGAAAGGGTTATCAAGCATTGGTACAGGCTGCCCAGGGAAGTGGTTGAGTCACCATCCCTGGAGGTATTTAAAAGACGTTTGGATGAGGTGCTTAGGGACATGGTGTAGTGGTGGTCTTGGTAGTGTTAGGTTTATGGTTGGACTCGATGATCTTAAAGGTCTTTTCCAACCTATACGATTCTGTGATTCTGTGAACACTAGCTGTCCTTTGCACTTTGGACAGATAGCAGTCTTTGGATCATAAGCAATGTTATCTTGGTTTTGCAATTCTGGAACCAAAACTAACAAACATGTGACACCTAAGAAGTGACCTATTTAAGGTTACTTTGCTCTTCTTCCAATAATGTAAGCAAATATGCTAGCATGTAGCATCCACTCTAATGTATGAAGTGTGAGGAACTACACAAAAGAAGGTATCTACAATCTTCTTGGCATAAGCCTATAGGAAGAATTATTCTGATGACATTTTCTATATTCTAGAGTACATATACTGGCTCCTTGGCAATGAACCCTTGAGATATGTACACACATATATACGATCCTGTGTTATTGTGGTCCCTGAGAATTCTCATCAGGAACCAGATTACATGCTTTATTATACCATTTTATTATGCTACACTGATTATACTACATGCCTGATAAAGGCCAAACAACAAGGCTCTGTCTCTGCAAAGATTTGACAGACAGAACTTCCCCACAATACCTGAACTATGGCAACCTTTCAAATGTAAAATTTAGCTGCATTCCAAATCATATAAACAGCACCATCTTTAACTGTAAAAGTATCCAGGTTTTGACTGGGATAGAGTTAATTTTCTTCCTAGTAGCTGGCATAGTGCTGTGTTTTGGATTTAGTATGAGAATAATGTTGATAACACACTGATGTTTTAGTTGTTGCTAAGTAGTGCTTACACTAGGCAAGGACTTTTCAGCTTCCCATGCTCTGCCAGGGGCACAAGAAGCTGGGAGGGGGCACAGCCAGGACAGCTGACCCAAACTGGCCAAAGGGCTATTCCATACCATATGACGTCATGCCCAGTATATAAACTGGGGGAGTTGGCCAGGGGGGCAGTGATCACTGCTCAGGGACGGGCTGGGCATCGGTCAGCGGGTGGTGAGCAATTGCATTGTGCATCACTTGTTTTGCACATTCTTTTATTATTATTATTATTATTATTATTATTATTATTATTATTATTATTATTTTATCTTGTTTTGCTGTCCTATTAAACTGTCTTTATCTCAACCCATGGGTTTTACTTTTTTTTTTCTGATTCTCTCCCCCATCTCACGGGGTTGAGGGGGAGGGTGAGCAAGCGGCTGCATGGTGCTTAGCTGCTGACTGGGGTTAAACCACAATAGTCCTATTTGGTGCCCAATGTGGGGCACGAAGGGTAGAGATAACAGATATGACCAAAGCATGTTAAAACAAAGTTGTTATAAGCATTCATTATATTAGTTTAGTAGTTGCTGGTCACAATGTTGATTTATTTGCTCTCAAAGTTGTTGTATTTGTTCTCAGAGTGGTGTTATGTAACACCTTACTTACTGTATATACTGTTTATCAGATTTACATGCTGTTTATCACCTCTGGGAGGTGGATTAAGGTTATTGCTTTGCTGTACTGTGTAACACTGGCTTGTGGAATGATAAAATTATTGGTTGTGAGACCAATCTGGTATTTGTACTTAGCATTGCTGTCACCTCTGTACTTCAGGAGCCATCTATCTATTTCTACCAGAAATCATTAATAATTACACTCTTTACTTTTTCTCCTCAGAGAGCAAACCTATGGGGGAGCATCTTCCTCCATCTTCCCCTTCTCCTTCAGGCTAATTACAATAGCTCTTGAGAATTTTTAATATCCTTGGGATGTTCAAACCAGCATGCTCCTATTGCTATGTCTCCTGAATGTGTGTCATGTCTTGCCTAGGGTTAAACAATTATTTAAGAATATTGTGGTTACTCCAAGCCAGGCAACAGGCACTGCAGCTGAACCAGGGAACCAACCTGTGCCGGTATTAGTCACCCCCATACACAAGACGAAATCTTGGAAATTAAAGTCAGATCGTTTAGTAAGGGATCAAGAAGCTTCTCGTAAGAGGGAGCAGGAGGAAGAAGCATACTGCCCCACCAGTGAGGAGGCAGACTACTCTAAAGCAGGGCCATCATGAGAACAGGAGGAGCAAGAGGAAGAATTCCCCACTTGCCCCTGAGGAAGAACTCAGTGGGAGGGTTCCTCCTCTTCCTTGGAGGGAGAGGAAGAACTCATAAACGAGACCGTAACCACCTGATCTCTATGCCCAAGTGAGCTGTGAGATACGCGAAAGGATTTCAGCCATCGTCCAGGAGCACTTTGTCACCTGCCTGCTCCAGTGCTGGGATAACGGGGCCAATAGCCTGGAGTTAGGGGGTAAGGACGCCAAACAGCTGGGATCCCTTTCTAGGGAAGGGGGTATTGACAAAATGATTGGAAAAGGGGCACAGGTCCTCAGCCTCTGGAGGTGACTCCTGTCAGGCATGAAGGAAAGGAATCCCTTCAAGGAAGATATTATATGTCGCCCAGGCAAGTGGACCACCATGGAGAGAGGTATCCAGTACCTGCAGGAATTAGCCATGCTGGAGGTGATTTATGATGACCTGGACAATGAGCAGTTATCCAAAGATCCAGATGAAGTCAGGTGCACATGACCCATGTGGCGGAAGTTGGTACGGAGCGCACCATCGTCGTATGCCAACTCATTGGCAGTAATGACCTGGAAAGACAGAGAGGGATAAACGGTGGATGAATTGGCTGGTCAACTCCAGCAATATAAGGAAAGTCTCTCTTCCTCCCTACAGGCCTGCATCTCAGCTGTGGAGAAACTGCCGGACATGCTAGCCAAGAAACTGCCCCGGGAGTTCCAGCAATTCAAAGAGGATATGTCCTGCTCCCCACCACCCTACTTAGTTGCTGACTGGGGTTAAACGACAACAAAAAGGGACTAAAACAATCCATTTTTTTTCCAAGACTGGAAGGTCCTGATTTTCTTTTTCTTACCATGAATTGATTGCATTGTTATGAGGTGAAGCAAAGAGGGAAAGCAATAATGTTTAACTGTTGATTCCCTGAAGTATGAGAGAGAAATTATAGGATTTCGGTCTTACAAAGAAACTCTCTTTTGGATGCTGTCCTTGCAGCATCTCTTTTTGCCTATTAACTGTATGGTAGTCCATCATGTAAACATTTGCAAATTATGAAGCACAAAAGATAAAATATTGTAAATAACAGTCTCAAGAAACAGCTAAAAGGCAGAGCATGCATGGACTGTTGCGTACTTACCACAGCAAAGAAGAACTTACGACTGACTTAATAGTGCATACAGTATATGCCCCCAAAAAGTTTACCTTACAGAAAAAGAGACCTGTTCAGCTGTAACCCCTTTGAGTTCCATCCAATTGTACTGAGCTGAGTATCTATACGTGGATTCTATACGTGGATAGAATACCATCTATACGTGGATAGATACCATCTATACGTAGTATCTATACGTATCTAAAAGGATTTGGCTTATGCCATTATTATTGCACTGACTGTTATTGAAGCTTTCTACTTTTATTGAAAGAGTGCGTTTCAAATTATAATCATTTTATTAAGCTATAATTTAATTGGCAGCCTCAGTTTGTAAGTAGCCCAAGACAGGAAAACTGGAGATATTAAAAGTCAGGGCTTAAATGCATTGGCAGAGAAGTATGGAAGGAGCTTATTTAAGGACCTGCCAAAGCCATATAGTCTTATAATTCAGTTTTATGAGTAAAGGGTATCAACTCCTACAAATTCTTAGAGATTCATTTCCCAAGGGCCAGGCCAAGATTTGGACACACACACAAATAATAATAGAAATTAAAGAGAAAAATGGCTTATAGCTCTTTTTTAGCCTCAGTATTTTCCTGGAAATATGGAAGTACAACCAGTCTGACATTCCCTATCCTAACCAAGCAAAGGAAATGGTAGTAGGATCTTAGGTCATTCAGATAGGGAAAAAAGGATACAGTATGGAAAATGCAGAGGATCACTGATTTTGTTCATCTTCTGTTAGAAAAAGTTTGGCATTTTGCAAGTATTTTGAATAGGAAGTTTCATAACTAATGATTCATACTTCTAGCATTTCCCTTGGCAGACTAATCAAGTGGTTAATATAGTACTTCTCAACCAGTAAGAAGTGACAGCCTGTAAGTCCAGTCAGTCAGTGAGGCAGGAAGTGCCACCTTGCACCCACAGCTAGGATCTATTCATTACAAGGAATAAAAAGTTCCTTAATTCACTGAAATTAATATGGAGTAAAATACTTGAGAGAATTTGGTACAATTCACTCTGCATTGAGAAAAGTGACCTTTTTAGTGCACTTGGTGTCTGAGCAAAATCCAGTGAAGTCAGAATAACCTTTCCACTGACTTAAATGGCATTATCCTCTTTTATCTGCCGCTAGACTTCAAAACTGCACTGACCTAATTGAGCTCAAAATTGGGTTCATAAGTGCAAACTTTCCTCAATCATTTTAATTATTTTTCCTCTGCTGTATCCATTGTGTCACATAAAAAATGTATTCAAACTTCTTCGGGGTGAATTGCATCATGGATGCAATGAAGAAAACAGAATGCCTGCAATGGAGAACTGTATCACTTTAAAAATAAAGCAATAACACACATTTCTTTGCTTGTTAGACTGTACCACTAGATTCCCACATTTCCAAATGACTTCAGAGTTTCACCACAACCTCAGCAATTACTCATATAATAGAACATTTGAAAAGGTAGATGGTTTTATTCAACCAAATGTCTCAATTTTTCTAGTCTCTCATGTATTTCCTGGCAAAATCACATTGGAATGGAAGAATAAAAGCCATGTTTTATTTGCCTTAGTGACATAAATGTTCTCAGTCAGAAGGTATAGGTACTTTTTAATGATATTATAACAATAAAATTAGACATATGTCACTTTTCCTGTTGTAATTGCTAATAAGGCATATCTGTGCCTATTGTTTGAAATACAATATGCCTTTGGTATTGACAGTATTTAGCTGGCACTTATGGAAAGATGTTAGCATGAAGAAATCTCCTGGATAGGTTGCAAGGCTGATTGCATGGATAATTCCACCATAAAATAACTACCTATCTGTCGGAGAGGATTTTTTTGCTATTTGTTGAGGCTTTAACATTTTAGCAGAACAACAGAGCTTTTTAGATACCTTGAAGAATCTACACAGCAGGTTATGTTAATAGGCAGCAATTTAATAATTCAAATTCATCTTCATTGAAAAAGAGATGTCCATGCATACAGAATGATATTACAAGAAGGTAGATATATGTATCTTGCATTCATGTATATAATTACAATACACACCACATAAGTTCTGTTGTCCATTTGCCTTTCTGATAGCACGTGGTGCCTTACTCAAGCTGTGAAGTGTTTTTACTGGAAAGGAAAGCCTAACTTTATTCATTTTTTCTTCACCCATTCTACTTCCTGACTGTCTATGGGAAATCCACTGATACAATTCACCACAATTAGTGTAGAGTTATTCCCCCCAAAGATCACGATATTATCTAGAAGAAAGCCAAAGACAGTAAAATCCTGCCAAGCTCAAGGAAGTTATTGTCCAGTTGACAGCTGCATCCACTGCTAACAGATATTGCATAACCACTACTGGACAACCTTATCAGACTTGATGAAGGTGTATAACTTAATGAAGTCCAACAAGAATAAGCTGCCTGGAAACTCTTATAGCTACAGCTATAAGAAAAAGCTTTGGACAAAGAAACTGCCTCATCAGGCTTCTTAAAATGCCATGAAAGGCAAAATCACAGGCTAGAGAGAAGGGTGTTGAAAAGTTGGCAAATTATGTTGAATTAAATATTGTTAGTTTGGGAGGAAGAGGAAGTAAGAGCAGTTATCTCTAGTGAATGCATTGTCAATAGATGCAAAAAACTGAAGGGAATGTCTTGTTAAAATTACAGGAGGTGGAGGCTATCACTTCATCTCCCTTTTAATGGAAATGCCTCATAAATAGACTTTTCCCTCAAACAGACTTTCCTCAGTAATTGAGTAAATAATCCATGAGCTTTTTAATCCAACTTTTTGCCCATAGAGTGCTGAGCACATTCTCCAAGCTCAATGCATAACAAATTATGGTAGCCTCAAGATAAGCAAGTGCAATTACTTTATCGGTGTAGTATTAGAAAAGTGTCAAAAGGACTATTCACACACAGAGTGTGCTATGCAGTTCTTTGGAGTGACATATTTTTATTTCAAAGAAAAAAATAATAATCCAATAGATTATTAGTTCCATCATCCTTTCTTCCTGTCTCTCTAATCCCACATACACTCATCAAAACATACACCTCAGAATATGGCAATTGCCCTTGGAAAGTTCTGATTTAGAAATCATTTGTCTTTCAGGTAGTGGGAACTAAAAAAATATTTTAATTTCTGTCTCTTTTAAAATCAATTTTTTCTCTTGAGAATGGTGCTGCAGTGTATAAAGAAATCTTTCATAACACTGAGATAGTTATGAACTCCATTTGGTATTAAACAACCTAGTAGTCATGTCTGAGAAGAGATGTGCTGAATAGTTGTGGCATATCCCTGACAAATCATGTTTTTATCCAGCTCCGTCTGAAAGAAAAGTAGACAAAGTAGATCATGAAATTCTTTCTCTTAGACCAAAAACTGTATAAAATACCAGCTGTCAAGGTCAAAGAAGTTCTTTCTTCACATGGTGTCAATAGCCCAATCTTTAAAAAATCAAGGTAAAGGATGGCTCCACATTCCCTATGAAAGCACACAGGTATTGGCCTGATTTAATAGGCGTCGATGGTAATTCTGTTTTTATGAAAGTCAGGATGCTCTTTTATGATTTTCTAAACATATAATTCCATCCTGATTTCATTAATTCTCAGCTGTGGTTTTTGGGGCAGTTTGTTTTATGTTATAGCCTATTGAGGTAAATTGTTATTCTGGATATCTTGTTAAATTCTAGATTCCAGATACTATGCCCCTGTATACAAAAGAAAACTTCATATATTAATGACTTACAAAATAGAAAACAACGGACTGTGTTCTCTTAAAGGTTCAGCATCTGTGGGGAAATACCTTTTGGTCATCTCTTAAAATAAGATACTGCCATCTTCAAGTATATTAGTAGACATACGATGATAGATAAAATTAAAAGGCTTTGAAATAATAGAACATGGTAAACTTCACCTTCTGCCTAGTAAAGGTCATTTTTAAAACAGTTTTCAGAAACATATATATTTATGCCAACGCTATTGCAATAGCATCTCACTTCACCCTTTGCCAAACTACTTAGTTTGATCATGGTATGGAAACACACACTCTACATTATAGCTTATATGACTGAACATACAGCTTAACAGTGTACAGTGATATTCCTGTATAGAGTAAATGAAAAGAGCCACAGCAGATATTTTTAAAACTTTCCACTTCTCTTTAAAACCAATTCAACACTAGGGTAGTCATTATCCACTTTGGGAACTAACAGCACAAACATATCTGTAAATATTGGTAGGAACAGTACAAGAGAGACATGGACATACTGGAGAGAGTCCAATGAAGGGCCACAAAGATGATGAAGGGGCAGGAGCATCTCCCATATAAGGAGAGGCTGAAAGAGCTGCGACTGTTCAGCCTGGTGTAGAGAAGGCTCAGGGGGATCTCATGAATATGTATAGATACCTAAAGGCTGTAAAGAAGATGGAGCCAGTCTCTTTTCAGTGGTGCCCAGTGATGGGGCAAGAGGCAATGGGCACAAAGTGAAACACAGGAGGCTCCGTCTGAACATCAGAATACACTTTTTTACTGTGAGGGTGACCAAGCATTGGCACAGGTTGCCCAGGGAGGTTGTAGAGTCTCCATGCTTGGAGATATTCAGAAGCCATCTGGACAAGGTCCTGGGAAGCCTGCTCTAGGTGGCCCTGCTTGAGCAGCGGGGTTGGACCAGATGACCTCCAGAGGTCCCTGCCAACCTCAACCATTTTGAATAGCTGAGCAATATAAGTTATCCTCACTAACAAGTGCTCTCACATCTCACTTGCACTTTTTCTCTGAAACTATCTAAAGAGGGAAGGCTGAGAGAAGAGATATCCTGTAAAATGTCACTCCTGCTACTGCCTTACTTTCTATGCTGATTTGTACTGGTTCTTTTTTAAAAAGCAAGTCTGATTACCTTCTTCTCCTTCCAAAGCACCATACAACACAGCAAAATTAAGGAGACAGAGGTGGTGGGTGTAACTCATGCATAACCTGCCAATTCATTCTGCTGCTTCTCAGTTAAGACAAGGCTAACCCGCTCCTTGTGTTCTGAAGGCCCCCCAAATAGCAAGAGGGGAAAGATACATAAATGGTGGAGTGATTCCATACCTAGTCTGTATCCCCTCAGAACAATGAAATTATAAGAGGGCTATATTTTGCATCATGTCTTGAAGTCAATAATGACCAGCAAATGTGTAATAAGCCTTGTGAAAACAGCTTAAGTGTTGCACTGAGGATGCTCCAATGCAGGACATTTCATTTTATACCTAATAACTGTTAGGGTTGGGGAGGGGGAGCAGTTTGTTTATTTTGTTTTTCCTGATTTCTACAGCTAACTCCAGTTAACAGACCTGTCCACGATACTTGTATGCCAAAACAAAATGCAAACCATCAAAGCCACGTCACCCTTCCCAGGATACAACACTGCGATTTGGGAAAAATAAATAGTTCTCTGCAATTTCTGGAGTCCCTTCTGAAATTATTATCAGTGACTTTAAGCTGTTTATTAGTGTCAGTGTCAGGTTCCAAATCTGTGAAGGCAGACATATCAATCACATATAGCAATGATGACAGTAGCTGCAAATCAGGGGAAAGTGCATTAACTGCCAAGGCCTCCCACACATGGAAAAACATTTAACAAAGACAGCTGATTAACTCATTCTCACACAGTCATTTATACTCCACTGCTGACTGCATTTCAAGAGTAATTTCCATTACTATAATAAGCATACTATAGGACTTGCTAATAGGAACAGTTCACAGTCTCCTTGCAACATTATCATATTAAACACAAAAGGCAAGGAAGAAGTTCTGCAGAACATTCCAGGATCCCTTAGAAAATCTGTAGCAACAGTCATGACAAACTTTCAGAGGTATCCAAACCATGGGCACACCCTGTCTGCAGACACCTCATTATGGCCATTGACATAGGTCGTCAGAGTCCGCTCCTTGTTCCCCAACTAGTTCCTTTACCACATTTAACCTCTGCATGAATATCCTAATTCACAGTGTGGGATCCCTCCCCTGGCCCTTTTGCAGCTTGCTTTTCTATTATTCCTTCTCTGAGGCAAGAACATACACTAGGTTGTTTTGACTGTGAAGGTATTAGTCTCTATGTTTTTAACTTCCTTCTTCCAATGAATGAATGTCTGCACAGGGATTTCTAAGGGTTTATTTTATTAGTCACGCATTATATTTATATCATTCTATGGCTCTTCCTGTGGTTTTCATACACTACAGTTTAAAGTATTCAGAAAAATAGATGAACAGTTGGGAAAAATTATGCAATTTTCTGTCCGGTCTTTCTGTTGGAACACTGCCTGCTTTTTTCCTGGCAAATGAGCTGGTTAATTCTTTGCAGACTGTGTTCCAGAAGCAGCTCTTGAGGAAGAGCCCTTATGTCAGGTCTAGGAAGTTCTACTAAATCAGCATCTGAAAGTGATAGCACGCAGAAGTGTGGCATGCATGGGCCTTTACAGAACTGCATGCAAAAGAGTAATTTTGCTGTCAACTGTAACCTCCCTCTCCCCAGGTCTCAACCAGTTGGAGTGATTTTGACTGGTATTCTTTTTGACTGTTAAAGAAGATCATCACAAATTTTCCTTCATTTCATCGCTATAAAATCACTCAAGGAAACAATATGAGTACTTTGGATATCTCTTGCCATCAACAATACCAAACAACTGAAAAGCTACTTTATATCTGAGCTTCCTCAAAGAGATTCCCCAGAGGACAACAACAGTCTTAGAAGAAATTGAACATGCTGCCACAAAATCTCTCCTATGCTGTTTAAACTTTCTGCTGTTGCAAGCTGCATCAGTTGATTATTGACAAGAGCGTGGGTTTTCATACAATATGATCAGAGAAGCTAATATTTATACTGTGATTTAGGATTAAGTCATCTTAATGACTTAAAAGTTGACTTAAAAAAATTACTTTAAAAATCCATCTAGGATTGTGATTTTAGGATTAAGTCATCTGCTGTGACCACCCTTATGGCCCAAGATTTTATATTTTGCTTACAACCCACATAGTAAGATGAAAACTTGTGCTTGTCTCCTAGAAAAATGTCCAAAGTTGAACTGGAGACAGTACATGAAGAAATCACTGTTCCCTTGGATTTGTTTTTCCAGTGCTTAATCATCTTCATTGTAAAAACATTGTGACTTAATTCCACTGTGAATTTGCCTGGCTTTAAATACTAGCGAAGTACTTATTGTGAATCATTTCTCCGGTAGATAAAGAAAGAATTAAAGAGTCAGCAGTACTTTATCTCATTTGAAATGTTTAAGCACTGCAATCAAGTTGCTTCAGTCTTGTTCACTGCAATGAGAGGTGAAGCCTGCCTCAAAATGACTGGGCAGTCCTTTTGATTTATGGCAGAGCTGAACCATGGTTGCTAGACTCAAGAAGGTGATGAGGTTACAGATTTATTTCACAAAGGTAGGCCATTAACATGAAAGTTCAACTCAGTAAAGATAAATGGAAGACTACGCATGAGCTGAAGAGAAGAAGGAAGAAGAGAAAAAGGATAATTAAAACTGAATGAGTGAATAGCAACAGATGAAAAGAAGAAAGGAGGACGAAAAACACGCAGTGCTGCTCAGAAAATTATATTAAATTTCCAAGTTCTTTTGTTCACATTGAGAAGAGTAGCTTGACTTGGGGAGAAAAGAAAAAAAAACTTTCTAAATTTGTACCACATTTCCTTGTTACACCAGAATTCCCTTCAAGGTAGCACATGATCTGGATTAGAAACTACTCTCATTGATTCAAATGGGTGTTACAAGCAATGGATTACAAGCACCTCATTAATAACAATTACTAGTTTCTGAAGCTCTAGCCAGGCTCCCTATTTATTATGATATTAGTTAATAGGGTGAACATTTCTCTCTTAGCCTTCCTCAGCTCTTGCTGCCAGAAACAAGAGAAACATTCTTCAAAGACAACAGTCCTCTGAATGAGGCAGGCTCCATGTCCTTTGGATATACACCTGAGCAGCATCAACAACACAGTCACTGTAGGCCATACAAAAAGTGCATGGAAGTACTAGACTGCTTCTTCTTCTAAACTATTCTATTTTTGAAATCTAATTTGATTTGCATGCACACCTAGATTACGAGAAAAGCACATTGTGGGACATAGGTCTAGCCAGAGCTATTTTCTGTGTCTTATACAGGAAGCAACCTTCAGGACTACCTCAACTGTGAGTTCAAAAGGTTACTCAGAAGATTATTTTACAGGAAGATTCTAAAAAAATTCTTTACCGCAGTAGATTCAATCTGTCTTTTCAAAGTGCAGCTGCTTAGATGGTTACAGACCACTACACCCATAATTTCCTACACCATGAACTAGCCAGAACAATTCTAGTGCAGAAGCTATGCAGATTCACTAGTGAGATGCTAAATGTAAACTAGTCTCAGCTGTGCCCAAACAGGCTTTATTATTGCTTAGACCAGATCTGAAGCAGGTTTTATCTGTGCAACTATACGACTATGTGCATGTAACTGTGTGGACATGTCTTAAGGTAATTAAGGGGAAATAGCCAAAATTGTGTCTGAGGTACAATATTCAAATAGTACACATAAAGACAGGTATATTTGTTTAAGCTTTTTTTCCACATATGGTTGAATACCAAATGATACACCTTAACCCTGAAGATTCAGTGCTAGTATGAAATGTATCTCAGATTGAATATTTAGTTCATGTAAAGACAAAAGTAAAGCAGCGAGAGAAAGGAGGAAAGAAGTCAGCATTGCCAGGCAAGGGAACACAGCTGTTTCTGGACCTGATAAGCCAAAGATAAACATTCCTGAAATGCAAGAGAAGCAAAAACCTGAGGGACTCCTGAGATTCAGCAAAATGCATGCATTAAAAATATTCACTCGGTGCAATACTGAGTTTACTAACATACATAAAATCAGGTGGGCCATCTGGAGGCATTTATTTTCCGAACATTATAAAACAAGTCTGCACATAAAAAAGCGACTATTCCAGCCATGTCTGTATCCATTTGCATTTATTTTGGGGACATACAGAATCCTGAAGGTACGTTTCCTTATACTTTTGTGCTAGAAGTTGCAAAGCACTTAAATGAAATGAAGTGCCTGAGTCCCATTCAATAGCAAGTAGAAGCCTAACTCCTTAGTCCCTCTAAAATAACCAGTCTTAAAATCTTGCCAGTCTTAAAATCTTGATGGTTGAAGAACGCATTATCCTCTGAAGGCTGTTATTGTCATCTCTTCAAACTAATTATCGATTGTATTCATTCTTACCCTGAAAGTACCCTCAAGAGGAAATTTGATAGACATGTTAAAACACAAGTTTTGCAGCTGCTTCCTGAGGAGTTCGCATTTTAAAATTATTTGCATTAAAAATGCGTAAATACCGCACAAAACTTATCTACCATCATTTGATATCTAACACTTTAGAAGTTTGGTTAAATTCTACCTCATGGACATCTGTTTAACATTAGCCTAAAGTGAGTGCTGGTTAAACGCTGAGGAACTTGGCCCTTCCACCTCACATTCTGTTTTCTACAGCACTAAGATTGTCTCAGAAAATACTTCATTAAAATAAATCTCATATTTGCTACTATCTTATCATTTACCTCATGGTGGGAGAAAAGTGATGCCAAATAGCTTACTGAGCTTTGATACAGTTGCTCACTGATATTGGCTTAATGTAACATATCCCTTGGTTCTTTTTCTTAACACCATCCTGTAAATTATCCTTCCCGAGGTTTTTTTTTCTGTACCATTTTGATGCATAGCGTGAAGCCATCCATCACGAGTCGGAAGTAATGTATCCACTAATGGAAGGCCCACTGCTTCCAGCTCAGTGAGCACATCATTCATCTTCTTGAGTGTGCCACAGCACTTCCACCCTTGGCCATCTCCACTGGACGCGGCTCCTCCCTGGCTGGACCAGCTGTCCAAGGTACCCCGAGACCGCCTTGGGGAGTAGCTGCTCTGAGCAGCAGGGCTTGCTGCCCTCTTTACGTGCTCTGGGTGAGCTACGTTTCTGTCTCTACGTCATTGCCATTTTTTTCCCATCCGCTCACATTATTTATCAACTTTATCTTTTATTTGAAGTTATGCCTGCTTCTGTAACTATCTCACTACTACTGCGTAAGCTACCCAGAAAACTAACCACAAAAAAATTGGAATATTCTATAAAGCAGAACACCCAAATATTCCCACACACCCACAACTACATACTTTGTAAATACTTTATTTTTACTTTATCAGATTAAAACTACAATAACTTTCCTGTTTTTTATGTTCCCATGCAATCCTCTTCAGATCTGGTTTCAAAAAGTGGCCTTCCATTAATTGCAAACTCAGTTGGCAGGTGCAACTGATGGCATATAGACATCCATCTATCTGACTACACTCACAGGAGTCATTTAGTCTGAATGCTCCCCAGTAATCACAAAATCAATAACCACCTTCTTTTACTAAGTTCCTCTGTATGTGGAAGCTCTTTAATAACTTCCTCCATTTCATGTATCATTTCTCTGTGACTACTCAGAGTTTTTCCAAAAGGAGAGTCTTTCCAAAATGAGATCTGATTTTATCTATTCTACAATAGCTACACTAAGAGGGGTTTTTGCATAATTCTGGTGGGCCTTAACAGTTTTTCCTTCTTTCTGGTAAAAGTCTCAGTACTTGTTCAAACATACTGTGCTGGTTTTGGCTGGGATAGACTTAATTTTCTTCAGAGTAGCTAGTATGGGGCTGTTTTGGATTTGTGCTGGCAACAGTGTTGATAACACAGCGATGTTTTGGTTACTGCTGAGCAGTCCTTACACAGAGTCAAGGCCTTTTCTGCTCCTCACCCCACCCCACCAGCGTGTAGGCTAGGCTGCACAAGAAGCTGGGAGGGGACACCGCTGGGACAGCTGACCCCAACTGACCAAAGGGATATCCCACACCATATGGTATCATGCTCAGCATACAAAGCTGGGGGAGGAAAGAGGAAGGGGGGGACGTTCGGAGCGATGGTGTTTGTCTTCCCAAGTAACCGTTACGCATGATGGAGCCCTGCTTTCCTGGAGATGGCTGAACACCTGCCTGCCGATGGGAAGTAGTGAATGAATTCCTTGATTTGCTTTGCTTGCGTACACGGCTTTTGCTTTACCTATTAAACTGTCTTTATCTCAACACATGAGTTTTCTCACTCTTACTCTTCTGATTCTCCCCTGCATCCCACCAGGGGGTAGTGAGCAAGCGGCTGTGTGGTGCTTACTTGCCAGCTGAAGTTAAACCACGACACATACTGAAAAGTCCCCATAATACGTCAAATGATGGCTCAGTGGGGGTTATTTGGAAAGAAATTTTGCAGAACAACAGTTCCTCAGGGTTCCATTTTAATGACATCGTTAGTGTCCATGTTAGACACACTATCCCCACCCTCTGCTCTTGGTCACAGGGGATGTTAACTGAAATGTTAATACAGTGGTGCTGGCCTAAGAAGTAAACTTCTGAATTCACAATGTTGGAGAGCATCCAAAATTAGGCAAGAGGAGTTCACCCATCCCGAATCAATGGCAGCAGAATCAGTGTTACTTTTGGATGAGAATGTCAACTACCTTTTAACTTAAACTGACTTTGAAAACTACTTTACTACTCTTTCCACAACTATAATTTTTCATGTTGTCTCTTTATTGTTAGATGCTCTGAGTGGCTTTCTCTCTCTTTTATTTTTGCAGTTACTGCTCAGTAACTGTAATCTTTCAAATGAAGTAGAACTCTTCAATATTGCTGTATTAAGGGAAATTATAATAGCCTATTGACTGCAGTTTAGTCAATGATCCATTCGTTATTCTGTCTTAAAGGCTTCTGGAGTTTGTAAAATAATGTATTTGATTATCTCAAAAGTCAATATAAGCACAAATGGGGGACTGCAATGAACCAAACCAGTTAAGATAATTAATGTAGTTGTGAAAATAGGCTATCAAGCTGTTCATCCCACCTGTTACACCTAAGTCTGAACTGCTTTCCTAGGCTAACAGTCTGTACAAATAATCAGGTATAATCCCACAATAAGGCATTTGTTGTTCCAGAGATCCTTAGCCTTAAATGTGGTTTGAGTGTACATTTTGCACAGAGGTGGAACAGGGTAATAGCTGTCTAAAGTGCCAGTGTTAAAATTTAAAAGGTGAGACTTGGTACCTCACATATTTGGTAGGTGAAGCAGCTTTGTTGTGTATTTCACTTTAAATGTCCGGCACCCCAGTCAGGAGACAGGAAAAGAGATAGACTATGCATGAAAGTTTGATATTTAATTGGAACATTCACTCCCATAGCACACCTCTATTACTTCCCATACCACATTCTGGTCCTGATTTTTTAGTTTAACATAATTCTTTTTCTCAGAGTGTAAGAACATGAAGACAAGAGAGTTAAAAATCAAACTAATGGAAAAGCAGTGGAGTAAAGAATCATGCTACAAAATCTTCGTTTTCTCCTGAGTTTGATTTTACAGGACCTCCAGCACCAACACCGCACATGAACTACTGAGAGGTCAGTTTGGATAAAATCAGACGGACTAGTAGACTTATGTGGGAGGCAGATGCTGTGTTCATTTAGGAGTCTCTGGTAGGCGAGGACTGGCAGAGAAAAACATGTACAACTAACCTTTCACCTTACCTCGGGAAGAACATCACTCTCTTACCAGCAACCACGCATTTCTGTACCTCCTGCAGTCATATCATTCAGACTAAAACATGCAGAAAACACTTGGCTTTCAGACAAACAATGGGGAAGGCAAACAGAGTGCTCACACACAGCATGGTCCTGAGCATTCCCCATTGAGGCAGATGCTGAAGCCTCCTTTCATGTTCCTGCCTCTTTAAAAAGCAACATGCAAACAGCAGTCCTGTCTCACTTCAAAAACTCAGGACTGCATTAGTTCATCCCAAAATAGCTATAACTAATACTCATCTCACTTAAATGGTATTTCTCCTGTACTTGAAAATATGTCTTTTAGCCATCAAAGCTTTTTAAAAAGCTATTCACCAAAATTCCTGTCTTCCTTTTTCACCCAGAACCAAGCTATTTCCTTCCCCCCTCCTCCATTCTGCTTTCTGGCCAAAGTAAAGCTCAGTAATCTTTAATGCATTTTCACCCATGTAGGTTATTCCAGCAACATTTCAGAATGTTAATCTCTGGGTTAACTATATCTCCAGAATAACTTGAATCAAGTTTTCAAATTTCATTTTTCCCAAGGGGAGAAGGACCGTGTCTTTCAATGAAGTTATATAAAAACGGAGCTATAGACAATCTTGTTTTAAACACTTTCCATTGCTGTTTCTAAGTATCTCTGAAACTAAATTGGCACAGCAGAATGTTTCAATTTCAGGTATTTATCTTCTCTAGCAGCACTATGTATGGTACAATAACTATCCATTAACACAACAAGACATCATCTATAAACACTTACTCAGACTCTGAATATTATTTACTTTGACTACATATGGAACCTTTTTCATTTGGTGTTCACAAACTTGTGGATTTTTGTTCATCTGTATGCCTAAGAAAGCCATTTCCTACTCAGTCATAGAGTAGGACCCAGCCTTTTTAACATCCTACAATGCATTTTTACCCAGCCTTTTTAACATCCTACAATGCATTTTAAAAGAGAATGGAAATGCTTTTCATTGCCATTGTGTTTTTCCACATCCTTGTGTTTTCCTGCTTCCTCCTCTCTGATGGCAAACTTTTTCCTCAGACATTCTGCGCTTTCCCAGAATATGTTTTTGAGTACTTTACAGGCAACAAACCAGAACTGATACTGTGGGCCACGTATCTGCAACATACCTTCAGCTTGTTTCCACTGTGGTTAACAAGACTGTTCTGCTCAATACCACCAAATGGAGGTTAAGCTCCACTGAAGCAAAAAAATTGAATGAAGTTAGCTACTCTGGCTAGCAGATCTGTATTTTCATTTGGTTCTTAACTTTATTTTTTTTCTCCCCATTGGATGTAGTCAGCATGAATTTAGTTGGGTGGCTACTGTGGAAATTAGTATCTACTAGAGGATTTCTATCCTAGAGCAAAGGAATGGCATCACCAGGTAAAAGAAAAAGACTAGCACTGTCACTCTCAGGAATTTCAGCAGTTGTTAGCCTTCCCCCAGAGACTACAAAGAAAGGTAAGAGTTCTGGTGCAGTCTTCTGTCCTCTGGAAAATGGCTGGAAAGTGTTAACTCATGTCACACAGTCTAAGCCATAGCCATCAGGTAACACTGACACGTTATTATTGTAATCCAGACTCAGGTCTCTGCTGTTGAAACAAAACTCTGTACTAGATCAGAACCAGGCTTCTGCCAGCAGGGAACAGCACCAGTGTTAAAGGAAAGCACAAGAAGGTAATGTAGGGGATAGCAACTGAAAACAGCAACCTGAAACACCCTCCTATCAGATCTATATGCACTACTTTCAATTCAGCTGAATTCCTTTTGATCTTGTATAATGAAAAGGGAACACCCAAATTATCTTCTTAAATCACCAGTTTCTGTCCATCCTTTCATTTTGGTCCTTTTTCTTTATTATAGCCCCAACATTTTCAGTCTATTTTTATACAAAGCTATTTCCGTATGTCTCAATCATTTTTATCTCCTATATTTAGATCACTTCTCTTTCCATAACTCCTGCTAGGAAGAATGACCAGACTTGACCACAGTATTCAAATTTTTGTATTATTACTATTTTGTAATTGTATAATTACAAAATTACTGTACAAAAAATTACTGTACAAAATTACTGTACAAAAAAATGTACAATTACAAAATTACTATTTTGTAATTGTATAATTACAATTTTTTGTATTATTACTATTATTATTATTATTATTATATTTTATTTCAATTATTAAACTGTTTTTATCTCAACCCACAAGTTTTCTCACTTTTACCCTTTCGATTCTGTCCCCCATCCCACTGCGGCAGGAGTGAGCAAGCGGCTGTGTGGTGCTTAGTTGCCTGCTGGAGTTAAACCACGACAACACTACAGCAACAAATACTATCAAACTACAGGTAAATTAAGACAAATAAAGAGAGCTATACTATGTTCAGTCCCTGTAAAGCTAGCTCCATAAACAATTTTGTCCCTGCTTCTCTTCATCAGTACAAAATGATTTGGGCTTCTTAAACCTGGATACATCCTGTCTCAGTTTAGCCACTTACTTGAAGAATGTCAGTCTGGAAACTCTCTATGACACAGGAGACAATGGGGTAATACCAGAGGGACAGTCCAGATACTAAGTACGCTGAATTGCCTTCAGGCATGTCTATCAATCTTCTTCAATTACAGAGGTGCTTAAAGTAACTCAGCTCTTAACTCAAGCATTACAATTAAATGTCTGAAGTTAATTGTATTTAATGTGTTTCCAAATCTGATTTAAATCAGTGAAAAGGCTAAAGGATCCTTCTATTGCTTTTACTGACTGTAGATCATCTCTCTGTCAATACTTCTCACTTTGCCTGGGGGAGATAAGGGGGGGACAGCCTTCTCTCTACCCCATTTTGAAATGACCATGTCAAATTAATAAAAACTTTTGATATTTCACTTCTCTTCTGTTGCAAGAACTGTAAAAGTTTGCTACAATACTTGAATGCTTTCTTCTATCCAGCTAACACCCTTTCCTCTAGCTACAGCATGCTAAACTCAGACAGTTCTGTGTACCAGCACCTGAGAAACCATATCAGTACGTCCAGCTAGTGTCATCTTTTCAACATACGGTGCACATTATTCACATAAAGCACTCTCCCTAGCCCTTTTCCACTTTTGGTCTTGGCAATTGTATTAATTACAAATGCAACATGGAATGCTAGAAACTTTCAAAGAGGGAAAAAAAAGCATCCACAGGTTATTATCTTGAAGAATATTTTTCTGGAAATAACTAATGCAGAATATGAAAATGCAATAATTTGATTTGCAGTAGAAATGTTTTTCCTTCTAAGATCCAAAATAAATCACCAAAAGCTTTAAAAGTTGACATTTAATCCATGGATTCAAATCATTTCTAAGATTTATGATCCATTAGAAAGACAGTCTCAATTCCCCATGCCCTTGCAAGATTTTAATGTATAGCTAGCAGAAAATGCATTTACACAGTATACTTTTCATAGCAACAATATCATTTATTGATAAGGCTTTTTAAAAAAAAAAAGATATAGCTGGTTATGTTCTTTTTTTTTGTTTATCTATAAATAATAAAGGGAGGCTCTGAGTCAAGTCTTAGCACTTGCATAAACCTGTTGGATAGCATTTTTTCTAAAGAAAGGAATAACTTGAACTCTGTAAAACAACAGGGGTAATTCAAATGGCAGTAGATTTTATCTTAAATACAATGTTTGATGTATGTACAACCAAATTAAAGTCAAAATAAAACTAGTCCAGCTCTCCCCCTGCTAATCTAGGTAGAAGGCTTCCTATGTGCCCTCTCGCTATTCTCTAGGGGTGTTATCTTGAGTCTATGGCATGGACAGCATGCATTTCAAATACCTTGAGAGCTCAATCTAGGAATGAAGGGTAGAGAATATTTGATAGCCCACGGCATTGTGATACTGGTAAGCCAAAACCTTATTCCCCTACAGTTCTTTCCTTAATGCCAGCATCTTGCTATGCGTAATATCAGCTAAATCAGAGACAGGAAATATCTGTTTTGCATTCTGGAGTACTGTATATAGTCTCTCTATGTAGACATATAAAGTATGTTTTGGTGTCTCATCCTTCCTACTTAAGCATTTCTGTTCACTAATGTGAAATATTTGTATATAGGATTGTAAGTTTAAATAAAGAAATAAGAGTTTGCTATGTTAAAGGTGCAATGGATACAAATAAGAAAATTAGGAGATTGGACAAGAGATTCTCTTACATTGAATTATCATCAAGCAATCATATGCTTGGCCAGACCTTATCTTCCTTAATGTCAACTGATCATCAGACAGCATAAAGATTTTTCTTTTGAAAGCCTCTTTTAACTTCCATAAAGAAGATGTACTTTTATTTTTATCAAACACATCTAAAGAATAGAATTCAATCTCCAGGCATCATCTGAGATTTTTAGGCTGACAGCTAAATGTATATTGACTTCTGTTGGACACAAGTTAGATAGACTCTCTTTTAGGACTTAGTGTAAAGTCCTTCAGTTGTATATTCAGAGCTTGTAGCTGTCCGTGGATTCTTATTTATTGAAACATCAATTAACTTTTTTAATATGTTATTTTATTTTTAACGAAAGGAAGAAAAAAAATATTACCAGCTTTAATTAACCATGTTAAATTATATTTTTGTCTTAAATAAAAGCATGCAGTCTGGATTCAAGAGACTAAATGACTAATCCCTCTTCCTACACTGGGCTATGGTACTGCTTCAGGATGACTTACCTTAGACATGCACTTCACCTCATTCCCATTAAAACATGTGTTCTAATGATCCTCTTTAGCAGTCCAGATAAAACAACATGCTGCTACCAGAATTTGGCTTTAATGGTGGATATTTCTTCCCTTGAGCCATACCTGTCTCTTAAAACAGGTTTGAGCAAACAGGAGCAAAATGCTGTTATCAAAACAGATATGCCAACAACTGTGTTGCTAGATTATGGGTGTTAAACTAAAGTACAAAATATGCTTTCTGGACCTTGAAGTAAAGTCATAAAATCCAGAAAGAACTCCAGTGGTGAGCATCAAGCCCTTCTTCTATGTCATCATCCATTGTCAACAGAAGTCAGGGTGAAATATCACACTTGCAGTCATGGATATTCAGATTTGTAGTTACATGCATGTGATCCCCAGTAGTTTGTTTGCTTTTTAATGGTTCCAAATTTGTGAAGCATAGTATGAAAACTCCTAGCACAGGGATATGCTACTGGGATAAACAAATGTATTTGCATAAGACTGTAATAAAAAGTGCTATTCAAATATAATAATTGAACATTGTTTATGGTAATTATTTGTTAATGCTTCTTCTCAGCTGAATTAGTTTAGAATAGCATTTTGATCTTAGTTTAGCCTTTTTGCCATTCCAAGACACTACTGTAATTTACATCAGAGAATAATTGCTCTTCCTGAGATAATGGGAATTTTTACACAGGTCTTGGACACTGGGCTTTCGCTTTGGTATTCTGGACTTAAATTAAGGCTTTCTGCATCAAAAAGTAAAATGGTGTCTCCAGAGAAGATTCATCTGGCATGCTGGATGTGCAATTCTTACTAACGACATAATTGGCTTGGTACTATGTCTTCTGTGTGGCTTTCAATAAGCATAGAAAACCCTTGACCAATCAAAAAACAGCAAATAGCATATTTATGTATTTTTAAAAAATAATTTGTATTTGAGGCATCTGCAGTAATCTCACAAGTCTGCTGGAAAACTACAGGTCTGGAGGGAGGTCTCTTTTTTTTCCCTTCTCTCTTTTTTCCAGTTAAAAGCTTTTCATCATTGCCTCAGAACGAGTTTCCCAGCTTTTATGTGATACCACAGGCTTTTTAAAACAATTTATTCTCAACCAGTTCCAGATGTAGGCCCTCAGAGGTGCCAAAATGGCTGCTTTTCCTTTTCTTCCCACCCACTCCCCCCTCCCAGTTCCTCCTGATAGTTTTATCTCCATTTTCTTTTTCCTTTTTTTTTCTCTGGAATATTCAGTGACTCTTCTGAGGACTAAGGTCTTTGTCATGTATTTGATTAGTCTAAGCATAAGTAAAAAGGTAGGCATATTAGTAGATTTTTAAATGAGCAGTTAAAATATTTTTTCAGACACAACCAAATTGAATAGAAATTCCAGATTTGGATTCAATTTGAGAAATACCTTTCTGAGAAGGAGTAAAAAAGGAAATCATTGCAAAAAAATAATCTTTTAAAAATGTGGATTTGTAGGTCAGAGCCTGAGACTGTCACACCATATATTACTCATTCTTCAGATGAAAATAAATCTGACCACTTTTGTGTGAAGAATGCACCAATATTGCATTGACATGATGGGCCTTGATCAATGCATCTGAAAGCTTTCTTATTAGCCTTCTCTACTGGACAGAAATCATCCTTTCCCATAAAATTGTTCAAAAAATAAATGGTATTTGACAGCTAACCTTAAATAAAGGGGATGGGACAGTAGGCGGTCAGAAGTAGAAAGAAAACTTAGAAGTCTGTCTTAGACTTGCCAGATAAATCTAAGGCTTGATCCAACCATGTCTGGAGTTGATCCAACCAGCCAGGGTGGCACATCATGTAACTAGACTGCAAACATTACAGTCTAGTTTGCTAAGCTTCCCACTCCCAAGCAAGAAAACTTCCCACGGTAAGGTCTAAAACTCAGAAGGTAAGGCCAGTAGTTTGATTCAAGCAAAATCAGGCAAGTTTTATGATCTGGGTTTGCACTATGATATTGTTTGAATTAACATTTTAGAATCACAAACATACCTGGTCTTCAGAATAATTGTTAACAGATATTCCTTTTATGCTTTTACAAGGCACTAGGAATGGTGATAGCCTCCCATTTTATGAAGAAGCCTGCTTCCCTTGGCCTCCAGTTTCTAATTTGAATAGAGTTTACACAATGTCCTGCAAAGTAAGAACCTGTTCTTTCAATATTTCTCCTACAGAATAGAACCAAAATTGTATGATGCTACTCCTTTCCTATGTGTTTTTTTAAATACATTGGATAAGTGGGGAGAGACAGATAGCCTCTGACTACAGCAAATGCATAATCAATGAGAAACAAATGAGGTTAAATGGGCAATTTGTTTAGCTTCTTTCTTGTTCTGTTTCATTCCTTTTGTTGTTTTAAATATTTGACCTTCATTTGTATTTTTAGCTGTAAAACCAGTGTTTAAAAGAGCCAAGGCAGTGTTCTGGAAAGCATTCTCTTTAATATACTTACTAAAACAGAGTGTCTGTACAGTCTTTAATTTGTGAGTGATTCTGAAAACTGGCAGTCATTTGCAAGGAGACATCAGGCTTGCTGCCAACATGGTCTGAGAGGGGACAGTGACTGTCAGCAGGTGGAACCTGTTTCTGATCTGAAACTGTGCAGTATCTAAGGAACCATTAACAAAATCTGTAAGCCCCAAACTGATCTTGCTTAATCTAGATTTGAAGGAAGACATACAGACTCTAGGACAAAGTACAAAAAAAACCAAAAAACCCAAACAAACAAAAAATCCAAAACCACAATAAAAGATAAGAATCATAAAGAGCTCAAGAATGTTTTTCTTTCCTGTAATAACTCAGGAATAAAGAGATGCTTCACAATGAACACACTGAGGAAGACAGAGAATTTGAGGGTTGATCATTATCAGAAATCATTTCCGCTGCAATGAATAATTGTACTTTTGTAGTACAGCAGCCAGTTGCTGGCAAAGAGAAATGCAAAGCTACATTAGAACAATTCCTAAAACAATAACACATATCCTACATGTCTTGATGCTAAAGGTTTTCAGCTGGAAATATTACTGATATTGCTAGATTCATCTTGCTGTAGTGACTGATGGATTCTTAGTGGAAGTGGGTCAATACATCTTTTGGTATGATCATTACTAAACCAACCACACCATTCTCCTTTTCAGTACACTGCTTTGGAGTACTGCTGTTGAAAAACCTCTTGCACTGATTAGTTATTTATTGAATATTTCTACGTGTAGTGCAATAAAAAGTCACTTATCTAATCTGAGGTTTTAGTTTACAAGAATATTTCCCATAAGAAGTAGTTACAGCAACAACCATTGTTGTGGAGATGTCTGAACTACATGGGATTGTACTGAACTTCAAGGAAGAGGAACAATTTATTTAAGCACATAGGAAATCTGTCTGGCTGCAAAATGATAAATGGTAGAAGGAGAAAGAACTTGATGGGACTTTAAAACTTTGATTTTACTTTCATGCCCACCTAATAAAAAATGTTCTTTTTTCTGTGGCTGCAGCAAGAATTCTGAGAATTCACTAGAGACATGACTGAAGGAAGCAAGGAGAGAAAATATTGCAAAAGCATGGCTTATACTACAGCAGAAATAACTCCTGGTTATTCCAAGAATATTCTATTCAAAATATAAATATTCTGGTCACAATGCCCAAAATCTAGAGTGAACCACCATTTTCGCACATAATATTCTCAGGAGAGAGGGAAGAGCTAAATCAAAATAAATCTGTAAGCCCTAAGAAAAAGAGAGAGACAGATCCCTAACCTCCCCACATCCCTCTGAAGTCCCACTCATCCTTGTCCAAAAGGTTAAATAAGTACTTTTGGGTATATCAGTATCTTCAAAGGTTCGAACAGAATCACCCATGACTAGGTGATACTCAAATCACTCATCTAAGAATATCATTTGCAGCTCCTTCAGTATCTCTCTTGACTGGAAGGACTGTTAAATTAACACAGAGGCACAAGTCAGAAGGGAAGTCTCATTCTGGCAGTGTTACAGCCACCAGAGAATACACAAACTACAGATGACAGTTTCCTGGCTCAAAAAGCATTGCCTCCAACTCAAAAAAAAATCTAAAGTTTATATCATCTTGACAGAAACAGGAATTGACTCCAGAAGCAAAAAGCAGTTGCCTGAGTACAGGAGTTCATAGCTTCATTATATCCATTGTGTGCAAAAGCAACGGAGTCCATATCAATTACATGTATTTGGTGCTTTCAAAGACTGATTTTAAGAAAAATGGAAACAAACATAAGCTGGCTCTTCTGAGAAAAATAATTATAAATTAAAAAAAAAAAGTGGATTGTGATTTCGAACATTTCCCTAGATTCCACAAAATTTCCAAGCCTGTGGTCAAGACGAGACATTAATTAAGAAACCAGATGAAACATAGGAAAACAAAAGACTCTTGAAAATGTCATTTAGAAAATGGGTTGGTAATAGCAATAAATATTAATTAGGCAGTGGGAAGTGCAGCCACTAATGAGGAAAGTTGAGAGTCATAAGAAGAATCTGTGACCAGCACAGTTAATGCCAAAGGAAGACTTTTTATTACACTAAAAATGGTCAGTATTGGGACATTGTTCGATAAGCAAGGGGCAAGTGTTAATAACACAAAGACAGAGATTTTCAGTAAATATTTCTGCTGTGTTTTGCTTGTAAAAAGTAAATGATGTGTATACATAGTGATCATGATTAATCCATTCTGTTAGTAGCAAAACAGGATGTTAAAATAGAAGCTATTTTAAATTCATTTAATTCATAAACATTTTTGACTCAGCAAATCCAGATAAATCTCAACTAATAGCTAGAAAAGAACTGGTATAGGAGATGCCTGAACTGTTGACATGGATTTTCAATGAGACCAAAGGCTCACTTTCAATATTTAATGGTAATTTCCAGAGGACCAAGCTAAGAAATAATCTTCTGCCAAGACTTTCAAAAGGGTAAGTGGGGCAATACCTGAAGTAATTACAGACTTTATCATCCTGTGTTGATCCCAAAGAAAATAACAGAATAGCTGATACAGGACTCAGTTAAAAGACAGTAGTACAATGAAGTATTAATCTAAATGCTCCTATATATATTAGGTCTCAATCTAATTCAATATTTTTATGAGATTACATTTTTGATTGATAAAGGTTAATAGTGTTATACAATACACTTAGATCTCTGTAAGGCACAACTAACTGCACACTGCACAATATCCTGGTTAATAAACTAGAACACAAAATCAGCACTGCATACATTAAATGGATTAAAAATGGTCAAGGATAGGTCTTGTTGATCTCACTGGAAATCGCCACACTGTGGCTGTATTTCCAAGGACGTTGCCACAGAGCACAGTTGTTGGCCCCTAACTATTTAATATTTTTTATAAATTGATTGTGGGGAAGGAATCAAACTGACCCAAAGATTAAGGGGAGTGGTAAATGCTGAAGATAACAAGTAATTGAGACAGAATGACACAGATCACTTTGTAAATGATAACAAGCAACATGCCACTCAGGAAGGTGCAAGCAAGGTCAAACTTTTTGGAGCATTCCAGGTAGGCCAAGTAAAATGCTGCTGCATTTTACACCATATTTTGGATCGACCATGAGGCAAGTTTTAACTCAGCACACAAATGAAAATTAGGCTTTCAGGGAAACTTCTAATGTTGTGTAATTTATAAAATCATGTCCTGAAGCCACTGAGGAGAAACTATACCTGAAGCCATCAGACACCCAGAAAAGCACTTCTAAGTAGCAGTCTACTTAACCTGGAAAATCTGCAAACACACATGAAGACCATTGACTTGAGGATTTCCAGAAAAGAAAAACAATGTAGAAATTAAAAAGCAAATTTTACAATCTCAAATGTCCCCAAATAGTAACAATGTGGTAAGGAAATGAGATCAAATAACTCAGAAAAAAAATTGAAAACATTTCACATCCATCTTAGGAACTCAATATCACTGGTGAACATGACAGAACCAGAAAAGACAAGTCAGACACATGGTGCTGTTGAGGTGGAATAAAAGCCTGCCTCCAAGTCTGCAGAAACTTCTTTTGTATTCACAATTGATGAAAGCCCTGAGAAGAGCCTGAGAATGCCCATTTTGTTTACAATCAACTGGGCATGCTCACTTGAATAGTGAGATGAAAGCATAGCCACTATGTACTTGATTTGTATACTAACTCAGTGTAACCACAGCAAAAAAATGATTTAGCTTTATTTACACTTCAAAATAGGTATGAGTGCCTATGCCTCCGAGCTCTTTAGAACACTTAGAAATATGTAATAACAATGAAACAGGCCTCACAAACTGGAAGAATTATACCCAGGACTTATAGGTATGCCATGGATAAACAAAAGTCACTTCCCCATCTTACTGCAAGAAGATTCTGATCACAAGGAAAATGTTTCCTCATGAAATGACATTACAATTATAAAAGCAACAAATATCAAATGAGAATTGAATACAATGCATTTTGATTACTCCATTAAAGTTTGTACTATAAGCAAGCAGTCTTGTGAACAGCGTGAAAGTACAATGATGATAAGAACTGAATGCATATGCAGCACACAGATCATTCCTGGAGACATTTCTTCATTTATTTATTTTTAACTTGCAGCCTTTGTTTCCATAGGAATCAATATTTCCTTGCAAAGTTAATGACTACTAGAACACATTAATGAGTTATGTTAACAGGCAATAATGACACTATTAATGTTTGTCGCCCCTATATCTGTGAACTAGACTCAACAGAGAGCAAAAAAGTGGCATTACACTTATATGTAAATTATAGGTGAATTATGAAATCCAGAGTGATTTCCCAACTTATATATTTTTTCACTGATTATATCAAACAAAACAGTAAAACATCAGCATCATCCATCTCTCTTGCAACTATGTAATATCAAAAACACAGTTACACCCCCACAAAGTTTTGCATGTCCATCTATGATTTGTTTTAAATATTATCAGTAATGTGGATAACACCTCTCCTTAATTAAAAGTTTATGAAATTTTCTGCTGGAACCCTAATTTTTAGTATTGTGTTGCCTTCACTGAACCAAATATCCAAAAGAGGATAGATGCTTACCTCAGGCATAATGAAAATCTAACTTTTCTGTATCAGGGGAAAGAGGTAAGCAATCTCCAGAGAAGGTGATTCAGAACACCTAGGCTTGATGCCTAAAATAGAGGTTATAAATAATTTCCTATACATATGAACTTATCTAGGTTTGATTCTCTGCTGAGACAAATTTTAAACTTCAATAAAGTAAAAGTTGGTTCAACCTCCTTTTTTCCCATTGGGAGGAGTCCCATGATTCCAAATTAACGTAAAACTAAAAATGTTCATGCTAATCTATGGTAAGAACTCTTGCCAAAGATTACTTCGAAGTTAATTGTTGGAATTATTAAAAGTGGTATTGCACAGAGATTACAAAACATATGTGGCTCTTGAATTGATGCTTTGGATCTCATAGTCCTGAGAATTTTGCAGCAGTCAGACAGAATGGCGAGACTTGTGTTGTATGCTGCTAGCAACAGCAAGGAAAAGGTATAGTATACCTAGGCTTTACTTTGAAGAAATAAGCAAGCCATACTTGAGTCAGGAGCAACATTTATAGTAACTTAAACAATAGTAATCTGTTAGTTAACTGCACACCAGCCAACATGTGTCTTTAACCACATCATTTTCTTTTCCCTGGTTCGTAATTCATTATGAACACAGAAGCATCCACTTCTAGTATAAGATAGGCAGCATGGCAATGACACATAGCGTTTGTCTGAGGTGACCTCAGATACTAGCATTCCTACCACTTTAATGGACAGCAGTGAAAATGAACTTTGCACACATTCCAAAGGTAGGGGATTTAGGGCTTATCTGCACAGGAAAGTTACTGCATAGTAAACCTCGTGCCAATGAAGATGGGCTGACAAAGGAGTTAAGGAGCTAAAAGCAGGAATAGAGTCTTCAGCATTTTGCCTTCTCTAGCTATTTGTGTTTGTGGGAGGTGAATAGAGAGGTTCAATTCTGCCCCTAATAAATGGTTCAAAGTGAATGCCAATGCACTGCCTGCCTATAAACGTGCCAGTGTATTCTGCAGACTGAGAATAGGTCGTATAAAGACGGCAGGCTACCTTCCAATCTGTTCATAGCAATATCATCTTTGTCTCCTAAACTGTATTTTCTGCAGGACAAAAAAGGCAGTATTGGCAGATCTTCAATGCATGGAGGAATACTTTGTTCAAAGGTTGTAGGAATTTTGGTTGGTAAGGAACATAAATGCTGACGTGTTCTTCCAAAACAGTTAAGCAGAAATGCCTGAAGCACGTCAAGCACTCTGAAGCTGAGCCTCATGTTTGAAGTTTTATGGGTTCCTAAAACTACACCCATGCTCCAGAAGTTTTACAAACTCCAGCTGACGTTGCATGAACATGATGTAGCCAGAGAACCACATTCCTTCCAAAAATCTACCCATCCTTTTCTAGCAGGATCCAGAAACCTTCTCCTGCCTTTCAGCACATATAAGAGTTATGTATAAAAAATATTGATTTCAAAAGCTTTGATGTCTTATGCTCTGAACAGTCACATTCCTTCTTAGAACCTGTGACTGGAAATACATTATGTAGCTTTGCAATTCATGCTTTTGGAAATTACTGGGATGAAAAGTATAAAGATATTTCAGGATAATATTTGAACAGCTTATTATCATATCCAGTTTTGAATGTTCTTTAATCATTGAAAATTTTGAGATGGAAAATTCCATTGCCTTGTCATACTAGAAATCAAGTTTATCATCAGTTACTTTACTTTTTGGATAAATCATTGGATTACTTCAATGTAAATGTTTACATCAGAGATCAGGATACATCTTTCAATGCAGGCAATCTTGGATTTCTCCACATTTGAACACAAATTAATGAAACAAATTAAAGCACATCAGAAAATATGCAGGTTAAAAGAGTATGTTAAAGAAAACTGCTCTTTGTTTAGTATCTTTGCATATTTGTCTGTGTCAAAATATAATTGAATTTGTTCAGTTTTGGGGTATTACCTTGATGCAGGAAAGTTAAGATCATGCACACCTAATGGAACCTAATGCTTTAGTCTTCACCAGAACTTCATCCATTAGCTTTCACACACAACACTGCAGATGATAGAAAACAAACAAGGACAGAACACAGACAACTGTATGCAGCAACCAATTGCAGGAGATAGATAAATATCTTCCTGCATCTAGTCCTCAACTGGGATCCTGTTGCGTATTACTTGGAGCAGTGACAGTCCACAGTGTTAGAAGTCCACACTATGCTCTTAGACGGAGGCTTAACAAATGTGAGACTGACTACTCTCTTCAACAAATCCTGTTGAGCATCACTGATTTTAAAGCCAGTATTTCTCTTTCCCCAAGAACCAGCATGTCAGTGGAGCTCTGCTAGATGCTTCCCACTCACCACACCATGCTGTGGTTTTCTACAGCTTATCTCACATCCATAACTCATCTGCTGTATTTTACTTCCAAATGCAATGAAAAGTGAAAAGAAGGAAATTTAATTTGGTCTTTGTTGGAGTCTATTTAATGACAGTAGAGTATTAGAGAGAACTAGTCAGAATAATCTTTAAAGTTACATTTATCTGCTTGGCTAACTCACACTCACTTTTGGCTTGGTGAGTCATTCAAGGTTTCAATGCACCTGGACATGTGTGGAGTTCAAAATTCAGTGCAAAATATCTGATATTATGATATCACTATAGTTTTCTTAGGAAAATGTAAACTTCCTGTTGAGCGACAAGATGTGGAGTTCCCTCTTCTTCACCTGGAACTAAGAAAAATTTGAAAACTTTAATTTACTTGTTAACACCATACATGCATAGGCACAGATAATGTTCCTCCCCATTATGTTCAACAGGTTAGTAAAAAGAATAATTAATATATTGCTCTTCTAGCCCAAAGTGCTAGGAAGAAGTGCTAATGCATTGTTTAAAAAGAGGTGTCTAATTTTCAGATAAAACTGCAAAAGTTACCAAAACTTACTGTAAAGATTTTAAAATATTCATGGCACAAATTAGCAAAACCATACTCTTTCATCTAGCCTATTCAAATTTCTTGACTAGGCAGTGTAAGAAGAGCACACAGAGCATCAAGAAAGAAGCTGTATAGGATATTAAAATGTAATAAAAATGCAAAACAATGAGCTACTCAGGATTACACTGCATAGTAGTTAGCCATTATTAATTATTTAACTCTAGAAGCTCTGTGAAATATGTATAAAACCAAAACAAGGTCTTCATTTGTCATTTTTTTGAAGCCCATCCAGAATCTGAGCTTTTTGGAAAATGATCTTGAAACATTCATTTTTACAGGTAGAATTTTATGCTGAAATCATGATAGCATGAACAGCTTTTCAGCTGAAAGCTTTACTTGATTGGTTGGTCTGGTGGTTGCCTTTTTTTTCCACTAGTTTTGCTTTGGTTTGGGGATTTTATAATGCAGATTAGAGAAACAGCTATAAGTAAAGATAAGATCATTTTCATATAATGACTTTTCGAGTGAAGAGCACAAAGGTATGATATAAAAGCTTTTTGTGGTAACGTCAGATTAAACTTGAAAATCCAACATTACATTATGGAACAGGTTCCTACGATGTTCTTCTCTAAATGTAACTGGAAAATACAAACCTCCAAATTCTGATTGCAGAAGAGAAATTATTCAGCAAAAGAAAAGCTGCTACCACCTGGCTGTATAAAATGAGCCCTTGGCCCCTACTAAATCAAAAGTGAGAAGCCCAGGCTGCCCCTTTACATCTTGCAAATTTGAAAGGAAATTATTTAGCATGTTTCTGACACTGAAGAATTCACATGCTAAAAATAGCTTCACACAGTGAAGCAACAGGCACAGACATACATACGAACAGGAAATTAAAGCATAACTAACAGACTAAATGACCTCCAGGACCACCTTTCACATGTGCTCTGAAAAGACCTCTGACTACCTGGGTGACTTCATGCACTGACCTAACATTTGCCACATTTGACCTCAAACTGTGTAGCGGTATGTTAGTGTAAGAGATTAAAATACGTAGCAGAGAGTCAGCTTTGCTCCTTGTTTTGCCAGTGAGCTGACAGGCAACCATGGGCAAGTCACAAAAGCCAACACATAGAGGGTTATTAATTTTAATAACCTGCTGTCCAGTTTAAGGCACTACTCCTCACAAATGCATATGAGGCAGTATATCACTGTGCTGGCTATGCCTGGGATAGAGTTAATTTTCTTCAGAGTAGCTAGTATGGGGATATGTTTTGGATTTGTCCTGGAAACACTGTTGATTGAAAACACAGGGATGTTTTGGTTACTGCTGAGCAGTGCTTACACAGAGTCAAGGCCTTTTCTGCTCCTCACCCCACCCCACCAGCGAGGAGGCTGGGGGTGCACAAGAAGCTGGGAGGGGACACGGCTGGGACAGCTGACCCCAACTGACCAAAGGGATATCCCACACCATATGGCGTCATGCTCAGCATATACAGCTGGGGGAAGAAGAAGGAAGGGGGGACATTCGGAGTGATGGCGTTTGTCTTCCCAAGTAACCGTTACGCATGATGGAGCCCTGCTTTCCTGGAGATGGCTGAACACCTGCCTGCCCATGGGAAGGAGTGAATGAATTCCTTGTTTTGCTTTGCTTCTGTGCATGGCTTTTGCTTTCCCTATTAAACTGTCTTTATCTCAAGACATGAGTTTTCTCATTTTTACTCTTCTGATTCTCTCCCCCATCCCACCAGGGAGGGAGGGAGTGAGCAGCTGTGTGGTGCTTAGTTGCTGGCTGGGGTTAAACCACGACAATCACCTCCAACTACAAACCTAGGTCTTCAGACCTTGTGCCTGGTTTGCTATCATAAGTCTTATTTGGAAACGGTGAGTGACTCCCTTATGACTCTGCTTTCCTGTAATTATACTGATTTGTCTTTATTAGCGTTTTACGTATGTGTTATTGACAAATATAGTACTAAATTAATATTGGAATAAAAATGCATGATATTAGCAAATACATGCCCACACATTAATATGCAAAGGAGAGAAGTCTGCAGGACTGTTATGAGAAGTCCCTAGCACATAGTAGCATTTCTTAATAGCTTATATCAAGCACAGAAATGGAAAAACAGCATAAAAGTCTTATAAGTTTGTCTACTTGAACAAGTTCCTGAACCAAAACCGGTACATCTTTCATCTCAGATGAAAGCTCTTTAGCTGTTACTTATGCTCCACTATACATCATTTAAACATACCTATATATCAGCCAGCAAGACCTTACCAATGAGCATGTTTTTTTCTCTTTTAAATCAATTACATCACAGAAGAAGTTGACAGTTGAGCTCATGTCTCTACTATGTAACATCAAAAGTGTGTAATATAAGAGAAGAATCATTCACCAGAAGACAAATAATCCTATATGGTTGGCAGCTCTGCACAGAGAGTAAGAAGGCTTTGATAAGCCATTGCAAGAAGCAAAGATCATTCTGAATGCACCCAGTCCCACAGTTTTTCTCCTTTCTGCATGCCCATCAATGTCAATGTCAAATCTTTGTGCTAACAAAGTAGTACAAAGTCTTCTTTAAGCATGGCCACATAAATGACATGCCTAATAATTGTCAAATTCTGCCAAATAAGCCAGCTCACACAACATACAGCTTATGTCAGCTTTATACTGTATTTGAACTGACTGAAGAGAGCAGATGGTGCCAACCTGGTGGGAGACAGGAGTGCCACAGGCAAGGCTGATCTGCCATAAAGCCTCTAGGTTCACCTGCCAATGTTTTCTAAATGCACTTGAACCAGAAGAGGGAGGCTGTACCACAGGACCATAGTGTTTTTCATCTAGTGCTAGGATCTGCAAGGGCAGATTTACATTATCATGCAACAACAACTTTAGCTAAAATCTCTGCCGCCTTCATTCTGAAGTGATGTACTGATAAGAAAAATGGCTGTTAGAGAGGAGAAGATTACAGAACAACCCATCAGGGAGGATTCAGCACATGAGACGACAGAGGCTTGAACTGAAATACATAGTGTCTTATACCTGGAGCGATAGAGTCTATTTTTCTTGCTTTCTCTTCTTTTCCTCTACTGTACTGAACACCGTATTTCTCCTCTGCCTTTGGCACCTTCCATAAATGTAAACCATCCCCTCTCTGTTCCTGCAATGGTACTTTATAAGAGAGAAAATGAAGAAATATGAAATTAAATTTCCACAGAAAGCTATTTAAATGTCTTTGTACCATTTAGGCATCTCTGCCTTAACATCCTGTTTGAGTAGTACATAAACTATGTAAGGTATTGGCAGGAACATGGGAAAGGGTGGTGTCATTTTATTCTCAAGGCATTATTTGTCCTTTCTATTTATGTTCAATTTATTACCATCCCCCCAGCAACCCACTCTTTAAAAAAGAGGACACCACTGTTCTGAGTCATTCAAGATGTGTGACCTCGGCACGACTACAAAGCAGTTAGATGACAAGTGCCTGTTCATTCACCCTAAAACCAAGTTCATGAGGGCTAACACACTCCTCTCAGCTAAAATTCCTGGTGACACTGCCCAGAGCTAACAAAACCTCCCTTTCCTTTTACTGGAAGGACTGGCCTTCTGACCGAGCCAGGCTACAAAATTAATGCTCAGGAATGGGAAGACAGGATGGAAAAAGGTGATGGAATGGGATGGCAAAACCTATAATCATCCTTTAAGCATGGACCAATGGCCAAAATTCCCAGAGATCAAAGCCATTGGGGCTGAGCTTTTCTGACTACTTTTGACTTCACTGGAAGCTGAAATGCACTTAGCATCTGGCAAAACTAGGTCCCAAGCTTTTTTCCCCCATGATCTGGGATGTCTCTAAACCAAATGAGCATCTTTAATCTTTTATTCTAGTGTTGATTTCTGGGATGTCTGCCACAGATATATCTATACCATCCTCTTTTCTTTAGTGTCAGAAAATGCATTTTTATTTAGTGGCAGGGAAGAAACAAGATTCAAAAAATAAAAATAATGCATTTTAAATGTTTTCTGAAGTTTCAATGTCATTCCCAGGTAGCAGTTAATGGATAAAGTATTATCTCCCCTTCAAACTGCAAGCTCAGCAGAATTGCTGTAGAAAACTGCCTGCAGATCGGGAGACATGATATTGCTTAATTAGCATGGGTTATGTGTTACCTTGAAGTAGATAAACTTGCCTGGTTAAAACGTTAAAAATCAGCTTTGTCTCCAGTCATGAGAGCACATAATTCCCAAGCCCTTCAGAAACGCTCATTAGTACCCATCCATCCAACTATGTATCTCTGTCAGGCCATCGGGACCGAAGGAGACCCTGGAGCTGCTCAGTCCTATCTTCCTCCTAAGTATTTTTTTAAATGACTTCAGAATTTGGAGACAGATATTTGATTTCTTCTTCCTTGTTTTTACAGAGCAATGCTGTGGAAAGGCTGGTGCTGTTTGCGTTGTTCTGACAGCAAGCAGAAAGCTTCATTTCTGTTGCTTGTATTTCATCTGAGGGAGTCACTTTGTCCTGATCATGGTACTACTAGGTTATCCCTGTCAGCAAGCACTTGTCTTTGAGGAACAGTTTTTTGAAGTTACAGCTTTTTCTGAAGAGCAATGCTTTGCCTTTGAAAATGACAGGGTAGCATCACGATGGTTATGAGAGAGAGAGAGAGAAGCTTTAGCCATGTGAGTCAGCAAATTCCCTTTCCTTCTACTGACCAAACAAGAACCCTTTGAAAAGATAATCCAAAGGAAAACAAATTTCAGAAACCAAAATAGACAACAAAAAGGATTTTTGTTCAAAACGTTAGAAACCACTTGCTGACTTATTACCCGCTCAGCTCTTAGCAGCAGACACTGGATGACAGAAGACCTGGATCCTAACAGTGCCAGGCAGAAGGAAACCCTGCAGCCTTTCTGCCCAGAGGCGAGGATGCCTGCCCCTGCCTGAGCCTGCTGATTTTCTGCACATCATAAAGACCTTTCCGTCTAAAGCCTGAACGCCCTTTCACAAGCAGTAAAGCATCAAGTGCAATTACACCACTTTTTTTTTTGCACAGGGCTGCACTGTGATAATGTAAAGGGAGATGAATGAGGCCTGAACTCAAGAGATATTTCAGTGTCCGTGTGACATCAGAGCAGTATTTGCTTATAACCCCGAAGGAAGGATTCAGTCTCCTAAGGCACAACGTGATGTACTGTCTTTGAAATGCACTAGCTAGATACAAGCGCTGGTGAATTATGAAGTATTCAAGAAGACAAAAACTTATACTGTGGCATTGTGTTTTAGTGGTCCTGAGGCCCCGATATATTAATGTACGCAAACGGATAACAATAGCTCAGGGAAAGCTTGAGTGCACACAGCCTGAGATAAAGAAACAAATTGCAAAGCTCAGCTTAATAACCACAGTGGGTGGCAGCCAGCCAGTATAGTCCATACGAAATCTTCAGAATAACTTCTGTCAGACTGAAATTAGTATTAACTCCAGCCCAGGTGCAGGGTAACACAAAAGATCTCTTCACACAGTGGTTTCATTCCATCAACATTTCTTTTCAAGGTTATCAATACCACAAGCAGACCAGCAGAGTTAACCTTTTATGCTGAGGCTGACCCCAAAAGAACAAGCTGCCTTTTTAAACTTGCCTCTCCTGTTTTCTTATTCCCTTATCTTGGACTGTGATCTTGCAAGATTTCACAAGCTAACTGAGGTTAGCTTGGGTCATTGGTTAGATGTGAGATCCAAGCCACTACAGCCAGGGTCCTTCCTTTGATTTGCTATTAAAGGTGGGTCTGCAACTAAGTCATTCAGCTGAGGTCTGAACTTCCAAGAGCTTGGAAGTGTTGTGATTGAGGGCTTTGGTGTGGACTCATTACGAGGTCAGAGCCGAACTGTTATTAGGGCATGAGGTTAAGGACACAGTGACTCTGAAAGGTCTCGGCTACTCGGATTCATTAAAATTCTCATGACACTCCTGGAAGGGCAATTTTTCCATTAATACACAAAATCCGATCATATGCAATGCTATGGAAATTATTAAAGTTCTCCAATTACTTCCCAAAAGTGAGTGATGAATGTTATAATCCTATTCTCTGATTTACATATATTGTTACCTTAAAAGTTCCTTCAAGATCATTCTGGGTGAGTATTTCTAGACAAATATAAAATATTGTTATTTTTGAAAAGTCCAGGTTTCTGACTGGTCCTCACCAAAAAGAAAAAAGTGCTTTGTTGTTCAAAAACACCACTGGAATTTTATTTAAATCTCACCGTTTAAAGTGACCCTGCTGGCTTTAATTCTACCAAAATAGTAATGCAATGAAGTAAGAAATAATATCCAGGCAGTTCAAGGGCTTGAATGAAACAATGAGATTGATTGCAACTTATTTTATAGCATCAGAAGAAGTTTAGCTACTTTCCATTTCAGGTGAAGTAGAAATATTTATATTCTGTATTAAAAATAAAGCATGGTTGCAAATACAAAAAGAATGCCTAGGGGCTAATTATTCAGCACATATCAAGAGTCTAACCAATATATTTAGTACTTTATTTAAAACTATAATTAAAACTTATTTATTTTTTAGAGATTTTATGCCTAAAATTAGTATCAATGTTTAAAATCAGTCATCAAGAAACTGATTCTGCATTAGAAAATAGAAACTACTTATCTGAAATAAAGTTCTCCCATTCTTATGGACTTATTAAAACAGGCTCAGACTGATAGTATAAGAGAGAAAACCAAAGGTTGAAACAGTGTGATAGATCCTTTGTGGTTTCTGGGAAAAATAAAAAACCAGAAGCTGAGATTCTGCTGTCCATGACTTGTCTGCCTTTTGGATGTCAGAAAGTTCAAAGGGTGCGAAAAAGTTTCTTTTAAACACTAGAGAATGCCACTGTCTTGGAAGTTTGGATATCGTAGTCTGGTTCAAATAAATAGGAGAGATATTTCAGATTCTTCTAGGCTGTGGAAGAGCTGCTTTCCCCAAAGGTTCTAAACTTGTCTGTGTTATCTCATTGAAGAAAATGTATGAAATAACCTTAACTGGCTGTAAGTTATGGACTGGTCTGTCCTTTAATTGAGTATCCTGCATGTGCCAAAAATCAGTTCATGACACAAGACACATTCAAACAAGCAATCTGACAGAAGGGCCTTCCTCAGAAATGCAATTTTAAATACATGAAGGGCCCATCAGAGGAAATAGGTATATTTTCCTTCCTGATAATCTATTGCATTTTGGGAAGTAAGGCCAACAGGCAGAAGATGCCAAGGGAAGGGCCACTGGGGCTTTCCAGCCATGTTCCTGTTCATTTGCCCTCCATGCCAGGTATAACAGGATAGCATGTGACGCATGTAAAACTTCCAGGCTTAGGAATCATAGAGTGCAGCTGAAGACCCCTCTGTGCTTGAAACAACAGAAAGCCTAGCACATCCTCAGGTTTGACATCTTCGTTGCAACTGAATCCAAGTAATGCAGGTTACAGCTGACGCCATGATAAAGCTGAGGAAAGGCCCATGCAGAGCTAGGGAAAGTGGATAAAAAAGACGAATGGGCCTGATGACAGACTCCACCAAGCCTTGAATTTTCTTATTTACAAATTACCTGGAAAGGAGGCCACTACAGTCCTGAAATGGATGGGATTTTTATTATTGACTTCAAAATAATGAGGATTCTCATCCATTTGGCACGTGTCTGTGCTGTCACTGACCTAAAACTGACATGTTTCATTTGGATCCACTTAAGCTCCAGAGTTTAACATCTGCCAAATCATGTAGCATAAACAAAACACTGGAGTGGATTTTAAAAAATTATAAGAAATAAGCACCGTATTTTTAGAAAGAGTTATTTCTGTCTGTCACGTTATAAATACATTGCTAGTTCCCAGAATAGGGAATTCCTTATCTCATTACCATAACATTGCTCTTTTAACTCTACTTAATATGCAGAGAGAAGAAGCAATTGGTTAATTTTACTTTCTTGACACAATACTGCATCAGAGCAGGTGCAACTGCAGAACAGTTATGAATACAAAGTAGAACAGCAGTAAGTTAGTAGGGATATGTCATTTAAGCTTGTCTTTTTTAATTCAACTGCATTACTGAGAACAGGAGACAAAAATACATGTTACTAGTCTGGTTAATATTTATATCCTACTATATGGTCCATTGGCATGAAGGGATCTCTGTATTCAAAATACCAGATGTTATGGGAGCAGTGCTAGAAGGTAAACAAATTGACTCAGAGATCATATCATATACATACTCAGACACACGAAGCTTGGAAAAGTAGAGAATTCAATATGTTTCTATCCTAGATGAAACACTTATTATCATCTTTCCTTTGTACATCTCTGAGCCTGTCTGGAGACAGGGTCCGATTACCACATGATAGGAAGGAAGGCTGATGGGCTATTTTCTGCTATGCTGTAGCCGGGAGACCTGATTTAGTGAAATCAGTGCCATGTTCTTATGCAGACAAGGCCTTCTCTGTCCTATAAAGAAATCTTTACATTTCACAGGCTGCCACTGAAATCTTCCAAATCAATTGCAACTAATATAATGCTTAGAGTAGAAAGCCTAAAACAGCAACTATGAGTCTTTGCCTGTTTCTCTGGGGCATTAACTTGCATAATCACAGATGATGGATTAAATATGAGCATTGTTAACTGCTTCGCTGACAGAACAGGAGGACTGGCAAAACTGCTGGGTATAGGATGATAACTGTGTTGACTAATCCACAAATGCCTTTAGGTAAATCAATTTTTTGTCTAACTACACACAAATATCCTGAGTTGAAGCTAGCAACTAAGAATAGAACTTTTTTTATTCTACTTTCATCACCTTTGGCTACCCAAAATATGTGCAGTGCAAACCCCAGGAATTCAAGGTCACTCAATTTACCATTTTCATGTAAAATTTTAGAAGTTTGACTACCATTACATATCACAAGGCTGGAGGCTGATCTATGGTCATTAAAAAGGGTGATAAAAGAATCTCTTGGGACACACTACACACATCTGATTCATTTTACGTTAGATCAGACACTCTCAGTGTGTACTCCACAGACCCTGAAGACCTCCATCCACTTCTACAGAGTCAGTGAAAGACAACCAAGAAAAGGAAAATTGTTGTCACTAGGACTAAATTCTCTGTGTAAGGGCTGACACCTGCTTCAGAACATGCTTAAAGGTCTGCAGGTGAAAAGAGACTGACAACAAATGTATTAGAATAATATTAATATAGGCTTTGGAGTCTCACAAATCTTGACACCAGTGTCTCATCTTCACAGACTTCTGCTGCTGAAATGCTGCCCAGCTGGTGACTCTTTTCAAACCTGCCAGTCAGTTGAAATCAAATTGTTTTCAACAATATCCTTGCAGAGAAGATGGAAAGGGTATTCACTTTTCTTCAATACAGAGAAGAAAAATGAAAGCATTCTCTACATTTCCAGTTTTCCCAGTTTCCTAGATCTTTGCAGCTGTGAGTTTCCAAATCTGTTTGGAAATTAAAAAAAAAAATATTCCATCCAAAAATTTATATTTTTATTTGGAACACCTTGGTTTTAGCAATGTGTTGCTGAATCCACAGCACGGTTCTGAAGGAACCATGCTTGGGGTCCTGCTGAACTCCTGTACGGACCAATGGCTCCTGCCATCCTGGTACAAGGATGATATTTTCATCAGGTCTGTTCAGAATTAGAGACATGGATGGCTTCTGCATCTCCTCACTGCCATTAACATTCTACTCAACTTCACTACCACTCTCAGTTTTGAAAGTGACAAGAATATCATTTTTCCTCAGCAGATGCAGGGATCTTATAGTCTGTGGGAAATTTCATGTTTGTAAGTGTGTGCGTATATAATACATACAATATTATACATATGTTTTACTATTATAAATATGATATATATCTGTGTCTGTATGTATATATCTTTTTCAATTTAAATACAAAAAACAAACAAAAACCCAAACAAGTAAAAGGAAAATCCCTAACAGGGGAAGGGGCAGGAAACTGTTTCTTTTCTTGATATCAACTCTGTGATGTTAGTGCTTCAACTGCTAAACATTTTGATCATTTTCCAGGGACATCGCACCTTCCATTTCTTTAAGCAGCTCCATTTCTGTCTCGCTTACTAAGTCAGAAGTGTAGGTCATTCTTCTAGTCATCACCCTTCTATGACCTCCCATCACCTTCTGCATCAAGTTCACAACCCTCATCACCAGGGCACAAGCTACAATCTGCTAACATCCCAGTTCTCATTCCCACTTTCTCTGTGTATTTTACCTTCCTTCCACAAAAAACAGTTCTCCTTTACCATTTTGCCCGGTAATTTTCATTTTTTATGCCAATTACTTTCTTCTTCTTTGCATACCATCCTCAAGGCATTTTTCATTGAACCTTCCAGCAATGTATCTGTAGTGGCAATTTACCTGGCCCCATTGCAGGACACTTCCACAAGTACTGGGCCCACCTCACCACGGCTGGCTAGAAGTACTCCATGGAAACACAGACTATACACTCTATGGCATGTGACAGGGTCTTAAATAGACATGCTTGTAGTTTTAGTAATGCAGGATTTCCCCTTGTGCCAGAAATAGGAGATACAGTGACTCTTAACACTGGTCCTCAGGATTTATAACAAAAAAATTGTACCCTGTGGTCTCAGTTCATTCCCTCTCTTTGTAGCCTCATGCAGATAATGGAGTCCTCTATGGCAGAGCAATGAAGTGGGTAGCCACATGCCCTATCAACCAGCTCAAGCAAAGGAAAATATGCACAACAGACACAGTAGGTTATTTACAAGAATCCCACAATGCTTTGAGGGTATCCTGGTTATCAGGGATAGATAGTGCAACAGCAGCTGTGCTGCACCATTCCTCCAGTTTGGGTTGTAAACAACTGGGGACATTCAACGAAGTAGGACCTCTGTGTGAGGCCCTATATATGCGGCATGGCTGTGGGCAAGCCTGTAAAAAAACTGCTCGGTTTTAAGCATCACCCTCGGTTCTTTTAGGAAACTGCTGCCAAATGAAATGTGTACTGCTCTATGACTTCCCGGGTTGATTATTTGCTGCAAGGAATAGATGGGCAGGCATGTTAACTATTTGTTACCATATGCATTATGTAAGTAGTTATACTGATGTGTCATCCGTTCATTACGAAGTGCTACAATTAATGCACTTTCCATTCTAAACATTCAACACTTAAATATTTCCATCCTGGTCCCAAGTAACACTCCATCTAATCCTATATCTGCTCTCCTGCAAAAGTCATTCCTTCACCGTTTTGCTCACACAGGTGTTTGACACATTAAGTGATTATGATGGACTCTTCATTACTGACAATTTGTGGGGTTTAGCTGTTCATGGTTGAAGTCTGCGTCTTATATGTTAGGGCCAGCAGATGGGCTGCAGATGGTAGATCTGCTGCCCTGAATTTAATAGTTGCTGTAGAAGAAATTGTCATGCTAGCTTGCAGCATGGTAGGGGTTTTGACTGTGAAATCTGAAGCATCAGGAAGCAACCTAACAAAAGCTGCTGTGATGTAGAAAGTTAAAGAAGCTGTGTTTCAGTAAAATTTTAGATTGTTTTAAAGTGGGAGACTCCCTTAGAATATCTTGTTGCTATTGCTTAAATAAAACAGCGTGTGATCCATTATATATCATATACACTACTTAATCAAAGACAGTATGCTTATAATGACTAAATTTCACACTTTGGGTATTTATGCTTGCTCTTCCTACAAACCAACAGACAACGTGGAGAGACAGCCAGCTGAGAGACCGAAATAAAGTACTGGGAGGTGGGTAAAGAAAGACAGAAAGCATGGAAGACACTGTCAACTTCTGTTTGGAAATTGCATTTCTCCAAAGGGAATGTTACCCCAAAAAACTCCCTCTATTAAGTCAGAACCATGATAAATTGGGAGAGAAAAGAAAAAGGAAAAATACCCCGCTGTTTCAACTGCGTTGTGAAAGAGCTGCATCAGGAATCCTGATCCACTTTCAGAAATAAAGGAAAGCTTCTTCTCAAGAGGGCAACCCTGGTGCCTGCTCTAAACTATTTGTTACGAAGAAGCAGAATTTCCCTTTGTATTTCCAGAGTGGTGAACTCACCTTCTTATCTACACAAACGTTTGAGGGATCTCAGCTTCAGCATGGAAAGAGGTTATTTTATTATTCTTCCCCTTAGGAATGACCATTCTCTATTGCACAGACTTGTCTTTGCCAAAATTCACGTTATGCCATGTCAAGCTTTATCACACCAGGGGTCCTTCTAAAGGAGGAGGAGGGAGGTAAGCCCACAAGAGGTTCAAATAAAATTCACACCGCCAGTGAAATCAAGACCTCCCACATGCTTGCTGAACTCCCTTCTGCACAAAGGCAACCCTTCTTTCCCATCGCTTGGAGCATGTTTCATGTCATATTTTCCATTTCTGACTTCTCACCAATGAGCAAAAGAGCAATTCCCATCCACCTGTTAATTCTCTTTAACGTGGATTTCCATGCATGATAAAAACCTCCTGAAAACAATAAAAATTCCTAGACATGCTGCAAACAATTAGGCCACCCCTACCAGATGCATGAGCGCATGATGAATGTGCTTCTGGGTACGGACCCACGACCAGTTCATGTTTCTAGCTGCCCACATGTGAGGTGCTCAGGTGGTGTGCAGATGTGACTCCTTGGCGGTGGAATTGCTAGAAGGGTGTAACATTGCCACATAAAAAGTGTTTCTCCCCCAAAGGAGCTTTCCCTCCATTTGGGAGGGCAGTTGTGCTCTACCACCTTATGTCACTGAATCTTCCCACCTCTTCTCTCCCTTCGTGTCACACAGTCATTAGAAACAGAAGCTTAAACAAAGCAATATTTACATCACCTATATCTCTTCCTCTACAGATGTCAAGCCACATCATCCACTTTAGAAACAAAGACGGAAAAAGACACAAAATTTGTTTTATGTGTCTCACGAATAAATTTTGCCCCTTCCCCCATATTGACCAAACTCTGGGCAGCCCTCACATAAAGGAGAAACACAGCACTATGAAAAAAGCTATCTAGCACTGTATTTCTAAAATCAGAAAACTGTTTCCAATGGCAGCACACTAAACAATTAAGAGATATAGATGTTGGCCTCACATTTCACTTGCAAATGTTCTGATAGGAGTGCACGAGGCCTTTGGTAGAAGCACTGTTGTTTGCATTTACCTCAGCTAGGAAAATTCCATTCAGAGACAGCATCTGGTATCTAACCAGGTCTTGTCTTTCATCCAGTTTTCCTGTTGGACCAGGCAAGGGGCAGGGAGATTTAACTAGCTGCCTGTGGTCACAGAGGCACCCATAGCTCCATCGGGCTAGAAGCCAGAACCCCTGCTCACCTCTGACTTCCACAGGGCTCTGCAAACCTGGACCTGCCAGACCCTCTGTGCTAAAACACTTACTTACTCATCTGGCTCACAGGCTGGATACAACTTTTTCTTCTCTCTCTCTTCATTCTGAATCTGTGGCAGACGTGAGTCTTTGTTTCAACCAGGTTATTTTAATAAAAAGAACAATGGTCTTTCCAAGGCCATACATTGAAAGCTTGGGAAAACCCACATCAAAGCCAATTAGGGGCCAGATGTTGCTGATACAGATTGCCAGCAAAACCAACCAGAGGTGAAAGTGCTGAACAGTTTCCTAGAATGATGCACTTGAATGTTAAATCTATAGCTCCAGGCTCTCTGTGACCTGGCAAACCAAAAGTGTGAGGGTGAGATCTCTAGTACCATTAATATATTTTGTCCAAGGCACACTTCTTGTGTGTCCAACAGTTAGGTCCATACATGTGCAACACATACCTACCTGTATTTTATGTAATTACATTTAAAGTATATTCCAGAATACAACTATGTGAATGGAAAAAGAAAGCAAACCTCTCATATCATGAAACGCAGCAATTTTACCCTCCAATATGGCCTCTGTTTATTAAATCGTTAGGCAGTAACCTTATAGGGGAACACATTACATAAATGCACATACAGTCTTCAAGTTTAAATGGATCATTATCTTTTAATGGGAGCTAAAGGGATCATAACTAGGAAATTTTGAGTCTTATAAAGAAGTAGCATGGACCTGTTGCTTTGAGATTAATATTTCATTTATTTTCAGTCTTCCCTAACTATACCACAGGGTTTTTTGCGTAAACACGTGCATATACAGAAGACCTTCAGTAAACTTGAAAATCTCTACCATTGTAACGTGGCAAGCTCAAAAACAAAGTCTCAAACAGAATGAAACAAAACTTGTTTTTCTATGACACCTTTCGTACTCCAAGTATCCTGGAGCACTTTAAAATAAATGACTTGGAAACTGCCAGTGCAGTCATGCAGCAGTTGTTAGTTTAAACTCAGGCCTGGATGTCAGAACTTATTTTGGTAAAAGGAGGAAAGTACTAGCCAAAACCAGAAGTTTCCTCCTCGTTCTTTCCACAGTGTCCATTAGCTCTTTAAATCTCACCTGGTGTAAGCAGATGAGTTCAGCCTGGTATCTTATGTTGCCAGTTATTCACTGCATAATGCTCACTTAGGGAATAAAATTAAAAGAATCTGTCCCCGAGAGACTTTCAACTCTCTGCATGTCCAGCAAGTGGTCATCCCATTTCACATCAACAATCACCAAACTTTGGGTCCGTCTCCTCGGCTTCTCCTGTCCACTGTATTAGCCTAGACTAAGAAACACTAATTCCCTAGGCACTTTTGCCTGCAGGAACTATTTGCAATTCCCAATAACTTCCACAGGAGTTACATCTGTGTACATAAAACCAGTTCTGGACTCTGGCTATTTTGCTAAATAGTTTCCTCTAGCTGTGCAAAATCTAGTGCTTTTATTTGTAGGTCAGAGTTCTTAGTCTGTCTAAATATCCATTTCCAAACAACTGTTATATAAAAGAGAGCAGCGGTCCCTTTTATACTAAACGTAGATGTATTTCAGAAAGTGGCAACTTTTCCCAGGAATAATTTCCAGAAGCTGAAGGGCAAGACAAAAGCATGGTAGAGTTTCCTCTTCACCTGCCTCCAGAACATACAATTTAATCTACAACAGGGTTCATATGGCTTGTCTGTTTTTTCACATTCTTTCAGAATTAATATCCTTTATTAGACTAACTAACACTCTGCTAGAAAAAGGAAAGATGGATTTAAAAATGCCTCCTGGGGCCAAAACACCAGGACAACTGTCAAATCATGCAGTGGACTCTAGCAGAAGTCCTGACATCAGACCAGCAGCAGGCAGATGGTGGAAAGCAAAAATGGTGGAGGACACACTGCAGAAAAAGGAATGACAGAAAGGAGAATCTTTTTTAACCAGTGTAAATTCACTGACTTTGAAGCAAAAGCTCCAAGGTAACATCAAGGTAAATGGGAGACTACGCCTGAAGTCTGATCCTCTTGCCTCCTGAATATTAGCCTCTTCTAAGTAGCTATAAAACATAGACAATGGTGACAGAGAATGAAAAAATCTGGGTTTGGCACCATTTCAGTGCTCTAGGCACAGGAACAATGGCCTAGGCAAGTTGCAAGTAGGTGAGGTAGCTATTTTCCATCACCAAAATATCCGTCAGTTCTCTACTGCATGGAACTGGGGAATAAGCAGGGAGATAACCACATGACATGAGGAATATCCAAAGACCGGAGAAGCAGGCTGAGTTTATCTTTTCTCTTATCACAGTGGTAAAGACCATTGGGCTGTCTAGGGAGTTGTAGGAGGTAAGAAAGATTTTTCAGCAAGGCCACCAACACCAGCAGAGGAGCAAGCACAGCACTTGACGCCACCACATGCTAGGAAGATGTTACTCATTTGTTTACAAGTCATGTTCTGCTGCAATTCAGACAAGAAATAGGAGCAATCAGGTAAGCAGTTAAATGAGGGCCACTAGTATGCAGGGAGAAGAAGCAAGCACTAAGGAGCTGGAAGAATGGGGGATGTACTGTCTGCCCCCCTCTTCACCCCCCCACCACCTGCCTTTTCCTTCTGCTGTGGGGCTGCTGTGGTCAGCACTATGTTGACTCTTGCGTGACCCTCTGCAAAGTAGCATCTTCAAGAACTCAGAACGATCAATTAAAAAAAGGCCCTTTCTTCCAGTCTTTGCTTTTAGCCATGCTTGTGCCCTTCACCCAACCACTGCATGAACAACAACAGCTGAAGAGTCACGCTAAATGGCAGGCTGCTGTCTATCTGAAATGTGGCAGAATTGTTCATCACCTTGCCAAAAGGAAAAGAAAAAATATCTTTGAATAATTCATTGAAGGGTTTGACCAACTGACCAGTGTCCCTGCCCTCTCTTGTCCCCTGCCCGCATCTGAGGAAGGAGAGTCCTCTGTGCAATTTCTTCTCACATCCTGCCAGCAGCAAGCCTGCTTGCAAGCCAAATTGACTTGACTGTAGTAATATTGTTCTGCTGAGACAAGAACAATGATCAGCACAACAGCACTGTTAAAAATGTTATAGGCTTCATAAAAACAATCACATCAGCTATAAAACGGTAGGTGATCATGACGGCTGCACCGCTCTCATCATAACTTAGCTTGACTTGTCTGGATGGAGAAACAAATTATAGACAATTCCCTTTCCTTTCCCCCATTACTGTGCAAAGTGATAGAATGTCCCTATTCCCTGCTAGACCTCTGTCGCTATTAAGATAGAACAATGATTTTTAAAAGATAGGAGATGAGATTTGGCGTTGAAAACTGCCTGCATAGTGTTACAAGGTGTGTTAAAAAGCAGAACTGAGTAATACCCTCAAATTTTTAAGGTTCATGAGAACCAGCAATGGCACTCTGTATAGCTCAGCTGTAAGTAGGGAATGTATCGAGCAGCTCCATTTAAGACTCAACACCTGCATTTCTTGTCTAGGTAAGACTCCCTCTGTAAAATCACCGATAGTTCAGGATCAGGTCCTGAACATATGTTGTCTAAAAGGCTTACACTGATATATAAACATCATTTTAGTTCTCTCTCATGCTATGCACCTGTTTGTACTGCATAAGGCAAACACAGTACTGAGAAGATCAGTCATTCAAGCAAGACTCCGCTTGACTTAGGTCAGAGAACTGAATGATAGTGTCACTCAGACAACTGAGACAGCTTTCAGTTCAAAGCAGTGCAGGACTCTTCAGCAAGGTCTGTTCAGGAGAGAGGATTTGTCTGCCACTGTGAGAGCTGTGCAAATAACTGATTTTCCAGAGGGCTATCCAACCGCAAAAAGAGAGACAACCAAGCAACACACTTTAGTCTTCATCAAAACAGATTTGTTTGCATTTTTGTTTTCCTTGCTGAAATTAAAACTCCAGGAAAAAAAAAATCAGTACATTAAATGGAACAGTCCAAGAGGTCCAAAACAAATATGCTGATTTCGATGAACTGTGTAAAAGGCAAAGGAAGCTCACAGCAATATTTACAAAGAACAAGAAAATGCCTTTCCCTTCCACCCACAGTGAAGGAGGATTTGGCTCAGTTTTTCTTCTCCTGCCTGAAGAGACTTGAGTGAAAGCTCCTGCTGATGCCAGCATGGGTTAGCCACCAGGCTACGGCACAGGCTGGGAAAGGGGAAGCAAGGAAGGGAAGTGAGCCTTGACCCTCCCTTCTTACAAAGTTCTACTTTGTGTAAATGATTTAATAATGATTGGAGTAGTAACAGCTACTCAGTGTCCCCAGTCCCACTCACCCCCAGCTTGGCCTCCCTCTTAATTAAAGCAGCTTTACAGCGAATGGTTTTTTCCCCCTAAATTATCAAGAACATTCATGCAGTTTTTCCATTTCCTATACTTGGTCTTGTGACTTTTGAGTTACCTCAAATCCTAAATATTAAAGCTTTATTGATCTAACAAAAACATGTGAAGCATACCAAATTCACAAGAAGCCAGTTAAAGATGTGACATATTATCAGGAAAGATAAAATTATCCAGAAATTGAAAATGTATACGTAAATATTCTCTGTGGCAGAGGGAGAAACACCACCTAAGTACAAGATACCATTCAGAATAGCTGTGTGTCTTACAGAAAGACTAGGGTCTTTTTTCTCCTTAAATTCTCAATGTGTAAAGTCAAGCGCTATTACTATAGTAAGAGATGATCATAAAACCCTCAGATGGAGGGAAACAGCAATTAATAAGTTTTAGAGCTTTCTATATTCCACATGCAATAATTCAGGTATGCTAAGATTCACATTTCTTGAATATAGGGACTTTGAAACCAAAGCCTTATCTTGTTGAGAAGTAGTGAGTCATGATTTTGAATGACAGCAAGCTGCAGTGTCTAGCTCTGATGGTTCACATGACAGTAAATCTCAGACCTGTCACTGATCCAGATGCATGTACCTTCAGTTCTGGGCCTTTGGGAGGGGAAAACTGGACAAGCTCACATCACTATGAATGATGCTGTAGAAGAAACCACGTAAAACTGAAATTCTACACTTGGAAGAGCACGAGAAACATTTTTTTGTGGTCTGGTGTTTTAACCGTGATTTATTGCAATGATGCCTATTTGAGATAGACGCATCTCTGATGCACATGTATTAGTAAAGAGGTTTATAAGCTTAATTGGATGGCATAGGTATCACAAAGACATGTATGACTGGCTATTATGCCATATACTGTTATAACAGTGATTTTTTCAAAAGCGCATTATCTTTGTGCTGAGAAACATTAAACTCTAAAATATTTTGTAAAGTAACCAGGAGAGTTTAGGAAAGAGGGCTCAGCATGGTTCATCATTCACTACTGCATATAGCCTTACAATTTACAGCCTTAGAGTGTGGTGTAAAATGTTACAATGTGATTTGAAACATTACCCCACTTGCAAAACTGAGGTGGCTGAGCCCTCTCAAGAGGAGATGTTTTAACATGATTTGCTGTATTCTTTTATAGAATGAGTACTTTGTAATAGTGATTTCACAGTTTGCTGCCCCTGCATTGATCCTCCCTAAACTCATCCTGATTGTCTGAATGTAAAAATCTGCTACACCGTGCCACAGCCTTTTTGTCAGTGGTACACAATATACAGATAGGCTTTGCAAAAGATACAGAAGGACAGGGCAAACCGGGGGGATGGGGGAGTAGATTGAAGCAATTAAAAGTGTTCAAAGCTACAAGGTCTACTCTCAGAAAGGTCTGCACACCTCTGGAGCACAGACTACTACTACATGACTGTGAACTTCAAAAACAAAAGAAAAGTAACTAAAAAGCACAACTTATCTTGAAATGTGCCCTTGCCACAAAGAAGGCGAATTGTATCCTGGGCTGCATTAGGCAAAGCATTGCCAGCAGGTCGAGGAAGGTGATCCTTCCCCTCTGCTCAGCACTGGTGAGGCCACACCTGGAGTACTGTGTCCAGTTCTGGGCTCCTCAGTACAAGAGAGACATGGACATGCTGGAGAGAGTCCAACGAAGGGCCACTAAGATGATGAAGGGACAGGAGCATCTTTCCTATGAGGAAAGGCTGAGAGAGCTGGGACTGTTCAGCCTGGAGAAGAGAAGGCTCAGGGGGATCTCATCAAAGTGTATACATACCTGAAGGAAGGGTGCAAAGAGGACACCCTTTACACCTAAAGGGTGTAAAGAAGACGGAGCCAGACTCTTTTCAGTAGTGCCTAGTAACAGGACAAGAGGCAATGGGCGCAAAGTAAAACACAGGAGGCTCCATCTGAATATCAGGAAACGTTTTTTTACTGTGAGGTTGACAGAGCACAGGCACAGGTTGCCCAGGGAGGTTGTAGAGTCTCCATCCTTGGAGGTATTCAAAAGCCATCTGGATGTGGTCCTGGGCAACCAGCTGTAGGTGGCCCTCCTTGAGCAGGGGGGTTGGACCAGATGACCTCCAGAGGTCCCTGCCAACCTCAACCATTCTGTGATTCTGTTATTCTGTGAATTGGAGGAATGTTTCTCAAGGGCAAGTGCCCCCTCTCCTTCAGATGCTTCAAAAAGTTACATTTTTATTCCGCATTAGACTAAAATTATGTTGCAAAAACTTGGGTTTGTTGGGTTTGGGTTTTTTTCCAAAACCTAGAAGCACATATTTCCAGACAACTCTCCTTTTAATGCCTGTAAACTGGGAAGAGCAGAGATTTGAACCTTTGACTCTCATAACATTTTCTTTAAAAGCAAATACACCTCTGTGAAACACTGTGACTGAGCAAAAAAGGGTTCAGGCTTAGAACATCCATAATGAGTGTGGAAGCTTTTCTTTCTAAACCCAGCTTAGCAGTAAAACAGTAGCAGATGATGTGAGTTAGTGCCAAATGCAAATTACAGTCCTGTCACAGTGAAACTCACCTGACTATTTTTTTAAAAAACTTTCATCACTGAAAAGGTCAAGGACTGGGGTGCTGTCCTACCCACGCATCCTGAGCACTTGCTCCACCACCCCACAAAACAACGTGACACAAACATCCCCACCCCTCTGCTGCGAATGTGCTCGTGCTGGGTCTGGAAGTGGGCTATGTACAAAGGTACCTGGCACTGACAGAGCTCACTCAAGACCTCTGCAAACTGCAGACAAAGACTTAAAGCCAGGTGACGGATCTCCCGCATCCTGCTGTTACAGAGAAAGACAAATGAAGTCTCCGGAGTTAACAAAGTAAGCACTTTTTTAGTTGACCTAAAATCTGTGCAGTTTTACTCTAAAAATTCACCTTTGATCAAGAATTTCTTTCTCGCATTTTCCCCCCATCTGGCTGTTTATTGCTGACTCTCCTTCCAGCTGAGAACAGTAACTGAGCACATCAACACCCACAGAGACTCTCTAATGATCCAGGGGAAAGTTAATCACACCGTACCATCACATAAATCACAGCAGTTGGTCTGCGACTTACTCAGTCCTAGTGAGGGCCAGATCTTGAGCTCCCAAATCAGCCTTTCTTTTTTTTTCTTTTTTTTTTTTTTTTGGCAATAAGACTATTTTCATTCTTTCATTTCACCTATTGAGTCAGTCTGAGGCATCATAATGGCCCACAAAACTACCATCTGGGACATAAAATCTCAGGTTTCTGCACAGGAACAAGTTCTGCTGCCTTTTCTAGCTTCCCCTGCACATCATAATGTGCTCTGCTTAGCCCAGGGTGTTTCAGAGGGAGATTGCATATGTAGACAGGCTACTCTATCATGGCAGCACAACACCTTAGAAGGGCAAAGCCTTTGCTGTTTTTTCCTTGCTAATATTTTAATTTAATGTAAATTAATTTATTTCTGGGAAAAATTCCTATTCAATGTACACACGAGGACATGCAAACACACATACAAAATTCCTACTCATATCCATTCTGCTTAAGTAGCCATGTCAGAAATGTTGTATTGTCATGATATACAATAAATATAAAAGGAAATCAGACACTCAACCAGCTCCAGCTAAGCAGAAGGGCTATTTTTCCTTTCCCAGGAGGCTATTGTTGACACCAAGCTGTGCTGAATCAGGAGAGTAATGGCACTCAGAAGCCAATAGATCCTGCACCTCAAAAGTGCCCATCCTTCTGAGTACCCACAACATCCCTTAACTATACTGAGAACTGAGGATTCAGTTCCACTCAGGATAAGGGAATGAAAGTATTAACCCAACAAAAAAAAAAAAACAACCCACAACATACAGTATGGAATGACAGAAAAGAAGAAGTTCCCCATAGAAATCTTTTTGTGGCATCAGAAACTACATTAGGTTTATAGTACTTACCTGGCAATAAAACAAACCTAACTTCACATAGCTTGCTGTGGTTCAACTCCTCCCTTTCCTCCTAGTTTTCATTTTAGCTAAATGGTTGAAAACCTTAGGGGATAAATTTAACTAATTCTGACTTATCGTCTCTACTTGTAGAAGTTACCCCATCTGAAAACTAAAATCCTTCCTAAAGCTGGTTATCAGATATGTAATCAATATTTAAAGTATTCCTAAAATCTTTGTTCATGAAAACATCATAAACATGAGCTCAATAACCATGTTAAAATATTTAAAAGATATATTAAAACAAACATTTGACTAATTTTAGCCCCTGACTGAAGGACACAGTAAACAGTATATCAACTTGTGTGGTGTTATAACATTGGTTTCTGCAAGATCAGTGTCTTCCCAGATTTCAGTAGATTTTAGGTCTAATATTTGCAGATTTGGAAGGCTAAGTTATAATGGGTCCTTCAGAGAAAGCTATTTTTTCTTTGTATGTAAAATGAAGCCCCAGTGTGACTGCCTACTAGGACAGCCATTTGAAGGAAAGAAATAATACAGAAAATAAGTTTTTGCACTTATTGAGGATCCATTTCAGTGCATCATTTAGTTTTGCTTGTGATCTTGATGTATATTTAGCTTTCTTGGTTGGACAGCTGAGGTACCAAACAGCGAAGTGATGTGTCTCAAGATCACCAAGTAGAACCTGAAATCTCTGTCTTTCCTTAGCTCCAACACAGACTGTATGACTCTGAGCTGGGAGACTTCTCATCAATGTCCAGTTTTAAATTTGTGTGCGAATATCAATTCCAAACCCAAAAGCCTGAGACCAATAAATACAAAGCATTTACATTTCTCCCTCATAAGGCATTAGTGCAATACAAAAGCAGGCTGATATTAAGACTTTAAAATAAACAAAAAAAATTAGTTACCAATTACCAACTCAAATTAAACAAGATCTAGTTAATATCTCTCTCTCTCTCCCCCCTCTCTCTTTTTTTCATTTTTCCCTTTAAAAGAAAGAAGAAAATTCTAATTTAGTGCCTGGTGCAGCATTTCATGGATCACTGCTGAATTTTAAGACATGAAATGGGTCAGCACTGCCCTGAAGAGGAAGCCGATGTCAGTAAGGCACTATTGTAACTGCAATGGTCAAAGGACACAGAGGCAAAGTGTGCAGAGTTAGGTAGCATATCTGGTGAGAACAGTTGATGAGCTTGGTGAAAAAAATACAAACACATTTTTGGGCTCAGAGTCCCATAAGCAAGTGTTAGTATAGCGTGTAAGCAATAAGCAAGTGCAGGTGAGACGGGCAGAAAGGAAGATTCCCCCTAAGAACTCGAAAAGCATACAGAGCCTCCTGCTGCAGACCAGCACTGAGTCTGGTCCTGGCACTCGAGCCTCTGAGCAGGCTCTGCTTGGCACGCAGCCGTTGCGTGCCTGTTTCACACCGAGAGGTCTGGTGTAAGCACCGTGTCAGGTACAGCTCACCAACAGGATGTCAAAGGACAAGCACAATCAGGAGCTGCTGGGATTCACCCTGCTGAGATGCCGTGACATTTCGGTGTCTGCTTTCAGTTGTCCGTGCTTAGCTATGGGGGGCACTAGTTTGGGCCTGCTGAGATAACTCCTTCCAAAACTTGGTGAAGAGTAAAAGCATCCCTATATCGTTTCGGTACTTAATGGAGAACAGGCCACTTGTCCGTGCACAGGTGAGACTTCATAGGAGGGATTCCTGCATGGGCTGATTTGTGCAGATTTACTGCTTTCAGGGAGAAGTAGAACAGCCCAGGTTTCCACCTGCTCATAGGCTTGAAGATGAACCAAAGCTGTAATTTTTGTATTTCTGTATCATCCTCTTATGCATTTGGAAACCATAGGGTACAAGAAAGTGAACTACAAAGCACAATTCTAGCCTAAATTTAAAAAACAGGTAGTTTTACTGCAGGTTTTATTGCAGGTGCAGCACCTCTTATCCAGAGCACCTAACACACATCCTGGACGCTAGAGCTGGGGACTCAACATTCACAGCAAAATCCTATTTTCAGAATCCTGGATGGAATGTTGGCCTTAAAATGCACTCTCTCTCTCTAAGAAAATAGAGTATAGTTATCCCAAGTCTGGATGTCGTTTCTTTGGGTTTGGGGTTTTTTTTTTCCAATACAGATGCAGCCTGAATGACTTGCAACTTCATTAACTCTGGGCATATAGATACAGATGTTCTCAGTGGTTTCTTCTGGAGACAATGTTTGGGAACCTCAGAGTGATTTCCCCTCCCTAATTACCCCTGCTCAGTCAGGATTGTGGGGGGTAAGGCACCTTATAACAGTAAGGTGACATTGGAGCTGAAGACCATTTTCCCTTTGTTATTCAGCCTGCTGGCTGTTGTACTGCTAACCAGTGTGAACAGGTCACCTTACCCGGGCTCTTAAAAATTAAATGAGATATCAATAATACAAACACTACGTGAATATATGATTTCTAGCATTTTACCTGACTTCTAGTGGGACTGCAATCATTATTAACACTGATGACAGATTTGGTAGCAAGATGCTTTTCTTCAACTTACCTATGAAAGGACATATTCCTTCCTTACTTCCCCCCAGCCAATCAGATAAAGCGTTTTGCTGTGTTGTGAAGCTGTTGACCATCCATCATTGGAGGTCCTTAAGAACAGGCTGAAGAAACATTTGTTAGGAATGACATGGAGACAGAAAGATTCAGCAGGTTTTGGATTTGATTTTGCTGGCCCTGGGCTATACTGAGATTCCTATGAAGCTGGTGTCACATAAATTGTAATGGCCTTTCTTCCTTAACAGTTATAATATTAATTAGGACAAAATCTAATTCACAAGCTGGAGCTGAATGGAAGAATTAGCTAATAATGTATGATTAAACAATGGTAAGCAAGGTCACTGCTTGACTAAATATTCAGTAATCAGCAATTAGATTTTGTTGGTCGATCTCTTTAAAGGACCTGATTGGAGATGACCTCTTTCTTTTAGATTAAATGTCTGCTCAGACTGAGTTATTATTGATCAAGAAGCTGACCTTACTGCCAACACTGCCATTCCCCCATTACTAATCTCTTTGCATATGGTGTGCACATAGTCGCTGGAAAACTTCAAAGAGATTCAATCAAGTTGACGATTGCTTGGTTAATTAACAAGGTGCCATTTTTTGGTATTCCAGACTGGTTGCTCTCTACATTCTTAGAGAAATCACTCCTAGCATTCGATTTTAAAAAGCACTCAGAGAAAAAAGACTCCATCAAGTTTGCATTCTGTGAGGCTAATCTTGCCCTGTTTCCCCAGACAAGGGGAATGAAGGGATTGTTTTCCCCCTCCTGTAAGTGTAGGAAAGGTGTAATGAAGAGGGTGCTTTTGTCTCTTTGCATCCTGCAAGGTGGGCTTAAGACATGGAGTGCGAGAGGGTGCTTTGCAAATTATCAAGCACAAGAATGACATCAGGGAAGTTTTTAGCTATCTCAGAGCTCCAACTGTTTCCAGATAGTTCATATGACCAAGCAATAATGGGCAATAATTCGTCTTTAGGACATAAGGTCATATACTCATATCTACTAATTTTCCAGTGGTTATACTCCTCTTAGGCTGCATGTTACCATAAAAGCAGTTAATAGTTGTCTTCATCCCTACCCTACAAAATTTTGCTGTAACTCTTTCTCTAGAAGGTAAACCAGCAATTCTTTCTTGGAGAAAATGTCCAGCCATGCACCAGGCACATAGTCCTGAGATTTTATCATCTTCAGAAGAATGTGGTCTTGTCTTCATTCAAATTCGTCCTCAGAAACGAATTCTTTTCTTGGTCTGTCTGTGTGTGGTAGGAAACTCTCTTTTCAAAAGCCAACAGAGTTAAGTTAGTCAGGGTTTAAGGTATACTTGGGAAAAAAAAACCCACAACCCACAGGGCTAAACAAAATCTCGACTAATTCTACAGATGCATGCAGCTGCAGTAAGAAACAAACCACCACAGAAGTCTGTTTAGTCTGAGTAATTTCACAAATCATGTACAAACTCTGCCACTGAGTTTGCTCCCGTTTATTGGGGTACTTAAGGAATAATGCCAATTGTAACAACTCAGCTGTGACAATATAAAATCTGCACAATGGGAATTAGTTCCTTTATCTGTCTGGGATTTTTATACTGACTTTATCCATGATATATGAGCATCACTCTTGGCAATCTGCTCTCTGGCCTTTTCTAGATTCAAACCAGAGAACTTGCAGCATTTGCAGCAAATGTTTGGTGCACAACATAAATCCAGGCAGACAAAAATACATCAAGTGTCAAAGTAACTAGTTAGATCAGTTTCCTCTTTGGGTTACCAGAACATCTAAGCTTGAGTGGTGCTGTCTGAAGCAATTTTGTGAAGATGTAACATGGCTGAAATGTTTCAGCTAGTCTTTCCAGTCTACCTGAAAGCACGGGGTGAACATCCCATCACTCAGAAGCAGTCTTTTCTGCTTTCCTTCACAGAGTTGTCCCCTTTTTTCCACGGCTTTCTTCCAGTCAAGTTCCAAAATTCCTATCTGTGATAATCATACAATAATATTCAAGGCCAGACTTCGATAAATGCAGAGCTCTGAGAAAGATTTAGAGGTCAGTACTTTAAAAGAAAACAAACCAAAACCAACAACAACAACAAAACCCCCTCCTCTTGTCTAAATGGTACATATGGAATTTGGGTATGGTTATTCTTTTTAAGCAACTTTAAACACAAGAGGGAAAAATAATATTTAGGAAAGTTGCAATCTTGAGAAGCAGAGTACTTCAGCTCATATTCAGTTTCACGCTCAGGCTCTGAATTAGCTGGCTGACTGCTGTTGTTTTCTGTATTTCAAGATTCAGCCTTTAAAAAAATTACAGAGAGGTGCTTACCTGCATCGAGCAGACATAAAAATGCATTTCCCTTTGAGACCAAAAGAACGATAGCAACAAGTTTGGAATTAATTTTTCAGAACTGAAATTATTGATACTTATGGCATGTATAAGATAAAAATTAGATATTTGCTGATGTCAGTATAAAACTCTCAGGGTGAGTAACGTGAGGATCAAAATGAAGGAAGAAAAGACAGATTAGAGCCTTTTTAAAAAATAGTATTTCCCAGGCTGCTGTAGCTACTGCCTTTGTTGAAAGTTAATTCTAATAGCAGCATTTAGGGAGAGTGGCATGGCTCGCCAGGTCATGGCAACCTCTGCGTCAACAGTACGCATGTATGGTTATAATGTACTACTTGCAGAAGGTCAAAAATGATAATAGTTTGTCCTTAACGGGGCCAGTTTCTCTGAGATTAGCATCTCAACACAACGAAACTCCCAGATTTCTCCTTTTAGGTATAGATTTACTAAGAGACCAACAGGGATTGTGGCCCAGCCATTAGCTTTGCCTACTGCAGCGCTTGCTCCCACTGGAAACATGTGAAGACATCTGCAGAGCACCTCCTCTGTGCTTCTTCTGCACCGAGGTCTTGGCTGTACCCACCCCACCTCTCATCATGAGCCAGCATTGCTTCCCTGGGACTCTGCTAGATGTAATAAAGATGAGCATGGCATGGCATTTTTTTCTCCAGGCAATGCCAGACATGGTGATGATGCCATGAACTTTTACTTCTCCATCATTTAGTTGCTATAATTTCTAAACCAAAGCACGTGCCTCATTACAAATGAGGATGGAAACTGTGAAAGGAAGTTGCAGTTTTCCTGACCAAAGCAGCACAGTTTGCAAGTGCATACATTACATGCTCTGTGATCCTTGAAAGGAAATTTTCATGAAAAATTATACAGATATTTTAATATAGTCCAGGGAAGTTATTCATCTGAATTCTATCACCACATAATGCGACATGTGTGCACATCTCTAGAAATATTTACTCTTGTTAAACAAAGAAAGACAGAGTTTGCAAGCACAATAAACAAAGTTGTTAATTCAATAGACTGCTATGAAAATCAAGACCCTCATTCTTTAGCACTCTTTATCTAGTACTCATCTAGTCACCTAGAAGACACAGTTACATGTTAGCCCGAATTCCAAATGACTGTAACAATAAAGATTGTTCAGCACTAGACTCTTCCTGTGCCTTGAAACAAATAAAAGTTTTCTTTAATCAAAATTTAGGATCCCTCTTTGGCTTGCTGTTGCATTTGCTCTCATAAAATTGAAGAAGGTTTAAGTTAATTTAATTTTTTAAAAAAATAAAGTAAATTTCCAAACAAGTCTCTATTTCAAATTTTTAAATAAATTTTCAAATTCATAATTTTACAAATAAAATTTGAATTTTCTTTCAGAGAAAGTGTTTTCAGATGTTCATAAAGGACTTAAATGTGCATTTTGGATCATCACTTTACAGATGCACTAGAAGGAGAGCTCAGTTCCTCTGAATTTACAAGGTTTTTGTGTATTAAAAGACCCGCTGTAGGTCACCCTAAAATTAGAGACAGGTTTTGCTTTTTTGTTCATGAGTCCTTTTTAAATTCTTAGGCAGAGGAGAATAACCTTTTTGGGGGTAACAGGAAGTGTTTAATTTAATTCCAAAGTTTATATTACTTTGTTTAAAAAAATTAAGCAAATTCCTAACTGAGGCATTGTTTCAAAAAACAAAATTCAGACTAAAAATGATAAATATTTACATTCTCCCTTTTTCTGGAAAATAAATCAGTAACCCCTTCACTGAAATCTTTGATAAATGCAGATTTGTTCTCCCATGGGAAAAAAGTTTTGGCAGAATAATACCACATGCATCTGCAGTTCTACCTCTACTATATCTGTCCTCACTCCTGAGCAGACAACAGAAGTGCAAAAATCTACGCACTGTGCATAAAGTGACTTTATCAATCAGGTCTGTTCAGACAAAGAGGGACCAAGGGGAAAATGTTACGGAGAATTCCCACTGCAGGGCTCCCTTCAGCGCTTGCCTTTGCACTGAGAACTGGCTGCTGCCTCCTCCTTCTGAAGACATCGGCCCCGGCGACACAGAGCATGAACCCTATGGCTCACAAGGAACCCCTGAGAACCGGCACCTTGACTACATCTCTCTTACCACTTTCTCTTCCATTTAGCACCACAGGAAACCAAGGAGGCCAGGGAATGGTTTTGACTCACAGCCTAAATACAGGCAGCAGGTACTTGGAGCTAGGTGCACCTTGGAATAAGGTTGCCTGAAGTCTGCCCCTCCTCCCACCCACAAGTCACTCTGTGGAGACAAAAGTACATGCCAAATAACAGGAAAGTCTTAATAAAAGACTATGTTCAAACAGGAAGTAAAACCAAAACCTTCTTGCCCACAAAAAAATCAGGAGGTAAAACTGTTAGGCAACTTTCTGTTGAACATTTGTTTATTACCAAACACAGCTCTGGCTGGTAATTGCTGCTAGATACACATTTTTTAAACAATAAAAAGATATTTAAAAATAATAAAGCTGGACTGGAGAGAAGTATTGATTTGATTATTTGATTCCTTTGGGAGTAACCTGGGTTTAATCTACCAGTGCTCTGGTATAGATATTTTTAATGCATTTATTTTTAGATATGATAACACAGAACATATTGTTTTTAAAGTTATACCTCTGTGGGAACTACAAGATGTCTAACAGAAAAGAAAACAACTATAAAACATTCCCTTGAATAATATTCAGCCCTGTGAGGTAGAAATCTTCCTCCAAATTCAATGTCATAAGCAGACTGTAGAGGACAGTAACAGTGAGTTATCTCCAAGCCTAGAAGCAAAGGTCTACCCAAAGCAAGGGGTTAAATGTGAGATGTCTGAAGAGAGAGATGCTTATCTGAGAAAGTCACTGAATAAATATGAGGCAAGCTGTAGCTTTCTGCTGACCTCCTAAGTGGTGGGGATTGGGAAAGAAAACAACAGGAAGAAATTCAAACAAAATTAACTCCTATAAAATAGTAAAATTATTCAGAAGGTGTGGAAGAATGCTAATGCTTTCAAATGCATCCACCTTTCATGCTACCCTTGAACAACTAAGGAAAGGTCATGCACCATACAGGCAAGCATCTGGAGTCTGCTTCTCTGAACAGCCCCTGTCTGCTTGTCCCATACTAGCTTGAATCAATTCTCATCGTCTTCTTGTTTGCAGTAAAGTGCTAATACCAAAACACCGAGTGACCTAAAAGGCGCTGCGGTCCCATCTCTAGTATTCCCCTGGGAATGAGACAGAGTCCTGGAGAGGAGACCCTCCAAAGCTACAGGCAACCCTAGAACAAAAGGGAGGGAAGCAACTCGAATGGTAAATTAGAAAAGCTCTGGAGATCAGAGCGCTAAGAAACTCATCTGCCCCCCTGTGCTGACCAAGAGGAATAACACCACAGAGGCTTGGCCCTCCTGAGCTCTGGGGAATCGGCCCAGTTTCAGTGAATTGTTCTAATCCAGCTTTGGGATCCTTCTTGAGAGTCACCCGTTGCAGCTCATGTTTCCAAGCCTGGACAGCCTCAGGCATTGTGTAAAGGATGTTTTCAGACTCACGTGGATTGAACGGCAGCTCAGGGCAGCAAGCACTTAACATGGCAGGATCAGGGGGAGGTATGAGCCTGCTGAGTAACTGGACAATACTTTAACAGCCTTTGCGGCAAAGGCAGCTGGTCAGGCGAAAGTATCCCACAGACTGGATTTAAATCACACTGCCAGCTGAAGCACTCTGTGTGGTCAGGCATACATGTGTCTATAGGGACGGACAATACGAAGGGGTAGGGGAAAAAAAGCTAATTTATAGCCACCTTCTCTGAGTGTCGTACGAAGGGCTCCACAACATCTCCCCACGAAGGGAACGGCAGAGAAATTTCTTTTCATGCACAGCTCAAGAATTTCACAAAGACGCCTGTAAGTGCTATAGTTAACTCACAGCCATTCTGACATTAATTCCACAGGTAGGATGAAGAAGAGTAGGCTCACCTTCACCTCCCCTTTTTATGTTTCTTTTTTAAAATAGGCTCTTACTGAAACATGAATTCACTATGGGAAGAGAAGCAGGGAAACCACAGCTGAATGGCAGATTGATTTATTTTCTCTGAGGCTTAGAAATTCATCATGGCCCATCATTAAAGGTGTTTTCCAGTCACGCTAACCTTCGGTTTCTGATAATATCCAAGACCCTGTCAGCATCTTAAGGGATGCTTTTAGCTAGACGTCTGATTGCTCTCTCCTTTCATTTTCCCTCAGCTTTTCTTTTAGTTCTGCAAGAAAGTGATGCCTCTATTGGCTTATGATAGAAGGAAAGCAAAGCTTTTAGCTCTGTCCTTTACAAATTCCACTCTCAATTCCCATTTAAATAAGCTAAACTAAGACAGTGAAGCGGTCAAGTGTTGCTTAAGAAGCTGTATTTTATGAGCAAGGAGCACAGCTAAGAAAGACCTATGTAAGAATCGATACGGATCTATGAAAACTAGGTTCTTCTAACAGAATGGATTACGAGAAATAGGCATGTTTCTAGCAGAAACTGAAGCAAATAGGCCCCTCACTACAAGAGAGACATTGAGGTGCTGGAGCGTGTCCAGAGAAGGGCAACGAAGCTGGTGAAGGGTCTAGAGCAGAAGTCTTATGAGGAGCGGCTGAGGGAACTGGGGTTGTTTAGCCTGGAGAAAAGGAGGCTGAGGGGAGACCTTATCGCTCTCTACAACTACCTGAGGGGAGGTTGTAGAGAGGTGGGGGTCGGTCTCTTCTCCCAGGTAACAAGTGATAGGATGAGAGAAAATGGCCTCCAGTTGTGCCAGGGGAGGTTTAGATTGGATATTAGGAAATTTTCCTTCACTGAAAGGGTTATCAAGCATTGGAACAGGCTGCCCAGGGAAGTGGTTGGGTCGCCATCCCTGGAGGTATTTAAAAGACATTTGGATGAGGTGCTTAGGGACATGGTGTAGCAGTGGACTTGGTAGTGTTAGGTTTATGGTTGGACTTGATGATCTTAAAGGTCTTTTCCAACCTATACGATTCTGTGATTCTGTGAATTAGTGAGAGGGAGAAGGGGCTGGGATAACATCAAGACGTCCAAAGAGCCTGAGCATCCTGCCTTAGGCTGGAAGCGAAAACCAGCTAGTGCCCTTCTATGTTAATGAACATTTGGCAAGAGGACAAAGACAGGCCATCAGGACGCTGCAAGCAGAAGGCTTCTACTGACAGCCCAGCTGAGCAAGCACCGGGCTGGGCACCTGGAGCGGGCTGCTGCAACCCCCGAGCCACCAGCGGGGTCACCCCCCGAGACGCTCGCCCCTTCGTGTCCACGGGGCTGCTGGCTGCTGGCCCGCTCTGCGCCCCGGCGCCGGCCTGCTGCCAAGGGGACCGTGGCAGCCCACCCCCACGGTCACAAACGTATCAGTCTCGTGACCCTGAATATGCCGCAGTTATGTCAGAAAAGGGTGAGTTTGTCTTTTCAATCTTAATTTTTGCTGCATTCCGCTCTGGTCAGGCTGATAACAGCAGGCTGATAACAGCAGGCCTTTTCCAAAGAGTGAGCCTCTTAATAAAATTAGGAGGCATGCCGCTCATTGTGTTCTAGCTTTTTGTAAAACTTCCCCCGTGTGTGTGTGTATATATTTAAGTCCTTGACAAATTTGGACTCCACTGGAGCAGTAAGAAAGCTAAAGTCAAATTAATCAGAATAGATTCCCTAGATGAGACAGTCATTGCTGCTGAGCAAACCTTTAGGGAGAAAAGTTGTCCTTGAAAAATATTTGATGAAGCTGCTGCACTAAGAAAGGGGCTAAATCTATGAATAAAACAGCCACAGAGAGCTCCAGGGGCCCCATAGGCTCAGTTTGTTAAGCAGAGAGAGGCAGGGGAGAAAAGGGAGAAAGAAAGAGGCTGATACGGAGAATTTCATTATGTACAGCAACTCAAAACACCTCCAAACCCAGAGAAATCTAGAGGTCTGTCCCACCAAGTCCAAGAATCAGACAATGCTTTAACCCAAGGTATCCCTTGAGCGAGTCAAAGCATTTAGATCCCTTGGGTAGGTGGCAAGGAAGCAGAGGGAACTTTCTTCCTAATCATATTCTGAAACACTGGTTTATCTGCGGGCTCTGTCTCTATTCCACAGCCAGAAATAGAAGCAGAGGTGCTTTCCAGGTCAGGATGCAGCCTGAGGACACCCACTCCTCCCACTCTCACCATGACTTTTGCTCAAACCCGGTTCGGTGTGGGAGGACTCTTGTGCCATCCATAATTGACATCAGATTCAGCTCACCTGCACTGAAGGCAGCACAAGGAACCATGATGCAGTTAGGCCAGGATATCAAGAATCCCCCATCTTTCAATCTCCCTCTGTGAAGCATACAAACAAATCTTTTTTTTTTCCCTTTACTTTTAACATTTCTGGAAAGCTCAAGTCCTGCACTTCTGCACACAACATGAACCTGAAAATTTGACAGGCTGGGATGATTTGTCTGGGCAACCTGAAATCCAGTAACTGAAGAACAATGCACTTGGGCACATCAAGGATCCATCTGGCCCAGTAACCTGTCTCCAGCTGACTAGCAGCAAAGTCAAGGGAAGAGGACAAGAACAGTGCAATTTTTCAGTGACAAACCTTCAGACTGCTCCCTCACCCCCCAGTGAGTTGTAGCTCGGGGATCTCATGAACCAAAGGCAACATATCTGTGTATAGGGAGACCTATTTTTTTGTTTTCTTACTTCCATGAGCTTGCTCATTTACTTTAGGGACCCTTATGAATTTTCAGTTTATGCAACACCCTGTGGCAAGGAGTTCCACTACTTTATTCTCTTTTTCTCTGTTCCACTTACAATTTTATAGATGTGTATCTTCTCCCTTATCAGCCATCACTTTTCCAGACTGAAGTCTTCCCCTTTTATACTTTCCTCATTTTCAGTCATCCAGCCAAGTATCTGAAACAAACCCACGCAACTCAGGGAACTAAAGACACACCTCTGCTAACAAATACTTGGTTGAAGGTGGGGTTGGGGGAAAAAAAAAGCTTTCCAGGTGTTTCTTAAGTGAAATATGGTTTAAGTAAAGCAGTGCCAAATAACTATAGATTACAGGCATTTTTTTCTTCTTTGAGCAAATCAGTCACAAGAACAAAACACCTTATTACAAAGAGTTCCCCTGGTCCTAGAAGTAAAATATAAAATACTAGGAAAAAAGAAGGCACTTGATGACTGGGGGAAGGTTTAAGGTAACCTGTCATTTAAGCAGTCAGTTTGTTCTCAGCCTGTTATTACAACGTTTTGCACTTTAACAGTAACAATAATAGGCTTTATCGGGGGCATTTGTCAGCCCTCCTCTCACATAAGACAAATTATGTCCTCAGGGGAATATAATTTGTATATCATCTCTATGGGCATTAATAATTCAATTTTCTTCAGAATCAACCTTTAAAGTTAGCTCTACCATCTACACAGTTCTTCAGCACATAGTTCCCCACAGAAATGTTGGTCCTCACCTTTATGAGAGCCACAACAAAGATGGCAGTGATGAATAATCACTGCTTGGGTGGCCCTTACAGCACTAAGCATAGATGAGGGTGAGCACCACCAACTCCCACTGAAGCCAGTCAGACACTGATAGACATCCTTGAGGACAGTGGGAGAAGCACCCCTCAGAGATGATTAGGATGTCCAAAAAGAGCTGTACTACTGCTAGTTTCACTGGGTGCTGTAGGGTGCAGGCCTTTTTCTGACTCAAGCCATATATTAACACTCTGCCTGCACCCTAAGAAGAATTATATGTCCATTGCTTAGGAATAACAAACCTAATGGCATATTTAGTAGGCTATATTCATCTCTAAATTATTTTTTTCCTATGATTCAGTGAAAAAAATAAATGCAACCTCACGTTCACCTTGGAAAGAGCTGGGACAAGTTGAGATTGCAGAAAGCCTCTCTGTCACTGTATCCTTTGCTCTCTCACTGCTCGGCACTTCCAAAGGACAGTCTGGGGATGTATAGAACTTACTTGTCAGTAACCGAAGTGATTAATTTAGTCATGAGACCAACACACACATTTTTATCTGATAAAAGTTAAGTCCACTTAACTGAGTTTTCTCCATTAATTCTAAATCTTCTGGTAGATATCACTTTCATCTCATTCCTTGCTAATAAAGTAGCTCCATCATTGCTCTCTAAGCAAGTAGTACGTGTACAAATGTACAGGTTTGATTGTGGTTGTTTTTGGAGGAGAAGGCACTATGTATCCAAAAACCTGCATACTAATATTGTCAAATTGAGGCAGGGACAGGTTCACTGGATATTTGGATAGGAATACTACCAGATATAGCTTACTACCAAGCATCTAACCCAAATGTATATAATGATTCTGGATAGTGTGAATAATTAAGTATATGGATTTTCTTCTATGCAGTTTAACTCTGTTTGTTTTCCCTTCATCTACCAGCTTTGTCTGGTAAGAAACTACCTTCCCAATGCCCTTCTCTATGGGCTGTGTAGCAGTGCTGGACTGTATGCTGTCCCTCAGCTATCCCACAGACTGAGGGGCTTCAAGGGGAATTTTTAACTGTTATTTCAGTGAAGTTATTCCCACATATGGTTTATAAAGCACTCTGAGATCCTAAGGGATGAAAGGTACTATATAAATGCAAATTGTTGGTGCTGTTATGCATGAACCACAGCCAGATTTTAAACTAGACTGACTATGAAAAATGTCATTCCTCCTGACCTTTCCTGATGAGAAACACTGCGATTAGAAAATCTCTAAACTGTTTGGACATAAAGACAAACTCCAGTTCAAATTCTCTGGAAGATAATAGCTATACTCAAAGTGAGCAGATGAGTTAAGGGAATTAAAAAAAGAAATACTCCCTGACTTAAGGCAACACTGATAATACACCAGCCTCCAGGCCAAGGAATTTGGGCTCTTTTTTGACCCTGTACTAGACTCTAGGACAACTGGGAGGAAATCTGTTCACTGTTCTGTGCTTCTGTTCCTAAGTCTCCTCCTCCCTCACCCACCATCTGTTTTGTCTATCCATATGGTATGTGTCTATCTACATTGCAAATTGTCTCTAGCTCACTGTTTGTATAGCGCTTACCCAAACCTCATCCTCGAAGTTTCCAAGTGAACGAAGCTGGCTAAGGAGCTACAACTGTGTCAGGTGCCCAGGCAAACATATGTAAATTGGATGGTGCTAATGGGAGAAGAAAAGTGGAAGGTGGGGCCGTGGCCCTTCAGTCTACCAGCTTCTTCCTCCCAAGTAAATGTTCAGATACTTTACAGTGCTATTTTGAGAAATGTGAGCTAGCTCAGGGTTAATTAGCTGGGAGAGAGCATTGCATTAATATAGGTGTATTGCCTCAGGTGTAAGCTAGATTGTACAGAACCAGCCTGGGAATGATGGCACAACTGCACTGGGCTTTGAAGAGTTATCCTTAGTACTCACTAAGAAAAAAAAGTATACAGAACAAAGAAACTGAGGAAGAAGCTCAATATCTGCCTTCACTTGTGATCTTGGAAGGGTCTTCTCTTCAGTCAGTCCTAAAAGTTTAAAGCCTCCTCCACTGTCTTCCCCACTGGATGTGGGCAGCTTATCTTCTCCAACAACCAATTCAGGAAGAAGTACAGTTCCGTTCATCTTGCTACACGGATTTCTTGGGTTAGATTTGGAAAGCAGAAAAATCTTTGGGCTCCACAGCACTCTGCTCCTTTCTCCAGCACTCTCCTGCACAGCTGATTCACATTCACTTACGAAATCTGCTTTGTTTAATGTCCTCCTACTCTATTCATGAGGCAAATACGGAGTAGCCTGTGGATCTGACTGCCATTGGAGGAAGTTGAATAGGGTCATCAAGAGACACCAGAGTAATTGCACCACACCTGTTTGCCTGTTTTCCTGGTCTCTCACCGTGATCAATCTTCTAACAGAAATCACAGCTTTAGCGAGGCATGATAGCTGTAAAAACCAGGGCAAAATGATGGTAGTCATAGCTGGTAATAAAAGGAACATAAGATGTCTTTTACGCAGTTTTACTATTGAAAGTACTTTTTTGCTGTATTAGTGCGTGTCGTGGTTTAGCTTCAGTCAGCAACTAAGCACCACGCAGCCGCTCACTCACCCTTCCCCCCCCCGGGTGGGATGAGGGAGAGAATCAGAAGTGCAAAAGTAAGAAAACTCAAGGGTTGAGATAAGAACAGTTTAATAATTGGGAAAAAAAAATAGTAGTAATAATAAATTGTAATGAAAAGGAAAACAACAAGAGAGCAAGAGAGGAACAAAACCCAGGAAAAAAACAAGTGATACAACCACTCACCACCCACTGACTGACGCCCCGCCAGTCCCCGAGCAGCGATCGCTGCCCCCCAGCCAACTCCCCCCAGTTTATATACTGAGCATGACATCATATGGTATGGAATAGCCCTTTGGCCAGTTTGGGTCAGCTGTCCTGGCTGTGCCCCCTCCCAGCTTCTTGTGCCCCTGGCAGAGCATGGGAAGCTGAGAATTCCTTGACTAGTATAAGCACTACTTAGCAACAATGAAAACATCAGTACACTATCAACATTATTCTCATACTAAATCCAAAACACATTATACCAGCTACTAGGAAGAAAATTAATTTTACCCCAGCTGAAACCAGGACGGTATCCAGCCCTTATTCTGTCCCATCTACATCATGCCCAAGTTCTACCCTTTTTTAATACATTCCAATTAATCACCACCACTTTTCCTGTCTTTTGATATATACACACAGATATCATTCCCTTGGTCTATGGGCTATCCCTCTAAAATGTCCGTTGAGTTAATTTAGTCCATGACTTTGGGTTCCATCTGTCATGTAACAGTCCATCAGGGCAGAAGAGATGTTGTGTGGTGTTGGATTGTATGCTGAAGCCAGTTCTGGTTCCATCACTGCTGCACTTTGCTCGGTTTCATCAAAGTTCATTCTTTATTAATCTGGGTGATTCTTATTGTAATACTGTTGATACGGTACATAACAACCATAAAAGTCATGACATACAGTATTATATAGCAATTAACATCATAGCATTCAGTTCATTAGCTATTTTCACCCAAAATCAAATCCCCTTGAGGTACACAGTGGACTTCCCCATCCTTTCGCATTACCCACCAAGTGCAGCCAGGTCCTTGAGCAAAAGCAATCCCATGAATGGGTCTTCCTTTGCCTGAGGCAGAAGTAACCCAGACTGTCTTCCCCAGCATATTTTTTATGTGCATTACAGGGACTTTATCCCCTTCTACAGTACATAAAAGTTTTGATTGGGCAGGGCCAGCTTGATTGGCAGATCCCCTAGTGTTGACTAACAATGTGGACTTTGCTAAATATGTATCCCAACATTTAAACATCCCAGCACCCATTGCTCTCAGCATAGTCTTTAACAGTCCATTGCATCGTTCGATTTTCCCAGAGGCTGGTGCATGATAGGGGATGTGATATACCCACTCAAGGCCGTGCTCTTTGGCCCAGGTGTCTATGAGGTTGTTTCAAAAATGAGCCCTGTTGTCTGACTCAATTCTTCCTGGGGTGCCATGTTGCCATAGGACTTGCTTTTCAAGGCCCAGGATAGTGTTCCGCACGGTGGCATAGGGCACAGAATGTTTCCAGCCATTCAGTGGTTCTTCCACCATTGTAAGCACATAGCGCTTGCCTTGACGGGTTTGTGGGAATGGGATATAATCAATCTGCTGGGCCTCCTCATATTTATATTTCAGCCATTGTCCTCCATACCAGAGCAGCTTTAACTGCTTGGCTTGCTTGATTGCAGCACGTTTCACATTCATGAATAACCTGTGCAATAGCATCCATGGTCAAGTCCACCCCTCGATTGCGAGCCCATCTATATGTTGCATGTCTTCCTTGATGGCCTGAGGTGTCATGGGCCCATCGAGCTATAAATAATTCAACCTTATGTCGCTAGTCCAGATCCACCTGTGCCACTTTGATCTTAGCAGCCTGATCCACCTGCTGGTTGCTTTGATGTTCTTCAGTGGCCTGACTCTTGGGTATGTGAGCATCTACGTGACGTACTTTTACAACCAGGTTCTCTACCCGGGCAGCAATATCTTGCCACAGTGCGGCAGCCCAGATGGGTTTGCCTCTGCACTGCCAGTTGCTCTGCTTCCATTGCTGCAACCACCCCCACAAGGCATCTGCCACCATCCATGAGTCAGTATAGAGATAGAGCACTAGCCACTTTTCTTGTACAGCAATGTCTAAAGCCAGCTGGATGGCCTTTACTTCTGCAAATTGGCTAGATTCACCATCTCCTTCAGCAGTTTCTACAACTTGTTGTATAGGACTCCATATAGCAGCTTTCCATCTCTGATGCTTTCCTACAATATGACAAGACCCATCAGTGAACAGGGAATATTGCTTCTCATTTTCTGGGAGTTCATTGTACAGTGGGGCCTCCTCAGGATGTGTCACCTCCTCCTCTAGCAATATTCCAAAATCTTTGCCTTCTGGCCAGTCCATGATCACTTGCAAAATTCCTGGGTTGATTGGGGTTTCCTATTTGAGCCTGTTGTGTAATCAGCATGACTCACTTACTCCACGTAGCATCAGTTGCATGATGTATAGAGGGGACTCTCCCTTTGAACATCCAGCCCAGCACCGGCAGCCGGGGTGCCAGGAGGAGCTGTGCTTCAGTACCAACCACTTCTGAAGCAGCTCAAACCCCTTCATATGCTGCCAATATCTCTTTCTCAGTTGGAGTATAGTGGGCCTCGGATTCTCTGTATCCCCAGCTCCAAAACCCCAAGGGTCGACCTCGAGTCTCCCCTGGTGCTTTCTGCCAGAGGCTCCAGGCAGGGCCATTCTCCCTGGCTGTGGTGTAGAGCACATTCTTTACATCTTGCCCTGCCCCAACTGGCCCTAGGGCTACTGTATGAACTATCTCCCGTTTAATTTGTTCAAAGACTTGTTGCTCAGGGCCTGTCTCGTCCCACTCGGTGGGTTGCAAGATGGCATGAATCTTTTCGATTCCCCGACTGTTTGTGTACCGACAAAAGCCGATCTCTGCTCAGCAGAGCCACATGGTCAGCAGAGTCACAACAATGACTCAGAGGAACAGTCTATCCCACTTCTGGTACCGACAAAGGCCGATCTCTGCTCGGCAGAGCCACGTGGTTGGTAGAGTCATGACAATAACTCAGAGGAACAGTCTGGCCAGCAACTTTATTAACTGGCGAATTCCACAAAGGGACAAACTTAACTGGCGAGCTCAACGAACGGAGGCGATTTGGCAATGGAGCTATTTTCCGGGCAACCCGTCACAATTTATCCCAAACTTGCATATATTGGAAGAGTAGAGGAAGAGAGAAGCAAGAAGAGGAAAGGAGAAGAGAGGAGGAAAGAAAAAGTATCACCACCCTTGGATCCCGCGATGACGATGACAGACATGGCAATCCTCCAGTGGTGGGCGCGCGCGCGAGCTTCCCTGGGGGGGCGTGTCTTTTATAAGCTAATCCCCGCCTCCAGGTACGCCCCTTCAGCACTTACATGGTTCTTGTTCTAGAAAGATCTTAATCTTCTGTGCAGGCGCTGGGGGAGGGGGGTGGTCGCGAGGGGTCTCTCAGGCGGTTGCAAGCCCCTTCCTCAGATCAACTCTGTGTGATCTCTGGCCATAGATGGTAAGGTCTGGCGGAACCTGGAACCGCACGTCCTCCGACGCGCTCTCCACATCCCACACGTCCTGCTCCCGCTCTCCCCCACCCCGTGCTGCTTGGCGACCTGCCATCGCCATGCAAATAGCGCCTCGCCTCGCCACAATGTTTGAGACATTGACTCTTTCAGTCTCTCACAGGGCCCCATTTGAAATCGTTCTTCTTCCGGGTCACTTGGTAGAGAGGGCTTACAATCAGACTGCAATTTGGAATATGCATTCTCCAAAAACCCACAACACCTAAGAAAGCTCATGCTTCCTTTTTGCTAGTTGGTGGAGACATGGCTGTTATTTTGTTGATCACATCCATTGGGATCTGACAACATCCATCTTGCCATTTTACTCCTAAAAACTGGATCTCCTGTGCAGGTCCCTTGACCTTACTTTGTTTTATGGCAAAACTGGCTTTCAGAAGGATTTGGACTATTTTCTTCACTTTCTCAAAAACTTCTTCTGCTGTATTGCCCCACATGATGATGTCATCAATGTACTGCAGACGTTCTGGAGTTTCACCCTGTTCCAGTGCAGTCTGGATCAGTCCATGGCAAATGGTAGGGCTGTGTTTCCACCTCTGCGGCAATCGATTCCAACTGAATTGAACACCCTTCCAAGTGAAAGCAAACTGTGGCCTGCACTCTGCTGCCAAAGGGATTGAGAAAAATGCATTAGCGATATCAATTGTGGCATACCACATGGCTGCCTTTGACTCCTGTTCATACTGAAGTTCTAGCATGTCCGGAACAGCAGCACTCAGCGGCGGCATGACTTCATTCAGGACACGATAATCTACTGCTAGTCTCCACTCTCCATTAGACCTTCTCACTGGCCATATTGGATTGTTAAAGGGTGAGCAAGTCTTGCTGATCACTCCTTGGCTCTCCAGTCAACAAATCAGCTTATGGATGGGAATCAGGGAGTCTCGGTTGGTGCGATATTGCCGCTGGTGCACTGTTGTAGTAGCAATCGGCAACTGTTGTTCTTCGACCCTCAGCAACCCCACAACAGAAGGGTCCTCCGGAAGACCAAACAGGGTGGACAGCTGTTTAATTTTCTTTGTCTCCAAGGCAGCTATACCAAAAGCCCACCACTACCCTGTTGGGTCCTTAAAATATCCTTTTCTGAGGTAGTCTATGCCAAGGATGCATGGAGCCTCTGGGCCAGTCACAATGGGGTGCTTCTGCCACTCATTCCTGGTTAAGCTCACTTCGGCCCCGAGCAGAGTTAACTGTTGGGATCCCCCTGTCACTCCAGAAATACAGATGGGTTCTGCCCCTTTATAGCCTGATGGCATTAGGGTACGCTGTGCACCAGTGTCCACTAGAGCCTTATACTTCCATGGGTCTGATCTGCCAGGCCATCAAATCCATACAGTCCAGTAAACCTGGTTGTCCCTTTCCTCCACCTGGCTGGAGGCAGGGCCCCTCTAGTCTTGATCATAGTATTCGTTACCCACTTCTTGTAAATACAAGTCAGAAGTTTCTTCATTACAATCAGGAGTAAGACCAGCTCTTCTACTCTGTCTGGAGAACTGTCCACTGGAAACCAGAGCAGCAGTTTTCCTGGAAGAACCCCCTTTGGTGATTGTTTTTCCTTGCAACTCACGTACCCGTGCCTCTAGGGTCGAGGTAGGTTTTCCATCCCACTTCCTCATGTCCTCTCTGTGGTCATGCAGGTAAAACCACAGGGTGCCCCATGGTGTGTACCCTCTATATCCTCTCCCCTGAGCAGAAGAATGCTGACTCCTAATAGCTGAAACACCGGTCTGTACAGGTGGGGAGTGGGATCTATCCTCTTTGAGTTGCTGGACCAGTTTCTCCACAGCTGAGATGACGGAGGAAGAGATACTTTCTTCGTATTCACGGAGTTGGCTAGCAGCTTCATCCACTGTTGGTCCCTCTCTGTCTTTCCAGGTCAGTATTGCCAATGAGTTGGCATACAACACCGGTGCGCTCCGTACCAATTTCCGCCACATGGGTCATGGGCACTGCATCTCATCTGGACCTTTGGATAACTGTTTGTTGTCCAGGTTGCCATAAATCACCTCCAGCATGGCTAATCCCCTCAGGTACTGGATACCTCTCTCCATGGTGGTCCATTTGCCTGGGCGATATACAACATCTTCCTTGAAGGGATACCTTTCCTTCATACATGACAGGAGTCACCTCCAGAGGCTGAGGACTTGTGCCCCTTTTCCAATAGTTTTATCAATGCCTCCTTCCCTAGAAAGGGATCCCAGCTGTTTGGCTTCCTTACCCTCTAATTCCAGCCTACTGGCCCCATTATCGCAGCATCGGAGCAGCCAGGAGACAACGTGCTCGCCTGGATGACGGCTGAAATCTTTTCACATACCTCGCAGCTCACTCAGGGATAGGGATAGGGTGGTTTCCATCTCATTTATGAGTTCTTCCTCTTCCTCCTCCTCTCCTTGTGATAGCCCTGCTTTTTCATCCTCCCTTTCTAAATAAGCTGGCTTTCGCTTCCAAGATTTCTTCTTGTGTATAGGGGCGACTGATACCAGCAAAGGTTGGTTCCCTGGTTCAGCCACAGTGCCTGTCACAAGGGCTGCAGTAACTGCAGTAGCTGTCACGGAGGTTGGAGTAGCCCCAGCGCCTGTTGCCAAGGGAGTTGGAGTAGCCACGGTGCCTGTCACAGGCGGCGTTTGAGGAGCCATGGCGCCTGTCACGGGGGGGCTGGAGTTGTCGCGGTGCCCATCGCTTTGTCATCAGATCCAGAGACCTCCTCTTCCCCTTGAGGGTACTCAATAGTGTTGAGCAGGGCTCGGTAGGCAAGGGCCAGACCCCAGCATGTTGCAGTGATTTATGTCTCCCTAGAATTGCCAGGGTGACAGCATACTTTTTACAAATATTTCAGGATCCTGCACTTGTTTAGGGGTGAAGTTCCAAAACTGGAGTTGCCCACTATCCTAGGTACTTGCCCATACTATCCCACACACCCTGCCATGCATAACTATCCAGCCTCGCGGCAGATCTCTGGATTATATTCTTAAATTTCTCACTAACCGAAACAATATTCCCAAGCAATACCAATAGATGTATCTTAACTACCCAAGGATGTTCAAGAGACTGAAAAGTTATTTTAATGAAGGAGGAAACATCATAGAAGAAGGTGGCAAAGGTGCCATTCTGTATTTCCTCCATAAAAAACTTCTCAGAGGAAGAAGTATAATTGCTAATTGTCTCCACCAGGTGGTACCCGAAGTACAGTAACGGCTTCAGTACAAAACTCAGATACCTAATTAAGCTCCAGGTCACTGTTTTAATAACAAATTTCCCAGGCAAAACATCACTAATCACTGCAGAACACATCAAACTGCAAAAACCAACACCGATCTTTAACATGTACAGAAAAAAAATTAGCATAGTGCAGATCAAATAAACCAGTATCGAGAACAGATGAATCAATATCATGACCTGCAACTATTAACACATCTAAATTCCTTAATACACTCTGGTTAATCTATTATTATCTCAGACCCTTCATGCCCCACATCAGGTGCCAAACAGGACTGTTGTGTTTTAGCTTCAGTTGGCAACTAAGTACCACACAGCTGCTCACTCACCCTCCCCCCCCCGGTGGGATGAGGGAGAGAATTGGAAGAGCAAAAGTAAGAAAACTCAAGGGTTGAGAAAAGAACAGTTTAATAATTGGAAAAAATATAATTATAATAATAATAATAAGAAGAAGAAGAAGAAGAAGAAGAAGAAGAAGAAGAAGAAGAAGAAGAAAAATAAAAATAAATTGTAATGAAAAGGAAAACAACAAGAGAGTGAGAGAGGAACAAAACCCAGGAAAAAAACAAGTGATACAACCGCTCACCACCCACTGACTGACACCCAGCCAGTCCCCAAGCAGCAATCGCTGCCCCCTGGCCAACTCCCTCCAGTTTATATACTGAGCATGACATCATATGGTATGGCATAGCCCTTTGGCCAGTTTGGGTCAGCTGTCCTGGCTGTGCCCCCTCCCAGCTTCTTCTGCCCGTGGCAGGGCATGGGAAGCTGAAAAGTCCTTGCCTAGTGTAAACATTACTTAGCAACAACTAAAACATCGGTGTGTTATCAACATTATTCTCATACTAAATCCAAAACACAGCACTATATTAGCTACTAGGAAGAAAATTAACTCTATCCCAGCTGAAATCAGGACAAAGTACTACCAGGTTTTTTAGTAGACATTTTATTTTGAAATAAGGTGATGACTGAGAAGTTAATGCCAGGAGTTAAGAAGATGGACTTCTGCCCATTTTTTAAAATATGGGAAGGTGCAAACCTTCTAAACGGAAACCCCGTCAGGGCCAGCTTCAGCCCAATCTAATTTCATGGGGAGTTACACACACCATTGTAGAAGTCAGCAAGACTACAGCAAAGCAGATGTTGGTTCATTTTGGTCCAGAGTAAGAACAGAGTTCCTATTCAACCTAAGAGCCTATTCCCACTGCATTGATTCAACCTTTTCTGGACAACTCTTCCACAAGAAATTATGGAGTGTGAAATTAACCTTGGAAAGACTGTAGAAACTAGTCACTCCATACTGGGCATAAATCCCTCTCATTCACAGATCTGCTTTTTGGTATCGGCACAAACTGTTTCTCAGTGTCCCAGGCTTGCACAAAAACTACAACTCAGACACTGAGAAGACCAAACATATTGTGATCTTGTGATGCACTCAGTTTAAAATTAGGCTGAGATTTATTTCCCCCACCCAAAAAAACCCCAGTCTCTTACCACTTTGGGCAGTCCATAACTGCTACCTTACATACAGTGGTGATTACTCTCTGACTAACTCTAAGAACTATCTGCAAGCCTACTTTTAGCATGAAACACTGTCTGGTAAAACGATTTTCATTGGAAACTCAGAGGCATCAAGAAAAATACTGGGAGAAAATGCACATCATTTTAATAAGAAACCACATATTTTTGGAAAGTAACACAGAAAATATACTTCTTCTGGACTCCAACCCTACAGATAGGCACCTACTCAGTCAGTCTTCCAGTGAGGTCATGCTTTTACTAAAGAAAAAAAAAGGAAGGAAGTAGTTGGGACCTAGATGCTACCTGGAAAACCAGATCCACCTGACTTAAAAAGAAAGTAACTACAGAAGGTAGTTCTGGTAGAGTCCAGACTGGGATTGAAAGATTAAAATTAGCTTTAATATTCAACTGGATAATACTTAGAACATTGTCATTTACAGAAGTGACCAACAACACAATTTCACTCTGTTTTTACAAGCCTTTATCTAATTTCAAAGCAAGTCCAGTGACATTTGAGATTAACACTATTTTCAAATTAACATGCATGTAAAAAAAAAATCAACTCTACTCCAAAGTGAAACATTGCAAGATGCCTCAAAAATAAATTTGCAGCTTGTTTAGCTTCTGAATAACTCTCAGGTGATCAAGAAATTTTCCCACTCATTACAGGTTTATGTATATTACCCACAGATACAGGCAAAAGACTAGAATAAACTGTTAGGACACTCTGAGAAGAAAGAAATAGCCTCATCACCAAATCAGTTTCTTGTCTTTGTCTATCATGAAAAAAAAAAAACCAGGATTCTACCTGAAGACATGCCCTACACTTACTGCAGAGCGTCTAAGATACTCTACTAACAGCACCTGAGAAAGTATACACAATTTACTCTCGTGATTTTTTTTCCCAAACATTGTCCACTGGATTGTGTGCAGTCAAATTTCACTATATTCCAAGGTGATCCACTTCAACAGAATCAATATGACATGAAACTAACTCAGCTAAGTTTCTTGCAATGTGTTACTACATCAACAGGTACATACCAGCATATCTCACCAGAAAACAGCAAGTTGCTTTACTCTTTTTTAAGAAGTTAAACACACACAGTTCTGTAGAGAACGTAGTTCATGTAGCCACAAAGTGCACACAGCTGAGCCAGAAACAATTTTTTGTAGGAATTTTCAAAAATAAGCGTTTCCCTCACACATCATTTTTCTTTTTGCCTGTTTTTCTCCTTTTCAATGTTATTTTATATGATTACAAAATAAATGAAAACCTCATGTCATTAAAAGAAAAAAAAAAGGTGTAAATCAGAAAAGTCAGAGGAAAAGGTGAGCAAAACAGAGAATTGTGAGGAGACTTGCATTTCAGATGGTCAGCCCACCTGTGGGCCCTTAGTTTTCAAAGTGAAGAACTGGAGTCTTGCCTTCCCGCATGTGACATAAAAAGCGTATTCATCACAGCTTATTGCTGGCCTGATTCTGAAGACATAAGCACGATTTATATTGCCTTAAGTGGGATATGCTGAAGTTATTGTCAGAAGTAAGCGACTGAATACCTCCTGTTTCTCCTGTTTCCTTAAGAGCATTCTTTTTCTTTAGATTGGTATTAGAATAAATATATTTGTCTAGTCTAGGTCAAAATTGCTTCTTTTATTCTTCCACTGAATATGTGTTCCTAATTTTCTTTACCAGCATGATATGGGAGACACTCTTGTTCAATGTATTAACATAAAGCCAATGCTTCCATGTGCTGACTGTAGCATGCACCAAAGCTAGAGCTTAGCAAAAGCTTTCCTGATGAACAGATTATTAATTTAAAATGCAGTTTCAACTTGAGACTCTCCAGTTCTGAATTCTAACCTAAATAAAGAAGGATATTTTTATTTTTCTTTGTTGTTTCAACCTTTATTAAGTTAAATATTTCTACTTTTTTTAATTGATTTGGTGGTTCAAGATCACGTGTAACTTCATTGTGTTGTCAGAAAGAATCCTAAAAGCCAAAAGAAGGATTTACCTCTCCAGTGCCATGAGCCAACTGCATGTATGTGTCGAGCTACTGAAACTCAGCTGGTGCATGGGTACTGGTTAAATCAAAGAATAACTTATATATCTGTGCCTTCAAGCTCCTGCCTTCTTTATTCATTCTCCTGTATCCTCATCTTTCACACATAATTACATAATTATTTTCACATCTACAAAAGAAGGCCCTCCATTTTTTATATACAGAAGCTTAACATGTGTGCCTTAAGCTACCACCTGTCCTTTTAGCAAAGACAGATCCAGAAATAATAATGTATGATAACAGTTACTGTAGTGTGTATATGACCCCAAAAAACTCAGGGGCACACTGTGCTAGATCCTCTGCAAGCAGTAGAAGATGGCCACAGATCTGAACTATATTAAGCGATGACTAAAAAGGATGGCTGTAGACTTCTGAATACAGAGAAATAAAAAAGAGTTGCTGAAAGGTAAGGACTAAGTCAGGTGCAGAATCAAGGATAAAACCAGGTCTACAGAACCCTAATCCTAATACTTAAGGATGATCTATTTTCCATGGTGAAGAGGCTCATGACAAATAGGGTTTGTACTTCTGTTATGTATAGGGTGCATCTTGTGTTGTTAGCCATGCAGTGATATGCTGCTTCACAACTCAGAAGGCAGGGCAGGTTGGAAATATGTAATTTCGTCCTTTATGAGGAGCATTCTGACACCCTATGAAAATATTCTTCAATCCATACTATAAAGGTCACAGGAACATACGCTGCAAAAACGTGTAATTCAATATCTGAAATGACTGAGGAATTTATTGGTATTTTTCTTCAAAGATTTTCTTCAACAATCTTTCTCTTTTTTGCTCATGGTTAGTAAACAGTTATTGCAAGTTGATGAATCTGACTGCATGAGCACTATTTAATTTCTTAACTGTTCTAGCTGACAAACAGCTGTTTGTAACGTGGGATTTAGAGACAAGCTTATTCTATGACAGAATGTAAATTACTTACATTTTCCTCCCCTTTCCCTAAATAACCTTTTCACTGCCACCCCCTTCACCATCCCACAATCTCTTCTAAAAAAATGCCTTCATGCAGAATGAAGATCTTGCAGCCCAGAACACTGGGTCTTTTTGCTCCAGTGCTGAGCAGATTTGTCATCTCTCTGTAAAGATGTTAGCAACAGCATCCACTCACATGTCAAGAGAAAAATATCCTTTTTTTCCTCCCTAAATAGCATACTTTACAAGTTACTCCATACCTCAGGCTCTGCAAATGTTATGTTATTGCCCTTAAAAGATTTATGTGTTTGTGGCAAAAAGTGTAAAAATTATGTATTTCTTCATTTTATTACTCTTGCTGCATAATCCTAGCTGAAAGATGCTGGCTATTACCATGGTCTGTAACGCTATATATGACTGATACACCCCAGGCTGGTAAAGATTGATTGCAGATATTCAATTGCATGACCTGAGCACTTGCCTTACATGTTTTATTTAGGCTATGTAACACATGGAGCCACAGCTGGGTTTGCTGAAGCACCACAATACATTATATTATTTGACCTATTAAAAAAGTCCCTGCGCAGAGGAAGTGGGGAAGAGCAAAAAAGACAAGTGAATGCTTACTGAAAATTATAATGTCCAGGACGTAAGAGGTATAAGAAAGAAAGGAGCTGCAAAGAAGCTTCAAAGTCTAGTATATGAAATGGATAAGGAGGTCTACGTCCGTCAACAGCTGCCAGCCCAAATGAAGGAGGTAGCGGTGTTTTTATTTCCAAAACCTTCTCCCTTCCCCAAAATCTGTTTTATTTTGAGACAGAAATAAAAAGTCCTTTTATAATGCACAGTTTGGATTTCACAGCTGAAACAGTTCTGCCTTCTAACTTGGACCACCGTTGGCCACATCTCCTCCTAATTTGTACTTGTCCATCTTGTCTTTAAGCATGATGAGCCAGTCTATGCTGTGCTAGTAATAAGCTTTGGGATGGCAGCATGCTTAATACAATGTCTTATTTTACTGATTTTGAGAAATATGGCTTCCCGTTCTTTTTTGAGATGAATCTTTACCAAGCAGAAGAAATATTAGAGGGAGAGTCAAGATCTGTGAGTCTTCCCTGTAGTCAATTGGTATCTGCTGCAGGATTACCCAAAATAGTTCAAGCGCTGCATTACAGCCTTACTGTCACAGATCACCTTCCCTCCCACAATATTTTTGATCCAATTCTATGTAGCCATATCACAGCACAAAGATCTTACTATCTAGAAAGCATTCCAGAGATGAATTTTAATTATAAAGAGATTCTTTTTGTTTGGTCCTTTGGGTGCATTTCTTATGGCTTGTCACACATACACACACACACACACACAAAAGAGAGAGACTGTGGAATTACAAATTGCTATTCAATTAATTTAATTGCATTTGTGTTCATAAGCACTAGGGAGAAGCAGGTGGCTTTGGTTTATATCATTTGGTTTCGCACTTAGCTAACAAACAAAAGATATTTTTCAAAAATTCAGGGTCTAGTCTTCATTTTATGTGGTATAAAAATTATTCACAAATTAAAATGGTAAAATGTGTTTTCATGTGAAGAGGAGTGCAAGTGCATGTGGTCTAATAAACAGTAACCATTTCTGCTGCTGCTTTGGAACTCAACAAGTGTGTCCACAAATCCATCACAACCAGGGTTTATGGAAGAAGTTGTGTGTCTGGGCTTGATCTCTCAGAGCAAACTAGGACAGAACTGCAGGATACACTGAAGAACGCAGCTGCACTGCAGAGCAGGAGCAGCCATGGAGAGCTCTTTTCCAGAATATCTAAACAGAAAGTTCTCTATAGACATGCACCTGCACCATAGTCTTGCTTCCCCAAAGTCCACAGTAAAACTCTATAGAGAGTTATTGTTTAGCCAATCCATATTTTCTAGATAATAAAAGCTTACTTGTGAATCCCTCCAAATCCTTTCTTCTATTTGTATTTTGAAACTATGATTTTAACTTATTTCTATCTCATCTATTTATTACATACCCTAAAGTCTAGGACACAATCCTTCCCCTACAGGGATAAAAGTGCACCTGACAGGACTGGGATCTGACATTGTAAACTATGACTACAACACCATGTAAGACCCAGTGCTTTCACTTGCTGAGCATCCTTATCTCCTTACACAGCTGTAACTGGTCCAAGGGTTTATACAGAGAATCCCAGCGTGAGGCATAGAAGCTCTGTTATGCATCATATCCGAGCATTGGAGGCATTCCTGCTGATGGGAACAGTAGGGATGAGAGAAAAGTGGGAAATGAAGGCAGCTGCACAGTCCTGTTGCTTTCTTGTGGCTTTGCACATGGGAATGAGGTATTGGAGAGATGGAGACAATCTGCAGTGCTACATTAGGAATGCAGGAATTGTTACCTTCGGAGCAGGAAAGTGGGATTTCAGGTCTACACAGAGCAAGAAATGTGAGTGAAGGTCCCCTTACTAATTGCCTCCCCAGGAAGACTGCTCCTGATCACCACTAAAAGAGCTTGTTAGTATAAATTCATAAAAACCTTTGTAACTATTTAGAAGTAAATATTCCCAGGTCACCTTGGGGGGGGGGGGGGGGCGGGGGGGGAAGAGGAGGAAAAACAAAACCCAGGCCACCTGGTTTGCTTTTAAGCCACAGTTTCTTTCACTACATTTATATAGAAAAGGTACCATTTTTGACAAGTGTCTTACTTGACATTTTATATCACTCATGTCAGTCACACTGGATTTCCTAATGCAAAGTGACATAGGCAGCAGTAAGCCAGAGTAACTTGTCACGCTGTTGTGTCTGCAAGAAGAATTTCTATGAACTAGAATTTGCTTAAATTCAGACATGGAGGTAAGGGTGCCTTACAATGAACTTTTCCTTTTCTTTCTGGAAAGCAGATGCTACAGTGGAGCACATCTTTCTGTTAACCTGAGGTTTTACTCCCTGCCACAGGAAATGAATTATTCCCATAAATAGCAAAGGGGATACTGACTCTCCCCTCCATTTGATAGTCTTGTTTTTAGTGAACATCGCAATCATTAATAATCTGCTCTATCAAGATTAAACTAAAACATGACAGATGTTAAAAAAAAAACATTAAAAAGCCAACAGCTGAAATAGGACTGGAGCAGTACCAGTATAAATTAGCCTTCCAGTACCTAAGAGGTAGTTATAGAGAAAATGGAGGTACTCTCTCCAGCAGGAGGCACAGTGACAGAGCAAGGAGCAACATGCAGAACCTAGGAAATTCCATAAAAGTTCTTTACTGTGAGAACACTTAAACATTGGAACAGGTTGCCCAGAGAAGTGGTGGGATCTCCCTTGCTGGAAATATTCAAGACTTGGCTTGACAGAGCCCTGGTTAACCTAGTCCAATGCCCTGTTTTCAACTGGAGCTTGTACCAGATGATCTCCAGAGGGCCTTTCCAATCTTAGCTTTTCCATCACTTCAGGATTCTAAATATTTAGTTGTGAAAAAAAATTATGTTTAAAAAAAATTTTAAATCATTGTATGCTACTATCTTCACCTGTTTCTTTTTCACGTATAGCATAGCAAGGTATACTATCATGTTTCAGACACCTTTAAAAATAAAGCTGAAGCTTAAAAGTCACTTTTGTTGTGAGCTAAGGCAAAAACTATCACTCACTAATGGTCTGTATGGCACCTTGCACAATGCTGTCCAAATGCGCATAGCTACGGGCACAGTAAGTAAACATTATGTAAATCCTCCAAATCACTTAATGCACTTGGCAAGGGCACAACCATTTTTGCACAAATATCTTGCACAGAAGCCCTTATCCTTACCTACAAACAAAAACCAGTAATGAACCATATCCCAAAGGACTACCTAAAAACATAGCAGAGAAAACAGCAAGAGATCAAAGCTTCTGTTTAATTAATCCAACCTTTCCTGATGCTTTCTGATCTGCTTACTGACACTTAACTAAAAGGCCTAACATTTGGTGTTTAGTTGTAAAGATACATTATGAGAAGATTAAAAATATTTCCCTGTAATAAAAATAAATAAATAAATAAAAACCAGGGACATCAGTTGAGACTGTAGATATAAAACTACTTAAGATTTTCTGGAAAGGCAACTTTATATATATAACGGGACCAGTCTACTGACAGTGCTGTCAGCAAACTTGGTCTGTTTTGGACACCAGAGCAACTGGATTTTTTAGTAACTAATTTATTTCCCAAAAGTGCTTATTCAGTTGACCTGACATTGTTCATGGACATGCATAGGAACTGACAAATACTTCCAGTTAAGTTAAAAACCTATTTACATAGAAAATACATCTATCCATTTCCATCCTCTTCCTCTTGCCCTTGTACTTTCTGGGAGATCCTGTAACTCAGTTTTCAGAATAGTTATTTCCTCAGAGATGAAATGAAATTCTCATTTCCCAGCTGCCCAAATCATAGCAGGTAGCCTATTCAAGAAACCCACACCTACCAGTGGAGTGGCCTAATTAACAGACCATGAGAACAGTCTGTCCCAGGATATCCATTCTCTCCTGTTGTAGGTGTTACACTTAATATTACTTAATATCATATGCAAATAGGACAGCAACACTCCTATCTCCATTGACAGAATATGCTACCCATCATCCCTACCCTCCCTGATACAGTGAGTACTCAATTATTTATGCCCCAAAGAAATTTAAGAATCAATCCCAAGTGTCATACATAACCAGTTCTTTCTCTATTTTGTGAACCTTTGATTTATTTTTGCATGTATTTCAAAAGTAAGTCCATTTAAATGCAAAGCAGAACAGAGCAGAAGGTTCAAAAGAGTGGTCATAAGATAACTTTATTCCTAAACAGAGCAGTTCAAGATCTGCATATTTTTGTATTGACCAAATTTATGTCAAATGATCTGCTTTGGTTCTAACTTCGTTTCTGGTGGAAACCTGGTATTTGCTAGCTCCTAACCTGTAAGAAAGACCATGCATAAATACCTAATTGTGTTTGCTCTGGGCCAAAGTCCCACCTGGCTGTTTAGAAGTTCAAGGACCTTTCTTAAGGAAACATCAAATCAGACAACAATGTTTATTTGGTTTTAGGAAAACAAAACTCTTCAGGTTTGCTAAAACAGAAGGAAAAATTCAGCAAAGCCAAGAGGACTCCTTGCCAGAATGGCTTGTGTGTCTGCCCCAGACTCACAAGACAGACAGAATAATCTCAGGCATACAGGAAGAGTTTTCTTGGAGGAATCAGTAGTTTCTATATGGCAGAAATCAGCCAACTTCTGTTTCAACAAGTTTGTTTCAAGCAATTTCTTTTGAGATGTTTTGTTTTAAAGATACTGAAGAAGTTATGATCATAAGATCCAACCCTGCTAATGAAATGTAGCAGGTTTTCCATAGGTGCTCCAGGACATTTTACTACATCTGTCTTCCCAAACTGTTATTTTCCTAACTCTCGGGAAAAAAGAATACCCCCTTGTGCACATCATAGCTTTTCAGGTAGGAAGTATGTATCTTTCATTCCCTTAATATCCCTTTAGGTTCCTCTCCCTCACTCTTACCCATCTCTACTCAATAGATCCTCATTACTCAATGATTTTCTCTCTTTTTTTGTCAAATATTTTTGTGGTCATGTTAATGTTCTAAGGACAGTTCTCAGAAAGCCTGAAACAATAGCAAGATTTCTGTAAGCAAACATTACTGCACCAGTTAAGTTTGGGGGGCTTGGGAGGGGTTGCATGTTTTTGGGTTTTTTTCAGCCATAACTCTCGGGAAATAACTAAGAATTCCATTCATGATGCTGGATTAGTCCTTGGCTATTTCCCTGGCCATAGCTCTTTCTTTGGACAATCGCACTACCAAATTAACAGGTTGAATAACCATGCTGTTGAATTAATTAACATGTTTAACTTATTAAACATATTGTTACACATGTGTATAAATAGAGCAATTCAAGTGTTCAAGGAGGATTTAAAGGAATGGAAATTGCAATTAGTTCCTGAAATTACAGGAGGAAAAACTGAGCTATTTGAGTATCAGGGTCACATTATCCTTTCTATAAGATGAACAGCCACATAACGTTCATAATTCAAAGAACAGCTGAGATTTAAGAACATCGCAGTAAATGTCTTCAATAGTCTTGCACAGAAGATCCTATTAACACTTTTGGCATTGGGATACATGGGTGGAACTGCAAACAGGTATATTTAGAGACACATAAATTTAGGGTAAGAAAGAAGGCTCAAGGTCAAGCTAGACATCAAAATTAGAATAAGGCCAAGCAGAGATTTCGTAGACTGATGGCAAAGAGTGCTTATCCTGTTCTTCTGCCCAGAGATCAGCTGTACTGACATGGAAACCCAAAGATAGTCCTGAGCCTGCAAACCAGCCTGTAACTTCTATTTTGATATGGACAGATCCCAAACTGTACAAGATTAGATCCACCCCAGACATTAGTCATATTTTATAGACATTTCCCAAATTATTACCTTGAAATTATAGATCAGGAAACCATGATAGTTGTAAACCAGGCTCCTGTGGCTGCATCACAAATTCCTCATCACAAAAATACCATGGCTTGCTTTAAACATGCACAATACAAACACCCGACAGGTCTTTCCACAGAGATTACTGTATGTGGTTGGTAAGTGTAATGACTTTTAAATTTTACTCAGATATGGTAAACCAGAATAATGACTGGGCTCTCCAAACCTTTAAAGCCCCCACTGGAATTATGGTCATATGTCACTGAACAAAAGCATTCGCATTACTCAGTCCCAGAAACCACATTTAATCAATGGATATCATATGCTTTCTGCAAGTCAATGGGGACAGACAAGCTCCTACAAAGGGAGAAATCTGCAACATCCAAAATGAACTCACAATTTGAATTACCCTTTAGTACAATTATTTGGTCACCCTTTTTCCCAGATGCAGAGGGTGCAGAGGAAGCGCAGCGAGGTACCTGTCCTGGCTGTCATCCTCCAGCAGTGGCACTGGCTTCCCATCCCAGCCCCGAGTCGTGCCTTACCAGTATAGCAGATACAGACTTCCTTCAATTTATCATAGGGTCATTTAGGACTCTGCTGCATGCCCTTAGCTTCTCATCACTGACAGGAAGATGTACAGAACTTTTTACAGCCCCGAAAGATATAAGAATGTCATTAAAATGAACATAGCATTAGACACTTTACTAGAATAGCAGAGGGAAAAATTGAGCTCTTACTGTTTAATCAGCGCACTTAACAGTTTGGATTTGTTTTATTATTCTAATTTTACTACTCTAATTTTATGAACATTTATCCTAACCCTCAGCTTGTTCAGATTCCTCTTCAAGTCCCAATTCATAACTGTTTGCTTAATACTTGAGGGATTAAGCCAGTGAGACTTAAGCAATGTACTGCAGTTCTTTAAAAGGTTACTTTTCAGTTTTACTAGTGCCTTACACACTTCATCAGAAAGCACTTGCTTCTAAAGCTTGCCCCAGGTCCTGACACATTACTGCAGTGGGCAAGTGAATTTATCCAAAAGAGGTCTTACTGAACTCAAATCACAGGCTGCAGCATTTGCAGGATCAAGGTTGAAGGTCTGGTATGATTTCAGTGTACTGACAGGTTGTCAAAGATCTTCTGTCATAGAGGACGAGGGGGGAACTGTTGGTCTGAAAGACATGAAAATGAAATTGTAAATTGAGGCTATGCAAACCGAAGAGAAATGTTTAAATTCAGGCATCCTTCTTTAAAGTTCCCCTGACCTGGTGGAGAGTTTGAGCTGGGAAAAAGGGGTGACGGAGCAGAGTGTACAAGGCTGCAACACACAGAGCATGCCACTTGGGCCCCTGTCTGCAAAGCCATTAATACCCATGAAATGGAAGCATAAAATAATACCAATCTGACATAGTGTCTTTGTGCATACTATGTTTTGATATAGGTAGCAACGTGAGATACAAATTAGTTGAGAACCAGAACTTCTGCATGATCACATACAATTCACTTACCAGAGCTCAGCTAACTGAAGGTAATGGAAGTCAATCAGGTTAACTCCCACCCTGCATTCTCTTAACCTGTCAGTCATACAGACAGACAGAAATGCAAACCTGTTAAGCTGACTTAAACTAAAATTTAAAAAAGTCAATGACGACACCAGAATATTTTGAACAAAACCTCAGACTTGCATTTGTTCTGTTTTCTCATTTTCCTGCATTTAAAATTTATGTCTTGCTTCACGTATGGGAAATGTAATAAAAGCAGTTAACAACATGATGTTAAGCTTCATTTGTGAACTGTTTGAGAAAAATCAGAATCTGTCCAGCCCATTAGTGAAATGAAAATTGTACAGGCAGAATTCCAGCACTTTTGAATAATTGAATCTAGATTTGTTCATTACAGTAACCTTCAGGGAACTATAATGCAGATCCATGACACCAGCAGCTTTAATAGGGACAAAAATACAAACTTCATAGATATTGTCAGAATTTTTCAACACTAAGTTGCATTTTGCTTACAGACATTAATTATACTCTCTTTATATCTCCTTACACAGAAAGTCATTTGTCTCATGTTACATGTAAGCTGGAGAAAGTGACAAATATAAATACATATGTAAGTGGTTTTGCACACGTGAGGGCAACAGCTGGGTGGAAGACTCCTCTGTGCCATCTCCGGTTACAGGGCTCTGAAGAGGCAATGACTGTGACAACAAAATGACTCAGTTACTCACCTACACTTACCAAGTATCAGTCACACTTTGCTACTGTAGGACAGATTTCTCCTCTGCCTTCACCTCCTGTGGCCTGTCTCCTATACTAGCGATATTTATGTCAGGAAAAAAAAGGGGTCTCTGTTTTCTAGGCCTGGATGCTTGCAATAGACTTTTAAAATCTTGTTGTCAAGTTCTAACCTTCACCTTACTTAAGCTGTTTCTAAAAATCTGGCACCAAATCGGATGGAAAAAAAGTTTCCAGGCAGAAATATTTGGATCTCTTGCTGTATTACACCTTAGTCAAATGACTGCATATCTTAATCCTTCTCTATCTTGACTCCTTCCATACTTTCCTTCCCAGATGAAATCAGACCTCTTTGAAATGGATAGTAACATTTCCTTTGATGTGGGAGGAGGGTGGCGGGGGAAGAGCACAACTGATATCACATCTCCTGTATCCTCTCTTGCTTTTCTAGTCCATCGTTAGGATGGAAAGAGAGATTTGAGAAACAGCGGTGGCTATGCTTTCTGTGGACAGCTAAAGCAGACCTGTGAAAATGACAAAATACCATCCTAAGTTTGTAAGCACGTGACATTACATTTGTGGGTAAATTCCGTCTTTTGGTGAATTTGGCAGACCATGCAATATTCCCCAACCAGAAAGCTGCCCGAGTTTCTGCACTTTGAAACTATTACATAATAGAAATGACAGAGCAATCAAAATGCAAACAGTTTTTGCTGGTTACGGCTTTCCATTATTTATAGCTTCATGTCCCTTTTGGGAAATGCCATCCCAAAATTAAACTTAATTTCAGTCTCCAAAATTAGGCGAGTCCTATGACTCAGTGGAGGAGAGAATGTTACACATGCACACTTCTAAATGGGGCGGGCAGTTTAGTCTATTAGAATTCATTAGAGACTGAGTCATGATTGTGAAACTGAATTTACTTAGGACAATAACCTTCAAGTGAAAATAAGTATGACAGCAAGCCAGTTCTCATTTCAACAAGAAGTCAGGCAGCCTCCAAGCTTTCTTGACTGTGGTAATCCTTTCAAGTTCCTGCCTGGCAGGATTTAGGCTGCCTCCTCTACTTTCATATGTAAGAACTTTAGCACATATGATACCTGCAAAAAAATGTCACACGAAATTGGTATTTGGCTGCCTGGAGTGTTTAGTCTGTATAGCATCACTATCAAGACACTAAGAATTCATTCCCAATCTAGTTAAGGAGTAAAATTAGAAAGGGACCACATACAAAAATAACATGAATAAGTGGAAACAGCTGAAGTAATTCCCTCTGCACACAGCAAATAAAGTCTAATAATAATTTATTAAAACAAAATGTTAAATGTCAGCTGAAGATCTAAGGCTAAAGTTAAATATTGGGACTACTATTTCAAGAATGAGAAGCCTTGAGTACATCGCTGTTGATCACAGATTATTGACTGTTGCTGAAATAAAAAATACCTCTTAAAGAATCAAATCGTTGTCTGTCAACAGCTTCTGTTTGGCAGGAGAGAGTTGCACCCCACTATGCGAGGGCATGGTTTGAGTACTTACTCACTTCTCACAGGCTGAGCACAATAGAGTCGGACTCTTTCTCAGTTCTGACTTTGGAAAGTACTGGGGGGAAAGGATAACTTTAATGGTAGAGGATTTCCATCAATTTGGCTTCTGTTATGGGGTCATAGAAGTAATGATGCTGAAGACAGGTTAGCTCAATTTCAAACTTTGATAGCGATTGCAGAATGGCAAGCACTTTCTGTTCTTTCCTGGTTGAGTGGTTGAGCAGTGTGCAGTATTCATGTACACTCAGGTGGTTCCGAATTTAATTTTGTCCCTAATGTACATAATTAACAATTAATACCGATGCTTCACAATTCATTTAAGCATACAGCAGTCCTCTGTTTTTCACAGTGGCAGTTGTGTTCCAACTCAATTGGAACCCTCCCTAAATCTATCCTCTAATAGCTTGCTTAATTTTATTTTTGTATTCCACAGTCCTTGATAACAGCAAACTAATTTCTGTAACTCTGTTTGATGAAAATGTGCTGATGGAACTCATATTTCACTTCATTGACTGTAATGAGCTATTTCATCAAACTGTCCATGTGACACTATTATAGAGAAAATGATAAATTTACTAATTTATTCACTAGAAATTTCATTGGAAATTCAAAAAGCAAAAGAAAAGAACCACAAAGTGAGTTACATTAGACTTCCACCAAATGATATGTCAGGGTCTACATGATACAAAAGCACTGACTACTGCTACACTTAATGGAGTGTAAACATTAAGTATGTGTTGATTAATCACTAGGTTGGCTGAAACTCGGCAGAACAAAAACATGCACCACGATGCAGGTTCTCCCTTGTAAATATTTTCAAGCTTTACCTACTCATCATGTGGCACTGCTACCATTAGAAATCAGAGTTTCATTCATACACTTCCTCCCCGTCTGTGAGACCTCTTACCCATGTTAGGCACATAGATTTGGATAAATTCAGCAGCTGACAACCAAGCTCTTGTGGCAAAGAAATTACTCCTCCAAAGATCATTTTTCTGAAGATTATTTGTATTTACCTCTTTTAAAAAGGAGGTATCTGCAACTACACTGTTGTGTAGGATGAAACAGTATTTTGGGAGAACAGTAGGGAGTATGTAATTAGACTATTCATCTCATGTTAATATTAGGCCTGAAAATAGAGACAGTATCACACGGCCTGCCTGGCTTATTTTAATTAGATGTCCTCCACCTGCTATTACAGTTATGATCCATGTATTTGATTGCTCTGCCACAGACCATCCTGAAACCCAGGCATCAGCCTGGAGAGCAGACCAAGGGGAAAAACACAAAACCAACTAGGGAAAATTACTGGCATTCTTCCTTGCTTCCCATTTTGTACCTATGTGGGGGCTTTCTTCATCTGTACTCAAACCTGTAGCACACTCCACCTGCAATACTAACTTCCTGCACTTGTCTACGGTGGAAAGGGATTTTGTAGGAAGTTAAGAAATAGTTTTTAAAAACACACGATTTTTAATTACCTTCAAAGAAGTCTAAAAGCAATAACAAAGTTGGAAATAAAATAATATTTCATATCAGGGAAGATTAATTTATTGGACCTTTCTGGTCCACATAGTTTAGGAGAAGCCATTTTACATAGGGAAGCGTGGCAGGGGTTGTTTGGTTGGTTGGTTTGGTTTTGTAAATCTACTTAACTAAGATTGTCGCTTTCAAAAACTGCTTTCTTTGCTAGACTAGTCTGCTTGAAGGAGAAGATGTCTGGAAGACTAAAATCCAAAACAGATGATTGCATAAAGAGCCCAATCAACTATTTGCACGGCATATCTTGTATTCACTTAAGGATGTGCCATTCACACATAAATAGAAAACTACCACAGGGAGATAGCAAGAGGGCTTGTCTTTTTCCTCAGAACCCGAACATTTTAAGACACCCCACTCGCTGCTCAAAGCTCGCAACAGCCTGCTGAAGGCAGTGACTGAGGAGCAATCATCTTGCTGCTGCACAAGGGATGTCTTCTTAGGGTATGTTACAAGGAAAAACTGCTCAATTTGCATACTTTAAATCAAACCACAAACAAAGCAATCCAAGGATTTAATAATGATGTCATTAACTGGCAATCAGTAAACTATACATTCAGGATCAGTATCAAGGATACAACATATAAACCACAATATTAGACGTTTCCAAAATGTTAATAAATACCTATAAATTTCTAAGCACACTATAACTAATCCCAAGAGTTACAGCCCCGCCACATTCACAGTTACACGCACACACCACCCTCTCACAAGGTTTGAGGGTAACAAACCCTCACCGCTCTCTTCTGGGAGTCCAAATTCCCCTACTCACACCCACATCTTGCTGGAAATGTGGGTGCTCTTGCTTTGCGTGTACCCATGCTGCCCTCTACAATCCCCACATGGCTGAGAAAGCACCCCACAAGTTCACATACACAGGTCCTTACTTTTTGCACCCTGTCCTGTGAGTGCGGTGGCTGGACCGCTCCGATGGGGAGGATGCTCCATTAGGTCCAGACAGAGGTCATCATGCCAGTAGGTGACTTGTGGTAGTATCAAAATAGGTTTTGACTCTGCTCTGTTCCCACTTCTCTCTCCCCTCCTGTCACAAATTTACATCCTTCTTTTATACTTCTTTTCAAGCCGACTCATCCATTTATTTCAAAAGTTTCTTGGTTAGAGGGAGGGCCATGTGGGTACCCCAATGAGGTCATACCAACAAGCCCAAGTGGGGAAGAAGGCAGTGAAGAAGCTCCTCCTGAGAGGAAGGATTTATCAGCTTGGACATACTTCTACCTTCATGCATCTAAACAGCATCTAGTGAGAAAGAGCTCACACTCCATCACTGCAAACTACAGAGCAAGCTCACCGCCAATAGTACCTGACCAAGAAGATGGTGGTTTCCATTGCTGCCAAACTGCCTGCTGGATGGCACTCTCCCTGCTTGGACCGGGCCTCTGGGGAAGTGCCATTTAACCTCCCACTCTGGCTCCAGCTTTAATTAGTCCTCGAATTGCCATAACATTTAGACATATGAATGATCAGCACCTTGTTGTGCTAAGGTAGCTAGTCCTTAGGAATATAACCTCCACAGATCCTCTAGAAGTACAAACTTTGCTTTAAAAGTAGGTAAATATTGAGGAATGGAAGCTGCTCTCTTTTTATGAGAGCAAGTATGCCACTCTCTAATTAAGATATATAATTATATAAGTCCTGAGCACATCAAGTGCCATCAGAGTCTTCCTAAGAGATTTCTGTGTAATAGGCCAATTAGTAGTCCCTAGATCCCTATCCTGGAATTTGAAAACAGTTAGAAGATCCAAGAAAGATCGATTTTGATGCCATTAGTAAAACAGACCACATACTCATCTTCATGCACGATCATCAGTAACCACTATGTTGATGATACTTGTACAATATCTATCCGAGAAGAAAAGCTGAGTTTCAGCAAGCTTTTCATAAAGCATAATTGGATGAATTAAACTGTCCCTGGTAAATCTGCAGTCTCCAGAATGCCACTGTATGGTTAATTTACACGTCTTTGCTCCAGTCCCATTTTAGTCTTTTGTCTATTATATGGATTGATGTAGCAACCATCTATAAACATGAATATAGTCTGGGCACAATTGGGGAAAAAAACCCAGTTTCCTCTGTCATGTAAAGGAATACCTTCAGCTCAGGCCAGATTGTCTGATAACAGTTTGTCTGCAGAGCATGGAGGCAACTAGGAGAAGCAAGTGGCCTCTGAAAGTCACCTTTGTTCTCCATGCTATGGCAGGGGAGCAGAAGACGCAAACTAATGGAGACATTAAAGACACTTTGGTCCTCTTCACCAAAGATCAGAGTCTGGAGGCTGTTACTATAAAATGCTACTGTAGGGTTTGGTTTTTTTCCTGGTGGAGCCACGGTCCTAATAACAGTAAACAGAGTGGGAACACAGCAGAAAGATCATAAGCCTCCCAGCTTGATACAATCAATATTAAATATTTGATCAAGTCTATTAAAACGGATATCGGTGCAAGTCTTCAAGGAAAACAAGAGCAAAAGTCATTTAACAGAAAAGACTTGTAAAATACTTTTCAGAACCTGACTCTATAAGCAGAATAACCAAGCAGCGGAGACAGCAGACTAGCCAAGCCCTTCCTCTTTCCCAGTCTCCTCACACATGTTCCAACTCATATTCAACCCTACAGCAAGATGGGTATCACCCATCTATACCAATATAAAATCACCTACTTGTCACACTCTCAGACTACGCTCTGCCTGCAGTCCCTCAAACATCAACCATGGGCATTATCACGCTGCCTCTAATTTATGTCCCATTTCTTACAGCAGCGAGGAGAGTGATCCCAGAAACACTTTGTGGAGCAATGGACTACTAATACAAGTAAAAACTGATTAAAGAAAAGCTCACATTAAAAAATAAACTACTCAGCTAGTCAATCAGCTATCTAAAAACATATATTTACCATAATTAAAATATATATTTTTATATATTTTATATATTTTATATATTCATATATATTTACCATAATTAAAAGAGCATAAGATTTATATAAAAGAGCATAAAAGAGCATAAAAAAGCATAAAAGAGCATTATATAAAAGAGCATAAAAGAGCATAAGATTTATATATACATATATATTTACCATAATTAAAAGAGCATAAGATACTTGAAACTGAAGGACTATATAAAGTAGAGACATACAGAAGTTCAGAATTACTAACAAATCTCATGATGAAAACTACATGCAGATTTTTAATTGCCAAGCTGTTGCCAGTGGAACTGAAACAGCCATTCCTTGACTGAGGTGCCCTAATACCATACTGAATAAATACAGACCGTATTTAGGAAAGAAGTGACCAGCCAGAACAGAACAGTGTTTAAGAATCACCAGCGTACAGTTCAACCCCAGGGAAATTCCCAGCATTCAATTCTGTAGTGAAATATCTTGTTTCACATCAATTAGAACACAATTTACAGAGCACAGAAATTATTTCAAATTATGAGTTATCATAAAACACATTCTTTCTACGAGGTGACGAATTCTACAGACACTAAGATCTGCCTATTTCTTGAAGCATGTGATTCAGCTGGAATTTCAAATTTAAGCTCCAGTTTCTAACATGATGCCAAAAAACTCCTGGCCAGCAACCTTGAGAATAAAACATGCTTATGCACTGATTCAATTGCATTCTTGCTTTGAGTGGGCAGAAACCATTCATTGGGTAGTTCAGACAAAGTTTACAAGCCTAACCAAACAGGCTATTTCATCAGCTCAGAAGAAACTCTCATTGACATGGCAGTCTATGTGTCGGCATAACTTATTTCGGTCCTGTTTGCTTAGCAAGATCAAAACACTCGTTACAGTGCTTGGAAGCCAACTACAACTTTGCATGTTTGATATCTGTAAGGAAAATATGAGCAAATCGGGGTTTAAGAATGTTCCTAAAAATGCCAGGTTTTCTTTCAGAACAGAAAGGGAAATACTTAAGCACTGTTTTGGACATCTAATCTGAGTCATATTAACCACTTTAACAACTTCTAGGGCTCAGAAAGAATAAAAATTAACAGCATTCAATAAAAGCACCATTTCTTTAGCAATTTCTATCTTGCCAATATAACCTTAACAACATGCGAGTTTCTAACCAGATTCAGGTAACACTTTACTGGTACACAAGGGAATTTCTTGCACTCTATCATTATTTGGTGATGGACACTTAACAACCTGGCTAATCTGAAGTGTATTAATGAGGCACTAAAATGTTTTAAGGAATAAAGTAGGTGTTAATATTTCTTTGATACATTGTATTCATTTAAAGGCAATTCATTTAAAACTTGCAAGTCTTCTTGATGGGCATATAAAAAGGTTTGTTATATAGAGATTTTTCTCATTATTCACTTTCAGAGTTCATTTACCTTTGATTCATTTATTAATTCAAGTAGGCTTCACTGTTCTCAGAAAAGGAAAAAACACACTATTTCATATACTTTGGCACATTTATGGTGGATTAGCAAAGAAAAAGACAGGATATAGAAGAACAATCCATAAACCAAAAAGAACAATATACTTTACCTATATTGCTCATTTCTCAGTCTTCTCTAATTTTTCTACCCTGTAACAATGATATAGCTAAGGGCTGAATCCCGAAGTCCTCAAAAGAGAGAGCTTCCACTCCATTCAGGGGCAAGGTGAACCCTCATAACTGGCCCTAACTATTCCAGTGATAATTATGTTTCAGTAGACAGTGAACAGTTTTCAACAATTTTGTTGATTAATTGAAATTCAGGAAGATTTTTCTGCAGTGCAAACCAGCAAGTGTTTTGCTTTCTTTCCTGTACAAATAAGCAGAAGGTATGAAACTGAATTAACTGCTCTTAAAGAAGAAAGGAAAGAACTAAGCAAGGCTCTGAATACTTATCAGCTAGAGAAAGGAATAAGCAGTAGGGAATAGCAAGCAACAAAAATTGTCTGAGTTACAACTGGTTGCCTTACACCTAGAGAAATATTACAAAAAGTTAGAGAGGTTTTCTGGACTGGATCCTTAAAGTCTAGATGCTTAGACTCACAGGTAGCATCATACAATTTCTTTTTTTTAGACCTAAAGGAGCTCCACTTCAAGGCACCTGCAGAGTTTTGTTTGCCCCACTGTCGTAAGCACTCTGTTCTAAAACCTGCTTGTAACAATAGGGGTTTTTTTCTCTCTGTCAGGTAGCTGGACTCAGAAGCTTTGTCTCCACCTCTTGTTTGTTTTATTAAACTAAAACACCAGATTCTCTGAGATACAAAAGTCATTATCTTGGCAACAGCTGACCACCAACAATATAACTGCATGAAGGTGGTATTACAGCTGAGGCAATTACCCCTGCTGAGAAACACTTCTCATTAGCCCAGGAATTCAGTTAACACACCCATGCTGCCTGAGACAGGCTCTGATCATTGGCAAAGCAGGCAGTTACCGACAGCTGCAAAACGGGCATGATCCTCTACCTACTTTGTTTATGCCAGGCATCTGGAAAACCAAGCTGACACTACTTTTTCTGAGGGAAAGGTTGGGATATGTAGACTACTGGTTGGGCCAGCAAGTTCAGTTAGCATGGCTGTTCCTCTGCCTTTCCCTCCTCTAGTTGGCATTTCTGTAGCAAAAGCAACTTAGCCTTATGCTCAGCCTTCAAATGACAAAATAAATTCAGTCTACAATGATGAGAAGCCTTGAGCTAGCACTGACACTGCCTTCAGGATCAGGACCACTCTGCACACTGCTGGGATGGACCATTTTGTTCTGGCTGCTTCTGGGATCTGCCAACAGGTCCCTAGTTTCCTTTTGTATGACATACTTTCCATAGAACACGCCAAAAATGTGATTTGGCTAACTGATCCAGCAGGAAAACCATCGTATCTCTGTGAAACTGTACAAAGGACAGAACAGGAGCAGACATTAAACCCAGATAAGCCAAGATACTTTATAAAAATTGAGGTACTGATGTATTGGACTGTGTACCATTTCAAGGTAGAGTTGCATGACTTTCTGTCCAGAAATGAAACTCCTAAGGTCTTACTTGCTTTAATTTTACTGGTTGCAATTTTCTGTTTGTAGCTTACTACATGTTGGGACAAAAGGCAAAAGAGGACACGAGCAGTGGTTAGTTTTTCATCATTGTTACTTTTTTTGGTAGGGATTGTTGGAGGGTTTTTTTCCCCAATCATAACTGTTGCATTGAGAAGATAGTCAAATAATGATCCCCATAACCATGGCATAAATCTTTTTTGTTAGGCTATGTTTTACCATTAGCATTTGGCCTTCCTATGCAATTACAGTTCATCAAGCATAAAAAGTATTTGTCAGTCTATTAATTTTCCACTGGAATCCTCTATTATTGCTCACTTAAGTGTACAGCCCAAGCTTCCTCAGGATCCAGCTGGTAGTGACCGCTGTCATTAAAGAGGAATTCCAACCACTGCTCAGCCCTCCCCTTCATCAGTGGTTCCTAACTTTCTCATGCAAAACCTATCAAGCCAAAAATGTCTGCAACTGTTCTCAGCCCGGTGCTGAATTATTTTGGAAAGCATGAGTAAAACCAATTCAGTCACTTGAGTTAAGCCAGCATGAAAAATAAACTGCGCTTTTGCCATATGTCCTGATTGAAATTTTCAAGCATGGAAATCTTAAAAATGGCTAATTCTCCACACGTCAGTCCAGGTCGTTTTATAAATCCTCACACAGGAAGGAAAAATTATTCATGGCTAATGAAAAATGGTTCAGTAATTGTAAACTTATGAGCATTTAAAGTCACACATTTGTTTAAATTTTCCCTGAAATAAGGGATGAGTTAATGCTGCTCGAATTTAGAGCTAATCAATTACCAGTAATGCTCCTTGGTGAAGTCTGTTTTAGCATATGATTAAAGTATGGCTGTATCACATTTTTTAAGTACATTTTCTTAAAAAAAAATACAATACATAACACTGACACAACATTAATGAATCAAGATCTATGATTCTAAGGTATCCCCAGAAGTATGTTCTTCCTCCAGTATCAACTCTACCTTATTCAACACATTCAGTACTTACACTCACTTTCCTGCACTGTGTGAATCTTGATGTTATTTTTCTGTTATTTAAGCTGTTATCTTGCATACAATATAGAGAAATAATAGAGTTGCCAAAACAACAAAATTATGTTACTGATCATGTATCAGGGATAGTGAGAGCCCCAGTCTTAATGGGCAGGGAAGAGGAAGGGCCGTGTAGTCAACAGGACTGTATTACCTACAAGTCAGGGTACACCAAGACTGTGAGTCACTGATTATGGAGAAAAGGGGAGGAAGCTGTGAGCCTTTGGACCCCTCCCCAGTAAACCGGCATTTGCTCATACGATGCAGGAGCAAAAAATTCCTTGGGACTCCATAGAATCAAATGGAAGGAGACAAATCCTGCTTTAAAAGCTTTCATCTCTGAAGATAATTGAGGGCAATGGAAAGTGAGATATCATGTAAGTGGATCATTAAATGTGTGACAGTGCCTGTCCTCTTGGATGTATTTTATTTGAAGGCTGGGAGGGTAACATCAGGAGTTATGGCAGGTATAGGGTTAAAACAGTCAAAGAAGTATAAAAAAGAAAGTAGGGTAAAAATATTTAGATGAAACAAATGAAAAGAGCTATGGTGCAGAGCATATGAGAAGATTAAAAGACCTACAATCCTTTAAGGAAATACCACTACCTAAAATGCAAATCACTGGCGAGTATTGAGCTGAAGCCCATTTTTCTCTCCCAATTTCCTAACTGATCTCTCTGATGAAAGCTTGATCCATCTAGAATTAAAAGGAGCAAAAATTGCATTAAAATGAAATAAAGATCTCAGAATTTGGCCTCTAGTATTTTCACCTGACCTATTTTTCACATCATCACTAGCAAGCTACAGCTTTATGTTAGAAAGGTAAAGCATCTGTGTAGCAGTAGTCAATAGTGTTCTCATTAAGAGTAACTAATGTTCTTGCAATTGTTTGAAACACTTTATTTGCCATAGCAGCAAGGTCAAAGACTTGCAGAAGTAAATTAATTGTAGCAGTGTTTGTCCTAGTTGAAAACACCTGCAGTTACTCCTGAGACCTGATGGTCAATGTCACTAACCTAATCTGGGAAGCAATGATATGAAAGGTAATGAGCTTGCCAGAGAAAAGATCTTGTTGCTTTTAAAGATGACAACCTAAAAAAACCCCAAAAACACAACAAAACCCACCATGCTACAATAATATTTTAGCATAATAACATTTAAATAACTATGAAGTCACTGCACAACCAGCATCATGGGATCAGTACTTCCAATAGTGCATTATCACCTACATTTATTCCTTTATATTTCCTTTGTTTATTGGAGTTGCATGTGTTCAACTGCACTAAATATCCAAGTGTATCACAGTCCCATGTTTACATTACATGCAACGCTTGGTGACCTTTCCATGCAGGTCTGTTCACAGGTCTATTGAATCTGACCCTACCATAGGCTGTCCAAATGCTTTTGCAACAATTCATGTAATAGTTGATCTTGGTCATGATTTGAGTCTGTATGCTACAGAGCTAATATCTTGTTGTTAGTCAATCATGAAATGTTTCTCAATGAGAAAATGGTTGCTGCCTCAGGATACGTTTCAGACAATTTAAAGTCAGATCCAGTATTAGGTTTTTATGATATTATATTTTTACTCTTTTCCTGAAAGTTCTTAACACCAATAAAAATAAATGAGAGATTCATATTTTTAATCATTGTTGCATATTTTGAAGTCATCATGTCAAGGAACTACTTCCTGTGAAAATCAATACCAAAAAGTTTTTCATCTTGTTAATACTGTGAACAGATGGCTGCATTCTGCTGCAATGGTGCATCACCCAGCACTGTATGGATTCCAGCACTGGAGTAAGGACATACCCATTGTGTCACCATGCAGCACCCATGCCTGATAATCTGGTGTATCAAAACTCCTGGAATGGGACAGGACTGTTTTAGCCAAAATGCAATTCATTAATCTAAATTAGGATTTGAATTTGTGGAGCTATAAATATTGGGTGAATATCTAGATCTTCACTCAACACGAGGATAGGGTATTCTAAATATCCTCACTAAGGTGTCTTTTCACAAGTGTAAAGATGAAAATAGAAGACAAACATAGGCCCCTGAAGACCCTCAGTTAAACATGCAAAGTTTCCATCTGTTATCCTTTCAGTTAATTCAACTCTTAATTGCAACCACTACAACTCAGTGCCAAATCTATGAAGCAGTGCTGCCATCTTACAAATACATGTGTAAGTCCTGAGAACAGAGCATATACTCTGCACCCAGACACCTTACATTTAGTAAATCACTTGTGTTTAACATTAAACCTCCTTGTGCTTCTGATGCAGTTGCCTAGTTGCAAACGCAATGTCAGGTATTTTTATCTTGTGCAAGACTATGCTTCCATGAGCAATTATAATCTAATTAAAGTCATTAATGTTTATGCCCTAGGGAAACATTCAGTTATTTGTAGGCATCTGAGTTTCTCCTGTCTTCCGATTCTTCTTGTAATTTATGCTTTATTGAGCACTTTTGAATATCCACACGTTATTTCACTGCCACCCCAAAGCAGTGCCACCCTGTAGCCTATGGCACTGTTTTCAGTGCTTCTATTTAGAGTTAAATTGAATAAAAATGAGTAATTTATCTATTAAAGTTTCAGAACAGAACTGGAGCTACAGCTTTTGAAGCCAGGTTTTATAAAGTTTTCCCTTATACCAAAGAGTGTTCAAGCTTTTCATACTATAAATCATGCTTTAATCAGAGTTCAGAACTCTCTGTGCCTTTCAAATGCAAGCAGGTATCTAGGAGTGTCTGAAAGAATACACTGGTGATTTCAAAACCTAGAGCAACTATAGGAGATGTTATAAAGCTCTACAAAAATTATTTTGGAGCTAGGAAGAGCGCACAGCAAAGTATCAGTGAAGTGAAGATTTAAGAGAGTGTTGGAATATTTCCTGTTACTTACCAATTACATAGCCAATCTTTTCATCACTAAATGAGTAACGTTTCATAAAGCACCAAGGTTTTCTTTTCAAAGTTCTGCTAGGACTTGATCCACAGACATTAAAGACAGTATAAAGGATCCCAGTGATTTAGGTAAGCTCTGGAGCAAACTTCCAAACACACTCAGGCCATGAGGCAAAAGAAGGAAGAGTGCTGTCATTACCAAAGGGTGTCTCTAATAGCTTCCGAGGTTCCCAGGGTAGGACCTTTCCCACTTGGAACTGAGAATGTTTGGGTGCAAGGTGAAACAGCCAGTGAAAGAGCACATGATTTCATTTCAAGCAATCTAACTCGATTACTGCAGAGGGTGTGGGAAATGATCTGTGCGTATCATTGCTGTCAGCCCAAGGAAGGATCATTGCTGATGGCCTGTGACAAGCGAAACGTTTTCCCGGCTGTGTCTATACTAGTCTATCACCAAAAATGTTCCCCCTCACTGCAGAGAACAAGATTATTTCAACTACAGCGATAAAAGAAATATTTTCTCATCCAATGTATGTAATTCCAGATTTCAAACACTTTTCACTCCATGTTGGTGTGAAACCAAAACTTCTCGAAGGTTTTCACAAAGAGAAAGCATGCTTTCCTTGGCACTCCCAGATCAAGTTCAACGTGTTGTACAACCTGGTCTAAACAAGAGATGTAAGGCTAAGCCTTTTTCTAACATATCAAGAGCAGCAGGCTGTCTTGGGGTAGATTTTATTCTCTACCGTTGGAGCTGTTACATATATATGCTATCTATAAACACGCAAACATTTTACTGCAGCCAGGACTTGATCCCAGTAGTTTATGAACTTGATTGTTGTGGTTTGGGACTACATCTACTTGTCCATCTTCATCTTTCTTCAGCATGGGGCCAAGATAGCTGTCCCAAACTAAGCTAAATATACTGCAGTTTGACAACTAGGCATTTTATGATAAAAGTAATTTCAGTAAAATATTCCCAACCAGTGGCAGTAATGCTTATTTTGGAACAGGTTCTAAATAGCAATCAGCATGGCCAGCCTGACCTTGTCTGAAATCTGCTCGGAACAGATTTAATTAACATGACTAGAAAGCTACAATACAGCCTGACATGGCCTGTATTCTCCACAGACCGTTTTTTTAGCTAAAGTGTTCTTTAGTAGGGGTCTGATGCCCATATAGTACAGTCCCATGATCAGGGCAGCACTTAATTGTGTCGTTAACATCAAATGAGTGGGACTTAAGCACATATTGTTACATACAAGTTGTCCTAAGTATGGATTAAGAAATCATTGTTCCTTTGGAATTATTCTTAATATGTGTAGAATTAAGAAATGCAAGCAGATGTTCTGTGGGGCTTTAGTCCCAAGAGCGTAAATATAACTTTATTTGCAATGTTTTTAAAGCTTACTTAAGAATTGGCCTTCTTTCTACATGTTCTTCCATTCACCATCCTAGAAAAAAAAGCAAAAGCTAAAATAATTTTTTCTATATTTTCAAACAAGGAACACATCAAATAATTCTGAACAGCTGAGTTGCTTATATCAGCAGAAGTGATTGTTAACATTTAAGCATGTAAAACCCGCATATTTCAGGTTCCTTCAGCATACCTTGTTCAGTGTGCATGTCAGGACACCATAAGTTCAAACATTATGCTGAGAAGGTTTAATTATCTGCCACTTCTATCACATATCTCCATGCTACACTTTACTGTCCAAGCTATTAACTGAAAATTTGGAATACAACTACCGATGAAAATGGATTTATTTGATTAATGTGTGTATACAAGTGTGGGTTCTCTTGTGAACTATTCAAGTGTTGAGTTTAATTGAGCTACAGCTGGTGCTGACTGTGTTTTCAGAGAGTAGGGATTTACTGACTGATTGACTGTCTCTCCCTTTTAACCTGGATGAAGATGCATTCAGTAAGAAGTGAAATTTCCTGATGATACAAAACCACAGGGAGAATAGTAAAAAAGAGAAAAGCAACAAATTGAATAGAAATAAGAGCACGTAAAATCAAGTAGCTTATACAGAAGGAGGGAAACAAGGCATATCAGTTAGAAAATGCATTAAATCAGGGATTTTATTTGTAAATCGCCAATTCAACTTGGGAAAAGAAAAGGAAAAAAAAAACAAATATAGTTACTATTCCAATGACAATGCAGATCTCCTTTGGAGAGGCAGAATAAATTAAATTAATGAACTTTTAAAACCCCTCAGCTGAGAACTTCACTCCCTTGTTGCCAGAGTTAGATACAGCTGTTCAAATGTTATCACAGAGGGAAAGCTAAAGAAAAGCAGAAAATCGTAAAAAGAAAGAAACCAAAAAATTGTCTCCCCTGTTGATGCACGTAAAACATTCTGTGTGACCTGAGGTAAGTACTGTTTATCGTAAGAAAAAGGGGTGAAACCAAATGCAAATTGCCAGGGTGCCAACAAAAGTATAAGAAAGCAATAACGCCATCCAGTTAAAAACGACAACAAAAAACCACAAAAAAATAACAAACAAAAAAAAGAAACCTCCACAGCCTTTACTGTCTCAAAAAACAATCCAAAACTTAACCCTTTTCATAATTTTGGCTGAACAACAGCAGTTCTGGACAGTCATCCAGAAAGAGGCCACCACAAGGGCTCTTTCCAGCTGGTCTGAGTATACAGAATCAGTGCTCCATTTCCATCCTGCCCCTACTCCATCTTCCATTAACAGAGCCCATCCTGCCCTTCTGTAGGTGGGAAAGTCACTTCTGTATTTCAGGTATTTTCTTCTGTTCGACCTTTGTTCTTTTTCACCAGTGATTTCATTCCTGTCTTTCCATAAACTGTGATCTGTTCTTTACATGCAGGTTTAACATACTCTTCTTTTTTCTTTTTTTTTTTCCTCTTGCAGGGGAATAATACTGTAGTTTCTAATTCTACGTAAGATATAGTCTTGTTGCTGCCCACAGTTATAAATTAAGATGTTCTAGAAATATATTTTGTTTTCACGATGTACGTTTTCATTCACTTGGAAAGAATGGGTTTTACGCAGAAATAATTGAGGAAATGTAATTATTTAGAAAATCTCAGTAGTTATGAATAGTGTCCCTAGTATGATTTTGTATGTAAAACCTGGAAGCTGTAACACCAGAATTTCCTGTTCTTTCCCACTTTTTCATACCAGGATAGGAACAGTTACAACAAAACTCTGTGCTGGGTTTGCCAGTCTCTCAAGGGCTTGAAAATCTCAACTGTCATCTGATTCAGTGGGTCATGGAAGGAGACGCACTTCTAAACGGACATCAGCGAGCTGTGAGTGAAGACATACAATGTCTGGGACTGTGATGCTATTCTGGCACTGAGCATTTTGTCTTCTAACTTGATTTTTAAAGCACAGACCCCTCTACCTGGCTAATCCTAAACTCCACTCCTCCAGTGTTGTGGCTTCTCTCCTATTCTATAACCCCAGTTGCCAGATCTATCTGTCAACAGCTGGCTGACTGGGACAATCGGCTTCTTCTGGCACACGGGTCACCAACCAGGAAAGAGCCATGTGCTCAACATATTATGAAATAAAATATGAGGCTGGAGCTTAAATGACAGAGTCTATTCCCAGTAAATGAGATCTGACAAGTCTAAAGAATATATTGAAAGTGTAAGACTTTATTCATATGCTAGTCAGGACAACTCCTCAGAAGTATCTATCCTTATCCATCTGTCTTGAAGCAATTCAATGCAAACAAACACTAAATAATGAGAAGGAAAAAAAATGCCACAGAATACACACACTCCCAGTGATAACCTCTGACCACTGAGTATCACAATGGCAGAGCGCCCTATATTCCCTGAGTTCTTTGTTACAGTGTGCACAGTAAATACAATGCAGAATAAGAATCAGTAGGTGCTTTACTGCTGACACTTCTTTAAATAGTGTCCCATGCATATGGATAGAAAAGAAACAAATAGTGAGGAAAAGTTGCTGAGAGTTCTCTATATTCAGCAGACTGTATTCTCTATACTCAGCAGAGTATACAGAAGGTGTTTACAGTTTGGTATCCTCTCCTTCTTTTCCTCTAAGAAATTTCTCTATTGCTAAATGCTAAATGCTCTATTCTCTACACTAGAAATAAATTAGGTGCCCTTCTGGATTTTATGATGAATACTTAAAAGAGATACAAAAATGGCATAAATGTAAAATAAAAAAAATACAGTGTGTAAACTGTTAGTAAGCTTCACATTGACAACCTGAATTTCTTTAAATTGTACCAAGAGTGACAACTATCACTCCATCCTCACAGGTTTGCATGTACATTACCAAATATACCTACACTGTATTCCCACTTTATTCCAGCAAAAGGAGATAGCCTTTGCTTCAACCAGTAAGTCCTTTACTTCCCCTGTGCTAGAGTAATTAAAAGCAAAGCTGTAGAACTTCTAATTCCTCCAAGGATTTCTTGAACTCACACAATTTTTTTATTATCTTTCTCCAACGTACTATTTATAAATCCTGCCTTTGAGATCTTTTATGCAAGCTATTTGTAAAGCACATTCAATTTGCAGAGTCATCTGGCTCCACCAAGTGACGATTGCTGTGATTGCTAGTCAACACCTGGGCCTAAGATAACACAAATGGGTACTAAATATTAAACTAATTTGGTAACATTGGGATATGTTGGAGAGCTTTGAACTTCAGTAATTCATACATTTTAAATAGATTATTTTGTTGTATTGTAGATGGTAAGTGAAACCACTGAGGCATTGTAAAGAACTTATTTGCCCCGCTTCTCCTGGATGATGCTGAAATTTTGTCTGACAAAAGTACTCATACTATTAGTAACTCCAACAATAATACCTATGAGAATAATTGTAGCAGGGTAAAAGGGAGGCAGGAGAGCAAATTATTTCCCTCAAATTCATTCCACAGCTTCCAGATGCTGTCAGGTAGATAAGTAGAGAAACTCTGCTGGAATACGAGGAACGTGTGTCAATGAAGTTACTATGCAGGCTTTAATATAAGGTCTGAAAGAACATGCTTTGGAAGGCTCAAAACAAAGTGGAGAAGCATGCTGAAAATCACAGGCATAAGGAAGGCTATTCTAATATGTTTTCTGCTTATTGTTTTTGAACGACAGGATATTCTGAAAGGAAAGTTTTTTAAAGCACTCCAGAGTGAGAAGGCTGAAGGCCAGGGACAAACCATGCACAGCCAAGACAGTGAAACTGAGATTGTTTTGGATCCTGCCTGCATCAGCTTTGTGAACCCTCTCAAAGATCCCAGGCTTAGCTTTTGCAAGCTCACAGGGGCATGAAAAAGTAGATCTGCTGAAACTTGAAACTACCATGAGGCAGTTGATATGTTTTAAATATCATTGTTAGTCAGCTGTAAATTTTACCATAAACAGTAGGATTTCCTTTATCCTCATTATTACTTGCAGGTTTGTTACTTTTGGTGAGGAAGACTATGGAAAGGCTGAGCAAGCTGTCTTTTGTTAGCTCAGAGTTCTACTTCAATTAATTATTAGCAGAGATACCAGTAAAATGGGTCAGCAGCTACTGGAAACTATCATAAACTCATGCACACAGATACGCATGTGTGCGCACACACATGGGGCATACAGACTACTAGAAATGAAGTTAATGGCTTCAGCGTTATAGTTCTGCCATTGTCCCTAGCTATAGAGGACTATATGGGCTATAGAATAACACAGACATTATTTGTTTTACTTGTGTGTTCCCAGTTACATGTTCTGTTCCTTTGAAAAGACTGGATGAGGAGGAAGCCCCCTCAAGACAATGGGAGATAACTCAGTGTGCCCAAGGGACAGAAGGTCAGAGGGACCACAAGGAATAGACAGGAGATTCTCAAAAAAGAACAGCATGGCTCCAGACAGACTGGAAAGAACCTCCCAAACAGGAGTACAGAGAAATTGTGGGCAGTCAACAGCTGAAATCCGGGATCTGTCTGCAAAGTGATGGTGGGCAAGAAGAGAACCGTGCATAAATCTTATTTCTGTTCTGTCACCTCAAGTTGCCTTAAGTTTTCTTTATATAGAAAAGTAGAAATGCAACTTTTTATTTAAATTGTGTGGCTTCTTTTTAGTTTAGAATTTTTTTGGTCTTTTGGGGGAGCTTATTATAAGATGAAAGTCTGAGGCATTTCCACATCAAAGCTGTAACTCCACTCTGCATCTTGTCACAGGAGGGAACAGACAACCTTGCAGACCAATAGAAGCTGCTAGTGTCCTAGATCCCGGTGTTATTCTGAAGAAGGGCAGGGGGTTGTGAATAAAATAACAGGGAAAATCACATTTGGATCTGAACGGATTCCTTTTGAAGAACATATCGAGGTGCTTCTTGAAGCCAGATTTTTGCTTAGATTCTTTGTCATCTTGTGTTAATCTGTCACTGTATATAAAGTAAAAGAAAAAAAGGATGACTCTTACTCTCCTTGCTGAAGATCAGAAAAAAAAAAAAAAATTGTTTTTTTCCCAGATTTAGACCAGGATTCTGTCCTTAGCATTCTGGGACTTTATTCCTTTGGAGTTGCAGACTCTGTATGATTAATGGCCTTAAGTATCAATTAGTGGGAAAAGCAATCCTTGGAATCTTGAACTATTAGTGTCAGTGTTACTGTCCCTAACAAACACTAGCAATACCAAATTCCGCTGGCCCATTAACCCCACGCACTCTAGGGTTAAAATCGTATTTACCCCAAACTGTAAACTGACTATTCAGTAAATAGCAGCTTAATCGGGGAGCAGAAGGGAAGGGAATAGGTAGGTAGACTACATTACAAATAAAAAGAAGAAAGAGTAGATCCTGGTAAAATCTGTGCTGAAGGCTGCATTGAAGGAAAGAAATACTCAGTTGAAATGCATTCAAGTTGTACTTTGGTGCAAGATTTCAGGACAAAAAATTCAAAGTGAGTTTTCATGAGGCAACAAAGAAGCCACAGTAACCCAGTACCAAGGCAGACACATCAAAACATCATCTTTAGCAAAAGTATTATGGGAAATGCAGACTTCCTCACTACTTCCTCACTAGTAAGTACTTTCTGGTTGACCACAGAAGACCACGGACGAAGACCTGAGCCTCTCTACCATCACATAATGCATAGTTTGATAAATTAAATAAAAAATAACAGAATTTAATGGGTTGGCAGCTGGGCAAGATGCGGTAATTCAGCCTACAGGCAATCAGATAAAATACTATGTGCACACTGAACTTCTATATTATGTGTAGCAGTACCTTTCTCCTATTTCCAGGACTTCTGTGTTTCTACATCGATTTTACCAAAAAATAGGCCCAGGTACCTATCATGTCTCAACTGGCCTAAGTTGACCAAGAGTGTGTGTGTGGCTTTGTATTTCCTTTTCTGACTGGGGCTGCAGCCAGCATATCTGACGGAAGAGAGACAGTATGTGTATGAACGAAACTAGGAAAGCCAGAAATAAGTAGTTTTACCTACACATACATAACAGGAACCACAACAGACTCTCCTATGACAGTTTGCATCTACTCTTTCCAAAGCAAAAATGGTAGGAGAGATGTGTAGGAAGGTGACTGAATTTGAGTGGGCTCAGTGTCTGCAATTTCATTTTCTCTACATCATAGGCACAGAAAACTGTCATTTGAGCAACTCTGTTTAGATTTGTGCTTATTTCTTGGCAAACAATTACTTCATTCTAATTTATTTAATGAAAATTCTATAAAATTGCTTTGTACTAAAGCATTTTGAAAGTTTTCTATTAGGTCTTCTCCCAACCTGTTTATATGAGAAATTGTTGGCTTAACTACAGTGAAAAACTTTCTGGGAACATATTGATTACATCAAAATTTGTGACATAATAGCTTAATTTCTTTTTTTAGTAATATTCAAGCATTTCACAATGATTTGATCATGACAAATGCTATGCTCTATTTCTATTGATTTAAATATTGTTAAGATTGAAGGAAATTTGGTCACAATATCTCATTTTTCAAATGTTCTTAAGTTTTAAAATACTTGAATCACAAAAAATAAACTAAAAGAACCATGGAATACCCATTAAAACACAGTCTTTTTCAACATACTGCTTCTGTGCTTCCTCTTTCTTAATACAATCTCTAGTTCTTACCATACCTATTGTATCTGCATATAAACTACCAATACTGGTACCTTTTTATTCTCATTTCTCCAATAAAATTGAGAGAAAGTATTCTGAAAGGAGAGAAAAACAGATGAAATTGTGGGAATGAAAAGCTGTAACACTGGACACTATAATACAGTTGCAAAGTAAGATAATAGAATGATAAAAGGTAGCGAGATACAGAGAAGTAGAAGTAAAGAAAAGTGCAAAGATAACAGAGCCCAGAGAATTCTGCCACTGTTCCGCTTTTCTGTCAGTCAAAAATCTTGTCATGTTTGAAGTTCACATCAGCTGCAGCTCAGTTGCCTTTCTGTATCTCTTTACCACTGCCATGCCATTTACAGCTTTCTCTGGTGACAGATTTGCTTCAACTGTTCAAATAAACATCAAAATGTTAGTGGCAGGCTAAGCTACAGAAAAAAAACAACCCCAACTCTTATGAGCCATTTTAATGTCAAACCTTATAATGTCATTTTAGCCATATAGCTATTACTTTTGTTGATCCTCATGAGTGCTAATCTTTCAAGTCCTTCATTTCTTACAAAGAAACAGCAGCCTTTGCGTGAGCCAAGATACATTATCAACAAAGGCACGGAATGATGGCTGGGGTGTATTGCTTTGTTCTAGCAGTGACCACTCATTTTTTGCCTCCGTTTTCTGTCTGGTATCACCCACGGCATTTCCCACAAAGTGTTTAAGTAATAAAATGACCCTGCTTATTTTAATATGGGCAGAGTACCTAGAGCAGAACTACTGGGTAGCGATGTTTGCTTATTTGTATATCCTTGGTTATAAATTATACCCTATCTTCTCTCCGTTGTTCTCTGTGGTGGACTGAAGTGATTAAAAAGTACTTGCACAGGACCTGTTGTAAGAGAACAAAATGTCAATCTATATTGATGTTTTCTACCTATGAACAATGATTAGCTCCTTAAAAGTCATTCTCCTGTGACCCAAACCTCTGAGAGCTGACTGCAGCAATACAACCCCAGCAGGAAGGAAAAGTGCTTTTCCACACTTCATAAAAATCCTCCTTAATGGAATATTCTGATCTAGAAGCAGAGATGGTGTCTAGACGTTTTTGCCCTGCCTGATGCCAGTGTGCTCTAACCAGTGTGCATGCGGAATGCCGCTAGTAATTTCTTCTGTCTTCCGTCCTTCATCGTGTTTTACCAGTAGCTTTAGGAGACAGTAAGGATTGTACATTACCTACTGCTATAAGGCCTCAAATAAATACTTGTATTTAACATGTACATATAGAGTAGTGATGTTTAAAGAGAAAGGTAAAAGAAAAGAGATCAGTTATAACCCTAGGTTTGTCCATATAAACCAAGACCCTCTCCACTGGCATCACAGTACCTACAGAGCGGAAGTATGTAAGAGCAGGAAGCTGGTGGGACTCTGCTCCATCACGATCCAGGGTTTCTGCACATATCATTATATGGTTAACACTGACCTCTCAGATTGTAACAGGTGTTTTAGCATTAAAAAAAGCTACACTAAGATATGCTTTTGTATCCATGAAGGAGTTCCATTATGTCATATAGTATCATCATCATCATCAAGATCCACTATGCAGATAAGAGAGCACATTTTTGCCTTTGTCTCTTTATGCCACTATTCTAGTGTGTCTCTGAGCTATTTATTAATCAGGAAAAAATGGGTAATATTTAGTGGAAAGCCACATATTTATACAAACACTACAAACAAAAAAACAGTTTTGTCCGTAAATATTCCATTCAACAGTTAACAAAATTATCAAGCTTTAAAAAAAAAAGTTTACTTAAAATTACCTGGAAACCCAGAACCAGTGATAAGTCGCACTTCAGTAATGTGAGAGAGAGGCTGGTATGAGATTTGGGGGTAGAAAATTTGAGGGTTAGGGGGTTGCTTCTGACTGCATGTTCTATAACGGCTGCATATTGGAGAAAGTCAGGGTTCTAGACAACTGGACAGATGATACAATGAAAGTAAGATACATACTCAATGGAAACATTGAGAAAATGTTAAACATTGCTATACACTTTATGGACTCATGATTCCTTCTTTGCTCATTATATCCGTGTAGTTTCAAGATTTCAGACTGGTACTTGTATTGTTGTAATAGCGCCATGGGATTAAGACAACCCTTCTGGGATTTGGGATTTTCCCTGGCACTGAAAGATTTTGTGGCAACTCAGACGAGTGTAATAAATTATTTCTGTAGTGGAAGAGACAGCTGTATCTGACCCATATAAAAATCATTGCATATGTTTTCCTCTCTGGAATCTCTCTCATGAACAGATCAAGATACTTATTAATCTTTTACCTCCTTACTTATATTAAACCGATTAATAATTGAAAACATTTTAGAATATACATGTACAGCAAAAAGACACTGATACAATTAATGTAGGTGTGCTGATTTATAGCTTATTAATTTTAACTTAATGAAACACATGTTGTCTCACGCTTCAATTAACTCATGCTTGTTTTCCTCTTATGTACGTGGTTTTAGTTGTAAGTACAACAAAGTATTTTTGAGAAAGAAAAATTAAAAAATTGTAATTAGAAAGTGGTTATGGATAACTTAGAATAGAAAATACACTACTAATAACATATTCCAAGATAGAAATGGTCTGAAGTTTAGCAGCTTATAGGCCTAATTTGATAAATCATTCTGAAATGGGAAAGAAATAGCACATATAGACATACCTAAAAAATAATGACTCCTAGATGATGCTCACAATTCTTTTTAACCTTACTGAAGGACAAATATCAATTGTCTGGTTGTCAAAATCTTTTCAGCTCATTATTTCTAAAGGATTTTCAGCGAAACTTGGTCAAGTTAGTACAAGACCTTTTTGCTCAGATAAGTCTGTGCCAGCTTCTTCAAAAAACGTTTGCTGCTTTTCTGTTTTCAGGGAAGCAGTGGGTGCATCAGCATCTTACAGTCCCCACAGCTCTCACGTACCAAATATTCTTAGACTCCCGATGTGACACTTCCAAGCTGATGATGGCTACACACATCCTACTCAAAGCTGATTAGAACTGAACAGTCTGAAGGCAGTTCACAAATGAGCCATCTGATGGTCAAGGAGAAAAGCACTGCAAGGCAGCATGAGGGTGCAAGTCACAAGAAATGAGAACAAAGCTGACTCAGCAAGCCATAAGAGTGTAAATTATCTTCCCCAACTCCAAAGGGAAAAGAAAGCATTACAGCCCTGTGTGCCACTAACTATCTCACTCTCCAGCTAAAGGAAGGAAATACTAGTAGTGCATAAGAGCCACTTCTAAGCATGTCCCCGAACAGAGAACACCTTTGCAGTATTAATTAATTTGGTGTATACAATACACATAATAGCGTATTGTATATACTTTTTCTTTTGTCCTCACAGTATGCACTGCATTACATACATTGTAGTTTCCACCTCTGTATCTTGTTTTGATAGAGGTAGTGAAATATGAGTCATATCTACTACCCTAACCTAATTGAGCTACTCTGACAGTTAAAATCAGATGGTATAAACATCATCAATGTGGTTCCCTGATGTAGGGCTGGACATGGAGCAGCTGAAAGGATGGGTGGGGTATTTAAGTTGGGTATCTGGAGGTTATCCAGCTGCCTCCATCAACAAAAGCTTGCCATTGGTCACCGTATCATGGCTGCTCTTCTGTCCCCTAGTGCTGATCACCAAAAATGAGTGAAAAAGTACATACAGTGAGTCTAACCATCTGTTCTTATAAAGTCATACAAATTTATCCTGTTATTGCAACCAATAGTAGTTTTAAAAATATTTTCCAGCAAGGACTGGATTATCAATACCTCTCATAAGCGTCCACTAAAAAAGTTAAAATTCCATTTATTTGAAGACTTTGATATTGGTAGCAATAAAAGTAACTAATTAACATTCCATAGGATATTTCAGATCTGATTGCTTGCTTAGTTGGGAAAAACAACAACTTTCTACCTTTAAACCCTTTACATAGACCACTAACAGAATGTGTGGGACATCAGCGTGTAACACCACACTCAGACTTGAACTCTGACGAGAAGTATCTAGAATGCTCCCAGAATCACAGCTCCGATTCCTGTAATTTGCTGTAATTATACGAAGCAACTCTTTCCTTGTAATATAAGTCAGTAAATCTAAGATGAGAGCAAATCTTTTAATACTCCACCAACTCCAGTCACAGTAGCAGCTGTTTTGCCACAGGAGTACACTCACTAGAAATAAACTAATAATCTAGAGAACCTCTGGCATCAATCACAGCATCAATCTTCATAGAGGAAAATGTGAAATTGCTTACAGTGAAGACTCAGTCGAACTAGAAAAATTCACTGCTAGGAATCCCACACTATAAATAAATAAAATAATACAGAGGGTGTAACCTGCAAATAACCTAATAGAAATACAACTGTCTTGAGATGAGAATAATGCAGAAATGAGCACATCTTGGCAACAGTGAAAATGTGATTATCAGGATACAGAAATTCAACATTAAAAAACAAAAGATGATCTGCAGAAAGATCCCAAAGTGTTTCTTAAAGAGGTGTAACAAAATTGATGGGTAACATTAAATACAATAGAAAGAAAAAAGGTGAAGAGAGGTTTTTTAATCTTGATGTAGGTATACTCAGGAAAAAAAAATAATTAAGAGTAGCACTTAGATAGCAATGAGGAAATTATTCTTTTTCAATCAAAGCATGGTTCATTTAATCACTATCAGTGTATTCGTGTCAAGCAAATGAACGACTAATGGCTAAAAGACCGTACCAGCCTTGCTGGAAGCTACCAATTGCTACTTGGCCAACTGCAAAACACCTGCTAGCTTTAAGTGAGACAAAGTTTGTAGGGAAAGGTATTACTTTTGGTTAGAATAGCTGGTGCTTAGCTGAAAAAAACTCCAAAACCAACAACTCCCCAAGCCCCCAGAAGTTCAGTTCAATGAGGTAATTTCATCCAATATTTAGAGAGAGCTGTTTGCAAGGGTCCAGATGAGGCTGTTAGCTGCTGTTGAGTGGAGGAGCGTGCCCAATTATTGCCTGTAAAACAGTGAGAGGCCTGTAGGAAGCAGATGCAAGGTTAACTGTACAATATCAGAAAACCGGTATTTCTACTGGGTATGTGATTTTTAATATCCAGTACTTCTTTTTTTTTCTCCCCCCCCCCGGCCTGTGGGATTTTTTGTTCGGTTTTGGAAGGGTTGTTTGGGGACTGGAAGGGTAGGTTGGTAGGTGTTCAGTAGACTCAGCAAGCAGACAGAAAGAAGCAAAAAGATGTAAAGACAAACTAAAATTGTGTTGCTCTGGTTTTGTGTTACACTACTGAGTGAGAGGCTCTAATGTGTTTAATTTGCTCGTAACTTTTCATGCCGAATCCTAAAGAAATTGTGATTCTTTTTGACATGATCTCATGTCTCAGAAGGGGATCATCACACTGCATAAGAAACTGTGTTTGCAGGGCAACTTATTTGCTGTCAGGAAATGCAACCCCAACTTTATCAGTATCTATTGATGAAGTGACTAAGTTAAATGATATTTATTTACACTACTGTAAAAACTACACAGATGAGGCCAGCTATTCTGAGCCGGAGAAACAAAAAATATATAATCTTCCAAGGAGTGGGAAAAGATAAATGCATGCGTGTCATGGACTATGGTTTCTGTTATGATCTATGAGAATTTTTCAAGTTTGAAATCAGCTTGCCACACCACATCCAAGCTGTAATGAATAAAATCAAGTAGGCAGGAGTAGCTGTTAGAAAAGAAAAAATGTAGTAGCTACGAAATGCTAATTTCTCAGATACAAGAATACCATTTATTCTACTGTGAATATCGCTTAGCTGATTTTTTTTTTCTTCTCCCATCATAAAGCAGTGTTTAATCAAAGTTCAGCACTCCATGTTCAATATGCATAGATATTAGCATATACTAATCAGTTACAGTTGTTACAAAAATGACATAGTCAAAGAAAAGGCCCATGGAGTGGTCGGCAGGTGAACAGTGGCCTCAAGCCTGGCACTCCCCGGGGAGGCTTCCCTCACAGCCAGGCCGTGAGCCCAACCTCAGACGCGCCTGTCCTACACTTCACAGCCTGGCCGTGCATAAACCTCACAGACGCAGCTGCCGTCATCTTATCGATGGGATTTTGAAACAGTTTCTTTCATAAAATACGTGTTTGAAAATAGGCTTAACTCTGCAGCTTTTACAGTATTTTCATTTCAAGCTGCAACAGCCGGGGTTAAGAGCACTCCACAAGAAGGGTGGTCCAGAAAGAGTGGGAAAGACTCATCTTGCTATTACTGTGACAAGCAATCGCTGCAAGTAAAATATCTAACACTAATGATTTTTATCTCCTAGTTTTGGTGTTTAAACAGCTGTTGTTCTGCCTCTACGTCTTTCCACTATGGCAGCTGAGGTGGTGCAGGTGAACGCAGGACCCAGAGCGCGGGTCCGGCCGGGGGAGCAGCTGCCGGGGGAGCAGCGGCGAGGCCAAGCGGGCGTCAGCCCTGAGCCCGTCTCCAGCCAGCGTCCCGGGGCGGGGGATGGCAGCCTCGGGGCGGCCCGAGGGACCGCCACCGGCCACAGCGGCCTCCAGGCAGCCAGACCGGGTGCGCCGGGTACAGCCGCCTCCCATGCCTGCCGCCGGGCGGCCTGAGGCGAGCCTGGGCCGTGCTCGCGCTTGGGGGGGTGGAGCCTCCCCTGCCGCTCCGAGGGGCGGGGCCAGGCTCGAGGCCCGGATGAGCGCGGCGGCCGTGCTGTGACGCCACGCGCCGCTCCCACCAATGGGAGGGCGAGGCGGCGGTTTTTGAACGTCGGGGAGCGGTGCTAACCGTTCGGCCGTGCGCGGGGACGTCCTGCCGCCCCCGAGGCCGTCCTGCCGCCCCCGAGGCCGAGCGCGCGGGCAGCGGTTGCTGCCGTTGTCAGGCAAGCCGGGGAGCTGCGGGGCACGCCAGGCGAGAGCCGGCGGCGGCGGCTGCTGCTGGTGGTGGGCTAACGGCCGCTGGGGGCGGCCGGGGCGGTATCGCCTCTGCCTGGGGCTCGGGCAGCCGCCGCCGTGCGTGGGACGTGCCCGGCGGTGTATACGTCTTTCTGAGGAGGTACGGCTGGTCGGTGGGTGGGTGTCATGAGGGTCTTCCTTCAGTGTTAGAGGAGCCGGGGGCCCGCTTCTGACGCCTCGGGGAATCCCCCCACACCCGCACGCACACTGCTCATCGTACCGCCGCGATGCGGGGTGTTTAGAGGCCTCGGCCTTGTCCTCGCCGCGGACGCCGTGCGTTTTGCAGTTCAGATAACCGGCAGTAGTGACAGTAGCCGTGCTGCAAAAATTGTTTTGAAAACAGCCATAGCTGTGTGTCTTTTCGTATTTGTGGGTCTCTTCTATGTGCATAAGTGCAGCTTAAAAATACCATAAGCTTTACTCTTGTTTCTTTGTTCCTTTTCTTTTGGCATTGGGAAGCATTGTGCAACACCAGCTTAATGAGTTCTTCACTGTTTATATTTCTAAAGGTAGAAGATGGCTGACCATTTGAAAAAGCCCTTCAAAGACAGTCTGGCTGATATAAAAGAACGAATGAAAGAGAAAAGAAATCAGAAATGGATGAGGTTGGGTAAAATTAGCCAGATCTCTGCTGTAAAGTGCAAAATAGCAAGTAAGATGCTAAAATATCTTAATAGTTTTAATAATTTTTTTTTTAAACCAAGTTGAAATACTCACTGTTCTGTTGTAGCCAACAGCTCCATGCAAATGAAGAGCATCCAAGCAAACAACAGAGCTCTAGCTCAGGCTTTGCAAGAAGAAAAGCTCAAACTGAGGGATGCCCAGGCTACCATTCTTCATTTAAGCAAAGAGTATCAAGATCTGAAGGTTCAGATGTTTGACTTGCAAAGAAATCTTAATTTCAAGCAAGCACAAGGACTTGTTGAGGTATTTTTAATAATAACTATGGTTTAGTGAAGCTGAACATCAGAATCTGCACTAATCCACTGATATCTTTATGACCTTAAATGTTTCATAAAAAAAATAACTTGATATATAGAACAATTTTTTTGTATTTTCACCTAATCTGGTCATTAACTAAATACTTTTTTTTTCTGCCTACTCTTTCTTCTTTAATTAAAATCTGTCTTCTGTGAATTTTATTTTTTTATCACATTGAATGTGCCTGACACAGGTATCTTCAGGATTTAGTCACCTCATAATACCGATAAGAAGCTATTACATTGGTAGTTGATACTAGAGTATGACAGTAACAGTGTTATTTTCCTTCTTTTGTCCATTAGAATCGACTGTCAGCCTTGAATGAGATCATTTCAAAAGTTTCTCAGAATTTACTGGACTCAATTGACCTCCTTAGCCCAGCAAAGAATTTGTGTTCCATAGGTGTAGTAAGTACCTTTTCTGCTTGAGGGGCAGGATTTCTGTTAATTCTTCCCCTTAGTCCTTCCAGCATAGATGCATGTATTTTTTGAGATTTGAACCTTTGTTTGGAAGTATGACTAGTCCCATAGTTCCCAGTATGACATGGGGTCCACACTGGGGGTGTGTAGTAGGTTGTTAGTGGGACTGAAGCTCTGCTATGAGGTGGTAGGGGCATCCTGCTTTTCTATGGTTTTGTGCCTTGCTCTGGGTACCATCTTTACAGTTCCTTTCCCTGTCCACTACCTGTATGATTGGGCTGATGATGAATGTGCTGACTTGCAAGAGCTGAGTATTTGAGATCCCACAGCACTTTGTGTTAGCCAGCCAAAAAGAAAGAGTCAAGGGCTTCTTTGGCCTTGGGTGTTGTCTAAAATTTGTATATGGTACAAGCTTGTTTCAGCTATTTAGTCACAGTAAGATTTATTTTGTTGACAGAATCAGAGTGTGCTTTCTTCAGCTCTTGAAAATAGTTCCAGTGTCATAGGACAAATACATTCAGTGTAAGTATCTTGTATTAATACCTATTTATAGTTGAAAATTCTGTTACAGTAAGCTTAATTTTCTGACTGGAAAAAGGGAAGAAATCCAATGTAATGAAGTAGTTCATTTTCATAGAATATATTGCTATTCAGTAAATACTACTTCTGGTATTTTCTCTAGAGGACCTCAACGGTGTGCTGATGGAGATGATCAAGTACTTCCAAATGGGATGGAGGCTGATAGTGATAGAAATGAGCCGGTTCATTCTGTGTCAGAGATCTGTGAGGAATCTGACTATGCCATTTCCTTAATCAAAATAGTTCCAGACAAAGGTAACTAAATCAACATATTAGACATTGCTCTATTCTGAATCAGGAAAAAAAAGTGTGAGTGTAAGTTTAAAATGTAATTACTGCTTTTGAAGTCAAGTAGTTTTCCACTTATTATCATAAAGGTTAGATATTAGTGTTGGCAGCTGGTAAAATTTTGAATGAAGATGCCTAGCAAAATGGGGGAGGGATTTGAAAATGCTTTGTCTTCTATATACCTGCAATCTAATTTTATTGTCTACCAAACAGTTCAACAGAGTAAAGTCATCTTTAGTCATGCATTATCATTTATGAAATCAACAATTGTTAACAAAGCTAAATAGTCAGAAAAATAAATGACCCGTAGGTAACTTTTCTAAACAGAACAGTTTAGAGGAAAATCCTAATGTAGTATACTTAACTGCTTTCTGTCTGGAAGCTGTATTAAACAGAGCTTATCTTGATTGCCAAAATACTGGTTTATACAAATCTGTGGAGAAAATTCTAAGAATAGTCTTAATTTTTGACAGGTTCAGAATTTGCACAAAGCCTTAACAGGTCGTTACTATTTAGCTTTAATATGACTTTTTCTCTTCAATTGCAAGGGTTAACACCTGATTTTCATCTGGACAACATAGGGTCAGAGCTGGAAAACCTTTCTTCAAGTAGAAAGGATGGATTTGGTAATGTGTTACCAAAAAGTGTGTCCACCAGGCGTCGCTACTCAAAGATGAGAAATCAGGATGAACTTTGCACTGGTGTCTTGGACCATTCAGAACCATCTGATTCAACAAAAGAGCTTTCTAAACAGGATGAAATTAGACTTGAGGAAAGTCTAGAGAAGGGTACTGTAGAAAACATAAATTCAGGTATTTCTCAGCTGAATGAAAGCAAGCTAGGTTCAGAGCTGGTGTTGAGGAGGATAGATTCTGAAACTGCACGGTTCAACTTAAACAATAACACTGATCTTAAACTACGTGAATGTAAAAGCAGAGAAGACTCTCAAGTAAGGAAAGAGAAGCATCGGAAGGGAAAACTGGAATGGCCGAGAAATACTTCCGGACAAAGACCAAAAAAAAGACAGGGTAAAGAGGCTTCCAAAGAAAAGTTGGATTTTTTGGGTGGCTCCAGTGATGCTTATGACTTTCATTTTGAAGAGAGTGTCCATGTTACACCTTTTCGACAAAATAAGGTGAATGACACTGATACAGGTGTGGATGACAAAGAAGACTTATCTGAAACTAATACTATCGAGTCGAGTGATATTGAAGAAGATTCAGATGATAGTCTCTATGAGCCTTACAAGAGTAAACCAAAAAAAAGGAAAAGTTCTGTGGACAAGAAAGATACATTGCCAGTCCATGCAAGGCCAAGGTCTAAAAGACGTTTGGCACAGTGTGAGCAGAAACTCCATAATGAAAAAGAGATCGACAGCAACAAATCAAGTGACAAGTCTATTGGTAAGTGTAGAAAGTGTTCTGTAATTGGTTTTGTTTCCTTGAGAGATTAACATTGTTTAAGGGATTTAGGCTTTTTTATTTTTTAAATAAATACAAACAGAATAATGTTATAAAAATAATTAGATTAATTCTTCTGTCTGCCTTATTTTCTTTTCCTCAGCAGAAATTGGAATTAAAGATAAGTTTTGTTTAAGAAATTGGTCAACAATGAATTAATACTGTATTTTGGATGTGTTTAATGGTGTATTTAAAGCTGAGGAAAAAGAGGAGAACACAAGTGTAAATTGAGAGAGAAGTGGAATAACAAATCACACTTTGCCTGGCACTGCTTAGTGTTAATTTATTTTTCCAAATTAAAATCCTGAATATTTGTTGATCCTCTTATGTATTCTTAAGTGGAAAGATGAAGATAAGAGTTATAGCTGAGTTACTTCACATCTAGTATGTTCATTGACATTCTCTTTTAAGCTAGCTTGCCTGAATTGTCTTAAGCATGCCTGACTTCTTCTCAGGGCAGCCTTCTGAGCCATCTCGTGGTCATCTTTGTGATGTTACCAATACCACTTCATTGCTCCCCAGCACTGGGAACACAGCTATTGTCCCAGAAGGTGAAAGACCACGATCTCCAAAACGCAAGCGAAGCTGTACTCTTACTGTGAACTATAAAGAACCAAGTATTGCAGGGTAGGTGTCTTACTAGTTTGATATAAAGTTCATGATATTCCATCAAATGGAGGATTTGAGGGGATTATTTAAATATTGGAAATAAGTTCTTAACAAAACATTCAAAGAGAGGTCTGGTAGTAATATGAAATAGTAATACAAAATAGTTTGTGTGAAATTGAACTTACTAGCTGAAAGTTAATGTTTTAAGTGACGTGGGGAACAAAACTCAATTTTTCCTTTTTTTCCAAACAGGAAACTCAGGAGAGGAGATCCATTTACAGATACAAATTTTCTGAATTCTCCAATTTTCAAGCAGAAAAAAGATGCTAAATGCCATTCTCTTAAGAATAAATCTCTGTCAAAATACAATGAGAAATTTGTTGGTTGTCATTGAGATATCCAGTCATGATAGCAAAACCATGCTTGCTCCATGAAAAAAGGAAATCTTTCCTCCAGGAAATTGCACAAATATGCAATTATTTGTGTCTAATATTAAGGATTATAAAATTAAAGAGGTTTTGGTTTTAATCCACTGACTTGTTTTTAATGATATGGAAGACACAAGGCTACTTTTATAATAACTAAGGTGATTCCATTCAAACTCTTTTGAGAGGAGACATCCCTACATCATGGATCTGTGAGTATATTGGAAATACCTGATGGAAAAGATGGTGAATGTAACTTTATGACTTATACCCTGCTTGATCTCTCAGTGGTTGGCAAAGGTGTACTTCAGGCACTTAAGATCAAATGGCTGTGTGGTGGCTTTTTCTTTTAATAACAATGTTTGTACAGATCTTGTTTATGTAACAGTTGTAGTTTCATATTGAAGCTCCTAATAAACATTGTAGTGTTCGGAAACAGCTCAGAACTGGTTGGTGTTCTTTTAGCACAGTTTGCATATTTGCTGTAAGGGTAGCAATGTCAGCAGTAGGCACACTGCAAGTCAGTGTACTCCCTCCCCATCTTATATGGCATAAGCATTGTTTAGAAGCAAGATTGCCAGTTGTGATTTTGTGTAGCTGGAGCTCTCAAAAGTAGCAATTTAGGGTTGGTTGGTACTGCTATGAATGCAATTAAATTGGCTTTGTTCCTATCTGGTTATCTGTGAAGGTTGCTGAAGAGTGCTCTGCTTTGGAGTGTAAAGTAAACTGCTATTATGGGACTTCATAATAATTTTGGCCCTGCTTTGCCAAGTGCCTTTACCACAAGAAAATCTACCACATCTGAACTGGTACCATAATAGGCAGTATGCTAAAAGGATGCTGTTATAAACTGTCTGGCAAGATTTCAAGGTTGCAGAGCACTCAAACTAGCTTTTCTTTGCTTGAGAGTATTAATGGATACATGAATACAAAGAGGAAAGCTGCATTCAAAATAAATAATAGGAAAGCACAAAAATACAGGTTCTTCATTTGTCTTGCAAGAGTGCCTGTCTCACCTGTCCCACTTCAATAGGTGTAAGATCTCTCCCTTTCTGTAATAAAAATGTATAGTGTTAATTACTTGTTTACTGCTATACAGTAAACTCTCAACAGTGATAATAAAAGCTGCAGCTACTGAGTGTTTGAAAATATTTGTTTACAACACAGCCTTTGGATGTTAGAACTGAAACTTAACCTTCCATTTGTATGCTAAAATTCTAGCTCTGGGTGTTACCATCTTCATTCAGAATCTCTTCAGTACTACAGGAACTTAAGCAGAATGATTTAACTTCAGGTGTTCTGTTCTTTCAGCAAACAAACAGCTGTTACAGATTTATCAGGGACAAAAAGAACAACATGATAGCAGGTGTGATGGGTCTGGGGTTTTTTTTTTGATTGAGTAAGCTTGAAGAATTGCTGCAGTTCCATCACAACTGCAGGAAGGAGTCTGAGCCTACCTCACCTAATCCCAATTGATATTCCTAGAAGTGTCCAGGAAAATGGGTAAGCCTCTTTTGACCACAACTTGTTACCCTCTGAACAGTACACTTCCATGTGATGGGGCACAGGACTAAATCTTAGGGGGGAACTATAAATCTCTTGATACTCTCTAATTGTCTGTCAGGTATTGGACAGGTAGTGTTTATGGTATGCAAAATAAGTACCATCTGAGTAACATGGTGATAGTAGGTAAGTACAAGCTCAACATGGACTGTAGCTTGCTCCTATGTATACTGTGTCTTGTGAATAAAGGACTCTAGTAGACAAAAATGAGAAAACAGCATGAGTATGCTTTGAGGTGAAAAATCAAAACTTTTGGACTGCTAACTCAAAGAATTGTTTGAGATGTTGAGGAGACAGGAGTCACAGCACTGCAGCTCAGTTAGTATGGAGCTGGGAATGCTACTTGGCATAGTCACAGCTTTCCATACTGAATTAGCACACCATCCTCCCACTGAACTTGAGGTTTTTTTGCAGATTTTCTAGTGTACCTGGAAGATGAACTGACTGCACTCTTGTAGATTCACTGTGCTCAGTTGTGAAATTGCTTCACTGTGTGTATTTGTAGTGCAAGAACTAATTAATAAAAAAGACCAAAATAAGTAGGGTTTTGTCCATATATAATTTAAAACTATTCTGTACCAGTACAATATATTAATTTTACAAATGTAAAGTTCATCAGCTGTTAAAGCATTTGCAAAACCACATATCCTACCATAACTTTATTGCACAGTATCTATGAAAATATTAATTCTTAAATTAGAAAACAAATGTTTCAATATAGAAGAGACAATCTGATTGAAAGACAATAAGAAAATCTACTCTGAAAATAACAATTTCACAGGATACCAAGCTTAACAGGTGCAATCTGTAGGCCCAATCTACAAAACAGGATTATAGCATCCAGTACTGGCTATTAAAAAAAATACTCACTGTACCTTTGTTATAGATTCAAATGTAGGTCAGACTAATCTCATACAAAACACTATGGCAAGTCTAGTGTTAACATTTTGAATACCTTGTGTACCACACTTACTACTTCCAGGTAGTTCCTGACATCTACTTGCTGAATTGACTTGGGATTTAACATTGCACAGGCATTTTGCAGGAATATATTCTTTGACACAGCACAGGATTGGGGGTTTTTCAGTCTTATAACTATTGAATTTTACCAGTGTAACATCTGTAAATATAAAACACCAAGAATGAAAGTTAAATCTGTTTTTCACAAAAGCAATTATAATTTACAGTTACAAACTCTAATTAGAAAATGTCAAGTGACAACTTTTTGGCCTGTACTGATCTCCATTAGGAAGTTAGGTGTACCTCTTAAATGTAGTGTAAGCAGCAAAATATATATATATTATAAGTGCTCAATTTGAAGATATACTAACATAAGTTGTAAAATGTTAATATGTTCCTGGGTCTAAATAATCACAGTTAATAAGCATTTACAATAAAGCTTGGTAGAAAATCCAGTTTACCACAGAGCCAAATATGTAAGCTAGAAGCTGTCATATGTTGACTTCTTTTGTGTACAATAGTCTTAAGTCTGCAAATAATCTAAAGAATTTATCAGTGAGGAGTAGTAAATAGGGTAGATCATGAAGTGCATCAAAACCTTAACTCTACTAAGCCAATTGAAATTGTCTAATATATGCAAATCAGGTTCTCTGAAGTTATTTTGGGTACTTATGTCCTGCATAAGCCAAGTCACTATGACATTACACATCCAGCCAGATTTATTTTTTTTTAAATAGTGGTTATGAGATTACAATTTGCAGGTAAAATATTTATCAAAACCCAAAATGAATAGAAAAACTTGCATCTATCAAAGGTTACAGGCAGTCCTTTTTCAGAACTGGCTGCTCTTCTCTTACAGCTTCTCAACCAGCTGAGTGTTTCTTTTAAAAAATAATATAAAAAGATTCTACAAAGAAACAAGTGTTTTACAACCCCCCCAACTGTTGTTTACCCTTACTGTTTTCTTTTTTACTGGAAAAAAAATACTAAAACTTTATCAAATAGGTACTGCATTAGGTAAGCTATAACATCTGTTGTCTGGGAAATTTCTTCATGTTCCCAAACATGTGCAACTTCCCACCTTTTGTGGGGTTTCTGAGGCTGTAGCTGATAAACTTACTCATTATGAACATACGGTAATGGGCACACAAAAGAAATATTCTGTAATTAAATACATTATAAAGCATTTTAATAAAATAATTTTTGTAACTTCAGTATAATACATGTTTGTAAAACTAAAAGGGTTTTTAAAAGTGCTAAGTATTAAACAGAAGTTTCTTGAAACCTTAAAGTCCCACAACTCAGATATATAACGGCTTCCCCTGCCCATGAAGTAGGCACACTGATTGGTTGTAAAAAAGACAGTGGTGTCACTTGTCAATTAATCCAGCTTCTTTAATTTTTGTGTAGAAGAATTTCTCCAGTATATTGGCACATTTGTAGTATTCACTCTCGGGGGGGTTGTACTCTCTGCAATTTGTAAAGACTCGCTGCAAGTCTGCCATGAATAATTTCTTAGACACGTAGTACCTATTCTTGAGTCGCTCACTCATTGTTTTGAGATCTGTACAGGAGAAAAATAGATTAACAGCGTTTGATTCAAATACTTTTTGTACGCAATATCCCTTTAGACTGATTTGCCATTTAACATGAACTGGCAAAGCTAGGATTTGGAATTCCTAATTGCCTTCATCTAAGGTGCGATCCCTTTTTTAGCTTCAATAGCAAGTGAGTCCCTGAACTAAGCAGTATTTCACTGTAAGAATGATTTTGTGTAGAGTTTATTTTTTCTTCTTTAAAAGATTAAAGCATTGTTCTTTTGTGTTCTCATACTTCTCTGAGCTTTCAGTGGGTACTAGGTGTCCCTAATGCTCCTCTAACTGCTCTGTGAGGCAAAGCTGTTGTCAGCTCTGCTGGAGGAGACCTTAGAAGTGTATAAGGAAAGAATTCAAACATCACACAACATGTATGTTAACCTAAAATCCTCAATTCTATGTGAACACAGCTGAGAAGAGACATCCGTCTATTCTGCAAGTGGTACTTGCAGCTTTGAAAAAAAGATTAAATGTTCCACACTCTATGTATATTTTAATTACATCTTCAAAGTTCATAGTTATGTATCCCTTTTTAAGAGTCTTGTGAGAACAGATCTCTCCTGCTTTCAATGCATCATACAAAACCTTTACTTACAGAACGTTCTTTAAGAAATGTTTTCCTTTATACTAAAATCAGTCATCCATAAAATACACAAATCATCTCCATGTTCTCCACACAGTCAGTTTCCCAGTAATTCTTATCAGGCATTTTAAAATTTTGTCTACATTACAAGTGTTCTAGGAGTGACTACAGGAATAGAAGTAGTGGCAGGTGTGCTGGATGCCTTGGCTTTTCTCACCTCAGGTGCTCTAAGAACTATTTTTTTAACAATGCTTGAGCCAGGCTTCAGCAGCACCTTTGTGAAACCATAACAGAAACAGCTGAAAAGGAGAAGACCTATTGCCAACAAGTATTGCAAAGAAAGCAGAGACCAAAGACCTCCAATGCAAAGGAATTAAACCTTAAAACTTAAGATTTAAAAATATGGTTGTGGGTATTTTTGTTTTGGTTTTGTGGGGTTGTTTTGTTTTGCTTTAAGGGAGATTTGACTTTGGTAAAATAGAGAAAAACCCTGTCAAATTGACAAGAGGGGATTATTTAAGAAAAATTTGATGGATGCTCTCGAGTACCTCTTCCAATTATATATAACTTGCCATTCACTAGTGCCGCACAGTATTTTGCAAAAGCAAAGGCCCATTCAGCTCTCATTAAGTCTGAAATTTAGGTGCCTACATCGAAACTAGATATCCATGGTCTAATTATAGTATCCAGCTGAGAAGGCTGTTTAGCTCACCCTAAAGCAAACATTGCCTGGCTGGTCAGTTAAACTGTTCTCCTCTAACTACAGTGAAAGTTTGGCTCCACCTGTCACTCGGCCATACAGCTTTTATTGCAGATGAAAAAGAAAAAAAACAAGCAGTATTCCTTGAAAATAAGCAGCTGAAAGAGCATTTAAAACAGGGGGAAAAGTGTTTATACATGAGAACTGACCTTAGGAGGCAGCCAAAAAAACCTACAGCCATACCTCCCAAATATAGTACAATTTAGTCTGTATGCAAACGTAAAGACAAATGTTATATCTTGTATGTGATAGCATAAGAAAAGACAATGCTGTTTCTTTTTAATTGTAATGATGCCTGAGCGATTTTTCGTATCAGCATGATGACAGTAAGAGCAGAAAGCAAGCAGAAGTTGATCATGAATCAAAACGCGGGTTAGTCGTGCTGGGTTCCTTAGCTGAAAAAACAAAGCTAAACTACACCAAAGATCTCAGCTTAATCCTAAAATGAGAGCTGCTGCCCCCACCTCCAATGTAATACACCTGAATAAGGAAAGGATAGGCAACATTACTACTTTGGGTTTGCCAACCCAGGTAGTGAGTTCTTGTAACCACTGTTCAGATTAGAGAGCCATCTAGATCTAGCCTCTGCTCAGAAAAGCAGACGGAGAAAACTGCCACAGGAGGGTGTCAACATTCTTTTTCTTCATTGTTAGAAAATACATTTGTGTCAGGGATACAGGAAGCCAGCTGCTGTTTTATAAGGTACACATATATTTGCTATTTGAAAATAAGAAGTTGAATATAAAAAATCATTAAGCCAAATTGGTATACACAGGCTAGGAGCTTATGCAAAGCAACATGAACAAACACTTTCGTTCTCTGAGAAACTGATTGATAGTACCCTGCAATGAACTTGTATTTCATTCTCTAATAACATTAAAAGGTACAGAAACTGTAATCAGAAAGATGGAGGTGAGTATTGCATAAACAATGAAGGAGGAGCAGGATTCAATTTTAAATCTGCTGCAATACAAATCAAAGCAAGCATCCGTTTAGAACAGCACTGAATCATCATTGAAATTGTATGACCCAGCAGTGAAAAGCAAAGAAAAACATTATGAGCAGTTGTGTACTTCCCCTTGTAAGTAATCCTGCATAAACAATAGCTGCAGGATTTAAAAATAAAAATAAATAAATAAATAAAAACACCTCGGACAACTTTGGCAGATCTAAAATACAAAGATAGAAGTTATCTTACAATCAGTTGCATGAAGCATTTTCCTAAACTTAAATCGGAGCAAACTGTTAAGACTTAATTAGAAAACCCTGGTACTTTTGAAAAGGGTTCTCTATGTGATTTAGAAAGCTTAAATCTGTTTTTAAAAGCAATTCAAATGCTCAGGTGTTCCTGAAAGTTTGCCTTGAGATTTTTTAACACACCAGTAGGATCTGCAATGACCAGTTACCACACACAAGAACATATTCGTACAACTCACATAAACAAGCTCAGTCCCGCAAGTTTCTAGCTGACTGCACCATCTAAGAGTTTGCTAGGGCTCTCTAGGGCATACTAAGATCTCACATGTATACACTATGGATGCTTCACAAAGGTCATAAAGCAGTCATGAATTTCAAATGACAGCATCGTACTCTTGGCACTTCAGAGCTGCAAGCTATTCAGCTGCAAGTAATATATATCTTTTAACAATCAGATTACAATTTATCTGCTATGTCTCCAGCTACAAAGATTTTTAAACTCTATACTTAAAAAATGTTAATGGCATTACCCATGGGAAACCTTATAACTTCATAATATCCAGGAGCTTCTGTTCTCTTCACAGGTTCCATGAAGGGCCAAGCGCTTTGATGGCTCTTTGGTAAAGAAAAAAGTAAGGTATCTAATATGGCAACTCTATATTGGAAATCATTTAAAAATCTTTACAGAAGGTAAACTAGAACTAGCACTCACCTTCACCTGCTGCAGGATGGTTTTTAACGTGCTGTAAAGTTGATCTGGATCCTTGGGCTCCTTACTTGAAAGAAAATATGAAAATAAAAAGATTAGCTTGAATCCCTTATCTTCATTCCTATGACATGCATATTACCTAAAAGCAACTCTAAAGTTTCAAGCATTTTATGGAAGAAATAAAATAAAAACAAAACCAAAAAAAACCACACAACCCCCCCCCAAAAAACCAACCAACCAAAAAAAACAAAACAAACCCACTTAAGAACTCATCCCTTGCAGATTATTTATCTGTTTTCCAATGGATGGAAGGAAATATCAAATGACATTGTTTAAAGACTTTTCTCAAAGGAACCTCCAAACGGCTTCATCATTTCACTTCGTGCAGCACTTACCCTCTTTCTTTTCCGCTTGGTTTCCAGCCAGTCTCTCCTGTACATCAACAACACGAGAGATTACATGGGAACTACAGTAGGTCAAAACATTAACTGAGTTATTGCAACTCTAAAAAGATAAGCCATTTCAGCAATGCTGCAGTAAAATGGGTTTGTTTCAATAAAAGCTACTCCTAATAAATAACACAACCATCTAGCCTATAGCCCCATTCAATTTCCTACATGCCTCTTCCTCTAGACTGCTGAAAAGATTCTAAAATATTCTCACAAGAAACACACACTTTTTTCAATAATACATATTTTACCACAACCTCTGTAAAGAGTAATGATGTCAGTTATCCAGTTTGATTCCCTAGGGACAGAGAATAAATTGCAGAAAAGCACAGTTGAAAAAAATCCCCCAAAAGATGATACCTAAATGTTCTAATTCTGTTTTGTCCTGTAAGTCCATCTTTAGCACAGAAGACATCCTTGTACAGAAGTGCAGTGCGTAACAGTGGTGCCAAAGGGAAATTGCTGACTACACTGAGATACAAATCAAAGAGGGATCACATATAATAAAATTACACACAAGTACATAAAAGAGCATCAGCCTGGGATGCCTTGGGGAAGTCTTGAAGACAGCAATTGTACTGGAAACACAACAACCTTCATAGAAATCAAATAAACAGACCAAAACAATTACATTTTAATCAAAAGAAATACATGACTACATTAGTATTTCTAGTCTTGGACCTTTCTTGGCCTGTTATGTTTTTGTTCTACATTAAAAGGGGTTGATACATACTAATTCCAGGAATGCTTTCTATAGGAATCTGCCGTACTCCATCTTTGAAGCAAGAAAGGCCAGGATAAACTTTTCGTATCTGAGCTTGTTTCCTTTCTATGAGCTTTTTAATGATCTGTAATAAAGCAGCAGAGAAAACAAAAAATAATTGATTTGCTCAACAGTAACCCAGAGGATTAATGTAAAACTGTGATGAACAGAAACACTCTCTCTTCCTAATCTTATGGTCCTTATAGATCCCCTGAAGCTGGTAACAGGGGTGAGCTACCTGGCCGAACACTGATTCTGCAGATGAGGCTACCAAGTCTCTCAGCTGCCTATTTAGGCACAATTCGGGAAGAAAAGGAGTCACTGCTTGCTGTATTGATCACAAGCTGCATAGCTCCTGCGAAGGTGGCAGCAGAGGTAAGGAAGGAAATTTCCTGGAAGCTGGTTTGGGAACTGCCTCTAATTCTAACAGCTGGTGCTTCTGCACTGCTTCAGCACAGCCTGGTCAGAAATTTCAAGGCACATATTAAATGCACATATTTCAATGCACTTACATGTTCATATTCCAAAATTTTAGAAATACCTGTTCACTTGGAAGTCTCCGCATAACTGTAGGAGTTGCTTAGATATCAGTCAGAGATACTCTTACCGAAGATTTTCTCTCGAGGAAGTCAGAATGATGCCACTCTTTGGAACCGATATTCTACTCTGCTTGTAAATGCCAGAATAGGCTTTCCCAATTCTGGGGTACACTCTGTTTTGCTTTGCAATCTCATTACCTCAATTCTAAGTAATTTGCTTTGGTGCTCTTGAAACACACTTAGACGCTTAGCTAAGCTTTGTGTGTCCTGAATATGTCACTTTCAAAATGGCCTATTTCATAACTGGGAGTAAACAAATGCGCAGCCATTCAGACCACCACAGTTTGAGAGACTGTTTTCTTTGGAAATAATAAAGATGGACATATTTTTATTTTTTAGGACCTTCACTCCCCCACACATAGTATTTTCTCTCAAAGAAGATGAAAAGAAAAAAATCAGACTTTCAGTAGAGGTTACAAATGTCAAGAGAAATACAGTATATACCACAGCACCATTGCCAGATTCCAGCATACTATACTTTCAAATACTTTCAAACTAATTGTTAAATCCACCTTAAAACCTTCTTATAATTTAGGAACTAGTGGCTCTTCCTGATTAAAATAAGCTGTTCAATCAGTAACACTGATTACTCACAAGTCAGCAGGTCACAAAGATTTGCATAAAGGGATTTTTCATGTTTTTCAGAATGACTGTAAATGAGCTACAAATCAGGCAGTGCAAACTCAGAAATGGTGGTCTGTGACCGGTACCCACTGTCAGGCGACATGGTCTTAGCAGCCATAGGCATATACTCTAATTCTTTAAATAAAAGGTTAGATCCCATGAAAAGCTTCATTTCTAAAAGAACAGGACTAGAAAAGTCTGATGTCCAGTACTGGCCAATACCAGCAGCAAACCAAATCAGTCCATAATCCATACTGTCAACATTCAAAATTCTACTTATGTCCAGGTGTCATCTTCATTGCTTTTGATTTGAGCAGACAAGCGAACATTCTTCATAAAGCTGCAGACTGTGAGGGCTATTTCTAAGTTTCCTTGGAACAGGGAGAATAAAAAGCCTGATCTGTGTTTTGAGTGTCAAACAGGCAATCCTAAGACGCACTTCCAAAGGTATATATATTTATTTTCAGAGAAGATACAACAGCATAGGTCAGTGTACAATAACAGCTTTCTTTCTAATAATGGTAGACATGAGATATCTGGAGGACCAAGGCACTTTATCTCCAAGTGGACTGTCTCCAAGTGCTTTGGAACAATATGGACATCCCACCAAATGAGAGAGTGAAGAATGCAAAATAACATATGCTAATAAAGCAGTCCCAGAGCCAAGATCTTAAAAACCAACTTAAGTTTTTGGAAGTGACATAGAATTACAGAATCACAGAATCGAATAGGTTGGAAAAGACCTTTAAGATCATCGAGTCCAACCATAAACCTAACACTACCAAGACCACCACTATACCATGTCCCTAAGCACCTCATCCAAACGTCTTTTAAATACCTCCAGGGATGGTAACTCAACCACTTCCCTGGGCAGCCTGTTCCAATGCTTGGTAACCCTTTCAGTGAAGGAAAATTTCCTAATATCCAGTCTAAACCTCCCCTGGCACAAGTTCAGGCCATTTCCTCTCGTCCTATCACTCGTTACCTGGGAGAAGAGACCAACCCCCACCTCTCTACAACCTCCTCTCAGGTAGTTGTAGAGAGCAATAAGGTCTCCCCTGAGCCTCCACTTCTCCAGGCTAAACAACCCCAGTTCCCTCAGCCACTCCTCATAAGACTTGTGCTCCAGAGCCTTCACCAGCTTCGTTGCCCTTCTCTGGACACGCTCCAGCACCTCAATGTCTCTCTTGTAGTGGGGGGCCCAAAGCTGAACACAGTATTTGAGATGCGGCCTCACCAGTGCCGAGTACAGGGGCACGATCACTTCCCTCGTCCTGCTGGCCACACTATTTTTGATACAAGCCAGGATGCCATTGGCTTTCTTGGCCACCTGGGCACACTGCTGACATGCTGATGGTTTCAGCCTAGAACTGTATTGCTGTAGTTAAGCATGCCTGAGATGTAACAGCCTACAAGAGACACGTCCACTATCCACCCACCCTGACAACATTCCTTCCCTGAGGGGAAGGTGGTATGTCCAGCAGTAGGCTGGGATCTGAAGAGTAACCCAACCAAGCAGAAATGAAAGGGAAAAAATTACGATCTATGTTGTACGGACATATGAAAACTAAATTTATAGCACTCAGATATTGTCCTTCTTTCTGCAAGTATGGGCCAAATAGTTCTATGGGAAGGAAAATGATTGTTCCATAAAGAAGCATTTTAACAAAATAAAAAGTAATGAGATTTAACCAACCTTGAAAGAACAAATTATCCTTGTAGTTTATGTTTCTTTAAAAGCCCAGGAAGGTATTTTAAAAAACTGGAAAGATCATAATTATTTTGCTAATAAACTGCCTTATTATATGGAATATTATTATGGACTAAATAAAGAACTTCCCACATAAACTCCAAAGAGGGACAGCCTGGAATTTAAGACAGCCCCCCCTTGATTTGTATATTAAAACAGTGGCAGAAAAAATAATCCTCTTTCTTTCAAGTAAAATACAAGACATACTGTACAAACACTCCATTCAAAAGTCACTCTAAGGAACACTACTGTCACTGGGGCGGGGGGGGGGGGGAAGAAAAAATTGACAAAGCTGCAGAACAAATCAATTTCACAAGATTTTGCTTAGTTACCATCTATGACAAAATTTAGCTATGAAATAATCCTCAAAATATCAGTACTTTTCAACACTTCTGTTATCATAAAGTTAGTAAGGTAGAATTTAATGCTTTGACTGCAAAATTATGGCACTGGGTCTTGAAGGAAAGAATTATTCTAACTAATAAAAGTATACATTCCAATGTTTTAAGCACCAAAGCAAAGAAGAGAGCTAACCTGGCACTGACTGAATTGTTTCTAAACATCTGAATAATTATAATGTTCAGTGTTTCAGTTCAGCCTTTACCTCTTTTTGCTTTTTAATGATGACAGAAAATTCCGTGTAGGGGATCCTTGGATTTAATTCACATCCCATTAACGTGGCACCCTCATAATCCTTGATGTAGCCAACATATTTTGCTTTTGGTACTTTAATATCTTTGGAGAAACCCTGAAGAAGAAAAAAACTCAAGTTGTCATGATGCCATTTTCCTTTTACATTTGTTTTAACTGAAAAGCTATGATTTAGAACCAAATTCATCATAATGTTAATATACAGGCAATACAATGGATAGAGCTACAGATCATGGTTCATAGTGTTGCAAACACCTTCTCATGGGAGTCACTTGATACAAGAATAGTTAATTGTTTATTTGTATAGGAAAAGAAGGGAGATAAAGAAATGGAGGAAAAGATTTTTACTGTGGACAAATTTCCTGGATTTTTCCAAAAATTTGCTATTTTAATATTAAAGGATGCCAGTCCTGTAGTCGTTAGTCAAGGAAAGTTGCTGTTGAAGTTGATGAGATGACAGCAATTTTATAGCCAGAAAAAACAATTTTTTTTTTTTTTTTTACTTTTGTATTTCAAGTGAAAAAATAAGGTAACAAATCCTATTAAAAGTTCCAAAGTTATACTACAGTCTTCATACAGTTCAAGACTTAATTGAAAAACAAACCCACAAAAGAATTAACCAAGGCAATAAAAAGCTGTGTAGGACTCTCACTTTGGCTGCATTTTATTCTTCTGTTACAGTGGTATCTATGAAACCTCAGCAAAAATCAGGAACCCAACCAGGACTTCTGCCTCACAATTTACCATCAAAGGCTTCAGACTTACATGGAGACTGAGCACCTTCAAATTGGGGGAAGGACATTTCAGATGTGAAAAGGGTCTGTCGGCACAGATCTGATAGCAGTATCACAAGCCCAGCTTTTATTCATTTTGAATGTGTGAAGAGCAAACTGTATCAGTTTTACATACAGAATCATAGAACAGCTGAGGTTGGAAGGGATGTAAGGAGGTCAACTAGCCCCATATCCCTGCTCAGAGCAGGTCTCATCAGATCTGGTTGCTCAAGGCCATGTCCAGTCTTGAAGACTGCCAAGGACAGAGATGCTACAACCTCTCTGGGCAACATTTTCCAATATTTCACCATGCTCAGGACAGGAAGAAAAAAAAAATTCCTTCTATCTAATTGCAGTTTCCCATGATCCAACTTGTGTCCATTGCCTCTAGTCCTGTTGCTGTACATCTCTGAGAATACTCTGACTCCATCTTCACTTTATCATCTGACCAGATAGTGGACACCTGTTTAATCTATCAAATCTATTTGACAGATTAGACATCACAATCTTTCCTGAACTTGAACCTCATGCTTCAAATCAGGAAGAGCTGTGAGCACAGGTAAGTTCTAGTCTGCCACAGGCATGTCTCGTTCTTCTTCACACTTCTTATAGAATCAGTGAAGGAATGGAATGAATGAAGAAGCAGCCAACCCATATTCAACTGGTTTTTAGACTTGACAAATTATAGGCTATACCATACACCTATATTCAGATCATTCCATCAAAGTAAAATGCATTATAAGCCAGTATCATTACGCAAGATGAACACAGAGCACATTTTGTAGATTAAAAAAATACATATAAAATTGCACTATGCATTTTATCCAACTACTTTGTCACCTCTAGTTGTTTAGTTCATCACTGCTAGATGTTAACTTCTTGCTCCAAGTTATTTCTTACATTGACTTACTTGTTTTTTGAAGTAGCCGATAGCATATTCATCTGCATACGTGAGAAAGTTGAGAATGTTGTGTTTGATGTGGTACTCCTTCAGATGGTTCATTAGGTGAGTCCCATAACCCTGTGTGAAACATATGAGGAAAAAGCCATTACAAAGCCTTTGGGGACGGCACATATTAGAAACTGTGGACCGAGGGTTATTACAGACTGTTTTTCAAAATGCAGTCTTTCCTCTAGATCCTGTTTTAAAGATTTTCTCATAGCTAACTTGGTGAGGCATACTCAAGATCAAACTGTTTTCAGCCTTGTAAGGGTATCTTTGTGACCCAACAGGGAACACAAAATATCACAACTTCTAGTGTCTGATTCACTTTTAATCTAAAAGAGACCAAACCCTAGACTTTCTCTAGGGGTAAAGCATAGCTCTAAAGAGGTACATTGGCCTGGAAGTTGTAATTCAAGGTCCACACATTATTTTTTTCTTTTTAAGTTAGATATCAACTATTAATAGTCACATATTTCACCAATAACAAAACTACATATATTGTAATAAGAGGGCATACTTTCTTAGCCATATCACTTCAAAACTGCAAAGCACTAGGAATATCCTCCTTCTAGAGGAACCCGTTCTGAGACAAGATCTCTGTTTTACTGTGGTTTGTGCACCTGTAGCAGAAACAGCCTCTGCCTCAAAGGATTTATAATCTGAACTTATCATAGGGCATAAAAGGGAACAGTGAAACAGTTATTACCGTAATAAGTAGCAGAAAATTAAGTCCACAATCAAATAAATAGCTATGCCTTTTGACTGCACACAGGAATAATTTCCATTTTCATTCAACCCCAAAGTAAAAAAAAGGTTCCATTTATTCACATTTCCAAGTAAGCTATAGTTTTTCCCTTCTGCTGTGAGATGAAGAAATGTAAAATAGACAGGAAAGCGCATAATAATGTGTTGTTCCTGCATATGTTCCAATTTTAACATCATGGAGACTAATTGGACACTTACTGAAATATACATGGAATCGCTTTGGGTACCCTGTTCTTGAAAACTGGGGAAACTTTTATTTATGTATATAACCCAGAAAAATAAATTAGAAAATATGTACTTCTGATTTAATTCACACAATTTAATAGCCCTAAACATGGAAATAGCCAGATAAAAGCAAGTTCAGTAAGTGCTGAAGCTCAATACAAAATATTTAGTAGTGACACATTTTGTTTAAAATCCTACTAATCTAGGTACAAAATGTGTGCATTAGTCCTTCCTTTCCAGCTAGTGTTTGGAGCATCTGGTATTCAGACCTCATATTCAAAATTAAGACCTCATATGTGTAAAAATAAGTACTTCTGAAATTGAGGAAGCCATTAAAGATGTGTGTTCACTTGTTAAAATGGCACGCATCATGCATGGCATCAAATACAAAGAAGTGGTTTGACAACTGACATGTTAAGTGGTACAGCATTTCTTAGAACTCAGAAGTGCTCAAGACAGTGAAGAGACTTTCTAATTGCAAATTTGAGTTCTCAAATTCTTTGAAGAGGACAAAAACTCTGAACCAAAATTTTTAATGAAAAAGCATACATGAGCTAGCCAAGCTCCTCACTTCTCTTCTCATCAGCAGGGTGAAAGGAACAGCATATAAGAGACTGACATTTTATTTACACCTGAAACTTTGCAATTCATTCCAGTAATTCTAAAGCATCTAATCTCTGACAACAAATGTCAACTTTGCGTCTCAAAGAAATTCCAGCAATTATGATGAGAATTACTTCAAACATTTTCTGCTGACCTATTATTTTTATAACCTTCACAGGATTTATTCATTCTCACAAACACTTGCCAAAGTCTAACAATCCTAACAGGAAACTAAGCCATGTACAAAATTTAAAATAATTTTGTAACATGGGATAAAACTATCTCAAAAACCATCCAACTTTTAAATATCACATATAATGGAAAAAGGTACCCATATTTCTTACTCCAGCCTCAAATTGAATTAAAATAGGAATTTATTTTTCACGAGAATAGGCAGTTTACCCATGTGTGAACATTTAGTTTTTCTCAGTTACCTGCTGGTAGTGGTCACCTTACTCAGATAGGAATGTGGGAAGGCAAATTTTCAGAAATAGTCAACTGATACAGCAAGGCACCCAGAGGGTAACAAGAAATTGTGCGTTATGTGTGCATATGCAACCTAGGAGGCACTCTGATGGGTCAGATTTATTTGTTCTATTCTATTCTGAATGGTTATTCCTAGAGAATCACAACACACCTTTGGCAGCCTAACTTGTGTAGTGCAGTTGGTTGTTTTAGTAGAATGGTGTGCTGGTTTTGGCTGGGGTAGAGTTAATTTTCTTCAGAGTAGCTAGTATGGGGCTATGCTTTGTATTTGTGCTGGAAACAGTGTTGATAACACAGGGATGTTTTTGTTACTGCTGAGCAGTGCTTACACAGAGTCAAGGCCTTTTCTGCCTCTCACCCCACCCCACCAGCGTGTAGGCTGGGGGTGCACAAGAGGCTGGGAGGGGACACAGGCAGGACAGCTGACCCCAGCTGACCAAAGAGATATCCCATACCATATGACATCATGCTCAGCGTATACAGCTGGGGGAAGAAGAAGGAAGGGGGGGACGTTTGGAGTGATGGCGTTTGTCTTCCCAAGTAACCGTTACGCATGATGGAGCCCTGCTTTCCTGGAGATGGCTGAGCACCTGCCTGCCCATTGGAAGTAGCGAATGAATTCCTTGTTTTGCTTTGCTTGTGTGCACGGCTTTTGCTTTATTTATTAAACTGTCTTTATCTCAATGCATGAGTTTTCTCATTTTTACTTTTCTGATTCTCTCCCCCATCCCACCAGGGGGTAGTGAGCAAGCGGCTGTGTGGAGCTTAGTTGCCAGCTGGGGTTAAACCATGGCACATGAAAACACCTTTTATGAATTAGTCAAGCTTAGAATAGACATAACTTAAGCATATTCCATTACTGTTTGCATTTGCTAAAACACTTTGGACACTTTTATGTCAGGCCACTGCTAAGTGCAGGGGAATGTTCCTCTCTAACACCAGAGTTGAATAAAATCAAATATAACCCAAGCACTAACCGTTGTCACAGGCTTTCAATCCCACTGTGTTACCCTTCCACACCCAGAGTTCTTCCCTTCAAAACAGGGCACATAATTTTGCATGTTCAACTGCTACAAACTCTGAATTAACCCACATCTCAGCTCTAACAATTTCAACTGAAAAACATAAAGCTACAGCACCATCTAAAGGCAAAATCCTGAATCAAATGGTCACAGATCTACCTGTAGTCCCTGGGAAAGCAGGAGGAATCCCCTGTATTCATAGTGCTCTATATTCTTTCAACACAGCAGCTAATTCTCAACCCTTGGAGAACACTTTGTGAAATTAACTCAAAAAAGAGTGTATAGAAAAGAACATGTGCTTATTTTGAGATACAAAACTATACCTAATTTTTTTAATATATCTCATTTTGATTGAAGTCATGTAATGCCACAAAGCAATTGAACACAAATTACTGTCACACACAAGCAATACTTATTTCAGTCAACCATGAGTTGTTACACTACACAGAGAGGCAATTGCTGGAGACAGAGGAGGGAATAGTCCAAGAATGGGCAACTACTGGCCACTATTGTTGTGTTGAGAAAAAATTTATTTACTTAATTAATTAAAAGTAATCCTACTATTATGCTGCTGATTCTAAACCTGCACATTTGTTTAGTTTTTGTGTATTATATTCAGAATCACTGTATCCTTCAAATTCTATTTCTATTTGGCAACTCAGCAACATACTCAATGTGACTAATAACATTAGGAGCATATGCAGTAGTGAATGGGACTCAAATACATTTAATAAACTCTAGTAGAGAATTATTTTTACCTTGACTTGCTCATTGGAAGTCACAGCACAGAAAACAATCTCCGTAAATCCTTGTGAGGGGAACATCCGGAAGCAGATACCACCGATAACACGACCATCTTTTATTAATGCAAGGGTCTTGTGTTTCCTGAGTAGACAAAAATAACAGTCACTTTAATTCATGTACATAGTACCTAAAGTGCCATTACCTTCCTTTTTTCAGAAACTTGATTCACTTCTTTCCATGATGCTAATGCAATTGTATATGCCTCTGTTAAGTTAGCTGCTTGTACCTACAGAAGAGTTGCTATTTTAACATCATGCTTTGAATTTACCATAAAATTCATCATTCGTGCAGCAAGGTCCTGGCCTTGCCAAGTACTCCTAGATACTAGGGTAATGCCCAATAAATAAGAGTTGTATTGCTTTCATTGAATCTATTGCTGACTGTTATGCCACTGCGCAGTCCTCAGGATGATTTTACCCTGACTAAATTAGAAATTAATGGAGTTACAGGACAGCAAGTCCTTTCTAAGGGATTCCTGTTTCCTTGCATGCACTATCTATAACTAAGCTATCAGTTTCAAATGCAGCTGATTAAGCGAGAAATTATATTTCTTATTTCTAATCACCCATGGTATATATACATGGTATCATATAAATTGTATAAACAATACAGTAAATTTACACAAGATATCTTTCTGGGGGGAAAGGTTGGTGCCAAAAGTGAGCCCCTGCCAAAAAAAGGTAGTCTGAAGAGTACTTATATTTTATGTGCCACCGTTGAAGGAGATTTTATACATTTTATACGTTCTTCTTTTTCTTGTACTTATTTTGGTGCTTTTTATTTGTGGAATGACAGCAGCAATGTAGTAGCCTGAGCTTTTAATTTTGTTTACTCATGTTTGAGTTGTTTAAGCAACAAGATACAGTAAGGATGGCCATTTCGGAAATAAGAACATTAAAGGCAATAATAAATAAGGTAATAGCTGAAAGAAATTTGGGAAGAGAACTGTTGGACTCCAGTATCTCACACCTGACGTAGGTTTGTGTGTATCCACTACTCAGGGTAGGTCTCCAGTGTGTATCCCTGGAGATTCATGGCAGATGCTGGGGTACTCTGAGCTGTCCAGGCGATGTGCTTCTCTTCCTTTGGGTCAACTGTTTGCCTCAGGCACATAAAGGAGGGCATTTTCTTTCTGTAGCAATATCCATACCTCTTTCTCAAGCACAGACTGCTCTCCAGACAGATATCTATACTGAAGAGCACTTAAACTACCTGCAGTTCCTCTCAGCCTACTAGAAAAGTCTTTTCCAATAAGAAATATGGGAGAAGGCCATGACTCAACACCACTACTTCAGAATTTTGCTTTGATGTTCGGTTATGAGGGAACCTGGCTTCTTCAACCAGTAGCCTCTGCTTGAGATCAGAGTGCTGCTAAGGCTCCTAAACTCAGACAACGAAGCAGCCTCTGCAGGAAACACAATGGTGGAAAAGTGGACACTTCTGAGGAGAACTTCCCTTCATGCTTGAACAGCTGAGACACAATTCAGTCAGGACACTAGGGTAGGTGGAGAACCATGTGCTACCTGTGGATGCTGCTACAGCCAGTGTGTCTCTTTTCAAGTGCCTGTGGTGTAGAGTTGCACCCAAAGCGAGACAGGAAATTTGCACTGATAAAGAGAAAAGCAACGTGCTTGGGTGATGAGTGATTTCTCCCATGCTGACTTAAATGCTGCTGTTCTTCATAAATCCTACAAGTTCTTCTAATTGAAAAACTTCAGTCTCTGCTGCTATTTGGTTCACGATCTCCACAGACAGAAGATGAAGCAGCCTGCAAGTTAGTATGGGCCTGGAAACCACTAATAAGCACCGTAATTACTTTCTGACTTCAGTTCTAACATTCAAAAGTACAAGATAGGTAGGAGCCTTCCCTGCAGGCCCATGTCCCTGTATTGGGTTTGCGTGGCAAGGTTTTAGTAGCAGGAGGGCTACAGGGGTCGCTTCTGTGAGAAGATGCTAGAAGCTTCCCCCATGTCCGATAGAGCCAATGCCAGCTGGCTCCAAGACAGACCCGCCGCTGGCCAAGGCCAAGCCCATCAGCGACGGTGGTAGCGCCTCTGGGATAACACATTTAAGACGGGGAAAAAGTTGCTGCGCAACTGGGCGACTGCAGCCAGAGAGAGGAGTGAGGATATGTGAGAGGAACAGCCCTGCGGACACCAAGGTCAGTGAAGAAGGAGGGGAGGAGGTGGTCCAGGTGCCAGAGCAGAGATTCCCCTGCAGCCCATGGTGAAGACCATGGTGAGGCAGGCTGTCCCCCTGCAGCCCATGGAGGTCCACGGTGGAGCAGATATCCACCTGCAACCCATGGGGGTCCACGGTGGAGCAGATATCCACCTGCAGCCCGTGAAGGACCCCACGCCAGAGCAGGTGGATGCGCCCAAAGGAGGCTGTGACCCCGTGGGAAGCCCACTCCAGAGCAGGCTCCTGGCAGGACCTGTGGGCCCGTGGAGAGAGAGGAGCCCATGCTGGAGCAGGTTTGCTGGCAGGACTTGTGACCCCATGGGGGACCCACACTGGAGCAGGGGAAGAGTGTGAGGAGTCCTCCCCCTGAGGAGGAAGGAGCGGCAGAGACAACGTGTGATGAACTGACCGCAGCTCCCATTCCCCGTCCCCCTGCACTGCTGGGGAGGAGGAGGTAGAGAATTTGGGAGTAAAGTTAAGCCCAGAGAGAAGGGAGGAGTGGGGGGAAGGTGTTTTAAGATTCAGTTTTTATTTTCTCATTATCCTACTCTGATTTGATTGGTAATAAATTAATTTTCCCCAAGTCAAGTCTGTTTTGCCTGTGACAGTAATTGCTGAGTGATCTCTCCCTGTCCATATCTCGACCCACGAGCCTTTTGTTGTATTTTCTCTTCCCTGTCCAGCTGAGGAGGGGAGTGATAGAGCAGCTTGGTGGGCACCTGGTGTCCAGCCAGGGTCCACCCACCACAGTCCCACAACAAGAAGCCACTTGTCATTAATACAGCCACCAAGATAGTATTTGGGTACAATCCAATTAGATTGGCCAAGAGTTATGGGGGCTTGAAAAGATGGAAAAAGGGTGGCACAGGCAGAGCTGCCCTCCACACCACCTCAGCTGGCCCCTTCCTACACCGCTGCCTGCAACCAGCACCAGGCTCTCTCCATCTCACCCGCCAAACCGCTCTCCAGCGGTACTCACGGATCAAAGACCAAGCGCGTAATGTACTCTTTTGGCATTCGAGGCAGCTGATGGGAGAACACGTTCTGCAAGCCAACCAGCCACATCATGATCTTCTTATTGGGCTTCTGGTTCAGGGAGTTGCCGACCACATGGAATTCGATCACCCCCCTGCGCTCCTCCAGCCTCGCCGCCTCATCCCGGGCCGAGTGTGCCGAGAGGAAGTTGGTCTGTACCGCACAAAAGAGGAACAAAATCACATTTTGGAGATTTCACATCCTCTGATGGAACAGCCTTAATGAACAAACAAATGAAATCCCCTCCTTTTTCCAAGACACCTTTTTACAAAAATAGAGCTGCCAATGATTACCTTTTTTTAGCAGAAGTGACACCGTCAAATAAGCTGGATATAAGTTTACACTACGGTGTACAAAGGCTTATTCAAATTTCTTTTGGTAAAGATTCAGTAACAACAGTGATGGTTATGACTCAAGTTCCAAAATCTCGAGGGACAGCACTCATCCACTTGAAGCCTATGCCACTAAGTCTTCATATTTTCTTTAGTCTAGCCAGCTTGGACAAAAGTTGTGGATTCGCCTACGCATACTGCAAATCACATATTTTAATGGTGGTGCGGGCAAAGTCTTATTTTTTCATTTTAGTAGTGCTTTCCACTATCTATGCCACTATCATAAGAACCTAAAAATAATATTTTAATTCCTACTGATTTTAAGTATCTAGCAATTGCATCCACATATTTGAATGGAGATGAAATTAATACAGACAATTTATTTAACTTTTTTTTTCCAAGATCATTTTACAATGCCAAAACATCTCTGCATGCACATACTGTTTACTTTTTAGAGCAAAGTTTGGCTGCTGGGTTTCTAGTCACTGCCAGCCCCAACAGCCAGACTGGCACAGCATTTGTAATATGTAGAGCCATCAGACACAGTATATAGTTTGAGTAAGAAATGTAGGTGGTTCCAAATCTTCAGCAGTCTCTAGCTAAACCTTGGCAAACAAGAGCTGCTGGCAAAACATAGCCTGGCAAAGGAAACAGAAGGAGGAAAAGCCAGCCAAAAAAAAAAAAAAAAACCAAACAAAACTGTGCAATTCTGTACATGGCACAATTCTGCAATTCTGTTTTTCTCTTCCAGCAGAAAAAAAGAACAACAGTGGAAGACAGAGCAAATAACTGTTTAGATCAGCCCTTCTGCACTACACAGAGCCTTTAACTTTCAATCTTTCACTCTGCGGCAATATTTGAACCCCATTTACCTTGTCTTATGAGCTACATCTATGATTAACAATAAAAAGCATACTCTGGAACTGTTCTGTAACAAAAGTACCTTGCAAAATAACCTGGTATCTACTTTTTTACTATCAATAGTTTCCAAGTCTCTTTGCAAACAGTACACAATGCATTAAAAAAATTGTAGAACTGTTCTTCATGTTAATGATGCATTTCATCAATATTTTTTCTCACCTAATCATACTCTTTGAAAGTCTCTATTTTTCTTACTGACAGCATGGTAAGTTTTGTGGACTCAGCTTATCATACTCTATCCATGTGGAACATTTATTGAAAACAGACCATTTGCAAACAGACCAGGTCTACATATTTCTCACCTCTGGCCCGAGCATTGCTGCAGGATCTGTAATTGTTGACATTACTTCATTGATTAACTCAATAGGAATATCTCCTACAACCCTTGGTCTCTTTGAATCCTCCAAAGAATAAGGTTCATTATTTTTTCTCTTTTCTCCTATAAAACAAAACCAGGAAAAATTAGAACAACCAAACTGTGACAGACTAGCACTGTGAAGTCTAGCACTCCTGTTATATTCTTTAATCTGTATGCCAAGTTTGGGGATTTTTTTTTAATCCCTATAGAACGGGAGAAAAAGAAAGAAATGCAATCCGAACAATACTTATCACTGCTGCAATTTTGTCTTTGCACTGGGATATTAGCATGAAGCAGGATGAATATACCTCCCCTTCTCCTATACCTCTGTAAATTCACAGTGAAACTATTTGCTTTACTTTTTGCTTCAGCATCCTCTGCAGTGAACCTCTGTGCTGCTGTCTTGGAAGGTCAGTGCTCAATACACAAATTATAGCGCATACTTTTGGATAACACGAAATCCCATTTTGGGATTCACTGGAATTAAGTATCCATTATAGATTTCTTTCACCCTTTTTGTAAACCAAGCGGCACATACAGTCTGACACATCATACATATTTGATTTAGAAAATCCGTATGAAGATTCCAAATCAAAATATAACACGTTAATTATTAACTGCCCTACTAACTGCAGACCAACATGTAATATAGCAAAAGCAACTAGTTAAAAAAATTCATGAAAGAAAAGTCCACCAAGGACTAGTGCCTACAATAATACTGATAGAGCCAGCTGCTAGCTCAGGATTTATCCAAGCAGCAAACTGCCAAATACTAGGAAAGCATACAAACAGGAATATCACTCCATGGTTACCTTGTTCCCGTATTCTTTCCCTAAAGATCTGCTACTGGTCATTGTCAGAGCCAGGATGCAGAATTTTGCCTTTGTGATCAACACTTAGCAGTGAGATAAATTGGTTTGGGTTTGTTTGGGTTTTTTTTTTCCCCCTAAGGAAAATCCACAATACCTTTAAGATCTTCTTTCTGAAACAACCAGGTAGTTTAAGGCCCACTATGCCCACTATTTTACATATATTGTACAGATTGCTTTTCCACAGCTATAGCACTCTAAATATATGAGGATCAAACTGTTCATTCCCCTTTTCAGACTTTCATGCAGTACAATTGTTTTCTTAACAACAGAATTTTATTCTTAACATCCCTTCATTGTGGAAACAGTTTATTCCTATTCTTTATTTATTACTTTTTAAACAGTTATTCATATGTGAATGGACGTTCCTTCTTATTTCCCAAGGGATAAATTTCTTGTTTTAAAACAGAATTTCTTGAAGCAATTTGTCAAAAGCTTTCTGGAAATTCAGGTACACAAAACCCTTTCCAAATGCTCACCTCTTCCTTCACAGATACACACAATTCGTTAGTTCTAGAAAAGGCATACTGAATTTCTACACATCACATTACTCACACATTTATTCATTCCGTTCTTAATCAGTTTATTATTGTTTCTTCTCGTTGTCTGAAATAGGAGACTTACAATTGACAGTTTCCTGAATTCTCTTAGAACACCTTTAAAAATTAGTTTTGCATCTGTGTGTTTCAATTCTGTAGTGCTGACAGCAATTCCAATGACAGCTCAGCTGCACAACTTAATAATTCGTTTGTCAATTCCATATTTCTTTTCACTCTCTCAAAAAAGTATAATTCTCCTAGTGACTACTTACTACTCATTTTGCTGATCTGTAATAATTAAAAAAAATCTTCTACTCATTCCCACTTTCAAGACCATTTCCCAACTTGTCCCTCAAAGAAAGCTGCCGTTTAGGAGCTGCCTCAAGTTCCTCTGTAGCAACCACCGAGCCTAAGAATTCATTTAGCTTTTTCTACTTCCTCGAGGACTTACTTTATACAAGCTTGTGATCATCTCTCTGACCTACAAACTCTCTTGACAGGCTCATTAATCCTGACGTGTTTGAAAAAGGATTTATCAGGAGAATTTATGCATTCAACAACTTCTTTTCCCTAAACTTTTTTTTTTAACCTGACTTCATTCAGGTTTTTAATTTAAGGCAGTTGTTGTGTTTGTGCTTTTCTTTATTGCTCAAATGTATGCAATTACAGTACCTTGAAAAATTAAAAAAAAAAAAATGCAATGGCCCCTTCTACTCTGTCTGTATTTAAACGAAACCTTTTTTCTTGGCTCATAATACATGTACGCCAAATAAAGTGTTTTTCAACACCCTCTGACACCAGCAGACCTTTCTCCATCTTAATTGAATTTAAACAAACCAATTTTTTTATTCAAATACAGCTGCCATTTCTGCTAGTTAAACATTACCATAGCGTAGAAAAAATATGTGTGTACATGTCTTTTAGCAAAAACACCTCAAGGTCGCTATTGCAAAGTGAAGGCAATGGTCACCATATACTGCAACTACTGATAACATCAACAGAAGCCCAAAAGCAAGTCTCCCTCCTCGTTACCTAGGTTTGGGTCAAGGGCAGAAGAAACTTTGCAAGCAGGACTCATATTCCCACTGTTGGGTTGCTCCAGAGATGAAGGACTTGCACTGTATGAAACAGATCTTGCAACAGGAGGAGGACTGATAACTGCAATGGGATAGAAGACAAACACAAAAAAATCAGGACATGGAACCCATTATGGTGCTGACTGAAGGACTATCACAATGAGGGACCCGACTTCACACCCACCGCCTGCCAAGTAACAGCTAATATTGTGCAACAGAGCAATGCCACCAGTTCGCAAGCAGAGACATTAGAGCTTTATCTCAACATATTTTTCTAAATTTCCACCTAACAAGGGGCTGTATTACTGCTGGATGACAGAGTTAGCTTTACTTCATTGCAAATATCAGGCTTTATTATTCTGCAGTGCTGAGCACAAGCTAAGAACACAAACTTCCTTCACATACCTGCCAAGCCTGCTGGAGTTCAGCATCATGAAAAGGCTTTTTGTAGGGGTCTATTGAAAAGCAAAATCTCATCATTCAGCTTCAGCTGTCCACTTTAACAGTATTCAAATTGGACAAATCAAACTCAATAAAGGGAGAAGTTGTTGTACCCGTTAAGAGGACGAAACTGTTACTTTTAAAAGCCACAGACTAACATCTCTCTATTTTTTTTCAAAAAAACATTCATCCCAAATCATCCAGGTTTCATTTGTGTCAGGATTTTTGGCGGGGGGGGTGGGGGGGCTGAGGTGACAGCTCATAGCCTGGACACCTGCAGTCTTTCTCTTTGCATGCCTTTAACCTGGTGCCATCACCAGCAACAGCTCTTTTGTGCCATATTCATGCCAAGAATCCAGTGCTTAAGAGGTGCCCATGAAAATGAAGCAGTGCAGAAATGTACATGATAGAATGAACTCTGAGAGCAACATGATTTTAGAGTTGCAATGAACTTGTGCCTAAGGCATAATTTACCAGTTCATGGTGCAGACCAGGAATTTCTCACAAAAAAAGCCTGTATCTGTCACAGTGGAATTTCCCTACTACTCTAGGAAATTCACTGTCAGATAAAGTGCTGACATGATGGTTTTGTCAACTGATAATCAACAATTGTTTCAAAATACTGAATTGTTACAAAATATTGAATTAAATACCTCCAGTCTTCGCCTCCTAAAATACTGAAAACTGAAGTCAACCCCTGAGCTGCATAAATGGATTTTAAATACTTTTGAACAGAAAGTAAGAGGAGAAGGGGAAAGTGAAAGAAAACCATCATCAATATCTCCCTGCAATTTTAGGAATGACTTATACCTCGGGACCCTAACTGAGGAAAAGTGAATAAAGCTGCAGAACAGCCAATGAGGCACACAAATAAGAAACAAAGCAAGGAAAAGCTATACAAAAACAAGAAAATCAAAGGCTTGCGTGCAAAGGCAATGGGACATCTGATGTGGAAGGCCTCTACTTCCCTACTGCTAGGTCCCTACATCCCTGCTGCTAGGGAGTCGGAGGACTGGCGTGGGTCCTCATGCGAGGGGACCACTGTCCAGCAGGTGACCCACTGTGGCCATTTACCCACTGACCATTCTCACTTGCCCACACTGACTGCCCTTGTGCCACTTCAATACTCAGGCAATTTGCCTCAGCACCCAGCCTGCTCCACTGGCACCTTCAATTAGCTGGATTTCATCGTCAAAATGGGATCTTTATATGAGGAAGCAGCAGGGAGTCAGACAGCTGTGCTTACCCGAGGCAGTCTGATTTTGGTATAGCCTGCTATTTATAAAGCTGCATATCTAAGTCTCGTTCCTTAGAATTCATCACTTGTACAGGTTTATCTGTACATTCAGGTGCTCCCTAACCCATCACTAAATGCAAATTACCTGTCTGGATTCCCAGCTGGCCAGTTCGGGAACTAGACACCATGAAATCCTGATCCCAAATGGGAGAATTCTGGCTGTACACTTCTTCTTCCAGCATCGACAGAAACCTAGGCACAAAACCAGGTGAAATATTAACTTAATAGGATCATTCAAAACAGGTTCTCTTTCAGAATAAGTATTTGCAACATTTTTTAATTTAAAAATATTTAATGATTCAGTAAGAAAATGCTGTTGGCCAATTCCTATTTTAAAAAAAAAAAAAAAACCCACACACACAAAATCACAAGCCAGAGCAGACATTAAGTATCTTAACTCAGTAGAGTGCTTTCACCTATGAAAATTTATCTTTGGTTATAAGCAATATTTATCTAATTTGCAAAAGCAGAAAGAAACAGTTACAAACTACTTTTACAGAACAAAACTGTGCACTAATAAGAAAGCTATGAGTTGACAGATGCCAAGATACTCATGTTACACAATGATGACAAAATGTCTATTTTGACAAACCGGTGTTTTGCAGATGCACTCGCTTTCTGCCTCTTACAGATTTATAAAATCCCAGTGTTAGTTATTAACAATGCTCTAGGAAGATATTTTCGTTCCTTTAGGTGTGCTACTGTAACAATTAATTGCATGTTTGTGCTTGCATAACAGTATTTTTAATCTTACTTTGGTACACTTACAGAAACAGCGTGATTTTAAACCTCTCTTAGTATTACTGTATGTGAGAGAAATTCCACAGATCAGACTATCCAGCACGCCAGCCTTCACAGGGCTCACACATCAGTTCCCTCTCAGAAGCAAGATAGCTGCTTATCCTGTGTTGCACAAAAGGGGTTTTCAGACCAGAAGTTGACACAGCACATTTTTACTCTCTAGAGTCATCTATATGTATAGAAACTGTCCAGCTGAAACCAACAGGACTGTTGAGTAAGACTTTCTTGAACAGGATAAGGATTTTCAGGATCAAGTCCTACTCTTGTATTTTATATATAGGATATTTATACCTAAGCACCGCAATGTGCAGTGTTTCCTGCTATCTATACAGCTGATAATGGCTAAAAAGTTTGTCACAGCTATTTGACCATCTGCGACAGAGCAAAAGCACAAATTAATCTTTAGCAAAGGCTACCTTTACAGGCAGGACAGAGACTTTGTGTTCAGACCCTTTGGTGACTATTTCCCAGGTACACACAGACATAAGCTGCGCGTGCTCCCTTTGCCCAGGAAGAAGCGGCCGGGGCAGCCGGGAGCCCTGCACTGAAACCAGGCACCGGCTCTGTGCTCTGAGTTGCAGCTCCTCTGCAGGGTTCACGCTGCATAACGCCAGCAGAGAGACAAATACTTCAGACAAGTACAGCCCATAAAAGATTTAAAACGCTATTCCTATTTCCCACAGATCATCAGCAAACGGTGCTTGTCTTTCTTTTTTTCCCAGCAGAATATTAAGAGGAACTGCAGTGAATAATAATGCTTTTCAAATTACTTTTCTAGGCTGTAAAAGGCAGTGGAAACATAGGGACGTATGCACACCTCCTTCCTCCGCAAATCTGCTCCTTGTATCAGTGCGGTGTTAAATCCTTTTTCATACCTATTTCAGGGCCAGATCATAACCCTATTCCCAGATATACCCAAACATTCCTATATCCGTAACAGTCTACCCCAGAGACAGTTTGCGCTTTTCAAAGTGGTAAAAGGCACTATTAATAACAGTAGGAGCAATAAATCCTGGCTCTACCCAGCTTTGAAAAGCTCATGGTTTTTTTAATTCCCCTGAGCACTGACCCACTCTAGCCCCAGAGAGCAGCTTGCACAGCATCAGTGCCACCAGCTCTCCTGTAGGTTCAGTTCCTTTGTTGTTAGGAGGGACAGACTTTTAAAATATGGGCTACAAAGCCAAGTCACCCTCACAAAATAAGGATATTTTTCAAGTGATACACCATTTTAACAGGAAGCATACAATGAATTAACCTGTCACCACCACCACCCTTAACCACCAGTAAAATATTTGAAATTAAGGACTGTCAAAGTTGAGCATGTTTCAAGACAAGTCATTTTCCCACATACCCCAATATGTAATTATTGTTGTTTAATTGTGAGAGACTGTCATCAATATTTCAGTACTGGAACAGGTAGTCAGTATGAAATTCATGAGTTTAGGATTCACTGATGCAGCTTTATGCTAACTACTCGCTTCTTTGTCAAATGAACACATCTCTTCTGGGGGTGGGATGACTACTTTGTTCCCTATTACAATGTTGAATTAAACTGAAATTCTTAGGTGTATATAAACTCCAGTACAAGACTCCTTTTATTATTGCTCCATCACAAAAGCAGAAGCGAGCATGTTTTTGGAGATCTGGACCTATGTTGCTTCCAAGGACTACAGAAAAATAAAGTAAATGACCAACAATAACTGCTAATAGGCAATAAGCACAATCCCCCAGCAAGATGAATAATCCTTTCTATAAAGTAAGGCCTAGGACAAAGCAAAACAAGCAGTTGTGTACATAAAATACACTAGTTCAAGCTATGGCAGAAAAGCAAGCTGCAGCATCTACTTGTTACTGAATAAAAGGAGAAATTATTTTAAGCTGCAGGTAATTTTTCCATTTCCAGGCCAAAGTTGCATACTACTGGTTAACCTCGAATGCAGGCACATTGCCACCCCTTACTTTGGAAAATGGGTGAGGATTAGTGTTCGTTTCTCTTGAGGAAGCTTGTCTTTTTCTTGCCTGGCCTGCTCCAGCAGTTGCCGTCTCATTACAGTAAAAACGGAGCGAAGCAATGTCCTACCGAAAACCTGGGTGGTTTCATACCGAGGTAGACTGTCACAGAACTGAGGGACATTGCAATAACAAAGCCACCTGCAATGGGGAAAAAAGCCAGATAATTATCACCATCTAACATATGAATTAATGCAATAAAACCACTACCCACATCATTTATAACACAGATGAGAGCTATATGACCGTATAAATTAGTTCCACATCAAGTTCTGGACAGAGTTAAGCAGCATTTATATTGCCCAGTTTTTTAAAGAAATGACAGCCAAGTACTTTTAAGTCTCCATATATTCTTTTTCTGTGCAGGCTAGTTTCCACAAAGTGCTCTTGTTCCAGACAGTAATCACAGGTCACATAAAATTCATGTTGATGTCAGGGATTCTCTCCACAGCTCATTCATTCAGCCTCCCACGTCTCCTGCCTGCAACTCCAAAGACCCTTAGCCGGCCCATTTTCCCCTCTTTAAACTCCTGCATTTCCCCACATAGATGCAAAAGGGGCAACACTTCTAACTATCTCACTGGACTCCCACCCTGCTCTCCCACCAGCTGGCTTCTTCCCATTACACCCTGACTCAGTACTCTTTCATTTACCGGTAACTCCCTCTGTAATGAATTTTGCATTAAGAAGTATATATGAAAATATAGCATGTTGTGCTACTCTTCTTGGAAAAGGGATCATGGTACTGAAGAGGAAGATCAGGAGTACACTGGCTATGTAGGTCACGATATCTGTTAATTTTATAAACAAGATTTCAGTATCTGCACGTAAGTGAACAGTCAATGGTATCTGTAGCTTTAACAGAATCAGACCACAACCATTATGAAAGCTCCAACAATTAAAAAAAAAAAAAAAGTTAAGAATTGGATGCAAACAGACTGTGCTGGATCCTGCACTGGTTTTCTCATCCAGACCCAAAGTACAGCCTGTCTCAAAACTCTCTCCTAAACTCTCGTGTCTTAATCTTTGCAAACACAGGAGCTGCAAAAGAGTTGTCAGATACAGATGTTCAGAGACCTCTACTCCCTGTTCTTGGCTGATAAAGCACACCTCTCAAAACACAAGGACGCATGTGAAACTGATATAGTTTCACTCACATCATCAGGTTTTCAAATGAAGTCAGTGACCGCAAGAACTCACGAGGTGCACTCAGCACCTCAAGCAGTGCGTCAAACGCTGTGGAGGGGAGAAGCTCATGCTGACAGGTTAGATCAGACAGAAAAAGTCAGCACTTTGGGTCAGAGGGAGCCTTAGAGACTGCAGGCAGGAAGGTTTGAGAAACAGCAAGTGACAAAATGATTAACAATGAAAGTCACCAACCAGAGCCAATGCTAGCTATTGATTCCTAATAAAAGTTGACTCCAGCCACCCCTGGCTATCCGACATCTTTATCACAAAAAAAAACGGAGGGCAAAGACACACCAAACATGGTCTTAGGAGCCCCACAGATTATCAGTAACTGTCCTTTACAGCAGGTAGTTATTTGAGGCGACAGGTCATCTGAGAGCATCCCAGTCGGACACCGACACAGCACAGTCTGCTGTATCACCACCCACAGTCCCAACTCACACCAGGATTCACTGTTCTCTTTCATGGAGCTGTTTTTCAGAGGAAAGGCCACTAGAAAAGCGGGCAGAAGGCGGTGCTCATCCTCAGCCAGGAAAAATGTCCCTGGCCGTTCCTGGGAACTGGTGTGCTGACAGAGACGTTAGCTAACCGCTGCCTGTGCTCGCAGACGGCACGTTAACTGCTGCCTGCACTGGCAGGAACCTTAACTGCTGTCTCCATGCTAAGTGAAAAAGGTGTTGCACTCTTGTTATGAGAAAAGCAAAATTAAGAGACCCAGCTTTTTATCCTAGCTCTTCTTCCCCCAGTAACTAAGTTATTCCTTTGAATGCTGATGACGTATTAAAAGGTCATGAAAAGAACTATCATTTTAAGGAATCTAATAGTATCTATTCACCGTTTAGCATTCAAGCACTCACAAAATTATTTTAATTTTTCAAATCTTCCACAATTTGGTTTCAAACTCTGTGTGATCTGCTTGACTCCACTTTGTGGAGTCCATTGCTTTGCAATGCTTAACGTTATCTTCTTTCTTTTTTTTTTTTTTTAAGCTGAATAACAACCTGCCTGAATTTTTAGTACATGAAATGAGAATCTTATATGACACTCATATCTTAAGAAGACTGAGAGCAACTTTGCAAACACAGGACGTGCAAAAGCATTTTTAGATACAGATGTTCGCGACCTCTACTCCCTGTTCTTGGCTGATAAAGCACACCTCTCAAAACACAAGAATGCATGTGAAACTCATATAATCTCACTGAAATCGTCAGGTTTTCATATAAACTCCATGACTGCAAAAATTCACGAGGTGCACCTATGGCATACAGGTACTGATGTATTCCTGAAGTGTGTACGTGCCCTATTTGCAAGCAAGACTTGTAACAAGCAAAAGCAGCATTACCTGGTATAATTCACTTTATACCCCGCAATATCATCATTGGGTGATCTTAGTCTTCGCTGAGAAGGTGTCTCCAGGTGCCAGTAGTTAATGCGGTTCAGAAACATTTTAGCCAGTTCCACTATTGTTTGCCTTTCCTTTGAGGGTAAGTGGCTAAATTTGTACTGCACAAAATTATTCACACCCTTAAAACAGAATAAAACAATGTTTAATTATTTAGCCATAATTTTTGTAGGAGCGTCCTTGAACATTCCTCACTTTATGTTTATTAGCCCTGAACTTGCATTACATGGGAAAGAAAACAAATACTGGAGACCATGAACTCCTTGCTCAGCTACTCATGTAGCTGCCACAAGTTGGTTCCCCTGTACACAGCAGCAGGTACATGCAGATGTTTTTGTTCTATCCACCTCCAGCAGCTGACTTAAAGGAAGAGAAGGAAAATTCTTTATTTTTCCTTTCTTCTCAAAGTAAAAAACTTTGTCAGGGAACAGAGAAAGATCCAGTAGGCTTTCTTCTACATGCTCACATATGAACAATTTTGCTGATAGCCATGCTGCATGATTTATTTCCTCTGTAAATCAAGTATCACCTATAAACCTCTCCAGCTACTTTTGAATAGTAGACAAGGGCTTGCGGACTTCTAGTTAAGTTTGTGTCTTCACATCATATTATTTCTTCAAGAAGTGCCAGTATTTCACAAGTATGTCCCCTCAATGCACTTTGTATACTGTCCACTTTAAAAAAAAACTACTGAAGACAGTTAAAATGTGTGACTAAAAGTGCTGCAATACATATATATTATAAATCAATTATAATACTGCTGCTTATCAAATAATTTTGTGTGATTGAGTTGCTGAACTGCTAAAAACAGAATTGAAAATATAGGCCTATTTTAAGGGAAAATTATTTCAAAATAAATTGTAAGAAGAATTACCCTTTCATCTCTCTGCTTTACTTTCTTAAGCAAATTGAACAGTATGAAGAATGTGACAAAAAATTGTATTGTACAAAACCTTTTTAATAGTATATTTTAAGGACTGGAAGTGTATGGAGATTACATACACTTATTCTTTGTTTATACCTAAACTAAAGGAGAACTTAAGGTGAAGACTTCCCAGAAATTCAGCAATAAAGTGTTTTGATTTTCCTAAATTATAAGAAGTGAGAGTTTCAAGGAAATAATTACTACACATGATAGTCTTTGCATTTAAAATATCCTGTTTAACAATAGAGCATCTATTCATCCACTCATGGGAAAACACTGAGCTCCTGTTTCAGCGAGGTATGTGAGCCTCTGCATAGCCTCACTGGAGCTAATGGGCCCACTTGTGTGCCAAAAGTGCATTCTCAGGAGCTTGCTTAACCAAAATCTGAATTTGTCCTATGTTCTTTACCCACTGAGAGTTACAAAAGCCTCGGTTATTCTTTGGTTTCGGCTTTGGTTTTTGTTGTGTACCCTTTGAAAGAGAAGGCTACAATCTCATTGAATTGGATCAAAACATCTTCATTGATTTACAGAAGACAAGTGTAATTTTAATATTGGATTTCAAAACTTCAACAGCATTTTTCATCACTTGAAACAAAGAAAGATTAGAACTGCCACACATAAAAGTAGTATGTTAAGTTCTTTCTCTAGAACCACAAAATAAAGTCAGTTTCATTAAAGCATAAGATGAATGTTGAGAGAAGTCAAATAATGCAACTATTGTACCAAAACTAAAGGACAAGCAGGAGCAGAACTCTCCTACAGTCCCCTACTTTGTCCTAAGTAACACACAGAAACATCTGCAAACTGCCTAAAATGCCATGTGTTCAAAATCAGTGCCTACGTTTACAAAAAAAAGAAAAAACCAAAACCCAAAACAAACAAACAAAACCCCAAAAACCCCACCAAATAAAAAAATCCCACACCAAACAAACCTGCGTGTTGACTGTTTACCTGTTCAATGCTAGGTTTCTCAAATGGGGGACTTTCCAAAGATCCTTCTATTACAGGTTTTCCCATCTGTAAAATGCACTTCCTCAAAAGCTGTTAAAAATATAATTTTTTTTTTAAATTAGCATATTTGCATATATAGGGTTAATGGAAGTCACAGGCACACAACACACGGCAAGCAGTGTTGAAAATCTCCTGGCTATAGATCTGCTTGTTTAGTCATCTAAATTTATAGCTACTAAACTTCACTGTGAATTCACCTTCTTTGAAATGCATATAAGAGGCTTCTCTGAGCAAATGTAGGCAGCTAAGTTAGCGTGTATGTCAACTGAGTTTTCCCGATGTGTAAGTGAAGAAGATAAGGCTTGTAGGTTGCACAGTTTATAGATGGGACTCAGGGTCAGCTCCTGAATCATCTGAACAACTTCTGGAGTAAGATACGGTACGTTGCAAGTACCACAACATCTAGCCCACAGTTAGCCACTAGAGCATCACACTAGAGAAAAAAAGTCTTACCAGATAAAGTCAACACATGCATGAGGGGCAGTGAAACTGGCTTATGTGCGAGACAGTTAAAAACCTGAGAAGATATTACACAAGTTCAGCTTACTTTGAACAGGTAGAAATAAACTTGCTTGGTGTCCGCATCTTCTTCTTTGTGGACACAGGTGAACAGATACTCCACATCCAATACAATCCCCAGGAGCCTATTCATTTCTTCTTCGGACACATTCTCCAGGTGAGAAACATGAGTAGCTAAATGAAATAAAAATCCAAACCTGTAAAAAGCCTACTTGAAAAGAACCAATAGCACAAGTATTCCCCAGGATATCTCAAACTAAGCCCTTATGGTAAAGGCACTGATCCTGTAATAAACTATTTAAACAGAACATCTTATCAGAGGTAACTGAAATGTATGTCACATCAGAGCAATTTGTAAAGGTAGTCCAGGGGTAGCAATTCCCACAGCAGAGGAATGATGGCTGGCTGGAATCACAGTGTCTGTTAACAATTAAAACAGACCACACAAGTACTGTCTGTATTAATATGATGCAATACATAAATAACTACATATATTTTTGTCCAAGAGCTATGGTTTTGAGACAAAGTTTCTTGACTAAAGAAAATAAATCCATAATTCCCATAAATTAAGTAATCCAGTTGTTGATACAAGGAGCATCTTATTCCATGGAGATTAAAAAAAAAAAAAAAAACACTCTGTAAATAGGCTATAGGTTTTTTGTTTTAAACTGGGCATTACCAGCTAAGTCTCATACTTTCATATCATGTAAAGTCAAACTATGCTTTCTGCATGCTATATTAACAAAGCTTTTGCAGATTGTACACGCTCATTTGTTCAGAAGTTTACAAAAAAGCAACCTTCAACGTATAATTTCCAAGTGACAAACTCCCTTTTATCATCTCCAAAGGTAAATACAGTTCCACATTTGTAATTTTCAAAAGCTTGAGGTTTGTGCACGTGAAGTGGGACATTCATTTCAAGCTGGTTTGAACAACTGGCCCCAGGAAGAGAGAAGGCAATTTAAAACAAAAAGTCAATCCCCAGAAAGAAGATATTTACATTACAAAAAGCAATGATCTTCGCTGACTCCAGGCCAATGTACATGGTATGCATATCCTTTCCTCTGAAAGGACAAGAAAATATCCTTTACAGGAAAAGGAAAATTATTTAAAAGGTTGGGCATATTAGGTTTTATATCTTTTAATAACTTTTATCAATATTTACTTCTTAGATAATTATTATATTATCTTAGATATGCCAATGTGATTAGGTAAGAAATTTTGAGCATAAATCTGATTGCTTAAGGGGAGAGGAACTGGGGAGAAATAACACTTGACTTGAAAACGCTCATATTTATTGGCCACTCAGCAACGATGGTTTGTTTTGGAAAGTTTGGTATGACGTCTGCCAAAATGTTTAAATTCAATAAATTTGTGCCGTTTCAAGCAAAAAGGACACCATGGCTCAGAATGTTAAAAAGATGCCAGCAATAATTTCCACTTAAATGAACATTTATAATATAGTGTCTTAAGTTCTGAGCATATGCTCAGAACTGAAAGGGGGATGGTCATCATGGGCTTCCTTTAAGGACAAATATTCAGCATTCTGGGCAGAATAAAACTATTTCATTTCTGTCCTTGAGCCAGATATGAAGGTTTAATATTCCCAGCTGTCTATTCTGATCTTGTAAAAGTAATAAATTCCCTCCTAGATGAGCACTGCATTAGAAATTGATAACATAATAAAGAAAACTTGCACTCAACTAACAAATTAAAAAAACATCAGCATAAGAAGCCATTTCCACACAGTTTCCACATTGTTCCATGAACAATACTGAAAGTTACCTTGACTACTTTGTGGCCACATTTAAACATTTTATTAAACTAGAGAATTATTACCCATACAGTGAATCTAAAAGTAATATAAGCGTATTACCAGCATGTATTTACTACCAGTTACCATTTACTATAGAGTCATCAATGTTTGTAGAGCAGTCCAACAAACTATCTTTCTTCGGATGTTCACAGCCCATTCACAAATTCTTGTGGCCATTAGTAAATGTTTTCTTAAAATCAAAGCTTTAGTACACTGACATCAAATACTGAGTTACTCTAGTCAAGAGTTACACAGTCCCACTCATCTGCATTGCCCAACGGATACAACCTTCCTCAGCTGCTGTTGTGTTTGCAAAATAATAAATCTAAAAAAATAAATCACAAGTATAGCTTGCTACAGCATACGGAAGAAGAAAGCAAGCAGAAAGAGCAAGGCCAATGCAATGATATGAAGACCTGAAAAACAGCAAGTTAATTACTTTAGTTGTGCAACTTCAATAAGCAAGTACTTGAGTGTTTGAATCAGGAGCAGTTAGAAAACAGACTAATAAGGAATGCGGCCACAGTCTATCTCAAAATCAGTGTGTACATAAAAACACTAGTAATGTATATAGGACAGGCAAACCAAGAAATACCCAAATACACTACATGAAGGTGCACAGCAGGAACTAAAGACAGTGCTGGGGAAAAAAAAAAGAGCCTGTGTACATAGTGTACTAACACATTAATTAATGAATTTTGAAAGTGCACTAGACTCAAGACCAAAAATATTTACCAACAGGAAAATGCACCCTGTAACACAGGAGAAACCAAGTAAATATAAAAGAGAAAAGAGCCTCTGACTTTGTAACATCTTGTCTTGAGGCTGGTGGAGAGTGGATTCTCCCCGCACACAATTCAGTCACCACTTCACAGTGTTATGGTAGTGACCCAATATATCACCCAAGTAAAATAAATATTCATTATAAGCCCAATATAGAGCCAAGCTGTGGGGCTAAGCCACAAATAGAAGAATACAAGTTGTAGGTAAGTAGACAGAAATAAGCTTGATAAGCTAATAGGCACCACCAAACAGATTTATGCACCAAAAACTGCACTGGCTTGAAGATCAAACCAGAACCCCAAAAAGAGATGTCTCAAGCAAAACTAATGTCTAGGATTACCTTTGGAAGAAAATAATAAATTTTAAAAAGGCAAAAAACCTGAACATCCTACATTTTACATCAGGTATGGCTTTAACCAGTACAGGAATTTCTACATGGTTATTTCAACAGCTCTCCAAGGAAGAGCAAATGCAGCACAGATGATAATCTGAGGCCTGCACACCTTGTGGTCAGTCTCATTTTAAAGGCATTCATCAGGAACACACTAATTTAGAGGAGATGAATAGAAAAATTATCTTGGAAAACACCACTGAAAGACATATTTTTGCCAGTAGTATGAGGACGCAGACAGCAACTCATTTAAGTTATTTCAGATGAAACATCATCCTCATTAGCTGCAGCTGGCAGAATAAGAAACTTTACCTTTTCTAAAAACAGCAATAAATAAAAATACAGTTTGTTCCATAACATACATTTCACTGGTACTGGTTTTCCTTGGTTCCCTAGCTAATGAGCAATATAAGATTTTTTTAATATACCAAAACCAGTCTCAGCCTTTAGAAGAGCTGAGTTTTTCTACAAAATACATAGCCATCCACAAATTATGCTGAAGAACAGGGAACTGACAGACACAACATCTCATAAGATTTAAAAAAAAAAAAAAAAAAAAGAAAAACCTCTTTCTTCAAAGGCCAGGAATGAAAGGGACGGGTAACACAAGCCACCCTGACTGCAAAACCAAAAGCAGCACTGAGAAGCTGCGTGATGAAAGGTTGAAACTAACTTGGCTAAAGCAACCGAACTTTCTGTGATACTCTGCATTTGTTAATCTTCTCCTGCAAGCAAACCCAGAGATTTGGGATATCAGGAAAGGAAAGAAATCTGCTGAAAAGCCCAGAAATAGATCAAATGTAATGAGAGCATAAAAAGAAAAGAGAGCAGAAATAGAAATAAATTGCAATTTAAAAAAAAAAAAAAGTATTCTACACAAAGTACAATATTATTTTCAAAAGTAAAAAAATAAATGATCCATTGTGAAGGTTTTAGATTTCCTCTTTCTTATTTCACTGTCCTAACTTTTGGACATCAACAAAAATTAAATAGCAACTGCTTCTTTTCAATTAGTTCTGAATTTTATTTTAGCTCAATTTTTATCTGATATTTGCTGATGTATACAGAAAAAGTCATGAGCTTTTATTCTGGATAAGCACAAATTCTTAAAAAAATAATACAGTGATTCACCACTCTTTTTCAGGCTATGTGGGTAACAAATCATTATTTATTATTAGTCTGAAAAAAAAAAACCCACAAACAAAGCCCCACAATGGTATTTAACAGTGGATTTTGAGCAGTTGCTTCCAAGATACGCAAGCTGTCTGCACAATAACTTAGACAATGCTAAGATGTACAACCCCAGTATTATTTTCTGTGACATGGAAAAGGCCCAGTTCTTTTTGTAGGTAAGAGTACCTGCTTTAGCAATGGTCAAGAATATTTTATAGTTTATTCTGTAGTAAGAAAACATAATACAGCCTACAGGAGAGAGTCATTTGTGTTGTAACTAAGGCAGCTGACAGATAAAACAATGTGAGGTTAGTGCATATGTTACACAAAGTATTAAAATTGTTATGGGCAGCTTAAAAGTGCTTTTGCATTTTAACAGTTTAAGATGTCTGGGTTGTTAGAAGTTGTACCTTAGTTCAATTTCTTCAAAACTCATTTTAGGATATTTCCGATGTATTTTAATCTAAGTTAATTGACATTTATGTCCCATCGTAACCCCCATTTCTAGGTCTTGGCATGGCATCTTGACTTTCGTCTCGCAAGAGTGGAGACTTCTGGGTATCAGCATGTGGATTGCAGGAGAAAGGCAAAAGCTTACCCAGCGCGTGGCTGCAGCTGCGGCAGGGTTCAGCAAGGCTGACAACCGCCTGCTGCAGCTCTGCCCGGGGGGGCGTGGGAGGCGGGTTGGGGTTCTTCCAGCCATTGCATTTACAGGATTCCTCAGCCTGAAATCAAAGCAAAGGGGTATCGATCAACAGCATAAAAAACCAGGAACCTGCTGAAACTGCGCTATTTCAAAAGCAATAAAAAGTAACTTTATTAATTTCAAGTTGGGTTTTTGTTTTGATGTTTTGGGGAGATTTTCAGGGTGTTTTGTTGTTGTTGCTTTGTTTGGTTTTCGGTTTTTTCTATCACACAGCTAGACTTTATTTTCTAGAAATAATCAGAAATAGAATAGTACCCCAAATAGAGAGATTAACATGGTTCTGGTAAGCAAACTGTGAAATATGTAACTGTGAAAAATGTATGAAAAGTACATACACAAACTCTGGCTAATTCCTTTACAGAAAGTCCTCACTCTAGCTCCTATGTGAAAGAAGTATTCAAACATTTACTGGTATATCAACATGTACAGATCCTGCCACCGAGACAGTTTTAATGATTTAAACACAAACAGGTTATCTAACAGGCAACACGTTTATCACCGCCTTATCAGCCATACCGGCAACAAGGAATCATGCAACTAAAACCAAGCCCATGACAACCCAAGCAGGGTTAACTAAATACTGAAATAAGCAAACAATATCTGCACTATTGGAGAATGCTGTCTAAAGCAAGGCTTGGCCACAAAAGCAATGGATGCCAAAGACAGTGACACTACCAATGAAACCTGCTGCTTACCCTGGAAAGTTTATTTACACTCAGTGGCCGCGAAACAATACCGACAGACTGCAGCTAAAAGGGGTAACCATGAAGGGAGAGGTTGTGACTTGGGTAATCATGTTTCAAATCACTCAGAAGTTCAAAGTCCTGATTCTAGTTATCCAAAGAGCAGCTTTATAGGAGGGGATTTTCTTCTGCATATCCAAAAGATCTTAGTTATTTTGATGGTAAAGTTCTTCTAACAGCATCATATCCCTAGGTGAAGATCTAATCGGAAGAAAAGCATGCTTTTCCACTGTTCAGAGATACCTGTGCACTGGGCTGTAACAAGACACTCATGAATTTGCAGCACCAAGACCCCAGTGAGGAAAGTATGCCAACTGCTGCATAATATTTATGACTGAAACAACCTTAGTAGGAAAAATTGTGATGTTACTATATCCGGCACTAATGTGTCATTTTTCAAAACCAAGTCTGAATACATTTAATGCAAGCTATTTCAGGAACCTATTTCGTTTTCCTTTTATGTTTCCAAATCCCATCTTACCTAAGGAAGAAGCACCCAGGAGAAGCAGAAAGGATCACAGCTTGACAGCTCCTAAGACTGACAGCTTTGTAGATTGGTGGTAAATTGTTCTTCCAAACTCATTTCAATATTCAGCAACCTGAGCACCAAGAAAACTGCTGCCTGCAGTTTGCTGAGCACCACGTGATGTTTTCAACATCTCCAATGCTTAAGTCTTTATCCAGCTGCACTCCTGGCCCCAGGTGCCATGGCCTCTGCCTGCGCCCAGGGCGGCCTGGCAGGTATGAAGGGGTGTGAGTTGCGTTTTCAGCAGCTGGAGCCACCAGCATGACTCAGAAATCCACCTGCAAGTGCCCAGCAAAACCACTTCCACGTACATCCCTTGGAAGGGGGACAACGTGCGTCGCCTGAAACCCCTGGCTCTCCACGCTCACTGCGTGGGTGCAGACTGCCTGCCGCCCCATGTATTTATAATGTGGTATCGGGGAGGTTTCAGTATGAAATATGAGGAAGATTAAAACAATTTATTTTTTTTAAAGTCTCATAAAATGCAATCTGGATGGATTTATGGTGAATTTTATGTTATTTTTCTATCATGTTTTCTATGAGTAATATGATTGGCAGAGAAGTGAAGAAGGCCCGATGTTGTTTTACAGCAGAACCATCTCTTACTGTTTCACAGGCAATGAGCCAGTTTTACTTTTGTTTGTTATCCAGACCTACAGGACCTCTTAAAGTTTAATGACTAGAAAGAGAGATCAGTGATTGAGTGACACCTGTGAACCAAGGATTGCCCTGGTGTGGGGACTTTAGACATCTGTGAGACAATGTGAACCCACACTTTCAGTTAGCGTCTCAAGCTAGACAAAGACCAATGCCAAATAAGCTATCCACATTTGCTCTGCGGGAGAGGCAGCGTTGCCATGAAAGTTTTTGCAGTTACGACAAGGCTAGAGAAACTGTCACAGAAAAAACTGTCAGGAAATGAGATTATTGCCAAAGAAAATTCAAGAGACAATCATAAAGAAGTTCTCAAACAAAAATTGATTGAATATTATTTTAGGGAAGTAAGATTTGATCCTTCCCATGCAGCTGTCCAGACAAATGTTCAACACTGTAAATTACTGACATAATATCAGGCTTATTATTAATTGCCTTAAATCATACCACAATGAAAGACGTCCAAAAAAACCCCCTCAAACTCGGCACAAGCTTTTTGAGAATTTATTCTCCAAGTGGAAGCAGTATTTCACAGAAGCTCACCACACAATGTTTACTATCAAGCCTCAAAACTATAAACAGTGAGTAACTACACAAACTTTAGTGTCACACAATAATTAACAGCAAAGATGCAAACAAACAGATGTACGAATCCTGATAACAGCTCAGTTAAACTGCCAAAAATAAATATCAACCCACCCACAGAAGAATAAAAACAGCATGTTCAACAGCAGATTTTTTCTGCCCTCGGTAGTATTTCCTCGCCAGATCTTTTTGAAGCAGATGTTAATTTGTATTGTTCAAATTATTCCAGAGACCTTTCTCAAACAACTACTAGGGTGGTGTTTTTTCGTTAATCTCTCTATAAAACACCAGAATCAGCATAAATGTTCTGTTAACCAAGGGGAAACACAACCCGAAAAGGTCCTCTTTAAAACTAAGCTTTCATTGTAGATGTTGACAGTGCAAGTATTTTGCAGTGAATATGCAATGTGCATTCCTCAGTGGCTTAAATTGCTGAGTTGTTTTAAGTCTTCCACAGCGTTTTGTTCATTCAGTTCTTTCTTTGACTATCTTCAGCTTTTTCCTTTCTTTCTTCCTTTTTTTTTAATGTCACTCATCTGCTTTCCATTAGAAAATAAAGTATGACTTCACCTCCGCAAAAACCTAATTTAAGATCAAACAGTTTTGAGGGGAGGAAGGAAAAGAAGCATTTAAACTAGTGCATCCAGTCCTTGGAGCCTTGTTTTCTGGGACGTCTGCAGAGCTTTGTTAAAGCCACTGGAGAAAGTTGGGGACTTCTGCCTTACTGAGGCCTGCAAAGTAATGACTGTCACCTTTGCAGGCCCAGGCATCACAAACTCTGCATCTTCACTGGCGGTTTTTAATAAAATTGGATGAGTGCAGTATAATAAAACACAACAACTACACACTGTTGCCTGCCCCCCAAAAAAACCCCAGAAATTATGGTTTTGCAGAAATTACGTACATCTTGCACTTTGCGATGTAATTTCAATCATTTTTTTTTTACCCCTTCCATGCTAGGTGAAGCGTTACAATGTGGGAAATCAAACTGCCTGGTAGCTCTGGGCAGTGAAAACTGCATCTCTGGACAAACTAAAGTTACTATTTCCTTTAAAATACTGAATATACTTATAGCGGGTCAAAAATGGACAGTGAAAAAATACAGCACATTTTAACACGCGTTGTTAGCATTTTTATTTTAAAAGGAAGCACCTGAAAGTTACAACATTGCACATCTTGGCCCCTTTTAAGTGGATTTCAGGTGTCTAAATAATAATGAATAAATGAAGAATGTTACAGTAACTTGAGGACTAAAACACTCCTCCCCTTTTCGGATAGTGAAATGAGCATAGCAACCTGCAAACTTCAAGCTAACTTAATTACAAAGTAAAAGACCCCAACAGTCTTAAAACTGAGTTTCAAACCAGCTGTTGTGCTGGGCTCTCTTTCCAACTCAAAATCATACAGGTTGCCCTGGCTGGTAACTGAGATGCAAAGCAGACTCAACAGATTATATATACACAACATTACAGATCTTTCTATTTCCAGCAAGTGTAATTACTCTAGAAAAAATATTCTTCCTCCCAACACAAAAGCCATGTAAAATACCCTGTAAGTTTTTTCCTGCCAGCAATAATATCAAATTGATGCTTTTAACAAAGAAAATCACACAAACCATAACAAATACATTGATGAATTTAATATACATATTTTTTTCCTACTCAAATGTCCAGTACCCAGCAACCAGACAGTTAGACACTGCTTGGAGAGCTACTCATACATATCAGGAAATTAGCTGACCCATTTGCCTTTAACAGTACAAAATAATCAGTTCAATGCTCAGCTTTAAGGACACGTTCTTCATTTATTGATCAATCCAAGTATTTTATTCCCTGTATTTTGCAGTTTCACTTACAGAATAGATGTAGGCTACCATATAAAGCTTTTATTAATAATAGGGGCCCAACTCCCACCTGGTAAAGTTAATGGTAGACTTCCTATTTAATTTAAAGGAAGATGCTTTAATTCAGCCTGTAAGACATTGTAAAACAGATTCACCCCACTATGAAAATGATCATAAGAAAGTTTTAGATGTCTTGTATGTCTCCTATACACTTCTGCAGAAAACAACTGCAATACATTTCCAGTTGAGCTTCAAGGAGCTATACTCGCACTATACAGTCCAGCAGCAATACGGCCAAGTCTGCCTCATCTTAATCTGCCTTATAAAAGTCACGAAAAAAAATATTTATATTACAGAAACAGTGGTACATATTTACCCTGTGAACTCTTTTTTATGTGTAGGAGCAGGAAAACTCCATAGAGGTCACCCTAGGATGAGAAGTGGGCAGAAGTGTCTCTACCAAGAGTCAGCAGCTGGTCTGGAGCCCGGGACCCAGATTTTACTTCAACTTCTGCCACCCGCTCACCTGCCGCAGGGCCTTGGCCAAGCAATCTCATCATAACCCTTCTCACTCTCTGTCCATTTTGTTTATCTAAAGTACAAGGTCTTTCTTCAAGGGGGTATTATTCCCTGCTAATTGTGCAAATGCCTTACACTACTGGGCTCTAACTATATTTATAAGCATCCAGGCATTACTGTAAGATACATATAATGAAAAATAACCAATTTTAGAGAAAACTTAGTGTACTAAAATAGTACATATTTCAACTTGTTTATAGGAAAAACTCCCAGTGAGACTAGACAGAGAGTTGTGTTTTCACATACTGCAAACCAATAGGGAAAAAAAGCCAAGGAGACTTCCTCCTACATCTTCATTAAATATATTTATGCGTGTAAGTCACACAGTGCTGCTTTTATATAAAAGTGCTGCAAGCTCGCATGCCTAATGCTCAATTTCACACTGGACAAAACCAAAACAATGTATGCAGCCATTCATATGTGCACAGATATAGCAAGGGCCAAATACAAAACCTCCCACAGCATAAAGCACTACTGTGCACTTCCAAAAGTCATGAAAACTGTACCAACTCCTAATATATATCTTATTGTTCAGAACATGCTTTCTTCCCCACACACACAGACTTGGGCATTTAAGAAGACTGGGTTTTGTTTTTGTTTTTTTTTTACACACAGGAGCCTGTTCACTCCCTTCTACCCTGACCTTTTGTGACAGGGGAAAAAGTGAAGCGGAGCAGCTCAACAGCTACAACTCTCCTGACCCAATTTTTTATCAGGAAAAAGAAACAAACCCCATATTTCTCTCGCCTGGGCAGCAGCTCCCTAAACGTCACTCTCGCTCTGCTCAGAATATGGGCACACTGAAGATGTCTGCCAGCAGTCTTTGTCCGTGTTTCCCATGAAGAAAAGGGATCGCTGAAGAAGGACCAGGAGGTCCCCCTTGGGACTGAGCACCCTACCCCAGACTGGTGCCTTCCACCCTTTTCTGCTCGGCATTTCTGCTGTTGCCAGTGAGACTCACCCTCTACACGGCCACCGACCTCTCCATCTTCTTGTGTTGCTGCTCTTCATCCCTAGCACACACACGCTCCCTGCCTCTGCTACTCCCAGCATTTCTGAGGTTAAGTTCCTAATAAATTCTGCGTGCTGAATTTTGTGATGAATTTTACAGGGGAGAAGGTGATCGATGCTAAGGATGCCAATTACGTATTTTCTGCACTCCAACTTGTACAGCTCTATGTAGATTTACACAAGATTCACGTGTGGCCACTACTTGAATGAGCACAGATATCCCCTTCAGAGATGGTGTGAGTGTTTGCCTTCTCTCACTCTTTCGTACTCACACACAGAAATGCAAAATAAATGGAAGAGAAGTTGCAACCCAAAGTAAAAAAAAGTTCAAAGTTACACTCTGGACTGCTACAGTTTCTTGCAAACCACTAATGTTACAAGCCAAACAGTGTCATTTTGGAGCACCTGCCAGGTGTTCGGGAAGAAAAATAACACATTCTTCCACCCTGCTCCATCCTTCCCCATTTATCCCACAGGAGAAGCCGCTTGATTAGTTTACAAGGAGCTTCCCGTCTGCCTACTTGCTTCTGTTTTGAGACCTGAAGGAAAGCTGCCTGCCACTGAATTACTGACGAGAAGTGAAATACCAAAGGTAGGTTTTGCATTTTAATCTGAACACAGAGCAGCATTTAGTGCTGTGGCTGTGCCTGGATCCTGGCAGGAGCAAGAGGCCCTGGGGTGCCCTCGGCCATGGGTCCCGCTCCATCCATCGCTGGAGTGCCAATGGGGCATGCACCCAGGACTTCTCAGAGAAGAGGGCCAGCAAGGACACCCCTGCAGAGGACCAGCAGTACGAGCTCTCTCTGCACTGTACCGCAACCCCAGAGCCCCTTGAGAGGGAAAGAAGGGCTGGCGGCAGGCCGCGGCGTGCCCTCCTCCCCTCCCAAACAGCACTCCCCTCCCTTCCAACAAAGGACCTGCAGCCATGCACACGTGGGGCTGGTGCATCCCCAAAAAAGCAAAGGGTTTGGGAGGAGACAAGGCCACCTGCACTTCTTCACAGCACAGCCACCTCTGTGGGGCAAAGCACCTCAGGAGAAGGCTTTTGCCCTCACAAAGATCACCTGGAGGTACATCAGGGGAAGAAAAAAGAACCCACCGGGGAAGAAAAAAAGCAATTCACACACACACACACATGTGCACCCCTAACAGCTTGTGAAAATCTTACCCACCCCACAACCAGCTTCATTTAATAGCAAGTCTTAGTAACATTAAAATATGGGGGTGCAAAAGGGACTCAGCACTGGGAAAGCTTCAAACCATGCCACCCAGCCTGCAGTGAGGGCCGCAAGTTTCAAGTACGCTAGCTGCTCTTTTAACTTACTGACACCAGCGTAATCTTGCAATGTCCCACGTATGCACCAAAGCTGAAGTGGAGGTGCCTGCACATTTGGAAACAGCTAAGAAATTGAAATGTGTGGCTTCCTTAATTTGCCCTCACGTGACAGCATTGCACCATGCCTTCAGCATACAGTTAAAGCTCCTCACACCACCAAGACAGGACTACAAAGTCATACTATGATGCTTCCTCATGTACGTTAGCATTTAGTTTGGCCTTTCACTAAACGTTTGCCCTTTTGAGGTTTCCAAAGTAAGGGAACAGAGAAAATTAGATGCACGTTTCTCACAAACAGTTATTTTCAACGCTGAAAGCATTACTAGTAGATTTGACATCAGCACTGCCAATCTGGACGTGTCAGACGCGTTGTGCATCCAGGAATTGCCCTGACAGCAGCAGCGCAGCCAGCGGCCCATGCTCCGAGCACGCTGGTCCTCCTCTGCGCGCCGCATGTGCACACGCACAGACGACAATGCCAGTTGTCACAGACCTCGGAAGGCGGGAGCGACAGCCCTGACCAGGCTCCCTCCGTCTCCGACAAACGGGCAAGTCCTGCTTCTCCCACCACTAAGAAAATTGCAGGTGGAGGGAAAGTGCTTGTGGAGGGAAACCCAGGGCAGCTCTCCCGAATATGAGAGGCAAGCACCGGGCAGGCGCTGGAGAAGAGATCCCCGCTGGGGCAGGGTGCAGGCGGGCGGCGGTGCCCGCTGCTGGCCCGGGCACCGGACACCGGGACGGCGATATGTGACCGGCGGGGACACAACTTTCCCAGGCCCGGTGGCCGCGCACCTTCGCTCCTCTGCCAAAGCGGCCGGCGACGGTGCCAGCCCGGGGCAGCGGCTTTTGCGATGTCAACAACTCTGCGCTGCGAGGCCGCCGCCGCGCCCCGGCCGACCAGCACCCCCCGCCCGGGGCCGGGGATGCTCTCCCCCCGCCGGGGCGGGCCGCGCCCCCCGGGCAGGCCGGGTGTCCCCGCTCCCCGCCGGGATGTTTACGCGGCGGGCAGCTGCGGCAGCGCTGTGAACCCAGCGCTTACGGCCGGCACCAGGAGCCGCCCCGCCCGCCGCCGCCGCCTCCCGCGGAAGGACGGACAGACGGACGCCGGGGACGCGCACCTCCGCTGCCGCCCGGCTCGGGCAGGAGGAGGGCGGCGCTGCACCCGCGGTCCCGTCTCCATCGCGTTTGGGGTTTATTTTTGCGACCGCCGGCCGGAAAGCTCCGGGGGGAGCAGGATCCACCGGCACCGCCGGAGCCGCCACTTCCGCGGGGAGCGCCAGGCTGCAGCCGGGCCGCCTCCCCTGCCCGGCACGGCCCTTCCCCACCGCCTCCCTCCCCTCCCTCCCGTCAATCCCCACCCTCCGTGGGCGGGTGGGCGCCCGCGGCCGGGCGGCCGGGTACCTTGCAAGCGGAGTAGACGCCCAGCTTCTCCAGCTTCTTGGCCCGCGGCGCGGCGCGCAGCTGCGCCTTCTTCCCCGCGGTGCGCGCCAAGCCGGGCCCCCCGGGGCTCTCGGCGGCGCTGCGGGCCGGCCCCCCGGCGGCCACCCCCCCGGCGGCCGGGGAGCCCTGCTGCGGCCCGCCGCCGCCCGCCGCCCCGGCCCCGGCGCCGCCAGGCTCCGCCATGCCCTCGCCGCGGCGGCAGCCGCCCGGCCCGCCGGCCGGCGCGGGGCGGGGCGCCCGGCCCTAGACCCTCCCCTTCGCCGCGCCGCCGCCGGCTGCTCCCCCGGGGGGCCAGAGGAGGGACCCGCCGCTCCGCTCCGCTCCGCGGGCGGCTCCTGCCCCGCCGGGCGGGGGGGGGGGGGTAGGGGGGCCAGCTCCCGCCTCCCGCCGCTGCGCACCGCGGGGGGCGCGCCCGCGTCCCTGCGCGGGGGCGGGCGGCGCCCTGCGCCCCCGCGGAAAGGGTGGCGGCGGCACCCGCTGCGTACGGGGAGCAGCTACGGGGCCATCCCCGCCCTCCGGGAGGCTGCGGGAAAGTTGCCCCAGAAAGAGGCGACGTCGCTGGCTGCGCGGAGCCCGGGCCGCCGGCGGCGGCAGCGCGGAGCGGCCGCGCTCCTGAAACCTGGCGGGGCTGCCCGGCCTCAGTTCCCCCTCGTAGCGGCACTACTCTGTTTGACTTAACCATTGCATTTCCGCACTGTGCGCTTCGCAGCCGCCTGTGGACGATTCATTTTTTTCCCCAGATGATATTTCTATTTCAGCCAATATATAAATACCAGTCAGCTTTAAATACAGGAGAATTCAAAGACTCTCTGCTCAGTTGCTCGCGTCATGGCTTTGGGGCTTGCTTCTTTTTTTTTTTGTCCAAGAACAAGTGTTGGCAGCAGGTCAACTTAGGTCTTAAAGCAATTACCTTTTAATTGAAATCTAAAATTAAGTAAATGGTGCCGCCACAGAAACTGCACTCTGTGCAGAGAAGCAAGTGCTTCGGTTTTGAGGCGGTTACGCTCCATTGCACATATGTAAAAAAAGTGGTTGAGCTGTGAGAAACCACAAATAGCAATTCTATAGTACGGCACTACCGTTTAAAAGGTTGGGACTGAGCATGGGCGCTTGCGTGGGATCTACGGCTCTTTGATGTGTAAACCTGAAGCAGCAAGATTAGTTTGGAAGGGAATCCCAGCGTATAAAGAGCTCTCGCAGACACAGGGCCTTGCCACCTTGCATGGGGCAAGCAAAGATGACTCCAAACTTCTGCAAAGTTAGGAGTAGTATTGGGGGGGGGGGGGGAAGTCAGAAAACACTTTCCCTGTGGTCCCCCTCTTCCCTCGCCCCCACTTTCTCATCGCCCGGTGATATTTTCAAGCATAAGGTTATACGGCGAGTTAGCATTTACGTGAAATGATAGGGGAAAAATGGAATAAAGCGCTGGAGTATGTTCACGAAAAAGGGGGTGTGGGTTGTTTTGGGTTGGTTTTTTTTGGCTGAGGTTTTTAAATCGACAGGGGGTTGATGAGGGCGTTGAGCGGGGGGTCGGGACCTGCACCCCGGCCTCCGCCGCCGGCTCCTCGGGGCCGGTGTCCCCCGGCCCCGAGGAGCCGGCGGCGGAGGCCGGGGCTGGCTTAGGGCTTCCCAGCAGCTGTGACAGCGACCCGTAAGATGGCTGCTGCCATCCCCGGTGCTTTAAGACGGACTGTTAAGGTGGAGGAGCCGCTGCCCTCGGCGGCGGCTGCCCCAAGCTTTGCAGCAAATTCAAGAGGGGGGGAAAAAAAATCCAGTTTCTCTTAAATTTAAGAGAGAATGACATTTTAAATTATTTTTTTAGTGTCTGAATCATGTTTTAAAATAACAAATAGCCGGTGTGTGGTAACAGCCACCTAAAAACTCTTTGCTTGCATTTTTTAATGCCGGTTAGCTTTCTACTTTCCTCCCGGGCTTGAAAATGAAACTGTTATTGCTTAGTTTCACTTTCAGCTTTCCCACAACTCTTCTTCGGTAGCGAATGTTACAAGCGAGGAGCGCATCTGGAACAACATATTGGCTCCTATGGACCACTCAATGTCCATGCCTGAACGTAGACTCCTAGTTCTTCTGGGAGATGCTGTAGCCTTTACATCCCCCAATATGTTTTTTCTTTTCTTTTTTTTTTCTTTTCTTCTTTTTTTTTTTTTAAATCACCATCTTCTCCTTTTATATTCTCCATATTATAATGATATGTAACCCGGCATCAAGTTTGCACACCCACATAGAAATGAATTACAAGTTTCAATTCTGAAAATACATTTACTATTTTTACGCAGGTGAGTAACTCCACTGATGTTTATTAAGGCCATTCAGTGTGCATTTATATCTGAAACTGCACAGGCAAGTGTTCACGGCATCGCAGCCTAGGCGAACGACCTTATTCTTTCCCCTTATTCTCCAAGGTCTTTAAAAGCCTTCCATTACAGTAAAATCAAAGCTGAAAGTTGTTATGAAGCAGATACAGAGTTTGGTTAAGTGCCCAAATATTTGTTTACATTTCATGGTGTGTCTGTGAGGGTCTAATGGGAAAAACACGGCTTTATTGCATACAGTAAGGTACTGGTTAGCATAAAGGCAAAAAACACTTTTGCTGCAGTTCCCCCTTGAATCCTCAAGAGCACGACTGTCTTACAACACTATGTTTCTTTTTTTTTTTCCCCTTTTTACCTTGCTGCTCACTAGATAACCAGAACAGTGAGTCTACCAGCCTGTGGCTACGGATACAGTTACTATAGTAACATTTATAAACACTAATTTCACTACACATGCAGAACTACTGCCTGCTACTGCAGAGAAGCAGCTTAGAAAGAAATCACTCTTTAACCTCAAATAGGTAAGTCTTTATCTTTTTTTTAACTTTAAGCCTGATTTAAATAACTGTTCTCATTCTAACTTTGTGCAGATATATTAGTTAAAAAAAAAAAAGCTGAACTTTGCTTTAAACTCCTGTCATTGGAATGACAGGTAAAATATTACATTCACAATTTTGGCAAGAATAAGGAATGAAAAGACCGTTTGCTGGCTGGAAACATGGGACTATAACTTGGGCTACATTGACTTGTGGTGGCTTCAGTGAATATAATTTGGCCATGACAGGTCGCACTACTTTAGGAAAACAGAAAAAAAAATTATGCTTTGACATATGAGTGTATGCATGTCATTCTTGGTTTCATATATCCAAGCTGGCTTTTTCTGTTGCCTGAATTTACAAGCAAATACATATTAATTTTCTAATTGTAATGCATGTATAACTCCACTTGAGCACAACAGAATCACTCTGGTGCTTATTTTTCGTCATTAAATATGAAAGATACCAAATTAGATTCAAACTCAAAGCATTGTCTGAAAAACCCTCGCCACATTTTTCAGTTTCTGTCCTTCGGGGCATGTCAGCGGGTTTGCACAAGAACTGACTCTGAAGCTGGCGTTTAGCAAGCGCTGGTGGGAGCCGAGTGAGCCTAGCTGCCTGCCTCCTGCCTGCGCGGCTTAGCTCGAAAACTCAGGTGAGTAGCCCCATGACTTCAGGAAGACTACTCATCTGCATCAAATTAAGCAAGCCAGGAGCTGGATGAGCCACGAGTGCCAGCTCCTGTGATTCTCAGGTCTCTCTCAGGCTGCTGAGAGCCTAGAGAGGTGCCTGCTCAGAGCCAGTGCTCCCAGGAGACGTGCCTCTCGCGTCTGTTGCTCTCACCTGAATTCACTGTGAACACCCGACAGGCTTAAATGCAAGAGCTTGTGCATTATTCCAGCAAAGGAGGCAGTTGCATTCACAAAAGAGGAAATTAAAATGCAGTTTAGGGTGTGCCTGATGCCTGGTTGTCATTTGGAGCTTTTGGGGCCTATCTCGGTCACGTAAATTAAAGAATGACTCAACTAATAGCAGCCTAATGCTGAATGCTGCCTCTCTGAGAGGGACTTCCCAGCCCGCTGCTGAGCAATGGGAGCCCACTCGTACCCCTCATCCCCATCTCCCAGCCTAGTCAGAGCGAGTGTGCCCAACCCAGCCCTCTCTCCCTCTCCTTTTGTTCAAGATGGGACTTTTTTCCTGCTCTCCCACCTGTTTTTATTCTTGCCATTCAATGCAAATGTGAAAAGTGGAGCTCTTGCCCCTCCAGGGAATTTCTCCGAGTAGAAAAACCTATTGTGTCCTTTCATTAGCACATCCCTTGTGGCTGAAGTGGCCTCCTTCTTCGCCATCATGCATTCAGGACTGCTATCAATATTTTATGAATCATTGGAAGTATTAACAGTACAAAAGTTTTGTTCATTATGCTGTCTCTAGCATCTTGTCAGCTTCCCATGGTGCTTACATGCGACTTTAACAATGCAGATGGCAGACCTTCCCACTAGGCCTTTGTATGTTATAGGGAACCTCACAATCCAATTACCCAGTTTTTAAAGGAAAAAAATGTGAAAAAAAATGGAGAAAATGTCATTGCAACACTCACGGCTGTTTTAGTAACACAAACTTCTTTTTAGTGATGGAGCACTTAGCAGTTTTTATTCACTTCTTACCCAGAGGATGCTCTTCTTGGCTGCAGTCAGAGTTTTGATTTAACAAAAAACAAGTGAGAGAACTAAAGGCTGGGCTCTCACAGCACAGGACACTTACTGCCTTTGCCAGTACAAGGTGAAGTATGTGTGCCAAGTTCAGAAGCTGCTTTTTAAAGTTATTTAGCCATCTGCAGTCACTACATAGGTTTACACTGTATTATTTTGTGGCAGTGAGAGCTCTAGATTGCCTCATGCAAACATGGGAGGTACTATCTATTTTTCCCTTACCTTTTCTTTCTTCTGCCTCCCCACAATTTTTTTGTTTATTCCTTTCTCTAACATATTCTTCTCTTCTTCCTGCTACTTAATATGTGGCAGAGATGCCTGCAATTCTCTGAGACCCTACCCAGCGTACTTTGATTGCCTGTGCTTTGACAGTTTTGCTAACAACCCCATCCCTGCGTAAGGCAGGTCCATCGGTGCTGGCAGCCTTGCAGACCCCTGGGTGACTGGCACAGGCTCAGCTGGCAGGAGGTAGGAGGGAAGGGGCCTCCTTTCTGCTAGCTGCACCTGAGTAGCCGCTGACCAGCACCCTTGATATGATACTGATTTAGATAATAAAACTCCGCATAAAAAATCCCTTTTATTTCTGCAAGGTGAAGTTACACTGGCCTAAGCACATCTGACTGTGCAAGCCCACTCCTGGGCCTTCCCCATATCTGTGTGGGAGAGCACCTGGAAATCCTAAGAGCTAGGGACACAACTGCAAGCACCATGATTATCCACTTGGCTAAACTGCAGAAACTAAACAAGTTAAAAACCTCCATTTAGACCAACTATAGTTGTGGTGTGTACAGCTGGAAAAAGCAGAGGAATCCCAGGAGTACAGCAGTAACCCAGATGTGGGTTTGTGGGGTGAGGGAGGCAGGGTGTTGCTGGGAGGAGAGTGCAGGAGGCACAGTTACGTTATCTTCACCCACCTTCCACTTCTGCCACAGCTTTCTCCTTGTGGATCCCCAAAACCTCACGTATCCGCTGTGCCTGCCCTCTCATGCCGAGCCCAGTGGGCTTGCCATTCCCACTCGATGCTTGACAGCCTCTCTGCCCCACGCAGGCACTCGGCAGGTTACGAACGGCCACCTCTGCCCCACCAAGACAGACCCAGCTACCAGGAACAACTGCAAAATATCTGGGGTGTAGGAAGAGCTATTTCTGCCATTTTTTTGCTACTCCCATTTTCCAGTTTGATGCTTCCTCCCAGCTGAGGACAGTGTCACGAATTATAACTCTCACCTAAGAAGACTTTATAGGATGACACAGAACCAGTGGGCCTGGAATCCCAAGATTCCAGTTTTGGACAACACTTAAGAAGATAAATAAGGAGACTAATGATCTTAATTTATTCCATAATTATTTTAATTATTAATCACTTCTTTCTTGCCTATTATCAGGTCTAGAGGTGGGAGTGTTCCAAGTCCCGAAGGCAGGCTCTGCCACCGGCATGCTCCTGTGACTCACCAGGTTCATCTTTATCTCTTCCCACACCTTTCATAACCAGACTGCATCATTGCTTCTGGTGATACAGTAAGTAGGCTACTTCACACACCTAAGTTGACTCACTTGGAAGAAGATGTCTTGTTCCTTCTGCATCAGTCCCTCTGCAGATCGTTTTGGAGAATGAGAGGGCCAGCTCTGCTAAAACTGGTGGAAGGTGTAGGGCATGGCTGCTGGGTTATCAAATGAGTTTGTCTTTTCAGGTGAAGAGTTTTTCAGGGGTCTTATATGCATTTAATAAAGGCTACATAAGGTTTTTCACATATTAGCCCTTTGCTGCTTTGGCCAAAGGTGACCATGTAAAACTGGGACCTGGTAAGGCAGCCCCTGCACGGGTGACAGTGCTTGCCTGTGCCCTGGCTCGGGCTGTGCTGCAGGGCATGCACTGCACAGCACTGTCAAGCTGCACCATGGCAAATGCTGCAGCCCCAGTGGTCACCCGTGGGGGCTCCTTGGCAGGGGCCAGTCCTGGCAATGCTGAGAGTCCCCACTGCAGTTTCTCTATGTGGGCATGATGCATTTGCTAACAATTTTCCAGGGCAGGTACCGCTGCCAAACTGTGTGACAGGCGGAGGGAAGGGAAATCAGTCAGGAGGAGAGGAGCAGGGCTGAATGCATGGAGGCAATGGGAGCCACATTGCAGCATCACAGGCACATGGGAAAGGGGGGACAGAGAGGGAGGCGCTGGCTGAGGCATGAGCAGAGGAAAGGCATGGCAAGAAGTAAAGCAGGGAAGAAAGAAAAGACAGGTAAGGAAGCTGGTGCTCGTTCATCAGGGATTTGCAGCAGTGAGGCCTGTTTATACATATTAGCAGATAATATTGTGAGGAGAAGCTCAGGGAGACTGTGACCTCCATTTTACATCACACAGCCCTTCTCTGCCTCCTCCTGTCGCCCGCAGGCAGGCAGGCAGGCATCTTCCCAGTGCTAGTTTCAGCATCAAGAGCAGCATTAGCATTTTCTAAGACCGAAAGTATGTAGCAAATAATAATAATAAAAAACCAAATCTCATGGAGGAAGGCGTTCAGGACCAGAGATTGTGCAAGTTAAGTGCTGACTATGACAGAGGTAAGTGAGGAAGAAGCACGCTCTGGGTGGAGACAGGAACATGTGTCAGAGGGAGATGACTGCGTATGGGACTCTTCTGTTTGGATACAAATGAGATCCTGGGATCTTGAAGCTCAATTAATGACATCTTCACTAATTAAAAAAATTAGATTTTAATGCCAAACTGCAGGAACAGAAAATAATCTCACCTTGCTATATGAACAGCAAGCAACTCCAAGTGCCACAGCTAGAGAGGGTTGCCAGAAATACGAGGTTTATGGAGGTGATGGTATTCTCTGCCATACAAGCCCCTGGCCTGCAGTCTCGTGCTCTGCCCCTCTTGCAGACAGGACAGCGTACGGCAGAGAGGTTAAGCAGCTTCCCTTTCCTAGTAGCAAGATTAAGCACTGACCAAGAGGCTCTTTGCTGTGACACAAACAGTAAATAGGACTTTTGCCCTTGAAAACACCATCTCAAACTGTGGTTCCCTCCCCATTCTGCATCTTCTAATTTTTTTATCTGCTTCTATTTTCAGCTCAGAACATTAAACAGTGCTGGGTTTTGGCTCCCTAAATAGGCACAGGGAAACTGCAGTGAGCTAGAAAGCTGAATTTTATCTTTTGCTCTCTGAGGCTGCGAGCGCTTTAGCTTTGTGTTGTCAGTATCTCACCGTTATTCTTTAACCTGACAGCAAAAAACTTGCAAGTCTGTATCTGTTCCTGATGAGGAACAGATCTTGTCACTTCATAAAAGATCAACAAAGGAAATGTTTCCTTTTTTATTTCATTTTTACAAGGTTTTCAGCTATTAATATAAGCAGAGTATGCATACTATAAAAAATTAACATCAGGGCTGCCTTTTTAATAATTATGAACAAAATGATTGCAACTGAAGAGTCGTAGCATATCTTGTTGTTCTACATGAATTATTATGTATATTATTCTGGTTATTTACACACTGTAATTAAGTGGGACTGTTTTGGTGCTCTGAAATTGTGGTTTGTTAGCACTTATACCCACTTACTGAGATATAAACATCTATAAAGTATGTTTCTTAAGAATTAAGTTTACTGAGGTCAAACTAACATTTTTTTGAAAGTTCTCAATTTCCTGTCTCTAATCCAAGGAGATTTTATATATACTAAATGTAAAATGGGTTCATATTTAAAAGGCTGACAAAAAGCAGTTTACCAGATTTTCCGTATATATTAATCTTAATTTTTCTCACGCCTGAACGCATCATCACAATGACAGCAGTGAAGAGGCTTGTGCAATCTCTCAGTCTCGAATTCAAACTATGCAGAATAAAGGAAAAGGGATCTGCGCAAACACTTCTTTTGCTGCTGTTTTAATCACATACCTCCTTATGCTAAAGTGGTGCAGTATTTCTAAAGGAGACTGATGCTCACTTCTTGTGGAGAAATGGGCTTTCCCATAAACTGGTCCTACAGCAGATGGAGAGCTGTAGCCACCTGCAAGCTCGCCTCTGCAAGGACAAGGTATACTACAGTGCCATAAGGGGTTTATAAGTGGCTCTGCTAATACTTTAGTGACTACCACTTTCTACAGAACAGATTTTATTAAAAAAAAAAAATTGATCTACCTCAGCTGATCAGAGGCACTTGATTCTTTAAGATGTATTAAGATTAATTGGAGCTGGAGGAGGTTGGGGCTTTGTCTTATAATGCTCCTGTAATTCCCAAACAGTTGAAGGAATTTTGTCAAACAACTGTCACCACAGGAGAAAAGTGCATGCCTTGAAAAACAAATAATGGAAATGCTTATAACCCATAAGTGATGAACAGAAATAGTGAGAGAGAAGAAAATGTACTTTGCAGCTGAAATCCTGGAAGAGACAACAGTTGCAAAATAGTTACTTTAAGGTGTAGCTGTTTCAAGTTTAAAGAGAGAGCCCCAGAAAACAGATGAGGTTGCAGCAGGATGAAATTACCAAAGGCTACTCTTGTAATGTGGCTGTGGGATATTACCGCTGCTAAACCACCGCTGTTTGCCCTGGTGGTGGATTAACGATTTTGAACTGAAAGAGGTTACATTTAGGTTAGATATTAGGAAGAAATTCCTTACTGTGAGGGTGGTGAGACACTGGAACAGGCTGTCCAGGGAAGTTGTGGATGCCCCCTCCCTGGAAGTGTTCAAGGCCGGTTGGATGGACACTTTATCTAGTGGAAGGTGTCCCTGCCCATGGCAGGGGGGTTGGAACTAGATGATCTTTAAGGTCTTTGGTGAAGTGTCTAGAGCAGAAGTCCTATGAGGAGTGGCTGAGGGAACTGGGGTTGTTTAGCCTGGAGAAAAGGAGGCTGAGGGGAGACCTCATTGCTCTCTACAACTACCTGAAAGGAGGTTGTAGAGAGGTGGGGGTCGGTCTCTGTTCCCAGGTAACGAGTGATAGGACAAGAGGAAATGGCCTCAAGTTGCACCAGGGGAGGTTTAGACTGGATATTAGGAAATTTTCCTTCACTGAAAGGGTTACCAAGCATTGGAACAGGCTGCCCAGGGAAGTGGTTGAGTCGCCATCCCTGGAGGTGAGGTATTTAAAAGACGTTTGGATGAGGTGCTTAGGGACATGGTATAGTGGTGGTCTTGGTAGTGTTAGGTTTACAGTTGGACTCGATGATCTTAAAGGTGTTTTCCAACCTATACGATTCTGTGATTCCATGATACTGTCCCTTCCAACCAAACCATTCTATGATTCTAACAAAGGTTAACCAAAAGTCAGAAATCTCAGAAGAGAGAATATAATAAAAATCCGTAATAAATGCATTTTTGTCTGATTTCTCATCCATACACACATAAATACTAAACACTAAATAAAATAAACACAATTAAATTAAACACTACATTTTCATACTTAGTAGAGACATGATGTGTAGGGTGGCAAGCTGACCTTCTCACATGGTGTCAGGATTTTGTATGTTATTATGGTGTCCATACCTGTATGTTATGTGCTGATCTAGGGGGAGAGGATGTTATGCAAACAGCTGTAAGGCTTAGCTGCACATGACTTTATAGGACGCAGTAGCCATTCAAACAATTAATTCCATCTACTGCCTAAGCAATATTGATATTTACATGGTTTCTTACTAATTTCAAATTATGGGCAGAATTATCAGTGCTGCTACCAATAGCGTTGCCTCATGTTTTCAATAACTTAAAACTCTGCCAGATATTAACTGTTCATACTGAAATTTTCCAATCCTGAAGCAGAACATTTGAAAAAGTTCCACGTAATATGGTTTAGCTCTTTCTGAGAATATGATTTGAAAAATATGTTGGTTTGCATGTATTAAACCAAAATTCTAATAAGTATTTTATAGAGAAATCTCCAAGATTGTCAGGTTTTAAACTAGGGCTTGGAAATTTGGGTGAGATGGCATCAGCATTGCACCTTTATCATTCTTGTAAATTTACCCAAATCAGAACAAGTTACAATATCTAAAAAGCAGCATCAGCTTGCCGGTGCTGAGTGGAGACATGCCTGTGTGTAGGTGCTGAGTTCAGGCAGTCCTCTCTGCGCCGGCTGGCCTCTATCAGGGAGTGCCTCACTAGGACTTACTCTACAGCTCTGTCTCCTGGGTTTGTAGCACCAGGTGCCAGACTTAAGAATAGTAAGACAGCATCGAGGAAGGAGACTGAGGAGAGTGGGAGTGAGCTGGCGAGGAAGGGGAGACTGGAGCAAGGAGCTGAAGTGGGAGAAAGGAGGTGCACGAGGACAGGAGAAAGATATTATCTTTGGCTGGAGAACAGGCAGAGAGGCTCGTGCTGGCTAGGCCCTCTGATGTCCTTGCAGTACCTGTCCTTGATTCCACATTTTCAGCCTCGTTGCTCTTCTGCAAGTTCTGCTGCAAAGTGCATCTCTCCTCCTATCCTGATGGCTGGAGGGCGCAGGGGTGTTTCCCCCAGACCTCAAAGCTCAAACACTGCTTGGCCCATTTGATAATACTTTTGCTCTTCATTATGCTTTCTTGATTTAGAAACGGACACATTCAAAATCCATCCTACATTAAAGGAACACGAACATTGCAAAATCTAGCTATGATAAGCAAGAAAAACAATATAATATTGTCCACATAAATGTAATTTATCTTCTGAGTGCCTAAATACAATGGTATAAAATATTTTTTTTTTTCCCAATTGACTCCTAAAGTCCTCACAACTGAAACTGGTGGCAATGAGAGTGAGATTTGACTAATTTGATTAGAGATATACCAGTGCTTCTGGCTCTGTTTCGTATTTCCCATGCAAGATTGGTAGATTTTTTTTAAATCTTAATCTTGAATATGCCCACCCCCCAATTACACTCCACTACCATGTCTGGAAAGCGATGAACAGATACAGAAAAGCTGATGAGGAACTACGTCCTATTTCCAGTTCTAACAGTGTGAAGGCACAGGGCTATGCATTGAATCACAAGGAGGAAACAACTGACTGAAACTTCACTAGGTACAAGAATAATCTAAATTGTGTCAAGAACTCTGTATTTCCAAACTTTTCACTTCTTGACTTTGTTGTATTACTGATTTTAACATAGTTATTAGGTACAATTTTTATATAATTTCACATGGGTTTCCCAGTTTCTTGACCATGTATGCATTAGCACACAATGATGCAATTCAGAGTTTATAAGAGAGTAAGAACAAAGCTTAGGCAAATGTAGTGTTACCTAATATTAAAATATTGAAATATGAAAATATGAAAATATGAAAACACTTAACATATTCAACTCCTTTATAGAATGACATGGGAGGAACAATCTCAGGACAAAACAAACCCACCTCATTTTGAACTTTCCAGAGATGAGGAAGACCACCTGGAGAAGGTCACAATTGCACCTGAGAATGATGATTCTAAGCACATTTCAATTTTTTGCTCTGCATGTCAACAAACAATATATCCATACCATCTTCTTTATCATAAAAAAACCCACAAAGCCCTAACTTTGCTGGGCTTTGATAGCCCACAAACAAAGATTGACAACAAAACACTTTTGGCTCAGAGACAGAAACTAATTTCAAAATTGATGAGGATTCCTAAATATTCTGAGACACATAGGCAGAAGATTGATTATTCATTTGAATTCCTTATGGATAATCACACTCCTACATCATATTGTGATCTTGCTAATATTAACAATCCTAGTACTTTTAACAAAGTAAATAATTCTTTAATAAAAGCATTATCAATTTGCCAAGATAAAAATTCCACATGGCAGGGAGACATGGAAGACAGATTTATTGTGCTCGACAACTATGGAAATAGGTCAGATACATGTTTTCTGGGGTTAGTTGATGGCTCTCACGGTGTGACAGCTGCAGAAACAGTTGCAGCAGAGCTTCCACTTTTATTTCTTGACCAGCTTGCTCAAACAGATTCTTCCTACAAAAAGAGTAAGGAAGAACAGCAAATTCTAGACACTTTTGCCACAGTAATCAAGGCAGATTACAGGGAAAGAGAGAAGATTTTCTCTGATAAACCAGGCAATGACGAGACCAACAAGACCAATACTTACAAATGGATTCACAAAGCATATGCCAAGTCCTTTTGGCGAATGGACAGACTTTTACGACTGGGAAGGAATGAGGTTTCCAAAGTTCGCTGGAGTGGCTGTTCAGCGGTTACCTGTTTGGTGGAAAGAATCCCCAGCAAAGAGACAGATGGCACGGAGAATGAAGAAAGCAAGCGTTCTGAAAACAACACGCATAGTCCATTAGCCAGGACAGCCAAAGGTGGTGCTGGGTTACTGCACATTGCTAATATAGGTATGTACATTCCACACCAGGATTTTTTTTTTCTCCACCCAATAAAAGAAAAAATAAGCTAATCTAGAGATTTGTTGGCAGTAGTTATCTAGAGATAAAAAGCAGCAATTGCTTTAACTTGACAACGTGAAGGAGACATGATAAATTCCCTTACAAGTGATACTGGTATTAGACAATAAGTATTAAGCTTGTTAGAGAAGTAGCTTCAATATGGTATTTGAGTTAAAGCAGTAAAGTCAATTTACTAACGTGAAGGACACAGTTAGGAAGCATTCCATAATACACAAGTAACCTCTGTAAGAGTAGTAAGGACTTTTTTTTTTAATCAAGAGGAAATTTAAAGTGTCATCATTTTAGGGCAGGCAATCACAAATCTGATTTTAGATCTGGTAAACCCCTCGTGTCAATGAAACATGCTTAAGATACTCTTTTTATTAATTTGTTTCATTGAGACTAAGTGCCACCACATTTTGCTACCAGCAAACTGAAAACATGATCTGTGGGGATCATCCAAATTAATAATTTCTGAAATAGGAATTGGTTGTTATTTACTGTTGTTATGGAAGATCTAGTCAGACCCGTTTCTTTATGAAGTAGAACCCTGCTTTGCCTTTCTATAGTGTAGAAAATCAGTTATTAATTACAATCAGAAACACTGATACATTCCTAATGCTTCTCCACCCAGCCCTACTGCAGCAAACACTACACAAAGCTCTCGCAGTTCTTTGCACCTCATTATATCTTCCCACTTCGTGCTTTTTGTTACCAGTTAAGTTCTCTTGTGTATGTAAGACAGCTGTAAGAGTAACAAGGAAGATGCTTGCTTTCCCATAAAGGCATACACAAGCAGAATTATATAAAAAAAGCTGCTGGGTGAATAGTTTCAAATGGATCTGTGTCTACAGTTATATTCTCTAGTATCTTCCAGTCTCTGCTTGAAGCACATGCCCAGCACTATAATACTTTTTTTATCACTCTCCCTAGTGCATTAGTAAGGAGTGTGCTAACACTGCAACTTTCCATCAACAGGGGCACTCTTTCCTCCTCAGATGAGTGTATTAATGAAAATTCTAAGACTTCTTCATATTCCTTTATATGAAATCTGACTGAGACTAATCAAGAGGGTCAAAGATCAGTAGGGAAAGGGAAAACTATTTTAGAGGCTTCATTTTTTTCAGGATGCAAAAAAAGATCATATTCCATGTTTGGAAAAACTGATCCCAGATTTAAAAAAAAGAAGTTGTTTTTTTTCTTAACAATAATATGCAATCCTCTGGCAGTCTGAGGGACACTATAAACCAACTTGAACATGCACCGACACTGAACTAAGTAACTGTGGTCTGTTCCCCCCTCCCCCTTCTTCTCCTCCTTTCTCCCAACGCTTGTTGCTATAGCCATACTTTCTCTACCTCAAACAAGCATTTTTGCAGCTACCTGAACTTTACTGTTACAGGTATCAAAAGTGTAGTTTAGCGCTAGCTCAGATATTCATTCTACACACATAAAAGTTGTAATGTTTTCAGACGCATTTGTTTTCACCTTATTGGGGAAGAAACCCATTTTTATTACAATGAGCTCGAGAGGTAAAATGAAGGTAAGAAAATTTGGTAGAGAATTCACCCAACCTAAGTCTTCTGGTTCTAGTTACCTGCCTCCATCCTTCCCTCCCAGATAAGGTTTTATGCTGGCTGCAATTAAAGATACTGTAAACTCAAGCTCTGCTAATGAGTTAAAGCTTGAAGTTGATCAGAGATACTTTAAGCCTTTTATGATTAAAGTCCACATTTTTGAACCACTGCTAAATACACATTTATTTAATCTAATACACTGAATTTTCCACCAAATGTATCACATCAAAGAAAGATTTGCACAACATCAACCTTCATTTTCCCCCCAGGAATGTGTTCTTACAGAAGCATAGACACGTTCCTTCAGCACGAGGTAAGCAACTGAAGAGGATGGTCACATATGCGGAGCAGGAGATGGTGGCATTGGCCAGCCTTGTCTTCTTCATTTAGTCCCACATGGATAAGTCAACTAGTTTTTGTCGATTCTTTTGCCCTGTCTCTGGTTTGCAGACAAAAGACTTGCATCCAAAAGCCACTAGATTTTACTCTTTCTTGCAGTCAAATTGTTCCACATGGGTTACACTATGCCCTTTGTTAGGGTTACAGCTGGTGGTCTTACTCCGAGGGTTGAAAGGAAATTTTAGACAATCTTCTAGCTCTCCATGGAAATCAGCGGAAGGAGGGAGCAAGCACAAGGAAACATTCACACAGCATAACTTAAGGCATCTACATTCTATAATCAATAAAAAAAGGTGCCTCTTTCAGTTAGATATTCCGAATCACCTTCTAGAGAAATCTGCCTTCACACAGACTACACTTAGCTGTCTCCTACACTAGACAATGCCAATACTGTCCAAGAAATACAACTACTGTATAAGCAGCGCCTACTTATGAACTCTTTTCAGAGATCTGTACCCTAGTCTAGCCAGATGATATTAAAAATACAATATAAATGAACATACTGCAGCCAGCTTAGTGTCTGGAAAGCTACCATCCCACTCAAGTTGATTCTGCAAGACATCACTTTTGCCCTTATGCCAACACATGGGAGGAGACCAATAACCTCCTCTAACAAAAAAAAAAGGTCTTCTCTCAGCATAGCCACAGAAGATCTCAAACAATACATCACCTTGTTTCAGAGCTGCTTTTCTGTACGCTCTGCATTCAAGTCTGACAAGACTAGTCACCTGCAGTGTTGCAATTTCTAACACTTTTCATTCTCACCCTGAAGATTTCAAAAGTGTTGAGGGAAAGGTAAAGTACCTATTCCTACTAAAGGAAAGAAGTTAGTCCTCAACTTCTCATGATGACTGTGAGAACTCTTGCTCCCTTGGGTCCCTTAACCAAGGAAGAGATTTAAGGCATCACGTTAGTAAACTGTAAATTCTACACGATGTCCAAATTATTTTCAGGTACTAGAAATTTTACATGGCTAAAAATAGTCTGAACCTGAAACTTGATGAGTTCATTCAGACATAATATTTTGAAAGCACACACTCTCCTAGGGAAAAAAAAAAGTATTTGAGAAAAATATGCACTCTTGCTTAAAAACCAGCCAAGGTGCAACATTTCCATCAGACTGCACTTTAAACTGAGTGAAATGTCACTTAAGATTCCTCATAAGAGTTTAGTTGCAGTCAGAAGAATAAGGTTCTGGAATAGTCTTCTGAATAATGGGAGGGAAAAACAACACAGAAAACTTTGCTGTAAAATAGAACCAGATTCATTGATGGACATATTGTTGTCTGTGGCAGTAGATAATTGAACTATGACCTTCATTTTTTTCCTAGTCCTTAGCAAAAGGCTAACTGTTAATGTAACAGCAGTATCTTAAGAAAAAAAATAAATATGCAAGAATTCAAAATATTATCTTTTTAAAATTTTAGGTAATGCACATGCAGTCTTATGCAAAAATGGAAAGAGTCACTGTCTCTCAAAAGAGCACAGCACTTCTAATGTAATGGAGAGAAAACGCATACTTCAGAATGGTGGAAACATCAGCACTAATGAACCAGACGGATTAGTAGAGGGGTACCTGAGAACTACAAGGGGTCTTGGACATCATGGAGATCCAGTACTGAAAAGATCTGTTATACCTGTACCTCATACTGTATCTGTCCCTATCGATGATACTTGTCAGTTTCTTATTTTAGCTTCTAATGGGCTTTGGGAGGTTTTGGATTACAATGAAGTACTTGCATTAACTCTAACAACATTCACTCATTATTTGAGAATGTATGAGTGTGTTCAACAAAACAGGACTTCTCCATATAAGTGTCAGTATTTGATGCCCCTCACTGAAGACAACTTAAATTACTCAAAGGCTATTAATGATCTGCAAGATAGAACAGAGATGCTGTATTCCAATAAAGAAATTTTTCTCACTGACTCAAAAGGCAACCTGAAACAAAATAAGCCAACATGTTCTAGGAGGAACTATTTGCAAAGTGAAGATGGAGTTCCTAAGGAAACTGATGACCACAAAAATCAAGCTGATCCAGAACTGTCTCTTTTCAGTAACGATGAAGTAAATTCACAGAACAGAGAGATTAAACAGTCCAATTCTAGCACACAAGGTGGCTCTGAAAAACTGAAACAGTTTGAGGACAGAAAAGTTTATCTACATAACAGTTTTCAGCCACAGTCACAGACCGCAGAGCAAGAAGAAACAGACACTGACACTTTCTGTGCAACAGGTCCAAGTTGCATCCATAAACAGCTACAAGAGAATGTACTGGCAATAGGGTCTAAAGACATGAAACAGCCCCAAGAAGACAAAAAAGCATGCCTATCTAATTATGACTCAGGTCCGCAACTGGCAAAAAAAATGGACTCCAAGATACTTTGTGACAAACCTGCAAGTTACACTGGTCAAGAACTGCTGAAGACTGTATCACCAGTGGGTTCTAAACCACCACCACAGTTTGGCGAGGACACAAAAACATACCTGTCCAATTGCGAATCACAAACTGCAGGAAGAGGCAGACTCACCTCTGAGAGACTCTATGACAATGCAGCAAGCTACATTAGTGAGCAACTGGTAAAGACTGCATTAGCTGCAGGTTCAAGAGATAATATTACTATTTTGATTGTGCTTCTAAATGGATGTGACAAGATAGCAAATTACCTCAGCATTTAAGAATTTATCATAGGATAACTGGAGTGCCACGGTGCATATAGTACAAGCTTACATTTAGCTGTGTCATGAATTGACTTGTAATAATCTTAAATGCTGACCCATATAGGAAGTCAGACATTGCCTGGAACTGTGTAAGTACAATAAAACCTTCTGAAACTCTCAATAAGAAACAGTAATCAAAAAAAACGTATTTTTTTTAAACCACTTTATTCAAACCTGAGCACCTCAATATAAAACTAAACACTGGTGAACTGTCATTTTCCTTGCTAAACCCAGATTACTGCAAATTTAAAATCTGCACAAGTAAGTCTCTGCTATCAGTTCAACATTTAAATAGACTAATTCATCTCTTCTGACACACTTGGTAGATTTCATATAATGAAAATAACTAAAAGAATTAGTGCAATATACTGGACAGATCAAAATAAAATGTACTTTGGAAAACAAAGTTGCAAAGTTCATTACTGACAGACAGCAGTACTTATGTTACAGATACAGGAGCATCATTTATTACTGTTCTAGCCATAAAGGAAGAACTTAAAACCCCCTTTGATTAGAGAGGAAAAAAGTTAGCTTTAAGTAACTGTACATTCTGTATACCTTTAAGCAACTCTTAAATATTACAGAAAGTATTAAACAAATGTAGACTACAATGCAGAGTACCTATTTACAGTACATTAATATCCAAATTTAAAATCAAGTTGGATGTACATAATCATTAGTGCACTATTTTCTTCCTTAGGGGAAAAACATAAACTGTAATGGCCAGCAATGATCAAAAACAAGAAAGAAGTCACAGACACCGAGTTTGTTGTGGTTTTACTTGAAGAGCTCTTACAGTTTGTAGAGGAAAAAAAAAATCCTAAGTCATAAAGTTGAATTTACAGGTCTGTACCCTCTGAACAGATTAGAAATGAAGTTAAACTTGATTTATCACTAATTCCTTTAGATAACTAACTGGGTTGATATAATTTACATACAGTGTACCAACTAAAACTCCACTTTCCTGCAAGCATAGGGTTCTTAAAATTGTTAATGCAAGTATTATTTGTAATTAAATTATTAAACTATGGAATGTATAACTAAACAGTAGATACCTGCAGAAACAACTGGTTGGATCAATACTGTGAATAAGTTTAAGTAATTTTTAGACCCTGTTTCTAAAAAGGTTTTAAAGCACAATTGAGAATTATGAAAAGTCCCAATTCTATTTATTATAACAGTAATCAGTATTGAGGCTACAGGAACTGGCCAATTAGGTCCACAGAAAGTAGTTCTTCTACACCCCTAACGGTAAGTGATTTTTAAAACCTTTCAACTGAAGGAAGTTTATTCCGCTTCCATCTCTCCTCTACTGCTGAAACATTACAGCCAGTGGCGGATACATGCATGTTAAAATTTTAGGTCAAAACACCCCTCTGTATCATGAACTTGACTATTATCGTAAGTCTCTTCGCTGTTTGGAAGCTGTACTGGGCCAGGTTAAGCACTCCAATTCCATGGTTATTAACAGTTAGGAAGCAGAAGACTATTCAGAACAGTTTAAAGCAATTGATGTTTTAGTTACTACAACATTGACTCTTGGGTGGTTGCGTGGGTTCAGTAAGGTCTACTCCTCTTCCTCTGGCAGAGTTGGCTCCTGCATTCTGTGGTTCATTCTTGGGTAATTTTTTTGCTATAAAATCAACAAGAAATGAGAGTTAAAACTGAGACTGTACTAAGATTAAGTCACCTGAGTACACAAACAGTCAACACTTTCTTACTCTAAGCATATCAATATAATCACTATAAAATCTGATTTGATTCAGTGTGTTGGTCATAAAAGAAGTTAAGACACTTAACTTCTTAATGATTAACTACCTTATGAGTTTCAAGAGTGACATGCATTAGTAACTTGACCAGTAAAATGTATCTGCACAGGTATGCTATGCCAGTAAATGATGGCTCTTGTGGGAATCCACCTACACAGAACAGGCTTTAAGATCAGGACATTAGCGCTAAAAGATAGAGAAAGATTGAAAAGGCAGGAAGCACAGACAGAAATGGGTCAAATTACTGTCCAGCTATCTAGCCAGAATAAGTATTTGCATACAACATATAAAATGGCCCTCAGCACTAGATCAAGTCTCTCCTTTTTTTCAAGCTGTCTCTTCTCTCCTGCTCTTAGGAGTCAATTGACTGATAATTTCTTTTGTTGTCCTTGTAGCTCCAGGGTACCTTCTCGGGTCCCAACATGAAAAATAAGGGTGACAAATGTTACCCTTCTGAGCAGTACCTCCTACTAGCAATTTTCTGATGGAGAGAAAATCAAGTTCTACACAAAAGGACTTCTGTGGGGCTGTCTTGCCCCTGTTACCAGGACCCAACAACCATGTTCTACAGTTTGGCTGCATGCTTTGACTCCAAAGTAATTACTTTGGCCAGCTTTTTAAAGAACAACTTTTCCTAAAAGGAATGAAATGCCAAGTATAACAGCCAGAAAACCAGCAGAGTACACATCAACAAAATGTGTTGTGGTGCTAGATAATCTAAGAGTGCTAGGTAATCTCATCTACGCTCCCTTTCCCACAAAAGGTTGGACAAAATGATCTTTTGAGGCCCCTTCCAACATGGGCTGTTCTATGATTCTGTGACAGAACCCAAGAGTTCATGTGGTACTAAGCTGCTGAGACAGTACAAAGGGACAAAGCACCAGTAGAAAAATGCCTTCAGAGCACTGTCGTTCTGGATTCTAGGTACATTCTAGAACTATAAATTAACATGATTTTTTTTAACTGGAAGTTCTGAATGAGCTCTAAAGCAGTCAATTTACAAGCAGCTGTAGCTTGCATCCCTCAATTCTGTCCATGTTCTTGCTTTTCATTTTCTCCCATTTCTGAAGATCATATTTACATATGGTTCTGAGAACTGCATCTATGTTGTGCAAAAGACCATTCCAAGTTCCATGCAAGACTTTTATCCTTGTCAAGATTTCCTTTCAGGGTCCATTGCTGCAAAGATCTTGTTCTGATGCACTGACAAAGCTAAATTTCACCCATCAATGTGAAAGAATACTCATTTGAACAACCAACCTCGCAGACAAAATACCCAGGTACTAATTGGGCATGGTTTCCTCAAATTTACTTTGTATACTTCATTAAAATATGGAGAGGTAATAATTATTGTTGATATAACAAATCACCAAAAAAAATCATATTTTGGGGATTATTTTTTCCTTTCTTTTTTAAACAAGATGCAAACAGCAGCTTTAAACAAGTTAATTTTAAAATTTCACCAGAACAGTGTAATCGAGCTTTTCTGTATCATTAAATTCATGCCTATCTTGAGCATTTATGAGAAAAATACACTTTCCACTCATACAGTTATGTGTTTCCCCCCCACCAAGTATTTATAGTTAACATGAAGCAAGTACTTGTTATAAAGTGTTGCTATAGTGATAATTTAATTTTCATCTGCTAGAAGATTGAACCACACCACGAATTACCTTCTGCTTTGCTGACTTGGAAAGCAGAAGATAAGAGCTCTTTAGAAACATTTAATTTTGATAGCAATGCTGTCTTTCACAAAAAGAAGTGGGGTAGAGAGGTCACTGTAGTGCAAAATATGAAACAGATTTAATAAGGTTATTTGACACTATACATTACTATTCCCCAGTAGCAGAGCCACTACTGTGATTAAGGCGATTACTAAATAGGTTGGTGACCAAGCTAAAAATGCATGCTTTTTCTCCACTTCCAAAATTTTATTAACAATGAAATACAATTGTGTCTATTAATGGAATTCACAAAAATTTAGTAATTTATACTTACTATTACATGTTAGCATCTTTACAGAAATCCCTAAGATTATGTCAGGGCTAAAAATATATAGTAAATTTATTTTTCACATGAAGTGACCAAGTCCTTTACTTATACTTGGTCAATGAATTTAAGCACACATTGCCATCTTTGGCACAACTTCTGGATTTCAGATAGCTGCATTCGGAATTCAAACAAAATTTTAACACAAAAGCCTATTTAGCAAATATTTTGTTTAGACGAAAATTAATATTTGGCTTTTTTTTTAAGCAAGTCCATTATCATTCTCCCATTTTGAAATGTTTCCAGCTTCAATTACCACTGTCTCATAAAAAGGTACATTATTCCAGGTTCTGCACCTGCCCAAGGCAGTGTGGAATCTGCTGCAAACAACATATCATCAAAAGGCACACATTTATACACTTTCACTTACATTCTTACGCTAATTTAACAAATGTGAAGTACATCTTACAATTAAGAAAAGCTGTGTAAAGCTTTTTATGGTTACCGACACCATGGGAAAGGTGTTTTTTTGTATATAATAACTAAAGCTTAATTTTGCTTGAACTTGAAGCAGTACAAGTTTTCATCATGGAATCAAAACAGGTACACGGAACTTGCTGACAGAATTCAAAAGTAACCTAGCTTAGCTATTGCAAGTTAATCCAAGTGTTTTGGTGCTTGACAGAAGACCTGTGCAAATGTGCTTCAAGTAAGTTTATCTGACTTCTGAACATCCAAAAGGATCTGAAAGGGCCTAAGGAAACTTCAGTGCCATAAATAATTTAGGTGAAAAACAAAGATCTTGGGTTAGGAAGATTGTGATGGTACTATCTCATGAAAACAGTTCCCTTAAATTCTCAGTTTGTTCATAAACTCACCAATTGCCATGAATATCTCATTTACGTTCATAGATGTTTTGGCAGACGTCTCCATGAACAATAAGCTGTTATCATCTGCATAAGCCTGTGCTTCCTGGAAGTTAAAATAAGAATGCATTACTTCATTAAAAAAAAAAAAAAATCACACAATCATTACACATTGTACTTTTATTGTTACTAAGGAACAATTGCTATACCATCTTGAAAAATAAAGTTTGATGAAAAACTCATGTGACAATGTGTTATTCATCAGCTATGAAGAAGTTACAATTCCATCAAGCAGTTAAACATTTAGAAATACAATCTTAAAAATCCTTACTCATCTTAAAAATATCCAGATGGAAAAAATCTCAGGCAAGACTAAATAACAAATACCAATATTTATTAAAAAGACAATCCTGATACATAACACTAGCTGCAAAAGCAAGAATGAATAAGCTCCAGAAAGTGCCATCAAATGTCAGAAAGTCTACTATTACCCTGGAGAGTAGGCAGTTTGTGAACTATCTTGAATCTTTCAACCACTGAGGCAGATGGATAAGAACAGTTTCATTATCCTGACAGAAATTCACAATTATAAAATAAATAAGCAGTATTAAATATCTTCCCATGTTATCTCCCTTTTCAGTCTGAATTTTGATCTGAAATACACTTTTATAAGAAGTTTTCTATTTTTGCCACTTCCTGTTAGCCAATTCAGCTGAGAATCCCCAGCTTCTTATGATGATGCAACTGCCTTTGCATTCAATAGGAAATCTGCAAAAAGCCAAACTACAGAATACCTATGATGAAAAAAATAATCTACAGCATTCTATAATAATTTAAGTGACATCTGCCAAGATCTATGTAACTATATCTGAGATAACACATTAACAAATACCTAGAAATCTAAAATATGCTTTGTAATGAGAAAGGATTGTCAAGCCCGCAAGGAGCCCATAAATCCACATTAACAAAAACCTGAACATTTGAAAAATATTAAGATTGTAATTGTACAAAAAATAGTAAAGGTAGTTCTACCTTGATGATTCAATTTGATTAAGTTTTTGACTGCACACATGTATGAAGTTTTTGTTAAATATCACAATTTTTCACAAAACAAAGGTCTTCTGTCACACAGCTTTACGTTACAATTGACATGGAAGTATAAAATTAGAAAACTGAGTCATTGAATTCTGGCAGAAAAACACCTGAAACTCTGCTAACCTTCATAGTCCAACTCCTATAGTTATAAAAGGATTCATTACTATACACAGCAGTATCTCACACAGTGACACCAAATACAAATTAAAACTGTAAGAGAACTAATGACTAATAAATACGATCTTAATTCAAATTCAGCCAATCATGAATGGACCAGAACCACCTGCAGTAAGTTTTACTTGCTTTGGCAGCTATTTTCTGATGACTTGGTTAAACTTTCTGTAAAATAAAATATAGCAGTGAGAGCACAGATATATCCACTAAACCAAAAAGAATGCCATGGAAGGCACAATTAAAACTTGAACACTGCAACAGTATAGCCTAAGCAAGTTAAGCACATCAATCAGCTTCATATCATATGATAATCAAAATTCTCCTGCTCACAAGTCAGAGAGAATGGTTTGCACTGAGAGTTACTGCTGTCTCATGCATTGAAACTCTAGTTACTGGTAATTTCGGGTGGAAGACAGGAAGAGGTCACATCAAAGAACAGAAATTCAATTAGCCTTAAAGATATGCAAATAAATTAGTTATTCCTTGAAGTCAAACTTAATTATTCAAAATTGCTACATATAACTTGTACAGGAATAGATTTTTCAGTAGTATGTATAATTTAGTCTCAGTTGACATTTATATTTAACAGCATGACCTCTGTAACAACTAGCTAGGCTATGCATATAAGCTCCTCAGTTTTACTTACTTCTATTCCAACAAGATACTATTTCTATAAACAGAAGTTATGTACATACCTGGAAATCCACAGCTCTCTTGTTAGCTAGATCAGCTTTGTTTCCTGCTAAAGCTATTACAATGTTAGGACTTGCTTGTCGCTGAAGTTCTTTGACCCAATTTTTCGCTCTGGCAAAGGACTCCTGTTAATGATTGCAAAATGATGCAACTGAGTTTTATCATCCTTTTGTACTCACCTGTTATCCCAATCTCTGTTATCTATACTTCAATCAAAAGGCCAACGCAAAGCTGCTACCTTTGTCCAAAGCCACAATCCAACTTGCCAACTGAGCTCTTAAAAATGAAACATTCCTACCTTAGTTCTCAAATGTGCTTAGTTGGGATAATGCTGAAAAAGTAAGTAAAGATGGGAAGATCTTTATGTAGGCAGAGTAAGGAAACAGAATGGGTTAAGAGAGAAAAGGGGAATTTTAATTTCTCCTCTAGAAAAATGAAGTTTCTAAGCAGCTATATTGAAAGGGTGTCAAAACACTAATTACTGAGCACTGTTTGTTATGGTACAGAGTTTCTGGGTTTTTTGAGGGTTTTGGTTTTTAAGTCTCATTTTACCAAAACCAAGTGAAGCTTATCTGATTTAAGTTCAGATAAAAATAAATCAAATAACCTTAGGTTTTGGTGTCAATGGCTTGTGCTACCTTTCCAATCCTTACCCATAACTTACAATAATACAATATTAAAATAATGTCTTCCACTAACAGAAATAAACTGCCACCACCAATGTGGTGAGAGTAACAGCTCAATTCTGGTGAACTGATTTAAAGGTGAGTTTGAAACACTTCTACAATGGAATTTGCTTTCTCTGTCTCTCTTTTTTTTAATACAACAACCCCCCCCCTACAAACAGTCTTTTGGCAAGAAAGGTTTATAGACACAATTTAACATTACATAGTCCAATATGAAATGAGCAACCTCTCATGTATGCCCCTGACAGCAATGATGTCCCTGCCCATGGCAGGGGGGTTGCACTAGATGACCTTTAAAGGTCCCTTCCAACCCAAATCATTCTATGATTCTATGAAATGATGAATTGATTCACACAAGTCAGTGAGAAAAATTAAGGAAACATCGATGCAAGGCTGCTAACTTCCAAATCCCTCTTGTGCCTCCCTACTACAGTACTTACCTCATTTGTAATGTCATATACCACTATAGCTGCTTGCGCTCCTCTGTAGTACATGGGTGCTAAACTGTGGTACCGCTCTTGCCCAGCTGTATCCCAAATTTCAAATTTTACTGTTGTATCATCGAGACATACAGTCTGGGTTAGAAAAGCAGCTACAAAAAAAGACAGAGGTGCTGAAACTGAAAGTCTGCTTGTATCTCTATATTCATAGAAAATTATGTTCACAGAAATGCAAATATAATTTCCTTAAACAATTCAAGTCTACTATTAAAATATAGCAGGTTTGAAGCAAGCATTAGCTGATAGACCGTAACTCTGATCAACACAGAAATTATTTAAACAACCAGTCTTTCCTCAAGTTAGACATAAGAAAGCAGTAATTGGAAAGAATTCCCCCCTTTTTTTCATAATAGGGAATCTGAGTAATCACAAGCCTTCTCTTAAGCCTTCTAGATACATTTCATCCTGCTTCAACAGACTATAGAGTACCAGAAACAGCATCCCATCATGCTATAATCCAACAGTTCAGATATTTACAGTTCTACACATATACATTACCTGAATAGTATCTTAAAGCCTTGATTTCAGCTCCTGACAACTCCACCTTAGCTAATGGGTATGGAAGAAAGAATCACTTCTCAAAAGTTCTTCTTCTTAAAGCAGACATATTTTTTACTTTGTAAGTGATCTCAAGAATTAATTTCAGCATAATTTTGACAGCCCGCAGTTTCAGGGAAACTTGCATCCATTGCCACTACAGCTGAATACACTACCATAAATAATGGTCTTCTAATTACAGAAAACAGTAAGTAACTTATTCCAAGTCTTCATACAGTTACTCCTAGTAAAGATTTCCCATTCACATTAAGGTACATATTAGAAATACAGAGGTGAGCACCCACACAATACAGAAACCCATATTACAAAACTAAGCTAGAATCTCAATAATTCCTTGGGGAAAAAAAACCACTGAAAAGCAACATTTCCTTCTACTAGCTTCTCCTAACCCTTTGAGTTTTAACTCAGCCATCTGTTCTACCTTAGCTTTTGAAGTTTAAAAATAAGCACACAACTATTACAGTGGTCTGACAAGCTGTCTTGATTACCTTCTTTATAGCCACATTGTTTGCCCAGTTATAGTACATACACAGCAGAAAATGCAACAATTCCAAGAATTTAGATGAAAGTTTGAGCAATCCAGCATAAATGCTTGGAGTTGTTTTTCCAGTCATGACAGACATTTAGTGAAATACTGTGGACTGGCTTGCCCTTGCTCCTTCCACAAACAAACAACAACAACAAAATTTTAAAACCTTCTGCTTGATGAAATACTATGGGAAGCCCCCTGCTTGGCTGAACTGGGGACTCTCATCACTAAGCATACTGACAGATTGTGGCCGATTTAAATCAAAGGTCTGAAGAGGCACTGACCCATAACCCTTGCATAGCTGGGATGTTACCCTGTCCCACATACTCCAAGACATCATAGCCTATGAATCATTCCAAAACTGCTGCAACTTTCAACTCAACTTATTATAGTAAGCCAAAAGCAAGTCAATCTTGCTTTATAAAGGACACTGTAACTACCATACAGAAGGTGACTAGTCAAGTGGTCAGGTGTTCCTGCTTCAGGGGTATTAGCATCCATCACAGATGAGCAGGCAGGTTGGAGAAGGTAAAGGCTTTGATGTTCCAATGTTAAATCACCATAAATCTCTCTAAATGCTAAATATCCAAGCACGGGTAAAACAGGCTCCTCTTGTAGCTCCCTAAGCACCAGAACCAAAATAAAGAGAAAACAACATACATCCTGCATCGGACTAAGGGCTTCCTCCTCAGAACCAATATTATATTTCTCCAAGGCAGAGACAAGGTGTTAAACAAGTGGAATTCGAAGTTCTTGCAGTCATTATTCTCTTCAACAGCAGAATGTACCTACACTCCATAAATGAAGGTATGTACTCAGGAAGAGGATTAAAACAAGGGTTTTATTCTATGACATCCTCTTGTTTTTGCTGAAAGGAACATTTCAACCACCATAAAATGCCAGTTAATTTCTGCAAACAAGGTAGCTTTCTTCTACCTTGCAAGGACATAGTGAATTGACAATTAATCAGCTGTGTTAATTATCTGAAAGCCTATCATCCTTAACAGCCATACTTTTGTCTTAAGCAACTAACAGGCATTGCTCCACTTGTCTGAAGTGGCAAAGTCTAGTTACCAAACACACTACCATCATCCAACGTCTGCCTTTAACTGCACTCTTTCAGATGTTTTTATTCAGATTGACAATGCACATAAGCCTCTCTTTGTTAAAAGGCCCTTCTGTACACAAAGAAATTATGCCTTAGGCAACTACAAGCTACAGAGTTAGCTTTCTCTACAGAAAACTTTATCTGAATCCCAACATTGCTATATTTAATATCTCTCAGCTGTATTACATGAAGAGGTGCAAGTTAATACAGAGATTACACTAAACTCTATGTATCTGAACTTGAACTGAAGCTCTTGTTTAACCTTTGTACAGATTTAAAACAGTGTAACAGGGTTTGGGTTATCCCTAGTTCTACCCAGACACTAAAACAAGAAAAACAAAAAGGAGGTTAGATGAATGGGAGATGACTGAAATTGAACAATGAATTTCACTAAATTTTAACAGTGTTTTTTTAACTAAAAAACATGTTGATATTGAGAAGTTAATTCACTATGTATCTTTGAGAATGCTCTCCATATTACCCCATATCTGTATGAGATAATACAGAAACCTTTCACACTAACACTTATCCTAAAGCCCTTATAAAACACACAAAGCCAAAAGTGAGCATTAGTAAGGCTGCTAAAGGAGAAAAAAAAGTGGTTCTCCATTTATGCTGACAGATATATAAGTACATGTAACAGCTAGAAATAGGGTAAAAAAAAAGATGCAATGAAATTCAGCTTGTATTTACTTTCGTAAGCTTTGTAGATATTTTACATTTCAACAACTGTTCATGTGTAAAGACACATACAGGCCACTGAAAGGGCTTCACATAAATATTACAATGAAACATTCGTGCAAGCAGCAACAGGGAGTACTAGAGAATATTTATCAATCCATGAAATCCGTATTTTTTTTAATTCTGTATGCCATTAGGTAGTTTTAGGCTAAGTTTAAATTTATCTGAGGAGGAATACAGCTCAAAGCACAAACAACTTGAACATACAATATAACAGAATAAATCTGCCGGGGGGGGTGGGGTGGGATGGGATAAAGTCTGTTCACAGTTAAACAGATTTTTTTTTTTTAAATTCTAGTAGCCAGCACCTGTTTTGTTTGAAGTCACAAAATGTAAAAGCAGCACATTAAATTGTGATTACTAACAAAGAAAGGTATATCCAGAAATGTAGCAAGTTCTCCAAAATCAAAAGCAAAGCCAGGATGCATAAATGACAACACAACCTTTTTGGAAGATGCAGCACTTTGTTTTCATAGAAACTAAGTTCTTAATTCTTATTAAGCAGTTATTTAATGCATTAAGTATACAGCACAATTAAAATAGCCACACATCCACCCACAAACAAGATGTAACATTAAGCCCAGTTTTCACAACTATGCAGTTCAAGCACACATTTGCTTTCTCCACTTGACATGGATATTTGCTACAGCCTTGTGCCAACTACAACTTTTAGCTTTGAAAGTTGTAGTTCTCAATTAGAGACAGAGGGCTCAGATTTGATCCTTGCTGTAAATGACCCATTCTAGAAGTGCCATTACATTCAAGGTTGTCAAGGGCAAGGACAATATAAACTCAATGCAAAACAAATTAACAGGATAAATTTCTCACCTCCAATTGTACTTTCTTGAAACTCATGAAACTGTCCTTTTACAAAACGAAGCACCAAACTTGATTTGCCAACTGCAGACTCTCCTAAAAGTACTAGTTTGAACTGGCAAATTTTATTTCCAGCATTTGGCCCATTGGGTCTTGTTGCTCCTCGATTAGCCATGCCCAAATTAGAAAGAAGTCCTTTGTTTCAAGCTCTTGAAAGCAAGTTCCAGGATTCAGATCTCAGTGGTGCTTCTGCCAGTAACAACCTGTTTATGAAAAGACAGTGGGTGGTATTAGGTTTACAAACCAAGTAAGAAAAATCTAATTCACTAATGCACTATGGATTACATATAACTTGTCCTAATATTTACCAAAATCAATAGTCCAGGGTACAGCTACCCTCACTGTTAAGATGTCAACTATAGACAAAATCTATGGCAAATGAACCAGTTACCTTCTTTAATACCTAGTCTTCCCATTAAAGCTTCAAATCAGGTCATTAAAATGTTTCTTCTTGCAAGACTTCAGTCTCTTATTTCTTAACATACCAAGATTGAAGCACAACACAACAGATTCAGACGTTCACATTATTGGTGAAATATCAAATGACAAGAAATAATATTTTTTTCCATAATTTTGCTATTACTAAGCAATATTCTGAAGTCAGCACCAGTAAAGGACGCTAAAAAACTGAGCAAATTGGGAAAATTCAATCACCACATCAAGTTCTTTGCAAGTATACTTCATTAATTCACTTCTATCACGTACATCAAATGCAATTTCCTTAAATAAAAGTACAGAAGATCTTGACATACAAATCATGAATACCTTCTCTAGTTAACAATTGTACTTCGAGAAGCAAAGATACAAAGTCTTCCATATGTAGAAAAATAGATTGTCTTGACCAGTAAGAATTCCAGATCACTTTGTGCATGCCACCAGAGAACTATCATATGATAAGTTGCTATTTCCAATACTAGCACATGTCCTAGCAGATTAATATTCACAACAGAGATCTTTGTTAAGAACAAGTATGAACTGTGTATTTCTTAGTCTACCTACTCTTCTTTCAAACTCTTTAAAAAAAAAATCACAATATTTATTCATATGGACAGGGAAGCCTTTAGACTTATACTTTTACACACTAAAGAGTGGAGATTAACTCTTTTTGCAGGTAGGCATTGCTGTAGGAAAGACTAGCATAATAATTTTCTGAATTCCCTTTCCTCCCAGTTCCCAAAACAAAATTCCAAGTGAGCCCACAGGAAATATACCTAAGTGATGGTCACTCTGCTCTCAGTGAGAGAAACATCTGCTTCTGTATTTCTGCTAAAAAAACCAAAACAAACCAACCAAAAACCAGACTATAACTTTGCCCTACTCCAGTTGATTATTTACTTGAATTGTACACACTTTGTGGGGATACAGCTTTTCTAGCATCTAGGATGCAAGCAAGTAGTTTAGAGCACGTTCTCCTAATGCAGAAAATGGCTTTAATACCTATGTTGCAAAAAGGTAAGCAAACCTCCTACTTTCAAATTACTTCTTGCTCTCTCTTCCTTATGGTAAAGCAACTACATTTTAAACCAAGCAGTAGTCTTTAGCCATCTTCCCATTTCAAACCACTTAGCACATGTATCAGGCACTTGAGCATTCCAGTTTGCTACACACCTAGCTCAGACACTAAGCCTTCATTGTCCTTCCTAACTCTCCCTTTAGTAAACTCAACACAAGTCCTGAAGAATCTTATTTTCTGGAAGGTGCTTCTAGCACTCTAGCAGAACTCCATCCTCCACTAAGATATTCCCTTACAAACTAACTTCCATGCAATAAATAAGAAAGCAAATAATGCTAAGATTTCCAACATAACAGTTGAAAAACTGGTATTTTATTTCTCACTGTAAACAGAAAAAAGTATTTTCAACATCTTAAAGACACTCCTATTTGCACATGTTGCTCCTTTTCCCGTAGCTCTCAAAATAATTTAGCATATTCCAGGTAGGATATTCCAATCCTGTATTCATCCCTGTCTGTCCTGAGTTTGTGTCCTGTTTGACTATTATGATATCCTTAAATCAACTTTTTTTTTAATTTTAGTGCACACGATCTAATAAATATCAAATTTTAGATATATGTTCTTACAAACATCTGAAAGAGTACCACAGTGAAAGAATGTTTCTATGAAGCAAAAAAGCCCCTGCATATCCCACCACCATTATTATTAAGCATCATAATAATTACATACTAAAGTTCTTACCCATTAAATTAATTTTGGTTGAATAGTTTAGAATACAGGAACGGATCCAGTTATTTTAAAAATACCAGACCTTTCATCCTTTCAGCATAAAACAATTCATGCACAGCTGGTGTGTTGGTTCTCAGGCAAGACTCTTCCCCCCTACATGTGCTGCTGAAATACACTTCAGAAGTTGTGGAGCAATTTGGATAAAAATGCATCAGTGACAACAGTTAATCTCTCCCTAATTATACAAGCGAGAAAGCAGGAAGGCATAGCCAAAATATAGGCAAGCTCAGAATACTGTTAGCCATTTGTTTATCTTTTCCTTTGGAAAAGTAATGAAGACAATTAAGTTATTTCTGTTTTAAAATGAAATACATTTGTTTGCTGTAGCATTCTAGTGTGTTTGGATAACCATGAAATAATTTAAAACCCTTTAATCTTAATTCATCCCATGTTATTCTAGACTGCAGCATTAATAAAGACATAAGGACTACATCCAATGACCATGCGAGTTAGTACTCTTTGGAGCAAGTGACTTCTAGATGACACGCAGCAAGGAAATCAACACACTACACTGGTTACTCGCTATGACTCCTTTTTTTGCTTGCTGTTTCCCATACTGAGAGCAAAAGGAGGTATGATAGAAAAACAGGCAAGACTGATTTAAGCCGCATAATATCTATTTGTTTCAACTGGCCATTTAAAGTTTTTAGTTATTCAGATTTATATCACTTACAAAACAGTAATTACTACCCCTTGCAAAACTCCTTCAGAACCTGAAGCTGAAACAGGTTGTCAAGAAAAATACCTAATTCAATTTTTACAGATGCCCAAGCTACAGAAGCTGTAGCCTTGTAACACCCCCCCACCCCTGAAATCATTCTAGACACTCAGATACCATGTACAAAAATAACCAACTGTCAAGCTAATAGAGATCCCGCTACCTGAGAGGAAGGCCATCAAATCTCAGAAACATACTGCAACCATCATTCATTCAATAGTCACATCAATATATCTAATACATTACTAATAAAACCTACTATAGTCATACCACCCCACAGCTCAGGATAAAAAAAATGCAAGACTGAAAACCTGATAGAGCACATCCAGATGATTTTGATATATTAAAAAAGTCACTAATACCTTCTATAATTGTATATGGAAATCATCATCTTTTGAAGTTTCAGATGATATTGAAACTGTTCAGCAAGTTCACAACATGGCAGCATACAAACATGAAAAACGAAGAAAAGATTTTCTTAATCTGAAGAGAAGCAGTACTAAAGTTTGACATAGCCATTACAGAATGTTTTTGGCCTGTTCTTTTCACATTTGTGAGCTGAACATAGGTGCCTCACAAGGATTTAAAAGTGGATTTAAAGGTAGATTTCAATTCTACAGACCCCATGTGTGCTCCAAGCATCAGGTCACATTCATTCTCCAGTTCCTTAAGTCATCTGTAAAATACTAGCCTTGAGAACCATAAAAAAAGCACCACACAAGAGAGGAATACTACATTCAGTACCCTACAGACACACTGCAAATTCAAGTCTTTTTTGACAAATCACTTTCAAGACAATTCTGAACACTTACTTCAAGGGCTTAGCAGCCATACCTATTTTTTACCCTTAGCTTTGGTGAAAATTTCCAGGAAAAGACCCACTAACATCCCCCTCGCCCCACATTTTTGTATGCTACGCAAACTTTGTAATCAATATGTTTGGAATATGTGAAGAAAGAAAACCTTGATAAGACATTTTCATTTGTCTACACAAAAGGCAGTACACAACTGTTTGACTTGAACCAAGCTCTTAAACTGATACATATGGAAGTTATGTAAGGGAATTACTTATATAAAAATCTGCTGAGGAAAATACTATGGAAGTTTCTTAGATAGATGGATTCATATGGATAGAAATGAGGGAGATTTTCTTACTTTTATGGAGTTTAATGTGGGAACTCCATCATATATTAAAAAGCAAGGCTCATTTTGCAGTCTTGGGCACTACAAATACATAGGTCCTTCTGGTAAGTAGGAACTGTCACTCTTCTCACGAATATCCCGCAAAGGCACAGCAGCTCCAGGCTGACATGCCAGAACAACAGAGTTTGGAGCATATTATTAGGAAAGTAGTCCAGTTAATCCTACCAAGTAATTTACCAGATGCTGGGTATTCTCATCACTCTAGAAATTTATAAGCTGCTAGATAGTCTTTGTTAATGAGTTTTATTTATGAAAGAGAAGACTCATAAGTATTTAGTAGATCACCACACAAATATTATGTTTAAGTCTGTGTACAAAATACCAACAGTCTTAGCCAATACCCACAAACTTAAACTACAAGAAAGCTAATAGAGAAGTATCAAAATAATACTAGTGACAAAAGCCAGCCTACTGAAGAGATTAAGACAGCTAACACTGTTCCTACAATGAATGTGATTAAGTGCATTATCAAATACAAAGGCCACAACAAAAATTCACAATAAATTTAACACTGGAACATTCCACCACTTTTATATTTCAGAGCAAATGACACTGTTTCTTACCATGAACACACTATTGTAATAATTTCTAATAAACTTTTTCACACTTCATGAACAGAGACAGGTCATGAGGCTGCAACCATTATCTACTTTAAACTTGTTTATATTGGACTATCTTGAATGTTTTAAAAAGCAGTATCTAAAAAGCCTTGTTTATTAGTTACTCCTACTAACCAAGTTCTTTGCTATCCAGGTTTGGCAGAATTAGCGTGGCTTCTTACTGCAGTGTTCAAGACAGTGATACATACAACTATCAAAATGCTTGTCACATGTAAACCAGTTTATACTGAAATATAATGAGACAGTAAGTTAAACAAGTGAATCAACACAGTCACTGCAAAAAAATCATAGCCTTCCAATTAAAGATAATAACCATCTCATAAGCTCATATGAATGATGTATAGTACCAATTGCTTTCAGATAAACTGGTTTATCATACAGGAAATGTAAGTAATGGTGACTGTACTATCATTGTCTCTAGCCACTCAATTCAGCCAACATCTACCTGTGACAGAATAACAATACAGACAAGCAATCTAGCCTGCCTGCAACTCTGAAAAGTCACTACCAAATTGGAAAAAACAAAGATGCCATGCTTTTTACTTGGTCTGGACGTTACATGGAAGAAGCTGATTAATTTCAGCTGCTTAATTAGCTGTTCAGCCTCTCTTTTCCATCCCCGGGCTCTGAAAGAGGCATAAGGTAGAAAAAAAAAGTCATTGAAAATGCTGAGAGAATAACCTTTCATGGCCCTATTGTTTGGAACATTTTGATAGTTCTTAAACAATTCAGCTCTCCTCTAAAACACATGAGAGCATAGGTTTGTTCCTCCACCATACTCTAGCTTTATGTCTAGTTCCAATTAAGTCTTATGTAGACCATACCCAGTATACTAGGCCTGTCGTGATCGCCCGAATGGCGACGTGTTGTCTGAGTATTTTACTTCCCACCTTATTCACCATCCCTCCTCCAGCCGCAAGTGAAAGGGAAAGCGAGGGACCCATCACCCAACCTCCCCTTCCACATCTCACGAGCAACTCGAAGGGAACAACCCTGCCCTCGTAGCTGGACCCAGACAGCGATAACTCGTTGCAGGAGAGCCCGTACGCAGGGAAGGATCCCCACTCTCCTCTTCTCGCCGCGGGCCCGGGCCCAGCCCCTCCAACCGCCGCCGCCGCCACCACCACCACCGCCACCACCACCGCCGCCACCACCACCTCCCCTCCCCCGCGGCTCCCTTCCAGGCACAGGAATAAGGGGAAGTGGGAAAATCGGGGGCGCCATTTTGAGACGGGAAGGGAGAGACCAGCCTCTCCTCCCCGCACGCCGGGCTGCCCACCTCGGCAGCCCGCACCAGGGCCCAATGTTCCCACAGGGCCCGGCGGCAGCGCCAGGGGAGGCGGCCGCCGGCAGGAGGCCGAACAACAGACGCCCCTCTCCCCGCGCCCCCCCCTCGCCGCCGGGGTCGCCCGCCCCGCCAGCGCCTCCTCACCTGGCCGGGCCGCGGCGGCCGCGCGTGGGGGAGGGGGAGTAGGGGGAGCCGGGGGAGCCGGGCGGCGGCGCGGCGACGTCTGTCCGTCCGGCGGGGCTGGCGGGTGAGCCGGGGCGGGTGAGTCGGGGCAGGGCGGGTGGAGGAGGGGGAAGAGGGGAGGTGGCTCCTCGGCGGGGCGCGGGCGAGGGGCGGGGGCGCAGCCGTGCCTCACCCAGCCCGCCGCCGACTTCCGCCGCCGCCTCTGCCCCCACCAAAACACACACGCGCACACACACACACTTCCGCCGCTGCCGCCACGTCACTGCCCGCACGCGGCATGCGCTTCCGGTTCGCCCGCCCGTCACATGACCCCATTCTTTCCCACCTTTTTCCCCCTCCTCCTTTTGTTTCCTCTTCCCCCCTCCCTCTGCCCGGCCGTTACCATGGCAACGCGGGGGGCTGGTACCCCTTCTGTACCCACCCCGCCGCAACGGTCGCCACGTGCCAGCTCGCGCGGAGGCCTCTGGGAGAGGCGCGAGGCGGGCCGGGCGCCCCCGCCGGCCCGCGGCACCCGGGCCCCGCGTCGTCGTCGTCGTCGTCGCCGCCGCCTGAGGGAGCACAGGCGCGACGCGGGGCCTGAGGGAGGGGTGGCCCTGCCCCGCCCAGCTTCGCTGCCTGTGTTTTGTAGCCGGGTAAGTGCCGAGGAGCGACTAGTCACTGCAAAGGCGGTCTGTCAGCAGGCTGGGAACTTCGTCCGGTTGATCCGCAGGGTGTCCCGTACCTCCTGCTTCCCCGCAAGGCTGAGGAGAAGAGTCTCTGGGAGCCACCAAGCATCTTCCGTGCCTGTCCTCTAGGGGCTGCCGGTGCAGTGCAGCCTGAGGGGGCCGCTGAGGTGCCAGGGATGGGAGCTGGGTGTCACAGAAACAGAAGAGTCCTGGTTGAATGCTTTAAAAGGACCAGTTTCCGAAGCTATTAGTCAAATTAGTTGAAAGAAGGAACTACACGGGAAAATTTGAATTACAATTGGGAATTTGCCTGACTTAAAAAATGTAACAACCACTGCTAAAGCCTTAGAGATAGGCTCATTATTGGGAGACTGCTAAAACTTAAGAGAACAGGTTGCTAACACAGAACAAGTCTTGATGGCTGAGTAGGTGGATACAAACAATCTGACTTAATATATGCAAGTATTAACACACCTTGCTCTAGAGGTTGTTGGACATACCTCATTGATTTTCCATATTACTGGTGTATTTTGTGAAGCCTTTGTAATCCTGTGTGCCTTTTTATGTCTATAACTGAGAAAGAAGGCTGAAAAATTTGAGGATAATTTAGGGATGGTCTTTAAGAATGGTTAAAAGGCTGGAAAACTTGCCTCATGGTGGAAGATGCGAAGACCTGCTGACCTTGTAAGAGGGAAGGCTAAGGATCCCTTGGTCACAGACTATAAGTGAGCTGTATAGGAAACAAAACAGTGATAATAAGTGTTTCTTCAGTCTAGCAGATTTAACAAGGTCTAATAGTTGGCATTTGAATGAAATAAAAAACAGAACCGGTAAGACATTTAATAAGTTTATCAATAATGGTATTTAATCATTGTACAATTTAATGAAGATTGTTTAGGTACTCCATCACTGGAAATAATGAATCAAGATTTGATGTCGCTGTCTTCTCCAAATATGCTTTAGTTCAACCACATGTATTTAATCGAAGCAGAAATTAAGTTAGGGAAAGCCTATGGCCAGTGTTATACTAGAGCTGAGGCTCCATTATGCCATTCATTCATAAAATATATGGCCTTAGTGTTAGTTGTCCAGTCAATCCTCTTGCCAATGCAGATTTATCTTCTCCTGTTGTTGCTGCTACTTTAAAAATATGCTGAGAACAGAAAGGCATAATCAATCATGTCACAGCCTTTTTTTTAATCATCTCCACTCTTTAGTGCTGCTTTAGAAATATCTCATTACTTGTAAAATATTATAGCTGATGGCCTTGTAGAATGAGAGGGAAATCAACAAATCATCATATCTGTCTGCTTTTGTGTTTTACTTTTTTTTGTCTTTTTTACCCCTTCCCTAGTATGGCCATATCAATACTTTAAAAATTACTGAAGTAAATGGAATAGAACCAGACTGTCCCTTTTCTTTTCATCTTCTTCAATTCTTCTTTTCCACATACTTTTCTGTTATTAGCAGATTGGTCTCAGAGTAATCATTTCACCATTCTGCTTTACTAAATAAAAGTTAATCACTTAGATAAATGCTTTTTGTAAGGCCAGTATGTAACTTAAAAAAAGTGAAAAAGACTTCGAGTTCACCAGTGATGTAGAATGCCAGACTAGATCTAGAGAAACGTGTTTGAAAGCATGCAAGTTTTCTGAGCTGTGAATTTGCTGAAGCTTACAGTAAAGACTGCCTTTTAGAATATTTGTAAGAGTTGCCCTTTAAATCAGGTAATCCTGCCCTAATGCACTGCTTATTTGCCCTAACCCTCTGACTGGTTGTAGTATGTTCAACTGCACTGCAGGATTTGCTGAGCAAAACATCAGAATCCTGATAAACAGATGTTTTTTACTATATACATTATGAGCATACAGCCAGGCACCAGCCAGCATCCAACTAACCTGGCAGCTACTCGCTTACTCAATCACCTTCCTGCAGCAGGACAGAGAATAGAATAGGAAGAACAAAAGCAAGAAAACTTGTGGGTTAAGATAAGGACAGTTTAATAAATGAAGGAAAGAGGAGGGGGGAACGGCAATACGAAGGAAATCACTCACCACCTCCCACAAACAGACCAATGTCCAACCAGCCTCCAAGCACCAGCCATCTTGGAAACCAGCTCCTTCTTCCTCTGCCTCCAATTTTTACTGCTGAGCATGATGGTATGTGATATGGAATATCCCTGTGATCAGTCCGGGTCAGCTGTCGTGGCTGTGTTCCCCTCCTGAGTTTCTTGCCCACCCCCAGCACACGCCCTGGGCGGGGATGACAACAAAGTGTGGGAAAAGGAGAAAGCCTTGACTCTGTGCAAGGACTGTTCAGCAGTAGCTGAAGTATTGCTGTGATATCAACACTGTTTTAGTCACAAATCCAAAACAGCACCATATGGGCTGCTGTGAAGAAAATTAACTCAATCCCAGCCAGACCTAGTACATACATGAACAGTTTGGGATGAAAAAAATGAAAATATTACACTGTGAATCTTTAGAATGACTTGAACTTAAATTCAATTCAGAGATTAAATGCTTATGTCATACATGGCATTTCATGTTTCACTTAATCCACTCAAATGAAGAGCCACTGATGGAAGGTACGATCCTAGTCCGTTTCCATTTCCAGCTGCAAGCTTGCACTTCTTGAGCAGGTCGTGATACCCTACAGCTGCAGAGTCAGTTGGATCAACCACTGATGTCATGCAAAAATTACTTGCCAGAAGACGTGGTTTTCTACTGGCTCAGCTGACTGAACAAGCTCATCTGTGGCTGCAGGCTGACTAGATCTGGTATAGATAAGAGTAAAGGAGGATGAGTTCAGAGAAGAAAAAGAGCCAAGAACCACCTGTTTGGCAGTAAGCTTTGTTTAGGTGTAATGTGAAGCCACATGCTCAGTTTACACAAGAATAATGAGAGAAAATCCAATATATAATGTAGCAATGTTCCGAAAAGAAGAACTGTGACATTCCATATGAAGGGATCAGACAGTCTATACTTCTAATATAAATAAATAAATACTTTCTAAATCTAGAATAATCTTTCAGATTAGCAAATGTATCTGAAATTCAAGGCTGAATGGAATTTTTGAGGCAGGAATTACATCCATGTGATATAATTGCACTAAGAAAAAGGGAGTGAAAGTGATAAAGTATTATTTTCTCATGAGAGAGAATTTTTCTCTTCAAAATCCTTTGAGCAGACTTAAGATACGTAGGCCATTTTGCTGAAACTGCGAGCATGAATGCAAATCTCACATGCTTTTTTGTCTGTTAAGTATATGGGTGGTCCATGTTTTGGATTATGTGATGATACACTCTGAGACTCAGATCCTACAACAGCGGAGATATGATACTGGTGTGCTGTTAGAAAGCGCGTTACATGCATGAGGTTCCCACTGGCTAACTAACTCCCTGACAGCAACAGAGAGCTATAGTATGTCTCTTTTGCTTTGTGAAACTCCCAAATTGTTCATAGCTGGTTGACACTGACGTATGGGGTCAGCAAACAGCAAAGATTCACTGTGAATGTATGAAATAGAGGCAGGAGAGCATGCAGCGGTAATCAAATGAGTGAGTTCCAGTTACTGTATTTTGGGCTTGACTGGTCTGTGAATGTTAGTGGTGAAGAAGAGTTTCTTCTGTTGTAGTCGGGACAAATAGCCGTTTAAGAAAAACTCTGAAATCACGCAGATAGCCCTACCAGTGATCATGTATTCATATTTTATGTCATCTTGGGTCATAGGTCAAATACCAAAAATGAAACTGTGTTGGATGATGTTAACAAAAAAATGTATGTTAGTGGGTCATGATTTCACCAGATGGATTTCCATCTATTTCAGCATTTCTCTGCAGAGTTTAATAATATACTCTGTTCAGTCTTTTTGTGTTTAAATCTGACTCTAGATGTGTAATAATAAATGGAAGTTGACTTTAGAGGACATGCAGAATCTCTTTATTCTGTTTGAACTTCCCAAATTTCTTTTTCATGTGTCCATCTGCTATAATACCCTTTTTTCTGTCTTTCTTCTATCTCTGCTTGTGTACATTGTCTCTGTACATCCATTGGTTTGGTCATATCATAGCATATGGAATGTGTGCAGCACATAGAAAGCAGTAATTTTCTATCCGTAAATGAGTTGAATAAAAAACATGAAAGTAACCAGGCAATAGCAACAGCAAAGTGTATCAGCATGGCTAATGTTCTTCAAGAGTTTCACAAAATTTGCAGCATTTTACATCAAGTTCTCTGGCCTTCAGAGACCTTAAGGAATTTACCAACTTAGTGCTTTGACTTCCATCTATGCCAGCACCATAGTGAGAATGAGAACTGTTTTGCAGAACATGGGGTCTTTGTGCTTCATAAAGAAAGTAAAATGCAGGGGTTTAGGTGGTTTCCATTCCTGTTTTAGCCTGAACAAGACAGAAAAAGGCACTATATCGTTGGAACTGGATGTCAGCAAATGGTGGTAACTTTCAATTGACAAACACTGTTTAGTAAAAAAGTACTGCTGTAGAAGGGAGTATTTTGTTCAACCTTTTCCAAAACAGATTTCTCTGAAGATCTGATTTTTTTTAACATAGGAGATGACAAATTCATGCTGTAAACAAGAAAGTTTTGATCTTTTTTTCTAAAACAGAGTTCAATTTTTTTTTCTTAATTCATCAGCTTATCTTTAAAATTTACAGATCCTTCTTACCCTACAAATATTCTTCCTGCACACCAACTAACTTTGAATCTAAGAAGGAATGATTATGACACTGATTCCTAAAATGAGCAGAATTATAGAGAGAAGGGGCAGCTCTTTTGTTGCATACATCTACATGGAACTTTGAGTTCACATTTTGTATCTGCACTGTGGACTTAAGAAAATACCTAGAAAATAGAGGTAAGAAACTCTAGCTTTTACTACCCTTTCTTATATTGTGTGTCTATCCATAATCTCCTGAGAATGAACTTAGCCTGGCTTTTACCACACTGAATCCTGTCTACTTTTAATGCAATTCATAGGAAGGCAAAATCTTTCCAAATTCATCCACTACTATTTTAGTTTCATTTCTGTGACTTCAAGATTCACATTTTTAAGAATATTATTTTTTTCTGATAGGGCCTGAAAATATGGATGCAGTTTTTGCAGCTTAATAGTAGACTATTTTTTATGTAGGTGAAAGAGATATATTCTTCTCTACCTTTTTACCAGCCAGTTTTCTACAGTATCTACCGTGCTATAGTAATTTATAATAGAAGCAGCTCCTGCAGTTAAAAATGTTTTTCTGCTTTCTCTGGCACCTGGATGCATCTCTCATGGAAAGCAGCCAGTGAGGCATTTCCCTCTTCCACAAAGAGGCTAGCAAATGAGAGCATTTCTACGAGCAGGTTTTTGGTCTGAGGAGGGTTAGGGTCTGCTTCCAAGAGATGTGTGAAAGATAGCTAAGAGAAGCATGTATAGTTAGTAGGTTTCAAATTGATTCATAGGGACCTGCATCTCTGCTGAAAAAAAACAGAGGGGCAAAACAGAGAAGGCTGAGGACTTCTGCTCTACTTGTTTCTGCAGTAGGCATTCTTTTTACATTGCCAGGCCCTATTTTTCTGCCTTTAACACAACCGACTCCATCGGGGCTGAGTGGATTCTTTCAATTAGCAAGTGTGGCCACCTACTGGGGAAAAAAACAATGTAAAAATAAATCAGAAATAACAGAATGTACAAAAATGGTAATACCTTGAGTACAGGTAGATAGCCAGCTAGAAATACAACAAGCATAATAAAAATTCAAGTCTCAGTTTCCTGTGCCGTACTATTACTGTATAATTTTTGTGGTGCTATACTTTGCTCTTCCTCTGTATAAATAGTTCTCTCTTCTGACAGCTTTATCCTTACCCAGTTACTCCTCTCAATCAGGTCAAATTCATCCCTGATTTCTAACACCTGCAGTTTTGTTCAAATCACAATTTATCCTTTACTAGATAGAAATTGCACCTGACAGAAGAGATCACAAGGCAAGACGTAACCGATAATTTTATTTCATTTATTAAACTACCAACAATTATTGCTTTATTTGGCAGGAGCACTGTAAACTTTAACTAACAACAATTACGACTGAAGGAAGTATAAATGAACTGAACATGTTAAGAGCTTACAAGAGCTTCTTTAGTTCCCAAGGGGTAATGGGTGTTCTGTATTAGCAGTGTTGTACAGCCATGTCTACAGCAGAAAAACACACCCACTTTTGAAAAAGGGCACCAGCAATGGCCACAGGTAGATAATAGCTGAAGATAACATATGTTGCCTGGAGAAGATAAAGCTACGTTCACGTGTGCTAGAAGCTTGCTGATCATAGTACTGACGTGTACTGTCGATGCCTCTGACAGCCGGAGCAGGTAGTCAGGCATTCCTACTGCCCGGTGGCCCGGTCGTCAGAGAGCAATCACTGCCCAAGCCTCTCATCTCCCATTTGTAGGAAAGAGTCCTGAGAATTCAGTTTTAATTTAGCTCCCTTCATTTTAAATCCTTATCAAACAAATGTTAGAGCCGAGAATAAAATGGCAACAGCTGGTAATGTTTGTTAATTAATTACGGTTAAGGTCTGTATGTTTATCTAAAATTGGTTTTGCTGTCATAGGACTACAGAGAATGATGCAGGATGTGATTAAATTTAGATGTTTTGCTGGGAAGAAGGGGAGAGTTTACTGAATGTCACCTGAGAGTAGAAGTCTTTGTAAGAGCTGAGGGGCTTTTAAACAGCGGTGAAACTTGTGCAGTCTTACCCACGCTGCTTTTCTGAAATAATCTGCATCTGTTTCTAAAAGGCAAATACAGTGGTTTAGGTATACGATGTGTTGACTTATTTAAGCCAAACAGTAAGAGCATTCACGTGTCCTGATATATGGGTAGTGCTGACAGGCTTCTCTCACCCACCTCCATGCCATTGCATAAACGGGAGATGCAGTTTTCTCTAGAGGAACAGTCTCAGTAGAAAATATTTTACTAATCTGTTTATACACGTGACAACATTTGTGAAAGGGACTGTATATTTTATTAGAATAATTAATAAAGATGTAAAGTTTGATCAGACTTTTGACCATGCAAGACCTTCTTTCAACCCAAAGAAGACTCAACCCGCCTGTCTGAAAGCTGGTGGATTTTCAAGGACTTTAATAATTGGTCTAAGAAACATACAACCTCTGCAGTTGCACCTTAATTAGTTTCTTCGATCATGACGGTTACAAAATGGCCTGAGCGCAATTTGCTTCCTGGCTTTCTCCAGGCGGTGTGAGGGGGGAGGATGGTGGGTGCTGAGGGAGAGGGAGACGGCGGGAGTGCGGTGGGTGCTGGGTGCGAGGGAGACGGGGGGAGTGCGGTGGGTGCTGGGTGCGAGGGAGACGGGGGGGGTGCGGTGGGTGCTGGGTGCGAGGGAGACGGCGGGAGTGCGGTGGGTGCTGGGTGCGAGGGAGACGGGGGGAGTGCGGTGGGTGCTGGGTGCGAGGGAGACGGGGGGGGGGTGCGGTGGGTGCTGGGTGCGAAGGAGATGGCGGGGGGTCTGTGAGGAGCGGCCGCGCTGCCCGCCCCGCACGAGCGCTCCCGTCGTTGCCTCCAGGGGGCGCGGTGACGCCGCCCGCCGCCGTTACCGAGCGGGGTGAGCGGCCCCCGCGACCCCCTGCCGTCATGGCGGGGCAGCTGCGGCCCGTCTACGAGGGGAAGTTCACCGATAGGTTTCCCGAGCTGTCGGCCGTGAGTGCCTTCGCCGAGGGGTCTCCCCCTTGCCGCGGAGCCGCCCGCGCGCTCTCTGCGCCTTTCTGGGGCCGGGGTTTCGCCGTGGGCTGCGGGAAGAGGCTGGAGGAGGGGCAGCGTGTGGGGCGGGCGGGCGCATCTCGCTGCGGTCCCCCCGCTCTCCCCCCAAAAATGCGTGCGGCTCCTTTTTTTCCCCCTTTTATTAAAACGGGGACAATTAGACAACATCTTGTGTAAGGTGTCAGGTCCCAGTTTGAGTAGTTGTGCTCATTAGTACAACGGGTTCGGTTATGCCTTATTTTTTGATTGTATTGTTTAGGCTGGAAAGTTGCTTGCCACTGGCGATGCGGCTGCGAGTTGCCTCACTGAGGTTTTACCCAGGGTGAGTTGGTTTTTCAAATGCTCCTTGTGAAACTTTTGTAATCATTTCCCATTAGTGATTGTGCTTTGAGACAGGCCCTAAAAAAAAAAGAAAATCAGTGAAACCTTGGTTGTTTTTTCTATATCCCATCTCATTAGAAACTACTGAGGTTTTTTTCACTGTTAGTTTTTGTCACATGGGATCATAGAGAATAGCTGGTAGGATTGTAAAACACTTCTGGCAGTTCTTTTTCACTCTGCATGTTTTACAACTTTCACCATGCCTGTTTAGATGAGACTACATAGAATTGTTTTAGACAGTTTTTCTTTGGTAATACAATTATAGTGATTATTATTAGGAGTTATTATTACTTCTGATGGAGGTCCTTCTTTATCAAGGATGTCCCTCAGAATTGTGCTTCTCACTGGCCCTTCCCCACACCCCTGAAGAGTCGGAGGGTACTGAGACACAAACGGATGCCTTAAATAGAAGCTCTCCCTTTAAATGGGTAATTTTAAAAAGCCCAAAACTGGTTAAAATAATTTCTGAAATTGCTTCATTGGTGGTGGAATTCTTGTGAATCGGGTTAAAGGTTTCTGAAGTTGATAAATGTAACACCTACTTTTCATGAAGTATACGTGAAGAAGCTGTTGTCCACCTTAAAGCTGGAACCAGATAGTTGAAACTTAGCAACTGTCTGGTTACTTCTGTTGCTGGTTTGATAAAATTTAGGCTGGGCTATGTTGACCTTATGCTCAGAATATCAGCATGTGCAGAATATCAGTGTACACATGTGTTACAGCCCTAAAACGTCCTCATGTTTTGTTCTTACCTCTGTGGAATTACACTGAAGTGGCTGCATTTTCTTTTCATTAATATTTTATGAATATCTGGTGTAAAATTGTTTTTGCTTTGCCTTATATATAGCCCATTACTCCAACTACTGTGCGAAAGTTTCGAAATACAACAAATCCAGCTCCTGGTGTTGAAAGAATATTCTACGGCAGAGCAGATGATCCTGACATTGCAGCTCACTTGACACATGGCATAGAGTCATGTTCTTCACTCAGTGTAAGAATGTGACTCGTTTACTTTTGCTTAAGAATGTCCTTAATAAGAGCAACTGATTTCTTCCTAGTCAGGGATAAAGGTACATAGCTGAGTGATTTACACTGCAGTATTTCACCACTGTTGTGGATTATCTGAATTCTGAGGTCAATTCATAGGATTTAATTAGCATGACTGAAATAGGAAAACACTTGAAGTTCAGTGACTTTTATCAGTGATGTAAATTTTGCAATGACTACTGAATTATTAGTTTCATTTCAACATTTAAGTTAATGAATGGTCTTCTACCCACAAATTTTGCTGCTTTCTTCTTTACTGATTACAGAGGTAAAACCTGTTGAGCTCTTAGCAAGAGAACTGCTATCTGAGAACGTGCTTATAGTTCAGTGTAATTATTATGTATTCTTTCTTACCTTTGGGTTGAAACTGCTTTTGTTAGCTAGAAAGTGATGTTTTGGATATGTCAGACTATTTTGTGTGTATTCTTCAGAAATTATTTTTGTAATCTGTAATCAACTGAAGACATCATTGGTGATTTTATCACATAATTATTGTACAAATTTCTAAAAATAACAGTTGTGTTGGTAAAATACACTTTTATGATGCATTTCATCAGCTGGGCTTGTAAATTAATAGTTTTCAATTTTACAAATGAAGAAGTTGAGGCAAAGAGGAGTTCAGGTCTCAAAAATAAGTCTTCAGGTTGAAACACGTAAGTCCTGATATTAGAGGATGTTGAGTAGGACTTTTATTAGGTATATCCAAAATGAAAAAAATCAGGTTCTTCATTTCCCTCCTCAGAAGTTTTACGTTGAATGGGTTGATTTGTTTAGCCTGTACTGTCTGTTGAAGACTGTTTCACTTTGTATTATTAATTAAATATTAACTGGAGGAAGAGTTGGAATCTTAGTGAGTTCTTTAAGTTTGGGTTTGGATCAATTGTATTTGCTACTACTTTTTTCAATATTTCTTTATATAACATTCAACAAGAGTCTAATAGTAAACCCTCTCTACAGTCCCCATTACTTTGATGGGTACCCTGAAAAATCAAATGATTTGGGAAGATCAAAATACCCTGTTTTGACATTTTTGAAACTTTTTTTTTAGATTCCTCCCCCCCTTGAAGTTGACCTAATTTTACAAGTAACTTCTATTGACCCAAGCCCAGTGTATACACCAAGAAAAAAATTTTGTCCAGCCTAGTGCTAAGCTTTGAAAAGCCTGCTGAAGTAATTTCTGTTGGTATGTCATTTTAGGATGCAATATTAGTGTATATCTTGAAATATTATCTTTAAATTCTGCGTTGGCAGAATTGGGATTAGCTGTTTAGAGAATGTATAGTTTTAACTGCTAGACAATAGATGGTTTTAATCATAAGCACCAGGAGACTTAATTTTCACACTTAAGTTTTGGTCGCGTTATAATTTGACTATAGTTTCTAATATACACTAACACCAGAAAGGCCGCAGTCTGAAATTTTATAAATTAACAAGTGGAAAAACTGGCATAAAAATAAAAAGTTCTGTCTTACAATATGTATTTTATTTAGCTGGAAATTTAGCATAGCAATGATTATTAGTGGTCTCTCAAAATACAGTTTTGTTTTGCAACTTGGTAGATAAAATTATGTCAGTGTAATCATATAAGATCTCATTAGAACACTTACGATCAAACTTTTGTTCGTGTGTGTGTCAGGGGGTAGCCATATTAGTGTGTGAATGATTAAAATTTGCTGGTTTTTCTGCCTCTTGTGTTGTGTGCGATGTTTTTAGGCAGCTTCATTGATAAATCCACTTCCTAAAACTAATTTTCAACAAAAAATACAAGACAAAAAAGAAGCAGTCTACTTTAGTAATCGTCAAGCACCCTTGGGCAGATCACATGATTATTCTTCTATGTTACCTAAGGGCTTGGATATAATTAATACTACATTTGGAACAAAAGTCATCCAAGGTAGGAAAATTTAGTGTTAAAACATATTTCTTCTGCAATCTGCAATTTAGTATCTAGCAGATATTCTATGCTTCCAACAATTCCAGCATAATAGAATAGTTGTTATTATAACAGTTATGGAAAGGCATAAAAATGTACTAGTATTTTTTAGTTACGATGAAGAAACAAGCAACTGAGAACATTTGGTTTATTATTATAACAGTTATTGAAAGGCATAAAAATGTACTAGTGTTTTTTAGTTACGATGAAGAAACAAGCAACTGAGAACATTTGGCAACTAGTAGGGCTTTTGGCTCTGTTCCAGATCTGTCTTCGTAGATTTCCCTGGAGAACCGTTTAGGTAGCTGACAACTTACCTTCCTTTTCCCAACTATTCTAATAGGTCTAATAAAAGATGTGAATCTTTTATTAGAATGTGAATCTTTCCTCCATAGATTGGAGCAAATCACGTATGTGTTGACTATGTAGCTCTCTTGCAACGGTTATGTTCATCTCAGTTTCTGTGATTCCCCCCCCCCCCAGTCCCATGTCATTATGCTTTAAGATTCTCATAGATTGACTAGAAATGTGGTAAGAAGTATCATTCTTCCACGGTATTAGCAACTTCTCTAACAAGATATTGTTTAAAATTAAGAATCAACTGAACAAAACACCCATCTCCCTTACCTCCCCCAACCATATATTTATTCTTTACTTTCCAGATGTATCAGCTGGAGAGCTTATAAATCCACCAAAAACTTTTGAGGAAGTGGATAAAGAATCCAGAGAAGGACATGATCTGTACATCATGTCACACAACGATTATTATGTGGGTAAGTTCAAAGGCTGGTAAGAAACCGCATAGAAAGTTCTAATATAAATAAAGGTAATTGTTCCTCTTTGTGTCTCCAACACATATTGTACAGTATTTTTTGAGATGTAAATTATTACTTTTTACTACTGTCTTAATATAATATAAATTCTTTTTAAAAGTAATGATGTGAAAAAAATACTTCTATGCAACTGAGAGAGCATGACATATTTCTAGAACCGTAGATCACTTCATGGTGGGTGTATTAGACAGTATAAGAACTTAATGAAGGAGTTGGAAGCCTGATTTCTGTTGGGTGCTATTTGAAAAGCAAAGTATTTCCAGGAAGTTAGAAACTCATAGATGCCCTGGTTGCTTATTGAGTTTGGCATTGTTTATGCCATTGAAAGCAATCTTAGGCTTAAAGCCACAGACTGTGAGCCCAACCCATTCCAGTACTTTCACCTCTGGTTCTTCTCTTCTATCAGGATCCAAACAGAATTTCAGGGCAGCTAGACTTTCTGATGGGGAACTCAAGCTCTGGTTGCAGGAAGTTTCAGGCTGCTGACTGGCTCTCTGGAATGCAGGTTCCTCAGCCTACAGCATCTTGCCTGTGAGTCTGTCCCACAGCCTCTGTCTCTGCCCTTCCAGTGGGCTGTGCCTCCACTGCTTCAGCCTCTGGGGGCTGTACTTGTGTGAAATCGTCTGCTTAGGGATAGTTACCCTTTATCTCGTAGGTCTGAACAGGAACAGAGTGACAAGTAGCACTCTGAAATGCAGTACATGTATTACTTTTGCAGCCACTTCTATTTTTCCCAGTTCCGTCATTTCCACAGGCTGAGACTTACATTGCTGCTCTGTAAGATTAGTATTATAATAAAATTGCCCATTGCACTAGTACCAACAGTTTTGTAGGTGTAGGCCAAACATGTAAGAAACTGCAATATAGATATTTCAGTTGTAATAATGTAAATTTTACATGAGGCAGTTATGCAGAAGTGAAATTATAGTACTGTGTTCTCTCATTGAGAAATTCTGCTACAAGTACTATTGGTATAAATTGGCCAAACTTGTAATTTTATTTCACCTCTTCCCCACCTTTATTAGGTGTTTTAGTGGAATTATTCATTATCTGTTTCTGTCTCCTTCGTAACTTCCATCCACAAGATCATGGGGAGGCCAAGCCAAAGCCAGACAGACAGAAAAAAAAAAAAAAAGTCAACTCTGTGCCCCAGTTTTGAACAATAACATAGCAATTCCATGCTGCCATACAGCCAGTGGACACACTTATTAGAAAGCATGCAGTGAGTAATATTTTTGAAAGTTCCAACTGCCATTCTTTTCAAAAGGTGATTGAAAAGAGCTTGAAGAACCAGAATGGCATTTTTTTCTGTGACAAGAAACATGTGTTTGCAGCTCACTTACATAGAGTACTTATGTGATATTCTTGTATGTGAAACTTCATGTTATAGGCAAGATTGGATTAGGCAAGATTATAGGCAAGATTCATGAACAAGTAGGGTAATGTCTTGTTTACAGTGAAGTCAGTGGCAAAATTTCCATTGAAGTCAACATAGCAAGAGTATATCTGAAAGTGGAGCACCTCAAAAACATTCTTTTCGTTTTAGCATTTTTTTTTTTAACAAATAGTAAATTAAATGGTACATGTCTCTGCTTAGGTACAGACATTATAAAGTGATTTGTTTGCATGACCCTCACTACTTAGGCTACCTGGTATTTTTTAATTAATTCTGTTGGTCTTGTCTTTAGTCATACATAAAAGGACATCCAGCTGTTTTATCACTGAAGCAGTTTCTGCTTCTTATTTTGCCTTTTATCTTCACTTTTGACAATGAGATTATTCCTAACTACTTAATAAACATGGGAATGCAAATTAGTTATCTTTAATTGAACAGAATTGTTATTTAGTTATTTGCTTTTGCTTCATTGTTTTGTCTTAAGAATGAAGACACTTAGTACATTTTTCTTCCTGAGGTGTTTTATACAGGTTGAAACGCTTACTTTTTTCACAGGGGAAGCAATAAATAGGAAGTATGACTCGCCAAACTTCAGCAAGTCTTTTGTTTATGGAATAGAAACCCCTCACTTTAAAGATGGGCGAAGTGTTTCCAAATCCTTAAATTGGCTCTATGATCTGCAATTGTAAGTTGCAATGATTTAACCAGTTAATTAGTGGTGTGAGTTTTCAAGAAGAGTGTTCATATTTGAAGATAATTTTACATGTCACAATCCCATCCTTAGCTATATTGAACTGAATAGAAAATGCAAGGAGTAGTTTTCAGAACAGTTTATCCAAATCAGTTCTACCATAGCATAAGAGCACTTGGTATGTCTTTAGCATTACGTAAAGACATCTTTGATTTTAAATAGCAAGATTTTTCAATTACTGAATTTGTGTTTGTCTTGAAGAGGAGTTGCTGTTTCCATCTAACATAAATAATATTTTTTTAGTATTATTGAAAAATTGTTAAATAAATACGTGTGAGAACTATTTTCATAATTTGTAGAAAGAAAGCAGCAAAAATCGTATCAAAACGAAGTGATGATTTCAAGGAAAAATTTCAACCTCAGCTTGGAAAAGTCCTTGATCCGTAAGTAAGCAAAGATACTTTCTAAGAAAAAAATTCACTCACGTTTGCCAAGTCTCCGATATCTTTTCTGTCTTGGGTAAAAATTATAACTGTGCACTCAGTGCTCCACTGCAGCTCTCAATTACAGAAAGGGACTAGTTAGGCTGGTAAGTACGCAGGTTACCAATGAGGGCTGTATTGTGTCTATGTGGTGAAGTTAAGTGTTACTGTTTAAATGGTCTATATCTGAATTGATCAGATTTGCACCAAGCAAATCACAAGCACACTGTAACATTTTGCAGTTAGGAAGGGTTGAAAAAACTGAAATGTCTCACCTATTGTTTGGGGATTTGACCATTTTACTTGACTCTGACACTATTTTTGGTCATCTTTGTTACATCACTTGTATTCTCACTTTATTGCTTCCTTGGAAAAGGACATGGAACTAAATTGTGTTATTGGCTAGCAGCATATATCAATCTCAGTCGAATCATTACAATGCTTCATAAACCTCAGGTGATCTGGAATAGCTTTTTAATTTTACAAAACAGTGCTTATGAAGAGCTGTGGTAGTCCTAAGGTACAGTGTGGCCTGGATCCAACTGTGCTATAAATCTAGGGTTCCTGAATGTATACAAAGACTGTCTTTGCAGATGCTTGAGATTTCTGCAAAATTGTATCTGAAGACTCGCAAACAACATTCTTGACTTTGGTAGCAAAATTTAATTTTAAGCTCAAGATCACAGCTTAAGTGACTCTGGAGAACTATGCCCATAGTACCTGTAGGGAGAGAACACAAATGTGAGTCAGTTTCTCCTCTCCCCTTTACTGTGTCCTAGCTTACTGTGAAGTAGACCTGGAGTGTGAGCAACATGAGGCCGTATGATCAGTCAGGGAATATGGGTTGCACTGCAAACTCTAAGCCAGCACTAATGTTACAAGACAGATATGATCTAACCTGATTTTATTTGGTGAATTTTACACCATCCACATCCTATATGTAATATGAAAATGATAAAAGGAAAATACACATAGTAGTTTTTAGATTACACTGCTTCCATCTCTGTGTGGAGTTTTTTGTTTGTTTGTTTTGTATTTTAGAACAAAGCACTGATTCTCTTTTCAGTTTTGATGGAGATTTCTGATTCATTTAACAGTTTTAATTATTAAATATAGAGATAAAATGAACATTGCATCTTTTTCAAATTAAGAAATAAACAGTTCTTTAATGTCACCAACAGCATCTTAATTTTTCTGGTAAATAAAACTGGGCCAAGTTTTCCAAGTGGATATTGGCTTGGTTGCTGGTTTTGGTAGACAGAAAATTGCACGTGAAAAAGCATGTGAGATCTGATTCAATTTTTCCACTTTAGCCAGAAGTAGTTTACGTGGAGACATTATTTCGGTTTGGTTTGTCCTAAATATTCCTATTATTTGACTCGGATGTTATAAGGACTTTTCTCACCCATTTCTGTCATTGTCTTAGAAAAAAAATATTTTAGCATAGAATGTTTTTCCTTTTAATGAGTATAAATATTCAAAAAGTTAATGTTTGCATTTGGTTGTGTTATATTATGAACAGCAAATGTTCTAAACAGGTTTATAAAGGGATGCTTTTCTGGAATGGCAACTTTGAAGCAAAGTACTAATAAACAAATTTCAAGTGAACTGTGTGTATCATCTCTAATTATATAACAGATGATCACATTTTTTTTTTAAATGATAGCATAGGGTTTATTTTGGCTATTAATAAACTATTTGACAATTAACAAAGAAATTTGCTTATTGACAGTATAGCAGAAACTTTGAACGTTCCCCCAGGCCATACCTTTGGAATGTTACTCCATCCAGATGAATATGGTAAGTTCAGGGGCAGAATAAAATCTTACCTTGTTGATGAAACTACGGTGAAGCAATTACTGTTGGTTGTGTAGTATATAATTTTCCTACAGTCTTAGAGGCAAGGTACAAAAATTTAACAGTGACACTAAATTTTTGGAGGGAAAATTTGAGGAGCATTGAAATTGCTAGTGGAAAAAGAATGCCAGAAATAAAGAAACTTTAGTTTTTGGATGTTCATGTGGGTTGTTTGTTTGTTTTTTAAAGCCTCTGTATCTGAATGTAAACAAAATGGGAAATGGCAGAAAACTCAGTGACATCTAAGTGACAAAGTGAAAATGGCTATTTAAATCACTTATGTTTCTTTCCTCTCAATGATTTTTCCAGCACTTCTATAAAAAGAGTAAAAATAACAAGCAATAAATAAGAATAGTAAGAAGTTTTTGAAGGTAGCAGAAAGACAGAAAACAGATTTAAAATAAAGAATTATTCATTTTCATTATGACAACATTTTGTAAACTAGTCAACTCAAATAGTCAATGTTGATGGTGGTTTAATGTTGATGGTGGGATTGATGATGGTTTAATATTATGTTTAATGACTAGGGAATACAGTGAATAGTTAGGCAGCAGAAAATGTAAGTGGCTCAAAGTTATTTAGTTAGTCAAGACCAGAGAAGGCTTGTTCAAATTCTGCATAAGCTTTTATACATGCTTAACTATGTAGGGTGATAAAGTTAAATATTTTAAATGTGTTCGTATGCTTGTCCTATAAGGAACAGCAGAAGGAACTGAACAAGAAAATTCATTATTAACAGGTAGGAAATAGTGCAGGTACATTGCTGTTAGAAGGGGATTAGGTGAGCGACTCCTGTTTGTTACTGGACTCTGAATGAAGTTGTACTCTAGAAAGTGACCGTGGTCTCTTGGGGACTTGGATGAAGACTGTAGCTCAGTGTGCCAAAGTGTTTAAAAATACTAATAAAGTTAGGATACATAAAAAATGGGAAGAGTAACACAAAAATAGTACGCTGTCTTTCTATAAATCAGTGGTATATAATTATCTGAAATATTACATTGACTTTTCCATTGGTTCTTGGAAGTATCCTGAAATATGACAGGATGGAAATGATAGATTAGTAATACATGTTCTTTTGCTCTCAATTATCTGGACATCAAGTAACTCTTACTGCTGTCAGAAGCTTTTGGAAGCAGTGGATGGATTTGTGAAGCTATATTAAGATGTTACAAAATTTTTGATATTAACTGCACGTGAGTAGAGAAGTTGTCATATGGACCATTTGATCTTTTAATGAACTGGCCGTATCGAATGTTCAGCAGTGCTGAAAATCAGCATCTCAAAACTGAAATTCTCCTTTTCCTTAAGACTGTAAGCCATTTTTTAAAATGTCTGTTTTCTGTATATGTGCAACTAATTGAAGAAGTGTTTATTTTTATAGGAGTTGGTGATCTTCTTCACTGCTGGGTTCCATGTGACTTCCTCCATGGTAAAGACAGAGAGCAAGCTGTCTTGACTACAGTTCGGCAAAGTTTGAAGAAAGCTAACTATGAGAATTTTGACATGTTACTAGAAGCATTCAGGCATTATGATAAGGTTAGTGCTTTGAAAAAATATAAATGTAAAGGAGTGTGTGACATTAGCGCTCCTGTGCTATGGAGATACAGACATGAAGAAACACAAGCATAGCAACGCAAATATAGATGAAGACTATAAAGACAAGAAAACTTCATACTTATTGTATGTTTAATATACTGTGATATGCTATGGAATTAAACACAACAATATTGGGAGCCTTTCACAACAGTATTTGGAGTATCCAAGTTAACAGCAAGCAAGGGACTTGTGAGCAGGAATAATCTTAGCAATTTTTGCTCTTCAAAATTTGGTATTTCTTCTTAAAAGAAATAAAGTTGAAGGTATTGCGTTCATATTTTCTTCCAAGCTGTACTTTTTGACTGAGTCACCAAGCATCAGAATTTCATATCTTTTCTTTTTTTATCTCTGGAAAAAAAAATCAATAATTGACTTTTCATATGTAACATTAGTTGTAATGTATACAGAATGATTGATGCCTTACTTTCAAAAAGAAATCTTGGCTTTGCCTCAACGTTTATGATTAGACTGTTATCTTGTCACAATACCCTGTCACACTGACTTTCTTTTAATCTCAAATCACTGTATTACTTAAGTTGAAAATTATTTATTGACACTTTTATATTCAGATTTTTAATTTCTAAATTACTCAGGGTTTCTTTTTGTACTCAGCAATGTTACTGTTATCTATCTCTACGTATATCTGTATATATAAACACATAATGTGTATGCCTTTTTGGTGGAGCCTTTTTATAATGGCTGTTATAACAACTGTTTTATTTTGTTTATAATAGAATGGTGATGGAATGATAGACAAGGATGACCTGCGAAAGTCCTGTTTTCAGCTTAATCTGAATTTAGCTGATGAGCTCCTGGATTCCTTGTTTGACTGTTGTGATTTGGATAAAGATGGTCTCATTGATTATGTGGAGTTTGCAGACTTTCTGAACTGGAAGGACAAAATGGCTGTTAAAGAGTTTGAAGAAAAAATAATTACAAAAGGTAGATGACTTAATACTGGGAAATTGTGGAGATGATCTTGTTCTTACAACAGCTACTGAAAGGACATTGCTGGTGTTGACTAGGTGCTCCTTTAGAAGGGTAGGATTTAGAACGTGCATGTAGTCCTTGCCTGCCACCAGCAGAGCCTCAGATACAAATGTATTTCCGAACCCTGGAGTTCTGTGTTACATGTTGAGAATGTCCCATAAATCAGGAGACAGTAAAAAATCTCGTAGAATCATCAGATATGCAGATTAATTATCTTGTGTTAACTGCTTTATAGTTTTTCAAGGATTCAAGCAATGTTTTTTACCTCTTAGTCTATAATGTGCTGATAATAAATCCTGGCTGTACCGTAACTTTTGTTTATAGGGAAGAAACTAGATGCTCCTTTTCTGCCCGAAGACACAAAGACAAATGATGAGCCACTGCTGAAGCAGGAAGATCTTGCGTTAAAAGAACCAGTAAGCTCAGAAAAGACACCAAAAATGCTTACAAGATCAACAGATCATGTATTTGCAAATTATCAAACAACTTCTTCTCAGTATAATGCTGTAGTAGGTGGTCTCCCAACAACCTGTAAGTACAATGGACTAAGCTTCTCACTTCTGAGTATTATTTAAGACAAAATCAGGAGCAAGTTTAAAAAGTATTGCTACAGGTTCTACTAACGTACAATAGTGAATTAATTTATCTAAACTAAATTTGTTTAGGATTGTGGCTTGGAAGTGGGCATGGCTTGGACGTTCGGCATGGTTAATTCATTCAAAACGTGAAAGTTAATCTAGATGTCTTTGAGCAATTATGCTAGTAATTTTGGGAGAACAATATCTTTTTGGAATCACCTAAAAATGTTTTTAGCTGGTATTACTGGATAAGTACTAGAATATTACTACAAGATTTTCTGTTGTCGTGCTTCATGATGTAGCTGAAGCTACGAATTCTAAAAATATGAAAAAAGTGATGAGGAATAAAATGATATAAATTCTTATTGAACCTACGTGAGACAAAGTATCAAATTTGTTCTCATTTCACACAAAATGTTTTATCCTCCCTGGCGCTATCTTTACATACAGGCTTTTCCATGTTACCTGTTGATTGATTTCCACAGGTTATCCAGTGTGTGGTGTTCCAACTATTCGTTCAGATATTCCTGCTCCTCGAATTCGCCGCATCAGTGACAGAACTAATTATGGTGATGAGGCCAATGCCTATTCATTATTGTTCCCTTCTGTCTTCAGTCAAAAGGGAGTGTATGAAAGTGCCTTTTTTAAAACAAGGCCAAAGGCAGAGGTATAGCGCATTTCTTCAGAATATTCTTGCAAGATAAATGTACCTTTAGCCATGTGGGAGTGGAAAGTCATATTATCAAAGGTTGTAAAGTTCATTGTTGCAACATTGCCACCTTTCTTTACATCCATTCAACTATCTGAAAAATATGTACTCTTCACATTCAAAATTATTCGTAAAGGTGGTAGATATCAATCTTATTGAGATCCAACTTCAATATAAGGGAGTACGTCAGGACGTTGCTACTCACATGCTCAAAGGTCTGTCGAATGAGGGTTGGTAATTAATCTAGGGCTTAAGAGTCTATGACTCATCATTTCTGCAATGTGAGAAGAGCAGAGCAGTTGTGAAATTTCCATCCTTGGACATATTCAGATTTCTGAGCAAGGTCCCAGCCAACATGGTTTAGTGGTAAATTTAGCCCTGCTTTGATTATGTGGTTAGATGGATGATCTCCAGAGATCTCTTCCAGCCTAAGTTATTTTATGAGTAGATGTCTTTAAAAGTCCCACAAGAAGATTTTTACAGGTGTGTAAAACTAGTTTATATCGCAGAGGGACGTTCAGTAGAAAATTTTACTCAAGGTGTCTCTCCTCAAACAAACTTACAGGTTTTGCTAATGGCAAATTCAGCAACCTGCCTGAATATACCTTTTAAGTGCTCTGCTGAGCACAGGGTTGTAGGCTCAGATCCACAAAGGATTTGTACAGTGATAGAGGATGTAGGGAGTCAGACACCAGTCTCATATTTCTGAAGGGAAAGATAGACATGAGACTGTAGGGACTTACTTGAGAACTCTATGATTTTTTCCATCTGATATCTCTAGGGGCTGCTACCACTCTGCTATCTTGCAGCCCAGAGTTCCTCCCACATAAATACTAAAACAACTTTGCTCCTTCTCCAGTATTGTTTACTCTTTTGCTTCTACATTTGTATGCATTTTCTAGTGAAAAAATATTAAGAGATAACTTCATTACCTGAAATACAATTTATGAGGCAATTGTAACAAAATGTGAAATTCCCATCTAAAATGAAAAAGAAGGCTTGACAACCTCTCCCTTTCTACTAGTCATTATATTAAATATTCAGTCACATTTGAAAGTGGATCTGGAATTTGAGTATGTATTTTACAGAAAAGAATGTTGCTAATTAGTGGCTGGGGATGTAAAAGGTGTGGTGTCATGTTCTATACATACCCATAAAATGGCTTGTCAGAATGTCGTGTACATGAGCATTTACCATTTTATAATCTAGCTCTGAAGCAGGAAGTCCATGCATGCAGAATATAGCTAACAGTAAATAGAATTCATGCTTCATTGAGAAGCCCATTATACCTGTCAAGTGCTAGATAGAACTCTTCTCTGAAGTTATAATGTGGCCTGAGATGTCATACTTCATTGTAGTGTATACAGAGTTCAGTACAGAACCACCTCTGGGTGTGTTAAATCATCCTATACTCATGAAATGGACTGTTTCAATATTTTAGTGATGGTCTTTGATTTATTTTGATATGGAGCGTTAATATTTTCAAACATGTAATAGCTAATGAAATTATTATATGAAAGCCCAGAGTCATTTAATACTACCAGTTTTTATATAGGCCTGTAGAAATGAATGTGAATTCTGACTATAAAGCAGTTTCATGAGGTGACACTTCATGTTACAAAAGAAGAAAATAGATCTAGGGCCTGCTATTTTCTTCCCTGGAATTCATCGTAGTCTATTGACAAGAATAGAAATTATGTAACTGAATAATAGTGTGTAATTTATATTCAACATGATCATGTTGATAATAGGTAAGGGTCAGTTTAGTCCTGTCTGCACACTTGTTAGTCTGTGGTTTAGTCAGTGATTATTTTATGGCTTTTGATGAGCCAGGACAGAGTTGTATTTTAATATGGTGAAACCGAGTTATGAGAGCATGTAGTCCTTCATGGTCCCTGCAGTGGCATCCTGTAATGGAATATTGCTTATAGTTTAACTTTCAAATTTCACTAGCTTGTTGAATACATTAGATCAAATCTGGTTTGTTTTCCTCATGAGTAATATTATTGATTTAACTGAAACAACACCTATGCTTAAAGAAAAAATTTAGTCCATGTTTTCCTCCTGTAATTTCAGCTGGCATAAACTGTCATAGATTTATTGGCTAAGATGAAGCTGCAGATTTGCTGTACTGTGGATCAGGCCTATATTTATACAAAAGACAGTTTTAGAGAAAGATGACAAACAAGATTGATTTGACTGTGTTAAAGTCTTGCTTTATCAAAGCATGCATAAAATCTCCAGAGCATAAATACAACACACACACACGCACACACGATACAATGAAAGAAGCCAAACATTTGCTAATACTAAAAAAAGCACGAGTCATGTCAATAGTCTTCTAAAGCCACTTCCTCTAATGAGTCAACAGGTCAGTGTAATGAGGCGTGCAGTAGGGAGCATCCAAGTGAGAAAATATGGAAAAAAAATATTTCTTCTAAGTTACTTTGGTGTAAAACTATAGCAAGACCCAAAGTTGATGTGAACAATTTCATTTTAGTCACTTCACCCATTTATCTATACCAATTGAAGATCTTGCATATAGTAGTATTGCTGTGAAATGCAGACAATAATATAATCTGATTTATGTTGATAACTGCAAACAGTAAAAATACAATGGATAAACAGGACTTGACTTAGGGCTTTAAAAAAATTTTTACTTTTCCCTGAATCTTCTGTGTTTTATTTTTTCCAATGTTGAAGTTGCATCGTTACTTTATTATCTAAAGACAATTTTGTACACCACCGCTTTCATCCCAATAAGATTCACATTTACTTAAATAGGAACTTCTTTGGTTAAGGATGCAGGATGTGGTCTGTAGTTTTTATTTAAGAGTGGGAAAATATTCTTTGGCAAATAGAGATTGCTAATATATATAAAAGCCAGACTCTATATAGTTTAAAGAAAATGCTGACCAGAATTACATGAATTGTATTATTTTGTAGATTGCACGAATTCTCCGCAACATTGGCGTGAACATTTCAGATGAAAGGTTTGAAGAGATATGGAAGCAAGCCTGTATGAAATATCAGAAAGAAGAGGTTTGTGTAGAAAGCATCAGGAAAGTACTGGATGAAATATATGTATCACACACAAAAAACAGTTGCTAATTCTAGTCTTTGGGCATTGCATTTACATTTATTTAACTTGACATCAGTCATAAGTCTGATGCTGAATACAATAAACATTTTAAATAAGGTGTGTTTACAGAACTGGAATTCACTGTTTATTGTCTTTCTGAATAGTGGCTTCACCATATATATATATATATATATATATATATATATATATATATATATATATATATATATGAATCTTTCTGCTATCATTGCAGTTACTAGGAACTGATATCCACAGGAATAAAAGAGGATACAGCATGTTTGTGAATGGAATTCAAATATTTATCTTATATTCTTTATTTTATCTTTTTCACAGTGTTTCTAAGTCTAAATAATAATACTTTGAGCATGGACACATTTTGCACTTCTGAATTTATTTTTTTCTCTCATAAACAGAAGGACACTTTTGAAAGTACTTAAGATAAATGTTTCAGATATACAAGACCTCTTAAAGATTGTTATCATAGAATGGCATCTTGCCTCGCTTCTAATGTTCCATAATTTCTTGTAAACAAAATGGTAGCTAACAGAGATCTGGTAGTGGTAAGTTATTTGGTATGTTTAAAAATTCATGTGAGAAAGTGCTTTACAGTAAGATACTAAGGAAACTACATGGTCATGTGTGTGTGATCTGAAGTGTTGTCATTAAATAGACTCCGTAAGAACCAATTGATTAAGAAGTGCAAAAATAAATGCCCAGTTGTGTGGCAAAGGGCTCATATTCTTTATGCAAGCTTATGGCTATTAGATAGCAGTATTTGGCTTTCACAAGCAAGAAAAAAGAATGGATATTTAGAGGTATATATGCACATTACATAAAAATACAGGCTAGGTAGTCAGAAAAGTTTGGAAGGGCTTTCAGAGCTAACTGTTCACCTGTGACCAATGCAATTTCTTGGGAAGAGGGATCTTCATAAATGAAAAACACTTGAGGATCATTATGGAAATCTCAATGAATATATATGAAGTCCAATAAGAATAAACAGTGGAAAGCAAGTAATACTAAAATCTGCAACTGTGAATTGGAATGTTCACTCTTCACCTACAGTACTGAGTGTGGTATAAAACAAATGGAAATTGCTCGGTGTTGACAGTGAGAATGATTACTTGTAGACTTTTTCAAATTAATTGAAAAGAAAAATCCTTGCCCAATGTAATCTTAACATACAGGATTTCAGGAAGGGTATCACTTTGTCACCTGTCAGTGCTGTTTGACTTCCCAACACGTATGAATTCAAAGACATATTGATAGGCTTTAGAGCTGCAAGTTGTGTTTTGTAACTTTTATGTTTCCCTTAATATATTCCAATTGACGGAAAATAAAAAGATTGTTTTCTTCTATATTGCAGTGTGATTGCCTTTATCTAAGTATGGAGTAGATTTAACTAGGACAGCACACTACCTTTCACTAACCTGTGGGCTGTATCCAGGGCAAAGTTTTCCAGAAAGGATTAGCAAAACAACGTTCACTATAGCTCAAAAGCCATGTTCTAAGAGCAAACATACAAATTTAGCTCCTGAGTGAATTTATTCTGTTAACAGTTATAGTACAAAATCACAGAGACTGTAAATATGTTGACTGAGACTTTATGGACAAAACTAGTAAATGGCAAATCCTGACAAAGGTAAATGTTTTGGTAAAAATGAGAGTTCTAGACATATTGGGCCAAATTTTCTTCATAGAATTTTCATAAAAGTAGACACTGGATAAAAGACACAGCACGTTCAGATATTTGTGCACTATTTATCCATTAATCTCTGTTTCACTACAACAATTATTCCAAAGAATAGCGTATTTAATAATTATGCATTTTTAATTGGTTCTGTCAAATGAATTGAACTCCTCTTAAGCTCATCTTAGAGCACATATATTGGTTTCCAGGGACAGAATGGGGAAGTCTTCCTTTCTACAGAGGTAGAGGCCAGGGTTTTTTTCTCCCCAAAAGCCATGCCAGGGATACTGACTTTCAACATCTGAAAACACTTACCTGTAAAAGATCAGGCTGAAGATTTGAATGTGCAAAATGATTTGTTATTCATTCTATATTTCTGGCTCTTAATCTTTAGAATGTGAATATTAGCACAGATAAGCATACAGCTAATATGACTTACTTTACAGTGACTTGTGCTATGAAAAGCAGATGTTGGACTCGGTTATTCTTTTTACTGTTGTCTAATGGAAAAATTTGTCTGCACTGACTTGTGTTTGAGATGCTGGAAGATCCAGCCCACTGTTTTCCATAGAAATGTATGTACAAATAAATGTAGACCTTGCCTTGGTATTATTACTACATAAATTTAACATACATCTTAAAAATATTAGATTTTCTTTTTTCAGTAAATTTTTCAGTAAAAATTACGAAGAATTGCTGGTTTTCAGTGATTTACCTGACTCAAGTAATTTCCTGGTCCTGGAACTCATTCTTGGAAGTGAATGGACAGTTTTGTTTGGTTGGTTGTTTTGGTTTTTAAACAACTGTATGTAATTATTTCGGTGCTAAATAGAATGCTAATAACCCTTTATGCTAAGAAGAATACTTCAAATGGATGTCTAAGCAGAAAAGGAGGTATTAGGGCAAAGTGCCCAGAAATATGATTTAAGCCTTCATCTTGCCAACAGATACAAATAGGTAGGATGTTTTTGGAATAGCTTATACAGCCTAATTAGTTGGTGTTTGCCATTGGGAGGTATTTTTTTGGAAACTGGTTACTTGCATTTGACAGTCTATCATTGGGCACCATCTGCCTGTGTGGTTTCACCTTGCTGAATGGCCGGAATGCTTTTCTAGCAGATGGGTATGAGTTTAGGCATGCCAAAGAACCACTAAATGCTACATGGTTGTGTAGTTGGGATAGGGTCTATATTTCTTTACTACTCTTTAAAACTATATTAATTTTTTGAAAATGCTAACATATATTATGCAAACCTGTGGAAAAGATTTTGGCATCTTTGATCAGGATTAATCCGCAAAGGGAAAGGTAGTTAAAACAGTCTTCACTGTGTTCTGATTTGCTAAAATACGTGCTTGTTGATTTCTGCCAAATGTGTGTGACCTCTCTGAGCAGGCTGGAGTAGACAGAGAACTTGTGCATCCTGAGTACACATTCCTGGCTTCCAAATGTCATAACCGTGGAAAATGTATATTCCTTGGGACACAAGTATGTGCAGCTGTGTTCTGAAATTATACTCTAGGAGATCAGGTGGTAAATTCTATAATACCTGAATAGTAAATCTTTGGTGTATTCTGCATGTTTTCAGAGCTCACTCTTCATTCCAGTGCCTAGATGTAAATGAAAATGGCGAAACCAAGACCTAACCTGAAAAAAAGAGAAGGGCCCGAGTATCACTGACAGATTTTATTCATGTGACTTTTGTGAAGTATCTCTTCCTCTTAATGCATACTTTTAGAAATAGCTTTTCTATAAGCCTTGACATTTTCTGCAGATTCTAGAAAATGTCAAGTATTTCTTTGAATCTGAGGTGGAACGAAGGAGTGAAATAAGAGCAGAAGGGTTTCCAAATGGTGCCAGTTAATCATGGGGTGATATTGTTTTCTCAGCAGTTTTCAACAGATAATAGAGACATATGCAATCCCATAGGAATACTTTACTAAAAGTGTGTCCCCACAGTGAGTGACAAGGCTGAATGCATAAGAAAGTTCAGGGCTATTTTTTGCTAGTGAGCAATGAATATAACATAAGAATGTAAAGAGTATCTGTACAGGGCAGCCCAAAGGTTCTGTCTCGCCCAGTGTCCATCTGACAGTAGTCAAAAACAGGATTAGGGAGAAGTAGTAGATCAGGGCAAACATTATGATGTTTCTTCCTAGCAGTCTCCCAGTGCTTCAACCACTTGAAGTGGTTGAAAGGAAAGAAGGACCTTTCTGAAAAGCATGTATTTTCCTTATATTCAGTGATCCTAAACACATTTCTCTTCATGAACTTACCCAGTCTGCCCTTGAAATTTTGTGATACTCTAGCCTTTGCAAGATCTTTTGGCAAGGAGTTCCATAGCTTTAGCAATACACTGAACAGAAAAACTAGCTCCTTTGCTTGTTTTAAACCTTCTTTCTGATGGCTTAATATGATGTAAGATAATTACTCTATTTGAAGACACAACAAACAAATTAATTTCTAGACACTGTCAGTGATACAGATATTTATAGACCTTTGTCACATCCCTCCTAAGTCCTGGGCAGAGACTGCTTGCCTAGCTATTGCTTGTATAGAAATTATTCCAAAGTGTTCTTTCGGCATGTTACTTTTCTCTGAAGTTTTTCTGATTCTGCAGCACATTTTCTGAGATACAGTGAACATGGATTTAAAAGTGGCAGATGGGAGTTTTCTGTGTGTTGTCAGTTTATTTCCCCTAATAACAGTATTAGGAATGATTACTATATTTCAAACATGGAGGCAGGGGTAGTTTCAAAGATGTTTTGTAAAATTATAGGGCAGCTAGCACAGACTGAGTCAGTAAGGCACTGCTGAGTGCAGCAACCTTGGGATACATAGTTGTATGCTTAATGCAAACATAATTCCCCATGACCTGCTTTGCTGATGTAAATACACTGTGTCAAGTGGACTTGATTCCAGTTTGCATGTTGTTGTGAGAACAGAATTTGGTTCCATTTATACACCTGGACAGTCTATCTGTTTTCTTTTATAAAATGCTTTGCAGGTGTTGGATGGAAGATGAAGCCTAAGATTAAACTGGTTTTGCTTTGATAAATACTCTGTTTCAATGCCACCATGGTACATATAGCAAGGTAAATTGTTAAGCTGCTAGTGAGAGATGTTTATTATACTGAGATGTAATTCTTTCTCTGTATAAATTCAGCAAAGGGATCTAGCTACCTCTTACATCTATAATAGGCCTAGATTAGTGCACAAACTCGTACTAACCCTGTGAAAATAAAGATCAGATTCAGTCTGTTAGCTTTCTTAAATGCCAGGTCTCTTGATCTAGGGCCAAAGCTAATGCTGTCTGCCAGTGTTCTTTTTGTTGTTCAGTTGCAGTGGGAGTGTAGAATAATGTTATCTCTGTACTTACTGGTCGTCTTATTCCAGTGGATTTATATGGGTAACAAAACAGCACTCATAGAATGGTTCACTCAAAGTACAGTACTGCTGAAAGCCACATGTGAATGGGTTCCAGACTTCTGATCTCTCAGTAAGCATCTCTTTTGAAGTCCTGACTTGCACCCTCTTTAGAATGGAAAGCAGTATGAAGAATTTCTGAGGAAAAAACAAGCTAATGATTAATTACCTCATTTGAACTGGAGTTAAATTACAGTTAAAATAGTAACATGATGCATAGGGCTTTTTGCCTTTTTTTTTTTTTTGGTCTGCTTTTGTCCTTATTCTACAGGCAGGGAAACAAAGACTCATACTGCCATTTTTTAGGACAAGTGTTAAATGCGTTTGTAGCTGTGCGGCTGTCTACTGAAGACAGCAGGCAACTGTCCCTGCATACATGCAGGCATATAATTGTCTGTCACAGACCTGGTTTTCTTTTCTAATTTAATCACACAGGTGGTTAAGTAAACCAGTTAATGCTTGTTAAACTATCAGTTAACCCTTGTTAAACCATCATCAATGTTTAATACATCCTTGCTTAAGACAGTACACAGTTCACCTCTAAAATTGTTTTGACATGAAACCTTATACCAGTAACAGAGGGATAAGATTGGGACCAAAAGCTTAGATATCATAACAAGTATTTCTCACTTGAATAATAGCTATTGTTTCTTAAAAGTTGTTTGGTTTTTTAATTGCTGGAAAAAATAGCAGTAGCCTGAGTATGTTGTCATAGAAAGTGCTAGTACTCCATTACTGACTTATTTTTTGCTTCAAGCCATTTCCCACCATTTATTGTGTTCTCCAGCTTTTCAGTTCAGATTATTTACTTAGGGATAATATTGAGGATAGTAGGAGCAGCCTAATAGTGTTTGCAGGTGGTCAGAGATGTGCTAACAATGCTCCAGTGTCATGATTATTGGTCTTATTATTTGAGAACAAGAAGAACTGAGAGATTATTGAATAAAATGCTGCATGACAAGCATTTGTTCATAAAACTAGGCATGGTTCAGGTGAGTGGTGATTGTTTCCCTTTCTGCTGCTTCTTCGTTGGAGAATTAGGCAAGCAGAGTGCTATCCTGAAAAGACCTTTGCATGAATTGAAGAGCTTGAGCCCTGGGGCTTGAAAGATGTCAAATGTCATGTCAAATTCTCCCTCTGGTTAACCAGTTAACAGAATTGGTGGGGAAAAAAGACCCCGTTTGGAATGAAAGAAAAAGAAACTAATGTTTTGTATGCTGTTACACACTTTCTGTGGATTATTCCCTTCTTCAGTGCAAAAAAAAAGGAGGTAGGGGAACAGTCTCTCCTCTTTTTATTTTACTGAAGAAAGTAGAAAAAACACAATAAGAAGAAAATAAGAGAAAGTGGGGAAATTAGAAATAAGTAACGTATGAAAAGACACATTTTTTTATTTTCAAAGAGAAGAAAAACTTGCATCAAAATGACTTTGTTTATTTTTCTTTGATGAGAAGAACAAAAGTCTGAAGCGACTTTCCAGTCAGCTCCATCCATTTCTGCCAAAGAGCCCACATGGAAGAAAGCTGTGATTCTCTAAAGGGAAATGCATGAAAGTACATTGACCCTTTCTTGAAATACCGCAGAGGGTGTGTGAGAAAAGATGGATTGCACCTGTCTATAGAGTAGTAGTCATTCTTCAATATTAAAAGATTATTTGAAGCATTGAGAGAAATGTTGTGTATTGGATTGTACAGCAGCGGTAAACCAGTACAATGTGTGCGCCTTGCAGCACCTTTTACGGAAAGAATTTTATACAGGATGGTTATACCGTATATCATATTTGTTTCACATCTAGCTACACTTCTTAGGACAGTAAGTCCAATTTATAAATTCTTGTAGTGAAACAGAAAGCAAACATCAGATTTTAGATGTATCTAGAGGTTATGGATGGGTTATTGCATATATAATGATGAAATAATTTTAACAAATAACTTCAGTTACCCAGCAGCTCTTAAACTGAAAAGCAAGTGCTGATTTTCTGCATAGCCCTTTTCAAACAGAAAGTGCCCATTTCTAACACAGAGGGCATATGAGATATTCAGACAGTATTTTATTATCCCAAGAGGTGTGGGAGGAAACATTCCCTGTTAGGCAAATAATTATTTTGTGGAGAACGGTGGAGGAAATGAGGGAAGGAGCAAAAAAAGTAGGGGCAAAGAAATTTCTACAGAATGTGTTTTTCTTTCCCCCCCTTATTAAATTGTATATGAATTTTCCATAGAGGGGATTTCTTTCTGTCAGTCACCTAATTAGTTAGAAAAAGGCAAGTAAAGGCAATAAAATGATGACTGTCTCCTTATTCCATTTGTACTCTTTTTCTTGATATGTTGAAGAAACACTGACAAGACCCACAGTGCTTATATGTATCACTCATTATAAACTAGAATAATTTATTTTGCTGATTCTTTATTTTGAATGACTACAGAAATATGCTCATAAATCATTGTTCTTCTCTAAGTTGTTAGCCATATAATACAAATACGGTATTTTATTATTCTCTTTAATTTCACTGGAAACTGTAGAAATGTCAGTAATTATCACTTTACTGAGTGACTGCTGGTGGGGTGATATGGAAAATATACTTGCCTTAAATATTCTGTGGTGTTTCATACAAGTGGGAGGATATGTTGTATTGCTTCAACTCTTTTCCTGGCAGAACCGAGAGGTGGAACAGCTCCTCGCATTTCTGACAAGCAACCCATTTGTTTGAATTTCTAGGTGTCATTCACATCCTTAATTCCAGGATCCGAAGTCAGTACTGTTATTCTGGCATTGTGAGTTGTCCAAAATGTTTTCGTCCAGCATTCAAGAATATATATTTCCTTTTAACTATAAATATGGTGATTGAGATAATATATTTATGAGAAAGGATAGTTGGTGGTATTAAGCAGAAAATCTCTGTGCCTGTCACTTAACTGTAGGCAATTTATTGAAGCACCAGCTTGCCTAAAGGTTCCTTTATATTAAACAGAAGAAAAGATATGGGCTTGTATGGCAGTTGCGTTTTTCAGACATTTTTCTCCCTTTTCAAAGACTAGGGGAAGGTTTAGAACCACTTTGGTGCATCAGTTAAGCACCTGAGCTTGGTGGGATGTTTCCAGCACTTAATTTACCTTCCTCAGTCCCTAGCCTTCATTTGTGCCTTCCACGTATACATACATTAGATTACCATGTGGAATAGAATAGTTTTCCTCGAGATTAATTTACTTGTGAGTTTGTTTTTATTAACCAAAGGCCTTGCTTTGTAGCGCGGTGTTGGCTCAACATTTGCTCTTCATGATTCATGTGATTTAAAGCTATTTATTTTTACTAGGTGGCAGTAGAAAGACTGGGAAGAAATCCTCGTCTCTGAGATAAAATTTAAAAGCTTAAATCCAGCCAATCCAGCCTCTAATTATCCCCTGCTGTAGCTTTTTTAATTGAATATGTCTGGCAAAAAAAAGTGAGGTTTTTTGTTTGTTTGTTTGTTTGTTTTTTCCTGTCGAACGGTGGCTTTGCCCGCTGCGCCCCGCGGCAGCCGGAGCGCGGGCTGAGCGGAGCGGCCGCTCGCCCGGCAGGGGGCGCCGTAGCATTTCCCGGCGGGGGGCGCGGCGGGGGGCAGCGCGGGCGCAGGGTGGCCCCGCCGCGGGCAGAGCGGCTGTTGCCGGCCGAGGCGTTGCTCAGCGCTCTGCTCTGCAAAGCGGATAACGTCCGGGGATACGTTTCACTTCCTTTGAAGCATAGGGTAGATTACGCCCCTTTCTCTGTATTGCACTTTAAGGGGGAACGTGAGTTTTGGGGATGTCTAATTGTGTGTTCATTCTGGTCCGTATAACCTTGTTCTCTGAGAGAAACGCAAGTCAATAATTCCAGACTATTGTAACATGTTAATAAATACCTTATCATACTTTCTCCCCTGCTACGCATCCGTGCTATTAATCATGTTTTTTGTAGTGTTTGTGTGACTTGATTTCAACATACAAATTTAAGCAGGTAACAGATTTTCAGTCAAGTTCAATAAGTATTAAACCAACGTGCAAATGCTTATGCAGGTGAAGCTGGGAATATTTTTGTCTGTGAGGGTTAGCGTGTTTGTATCTACAGTAGCCTTAGTTTGTAGCTGAGGTATCTTCAGGAAACATCACATTTTATCATTGATGCAAACAATAATGGAAAGTTATATTAAAAATTCTTATTCCTTTAATGGTAAGTTTGTGATTTGATGTATGTAGCAGCCATGGTGAATGGCAATTAAATGGGAAAAAGGAAAAAACCTTAAAGGAGCTCCAAAAGCCACAGGATGTTTTATGGTAGTATTGCAGTAACAATTTACAATAACCTAGCAATTATGGGAAAAGATTAATTAGTGAGTGCACGTATTAGAGAAATATTCATGTCCTGGGTGTTAATATACAGGTTTTCATCAATCAAAAGGCAAAAAAGTTTTTTGGGTTTTTTTGTTTGATTTTTTTTTAAAGCATTGATGATATAAAATACTCTTGGACTAAAAGGATGGAAAAATTACTTTTAAAAATTTTAAATTACTATTCATATTTTACTACTTATACCCCTGGTAACAAACATGTTTTGAATTAAGCATTTGGCTGTGTAATGCTTAAGTATGGGGTTTTCAGTAGTGAATTAGTTACTCTGTTGCTCAAACACATACTGGTAATGTGTTTTCTGTTTGATTCTCATTTCCTCTCAATGCTAAACTTACTTCATGGTAAAATATACTCCAATTCACCCAGTAACAGATTCACTCTAAATATCTGCCCCCAGGAACTGTTGCAGAGCAGGGGAGCAGAGCTGGGGAATGTCACATTTCCAGCTCTTGAGTTTGCGCTATATTAAAACCTATCAGTCTTTCTCTGTAGAAAGCAAAATGAAATCAAAACAAATCGAGCTGAAAATCAATGAAATTGTTCCTGTATTAAGGAAAACCTGAGAGTATATAGTTTTTTTTCTCTGAAATCCTCATCTGGCAAATTTCTTTTTCAAATAAAAACCTAGACTCTAAGCCAAAAGACATCTTTCTGTAAGGTCATAGAGATGGGGGAAGGAAATATAAAAACTCCTGTGTTCAAAAGGACTAATCTTTTTAGCTTTTTAAGTACTGGAGATTTAACCTGTTGTCAATTTTTTTCTGGGACCACTTGAATTACTTTTAAGAGTTCTGGTATTTTAAAGGATAGGCTATCAGCATTTTCTAAAAGTAAAGGCAGTTAAAGTTCCTCACAGAGTAGCTAGAAATGTAGGTACTCACAGGCAGGAGACATTACAAGCAAAGTAGTATGTCTTCATATTACTTTACCCGTAATCCTCCAGTGATTCATACTCTTTGTTACAGGGTTCCTGAATTTAACTTCTGCTTTAAAAGAAGTGAATAGGAAGCAAGTCCAAAATTGGTTATGACACTCTTGTCTAATGGCAAAGAAATTGAGCCAACATCTCAATTCTCCACTTGCATATTACTTTTTCTGATTGATATAGGGGAAAATTAAGTCCTAGTCCTGATGTTGTCAGGTTGCCTGATGTTTTATTTTTTTCTTAACATTTTCTTAAAGGTTGGTGAAAATTCTATAATTTCAGATGAAAGAGCAACTACAACTGTAAGAGTATTTTGAGTTGGTTTGAATCTACCCTTAGGGTTGAATGGGAATTGTGCTTTGCTTGCAAAAGTGGATCCTCTCCAGTGCCATCCAAGAGCAAAACATTGCAGCCCTTGCAAAGAAGTCTCCATATTAGCAAGAGCTCTTGCCGCTGGCAGTGCTGCAGAAAGTGATGATAGTGACACAGAAGTTGCTGACAGGCTGACACGGCATATTAATCTGTGGACAAATGGTTCATGGTCAGACCATTGTGCAAGTCACTCGAGCCATGTTCTGTACTTTGTTCAATGTGTGGGCTTGTATGGGAAATGAAATTATTTAATTAAGGGCTATTCACCTACCCACTGTTTTCTTAAGGTAGTTGAAAATTATTTCAGATGCTTTCCTAAGTATAAGTGATTAGGTTAAATGGAAATTATTTTCTTGGAACTAGCAAAATTATGTCTTTCACTAATTTTTACTATTGAGTGCATTCGCTGCCAAGGCTTTAATCTCTGACTGTAATCTTAGAACTCCAAATTGATGCTGAATTTTAGTTCTTCCTTTTTTCTGCAAACTCTCATTCCTGACATCTATCCCAAAGTTCCTACTATGGTCTCATGATGAAGGCTTCTCTTTAGAAGCCTTCCCTCTCAAACTACTCTTGTACTTTCACTTTGCTTTCTCTCCTGGACCCACTAGTCTTATTAAAGACTTTTCTTCTTTCCTTGAGTCCATCTTGCATCAGGTTCCTTTATACTGTCCTCTGAAAGTATTCTAAAGCCTCTCTTCCCTAACTGCTTTAACATAATCTTCTTTATCTTCCACCATATTATCTCCTCACCTCTTTGTTCCATTTAAAAAGATGCAAATAAAATCACTGTACAATGATTGTACACTGAACAATGTCCCATTGTTATTTTTCATGTCTAAGAGACATGTTTCTAAATGCTTTGATCTTTTCCATGAAGTTTGAGTGTATCTCATTGTAAATGAGGCTAACCCAGTCTGGTAGTTTGCCCTTTTTACCTCTCTCTGATCCTTGCTTCCCTTTACTCCTTCCTTTACTTGTGTTAGCCTGTTGCCTAATGCTGTGACTATTCCCACTACTGTTTTTATGCCTTTCCCCATCATACTCTTTGATACAAAAACTATCTTAGTATGTACCAAATGGATTCCTTCCCTATACTTAGATCCTTCCTTCCTTAAAATACAAATACGCTGTTGCTTTTCAGCAGTGAAACGTTTTAAAAATACTTGAAGTACTTTAAAAATAAACCTCTGCTCCATGGGCTGTGTCTGGCCCTATGTGCGTCATGTACCCTGTGAGATCCCTGAGGAGGGAACTGGACCTTTCTCTGTGGATAGACACGGATGGTGGTGAAAGTCAAGTGACAAAGTCAGTTCCGAAAAAGGTTGGGATCTGAACTACGCTGTCTTAACGTAAAACTACTAGTACAGGGAGCAAAAACTATGAGGACAGGCAGATTTTTGAATTGCATACAGCAGAGCTGGTCAGAAGGCTAGAAGTTGCTCCCTCTCAGATGTTTACTTTGCTGCTTTTTTGGGGATTTAACCCCAAATCAGTGTGAGTCAAGAGGCCTACTTTGAAAGTGCTGAAAGACTTCCAGTCAGCTAGTAAGCTACATGGGACACCAAAGCCTAGCTCGCAATAAACACAAATGCCCAAATTCAGGGGAAAATGAGAGATGCTGCCAACCACTTCTGCAAGAAGCAGTATTTTCCAGCTCTTGTTATCTACCTCTATGATTAATGTTGAATTTGGAAAAGTAAAGTTAAATTGGATTTGCAACCCTGAAAAAGTTGGCAAATTCTGGCACTGTTTGCCTTAGACAAATTTTAAAGTACAGGACATTCATGGAAGCAAGGTATTTCTTCAAAAATTAGGAAATGTATGTGTATATCCTACTGTAAAGAAAAAAAAAATTAGAAATAATTATCTCCTTGCCAGTGTTGACATTACTACTGGTATATACTTTCAGGACAAAGGAACAAAATAGAGTGATGTTTTATATGATTTAGTGAAGATAAATACCAGTTGTAAGTTACAATAATAGTAGGGTACTGATCTGAAATTTCCACAATTCCAGAACATTTTCTCCTTGCTACTTGGGACAGTGAGTTTTTGTGTGTGCTTGCACGTGTATGCAGGTTGGTAAAGAAGATTTAAGCTCTTTGCTATGTGTTCTCATTACTTCTGTTACCTGCTGCTTCCAGCTACTTCAGCCTTTGAAAGTGAAGCAGGATAGTGCAGAAATGATTCTTTCATTGCCCAGGCATCCTGATTCTGATAATGCTGAATCAAGCTCTGCCAGCTTGTTAAGGATCATTTTTAGTAACTGATTCTATGGGCTATGACAGTTCTGCCATTGGGCATTGACCTCTAACTCTAACATCACTTATGTAGGTATAAAACAGAAAAAACTCCACATAGATACAGAAGTGGATAACTAATGCAAGGAGAAACAGACCCTATGTATAGACTGAAATAAGTATTTGTGTAACTAAGGGCAATGTACTGGGCTGAAATCCGAAAAAATATAATTTTAAGTGTATATGTTATTAGATGTGAATCAGGTGGTACTTAATTGCAGATGGTGCTGAAGCTGACATTTCTCCCTACTTACTGTGGCTTTTGGACTAAACACAGTGATGAAGTTGAATAAAATATGTTGGATTTGTGTGCTTGAACTGGATATCGAAATAATGAAGTAATGAAGTAATTGAGCTCATGCTTTTGTAGTGACTGCTGGAGTGACTGATGCTTCTCTGTCTTGAGGGTGGTTAAACTATGGGACATGTGAGGCCCTCATTGATCTTGCTTTGTGAAGAATGTATCTGCTTTGTCTAATACTTTAATGTATATTTTGTATGTAATTTGACAGACAATAAAAAGTGAATAAGCCAGACATCTGTGCCCAAGAAAATGAGGGAGAAAATGATTATTTTTCAAAATTATTTGTGGCTAATTTCCCCAAAGAAAAAAAATAAAGAAACCCCAGAAACCCAGTGAAAGCTGCTGGATTTTTTTGTTTGTTTGTTTCATCTCCATTAAAATACTTTTAAGCAACATCTGCTGTTGAGATCTCTGCACGGCCTTTCCTTTAGGTTTTAACTACCCAAACACAGTAAGCAGCGTCAACAGATGCAGTGGACTAAGATTAGTATTAATCCACAGGTGTAAATGCTGTTCCTGAGACAACCTTAGGAAGCTATTTGTATTTTAATTTCTTTAATCCCCATTTTGTTTTACATGTAACTGCAGTGATGCTTCTTTACCTGCAGCTTCCCAATCAACTTTTTCTAAGTTTCTTTTAGAAATCCATAGTTAAATAAACTTACGGGCTAGCTACAATACTTAATGCTGTGTCTAGCCACCTCCATTTTTACTATACTCTTCTTACTTACTTTCACTGTTCTTCAAAGCTACATGCTTTAATTAAAATACAACATGGTTTTGTACTTGAATTACTCATTCACAAAATTGCTAGATAAGGTGAAATTGTCAGGAAATATTTTCGGTGTAGTATGCTTATTTGTATTCTTAAAGACAGATGTTAAATATCTATGTAATTTTAAATGATAAACAAAGCTATATTTACTGTACTTACCCCATTGTTTTAAAGACTGAACAAAAATATGTTTATTGGTCCATATATCTGGGGTCGATGCATGTCCAAGAGGTGAAAAAAACCTTTAAAGTAAATGGAAAAGTTTTAGTACTTCAAATATACTAAGGTATACTGGGTTTATGTTCTAGTTACTCAAATTTCATAAGTATAGGAAATTTAGAAGGTAGAGAAATCAGTAATTTTCAGTGTAATAAGACTCTGATTTTTATTTTTAGGTTTTTATTATATCAAGGTAAAGATATCTTTACATTCATAAATACATAACCTCATAAAATTTGTCTAGACTCAAAGGACAATTTGGTAGAGCACTGTCTTTTTTCCCATGAAACAGTGTTTTCCATAGTGAAAATTGTGTTACTTGTGACTGTGTAATGGAATACAAAGAAAGATTATATTGTATATGAAATGTATTAGTAAAATGGGAAAGAAGGAAAGCATTGATACAGGAGTAGAGAAACTTGATTCAGTCTTCCCTTTCATACACAAATTATCTGTGCCATAGTGTAGCCAACAGTGAAAGGAGCACAAAATATTTTAGCTGTATCTCTCTTCCTCGTACATGTTTAGGGAAATGAAGACTAAGAATGGGTAGTGTTAGGCCAGCTTGGGTGGATGAGAACTCTAAAAGGAAAGCAAAACTGCTTATTTAGTGTATTTTAGCAGTTATTTGTAACTTTCAAAACATATCTTAGTCTTTTTGTAAAGCGACCAGCCTGACTGATAGAAATTATTGCATATTTCTGCTGTTTTAGGCCAATCTTACTGTCTCTTCACTAAAACCCCATATTGCCTTCCAGTCTGTTTGTTCTTTCTGCCAGGTACCTGTGCTTTAATTGCACTGGGACACTGTGTCAGAGTTTGAATAGTCTGCCCTCAGCCTGAAAGGGAATATGGTGAAATGTCTTTCACCTGGGAGGAGTCACAGCTGCTCATATTAACTGAAAATAACACCCAGGTGAGAAGATAAAAAAAAAAAAAATTTCTCTCCCCATGCCCCCCTTGTTTCTCCACTGCACAATTAGGTTGGGATCAATATTCAGGTGTTGTTACTAATGTCTCCTGGTATTCTGTTTCTGTGGGGAAAAGGGTAGAGAACTCCTAATCTGTGTGGTATGCCAGAACTAGGCTTCTGCTTTCTCTTGGTCTGCTGATTTTGCCATTTTGTGGTGGGATCCCAGCTAGTGCTGCAATGATTTTATGTTGAGACAGAATGAAAAGAGGTATGTGATGGTCTTCTTGGTGTTGTTAATTCCTGTGGTATCTATGTGGTTTGTTTGCTTTTATTCAAGCTGCAGTCCTAGAGATAAATGAAAATTTTACTTCTGACATTTTTTTCTTTAAATAAAAGCTTTTCTAATTCTTATGGCTTTAAAGAAATACTTGAAAGGGTTACTACAATCTACTATATAGATAGAGGATGGAGCTATTTTTCCTAACTCCTAGGAGTAATTGGTGGTATTTTTAGAAAATATTCCATGAAGTTTTTCAAATTGGGCAAATAACTGTTGAAACTGGGATATACAAGTGAGGTAAAGGCCTGGAACTACAGGTTCAAGTATGTGTATTTCTTTGTTTCTCCTTTCCCACTGGGACCCAAGAAGCTGCCTTAACAAACATCAAAACAGACTTTATCAAAACTTGCTTCTCTTTGTTCTCCTCAGAAGTTTTGTTTGTTTACTGTCAATGTTCCTGAAACTCTCCTCTCAATGCAACCCATTCTCTGCAACCTCACATCCTCAAGTGGCAGTACAAAACACTACCATCTGGATTTCATAGGGTTTCTTATCTGCTTTATATTTTCATGGATGTGAATTACTATATGATGTTCAGAACCACGCAGAGAAGGACCCTCTTTATCCAAAGCAGTTACTATCTACAGATCACTAAGGTTATGTGGATTTTCAATATGCTTTAATTACCTATGTAGATATTCCTAGTGTGTGTACCTGAAAGGTAGCTGCTTTCTGTTGAAATGAAATTGAAGCAAGCTACCTTTCCAGGTGGTATCGGGCAGTAGGAGTAACTTGTCAGTGAAGTGCAGTGCAGGCATTGTGGTGTAGCTTCAACATCCCCCTGCACCAGATCTCTTCTCTAGGAAAGACTTATATAGCGGGTGGAAGACAGAAACTAATAACAAATTAGAAGTTTTTGGCCCTGTCCTTTCTGATATGCAAAAGTAATGCTGGTAGTAAGCTATTAGAGATCTACCTTAGGTGTGTGATAACTGCTGGGTTACAAATCCTCTGCACTTCAGTGCTGTCCCGGTCAAGAATTTGGTTCTGCTTGCAGTGATGCTGGTTATAAACAGGCTGTAAACTATCTTAAGCTAAATGATTTAAGAAAGTTGTCAGAAAGATGAGAGCAGGGATAATCTTTAAATCTAGCTAAAAACAAAAGCATGAAAGGCATGGTACAAATGCTGATTATGGCTTGATTGGTACAAAATCAGACAATACTGCTGTCCTCAGTATCCTGGATGAGGAATTCAGCTGTACAGAACGATGACTGTTTATGATTTTCAGTGCTATCCTTAGAGATGGAGGATGCATCACAGCTTGTTATTTAGTGCCTATGAGCTTAGTGTCCAGTCCCCATATGTTTAGGAGATTTGAGTATTGGTTATTCATCCTAAGAAAATGGACTATAACTCTTGAACTGAATGGCCACATTGGCTTTTATAAACTGTTGGAAACATTCATATCAGGAAAACAGTGAACTTGTTATGAATAAATGTATATAGAACAGAAGGTGCTCAGACTTTTTTTAGCTAGTAATGACGAGGAAACAGTAAACACATAAATAAAAGGTGATTGCAGGGCATTCTGTAGATGAGGTTGCAGAAATTCAGCTGGAATGTTCCTTAATTATTTTAATTTTGTCCTTGTAACACCAGACATTTCTCACCAAGAATAAATGTTTTGGCTAGTGTCACTAACTGCCTTAGGTTTTAAATCCACATGTACTGAATATTTTTCCCTCTTTCAGTCTAAAGGAAAAAAATAGTATTACTATTGGCTTCTCTAGATAAGAAAATTATAGAAGAGTCATTTTTTGTTCTTTCATGCTTCCTCCTCCCTAAAGGGGGAGGAAAGAACGAAACAGGTTCCCAAATACTCAGTCTGAAGTGTTGTACCTGTTCTTATAAGCTTCCTAAAAAGAACAACTGTAACTATATATTTTGTATTCAGATTTATTTTTCTTTTTTTTTTTTTTCCACTCAGAAGAAAAAGATTAGAAATCTTGTCTTGTAATTTTGTTTTGTTGAATTCTGTTCTCAGTTTTTGGCTACTGCTAGTTTTTATTTGATGCTTCAGAGGAGAAATGATGTCATGCTGCTGAAATAAAACTTGTGATTTGACAGTTCTTCCTTTGTGTCCCATGAAGCAGAAAAGAGAAGGGTGAAATTACTTATTCCCCTTTCATTGCACATAGGTGCACAGGAAAGACAGTTGTTTCATGCAAAGAAATCTGCTCTAAGGGCGGGGCTGCTGCACCTTTTCCATCAAGGAATAATCCCTGTATCCTCCCTTCAGGTTCTACAGATGTTAGTTAGGCATGATGGCTCCTAAACCTCTGGACTGTGTCTTTGTACCCAATTCAATGCCTCGGGGCTGACCCTTATGCTTTAAAAACATTTCGTGCATGAATGACACAGTGAAGAGAACACTGCGACTACTTTATTTTTCCCTAGGACTTATGCATACTTATGTCTCTTAGAAAATTAGCTCTGATAAAACTAACCAAAGTTTACTAAATAAAAAGCTAGCGAAAGGCATTGCTCCTCTAAAATGGAGGCGGTTGTACAGATGGGAAGCAGTGTTGCTGACTAATGCACTGCTTAAACAAGATTGCGAGGTATGCATTTTTTTTTTAATTAGATATGTGTTGGATATTTCAATGGTCACTATTAAAATACTAACTGAACTTCTGACATGCCTTGAGGTATTGATCCTGTCCTCATAGCCTGGAGTCAAAGGTGCTGATATCTGTCTCCTAAATCTTCCTAGACCTTCATTCTTCCAGTGACTTGTGTAAGGTGACATTGAGTAGTGGGTGATAATCCGGGGAGTTCATTCTGGGATCTTCTGAACTACAGCTCAGAGTCCAAGTTGCTGAGCTATTCTTCTCTCTGCAGACAAAGAGGAATACTGACAAGATAAGTATTGAAACAGTCCTAAAAATAAAGGTCAGTGTTTGTACATTCATACTCAGGAAAGAAAATCTGCGTAATGTTTCAAAGGTGGAAACGGTCCTGGAAATTTTACCAGAACTGTGCAGCAGTAATTAAAATCCTACTGAAAAAAATACTGAGAAACATCCACGTTCTATACTGCATCATGTTGCTATCTGAAAATTATATACCTCAAATAAAATTATCAACTCTGTGTGGGGTTTTCAGAACAGGTGGTTGATCAACAATACTTCAAGGAACTGAAATTGTTCCTCTTCTCCATTTTCCTCCCTTTGTCTAAAGATTGGTGCAGTAAAAGAATGTACTGATCTGGTGCAAGTTACAAATTGGTTTTGTGCTTTGAAGCTGCTAACAAAGAAAAGAGCAACTGCAATGCGATAATCTACTGCCATTGAGGAAATGAGGAGAAACTGAATAATCTTAGCTTGCCTCCCCTGACAAGTTCAGAAATCAGTAGAATATTACTTTGATCAACACTTAAGCCACTAAATTATCCTTATGATTCATGCACCATGGTATATGATTTGAAGTACCAGAATATGTTAGCCAAAACCTGTTTAAATCTTTGCACTTGGGGAAAGGAAAGGAGGGGAAACAAATAATTTGCTGCAATGTTAAAGAGATTTAGAGTGGTATTTTGCATTTCTTCTAATATCTGCTTTGCCTTAAACACTTAGAGTGATTTCTCAAGACAAATTTAAATGCTTTAAACAAACATTAGAAAGGTTGTCTGCTCAAAAAGTACTTTTTTGTTTACTTGTATGGCCCTCAAATTGCTTTAGGAACTTTACAGACAGCTATTGGAAGAGGGAACTTCCTTGAAGGGCTTGCAGCATATTGAGAGAAGCAAGTGGTGGCCATGCTCTGGTGGCTGTGCCTGCTTGTCAGTGATGTGGACTGGTACCCGCATGCTCTTTGAGGATTGTGAGCGTGTTGTAAGGATGGAGGTCAGAAGGTATATCATTCAGAAGTTATTTTTCAGAAGTCTCGTGGTTTGCTCAGCAGCCTCGGGAGAGAAGTAGGCATAGAATCATTTAGGTTGGAAAAGACCTTTAAGATCATTGAGTCCAACCGTAAACTTAACAATGCCAAGTCCACTGCTCATCCAAGAGAATCCAGGTGCTAGAAATCACAAAATACTAGAGTGAGACTGTGATGGTCTATCTCTAGTTTATATTCATTTTTCTCTTTCTGTCATGCAGTCTTACCTGTCACTGAAAAATAACTTTTACAAGTGGAAAAAAAATTTAATCTGTGCCAGGGCTTTCAGCAGCCTGTACAAAAAAATGCAGTTGAAACTGAAGTGTGTGCAAGCAGTAGCATTTGCTTAGTGATGCTCTTTTCCAAGTCAGAAGAATGGTGTTTGGGTTTGTTTTTTTTAATACACAGTTCACCTGTGCAGGGTGAGGTTGAGTATGGAGGTCTTCGTGCAAAATGAGGTTTCTGATAGAACTACCCAATTTTTTACTTGTATTAAATGATTTGAGTAAGAATAGGAAATGAAACTGCTGTCCTTTTAAGTACCTTTTCGCTTTGATATCACCCATAAGTCTTTGCGTAAGGTGTTGAAGAATTCCAATTGCCTTTGTTTGCTTTAGTATGCTGCCAATATATATTTTTTTTTCTTCATGTGATAGGCTTCGGTTACCGAACAGCCCCCTTCTTAAGTAACTGGAGGCACTTTTGTTTGTAGTTGCTTTTTTTAATGAGGAGGCAGATACAAAAGAGCTCAGTATACCCTTCTCCACCCTAACTTATATTTGCACAGGTAGCTTGTTAAGTGTTACAGTTATCTAGATTCTTATAAGAGTTCTGCATTTTGACTTTCTCGTGTTAATTCCTTAAGCCAATATAAGACCAAAAAAAAAAAAAAAATCCCAGAATTTTTCATAATATTTTGAAGTATACATCATTAAAGTCAAAACATAGACTTTAAATTTCATAATAGAAAAAAGTGTTTCACTGGCAACATTTCCTGTAAAACAAACCTAAAAGAACAAAACATCCAACTCTGAACGGATGACAACTTATAGGACAACTTCCAGGGAGCAAAAGGGGGCAAAAAACTATTTGACCATATTTAGCAGCTAGTAGTTTCAAAGCACCTTTTCTGTACTTAGACCTCTTACAAATTTCTGGTAAAGTAAGCAGCTATAGTAAAGTGCATTCCTTTAGCAATGCCCATGCTCTCCCCAGTGAAAGATGAGGAACTTGTGTACTTGTGACTCAGCTGTTGCACTTCAGTGTAAATTGATGTTGGCTGTGGGTCTCTGGCTAAGACAATATGCTGTAAACTGGGACAGCTGGGGCCTGAGCGCTTATTCTGGTTTTTCACTCCTGCTGTGAGGACAGTAACTGTGAGGAACGAAGTATGGGATGAACAGCTGCAGATAGTAACACAATAAACTACCACAACTATGTTTACCAGTTTGTTGCATCTCTAATATTCATATTTCTACTGTTCAGTGGGAAGGGTAGATGCCTGTTAATGTATATCAAACAGAGGTCTTTACAGGGCTGTGGAAACTTTTCAACCACTATTATTAAAATTTTTCTGAATGTTCACAGAGAAATTCTGCTAAGAACTACAAAACCTAATATTGGTTGTGATTTTATTTTAAATAAAAATCTTGTAAGTCTGGGGAAGTCCCAGGAAATGGGAAGAAAAGCTAAGGTCTCTTCAGCACTTAAACAGAACAGACAAAATAACCTAGGTAACTGGGCTGGTTGCCTGGACACTGACACCAGGCAAGGTGATTGAGACTGATACGGGAATGCAATCAGACAGTAATGTTAGCAAAGCTAATGCCAATCAGCATGGTGCTATGGAAAGCAGGTTGTCTGTTGTATTTTCTTTTGAATTAGATTGGAAGTGCGAAATGAGACTGTCTTCACTTGGATTTACATATGACACGCAGCTTGGATGCAATGTGAATTTCCTTAAAACAATGTACGCGCAGACACCAGATAAGAAACAAATTAGAATGATGTCAGTGCACTTAGAAGTAACTGTAAATGTGGAAGTAACCAGTTATGTGGACATTTTCTAATGGAATTCTCTGAATTTGAACTTGGTCTTTTTTTGTGTGTGTGTGGGTGTTGTGTTGTGTAAGCATAAAATCATTGGTGGCTTAAAGGGGGGGAGAAAATGACAAAAGCTCATACTGTGTGCTTCTGAAATGCAGAGGCAGAGTACTTGAAAGCAGTGAGGTTTTAGGATGCAGTGTATTAGCAATAATCATTGCTTAATAAAGTATTTTTGGAGACTAAATACATGTGCTACACTGGCATACAGGTCTCCAGGTAAATACATCTGTAAATGTGTTTATAAAAGCATCAGTGGCAAATATCTGATCAAATTTGCTCCTTATAAAGACATCAATGTTTTATTACTGTATGCGTTGTGAATTGCCTTTTCCTTAGTGTGTGTAAGACACGATCACCAGCATCATTAAGAATGCCTTTATTCATTAGATGGTAATTAGCAGGTAACTGTTCAAACAAAGCATGTACTTATTTGCTTACGTAGCTCCCTCATGCTTTCTCTCATAGTACCCTTGGTCCAGCCACAGCTGATGGGCCAACCCCAGCTGGATACTCAGATGAGGAGGGGTGTGTTTATGCCCCAGGGCCTTCCAGGCAGCTGCTTGGAGAGTCCTTGGTTCCAGCAGGTGTGTAGGTGTCCCTGTGGCTTTGTCTCTGTGTGGTCTGGTATGCACAGCCCCTTGCTGATGCTAGTATGTGCTAGTGGTCTTGTACAGGTTGAGCAGAACCTCATGGCCCGAGTCAGTCAGTCCTTGCAGGTTCAACAGGACCATCAGTCTCTGGAGCTTATCAGTGCTTGGGAAATTGTCACGCATTACCTTCCTGCAGAAGCAATGGGAAAGGAAGCATGTGTTATTTGCTTTCCAAGACCTTCAGCTGTGCCATGTGTTTCATCTGCCCCTGAAAATTCAACACCACTTCTCTAAACAAGTGTTATAGTGTTTAGAAATACTTGGAAACAAGCAAAACCCAGTATTTTCTTGTGACTTTTGTCAAACAACAACAAAAATCATATATGCTGCTGGCAAATTGCAGATTTAATGTATATAGTTAAATTTATGCAAAGAGGTGCAAAAGCTTTCAGAAATATTGAAGCCATAGTAGATACATTTTTCCATTTCAGAGAATGAGCAAAAAATAACTTTGTGGAGAAAGAAAAGCTGCATGCTTACAGAAACTGTTGACTCATTGTTTGAGGGAAAATAGTTCAGTTATAGGTCACCTGTCAGTCCTTCCACTCTGTGTGTTTGGTTGTTTTTTTGTTAGTGTGATTTTGTTTTTTTTAAAAAAAAATTTTCTTCCAGATTCTCAGTCTGGTCTCAAAATTGGTTTTGGAGTGGTTATTACTTGCAGACTGCCAAATAAAGATAATCCATCAAAAGCCATGTGAAAAAGGTTGGTAGTATCCTAAATGGGACTGCCTGAAAGAAATCTCTTCAAAATCTATGGCAGCTGATGCATTTAGGATCAGCTCTGTCGGTTCTTTGTAGACTGGGTAAAACCTCACCAAAGGTGGCATGTGTCGTGACTTTTCAGAAGCTGCTAAACCTGTTTTTACTGGTTTCAGTTACTTTGTTCTAAATATATTGTCAAACATAGGGGACTGAAATCCTGGCCAGAAACAGACCCATGCGGGTTTTGTTTTGAAGACAAGTGATGCAGAGAAGCTGCAGAAAACAAAGTATACAGTCAAACAAGAGCTGTAGAAATGGCCCTCGGAAAAAAATTTGAGAATGCCTTTGGGGTAAGTGCTGTCTGGAAAGAGCCTTGGAACTAAGGAAAAATAAATTGTAGCATGTCTCTTTCCCTAAACATGGAGGAATTTGGGCTCTGGTACGTATTTCTTTTTTATGAGTCAACTGCATGAAGGAAATGACTGTACATAAACATCTTGCTCTGGAGAGAGGTGTGAGGGAGGTAGGAATTATTTTCTGAAAACAATACAAATAAACTTTTGTGCAGCTCTTAAATAGATCCGATACGGCTAAGCTTTTCCAAAAATTGCAGGAGAAAGGGTGAACAAGATTGTTTTACCTTGTACTTCAGCGAAGTATGAGTTACTTTTGGATAATAAATACATATCCAGATTTATTCACTATATAATGTCCATAAACACCTTCAAATGAGCATTGATATTTTAAGCTTTCACAGAGATCTGTGAAGTTTAACTATATATTTCTGAGATACGGAGCCAGGTTACACAACTGAGCCACAAGAGTCAACTTAAAATATAGACAGCTTACAAAAAAATATGAGCATCGCAAGGCATGATTTAACCTACCTTGAAAATACTTGCTTTATTATAATTTAAAGTGCAGGTGACAAACTGCAAAAATTAAATAGTTGGTTTTACAGAAAACAAATACAAGCTGCTTCTGTAATCTTTTCCCAGTACAGCTGATGTGGAAAATGCTGTTATTGGTTGTGGTTGATTTAATGCTTCTTTGTTTAACTATTTATGATTACTGCTATAGTTAGAATTTCCAGAAGTATTGCTATAAAACCTATTACGTGGAAATAAATTGCTGATACCAGTGGTCAGAGCAACACGAAACCACTTGAACGCTCGCAAAGGGTTGTACTGCCTGGAGAAGACCTGGCTGAAGAAGACAACCCCAAGGCCTTTCACTGCTGTGAGGAAGGCTGTGCTTCGTTAGCTGGGTCTGTCACCTATAAAGCTACTGTGGCCATCAGATGGTAGCAAGAGCAGCTGCAGCATCAATCGCTGTCTCTCCTGCCGCACCCCTTCTGACCTGTGCCTGCAGTAGGAGAGAATACAGCACGTACCGGTGCCAGGCACTAGTGCCAGCTACTGCTATGGCAAAGTGACAGGTGACAGTTTGTGGTGGGTGACAGTCAACCAATGGACCAAATGGGAGCTGCTACTCACGAGCAGCTGTTCTGTGAGGCAGGAGAGACAACTGGCAGGCAGGATGCAGCAGATGACAGGGCTACCCTAATATGCAGCTTCCTAGAAAATGGACCTATGTCACTTTTCCAAAAAAACCCCCAACAAACCAAGGGCCAAAACAAACATACCCTGAATTAAAGGCAAATCTCTGCCTTATTCAACTGCTATAACAAGATTGGGCACTTTTTACAAGAAACGGATAAAATATTATCAATTTCATCAGGCCTCTGTTCTCCGTTTTCCTGAACTAGACTTAACTGCAAACCTAAATGATGTTTTACTGTATGTGAACATCAGAAATGTGGTGCAAATCTGAACTGGAAACCTTCATAGAAATTGGTTAACAGGACCATAAACCCTCCTGCATGCAACCAAGTATTAGCTATTTAATTGAGAAAAATCCTCAGAACGTCAGCTGCCTCTCCAAAATCACTCCTTAAAAAAACCCCAAACAATATTCAGTGCGAGGTTTGGAAAGAAGGAAAAAAATAAAAAGGGCATAAAGAGCAAGAGATATTGAGGAGGTGATTCATTCCTAAATGATGTTGAGGTAGATTAAATACATACAGGAGTTCTTGCAGCTCAGGTCTTAAACAAATACCAGAGGCCAAACCTGTTGCAAGGACAAATGTGAGAGCTCTGTGGCAATCGGTTAAGTTACTGCTTCTGATGTCCAGGGTAGGTTTAGCTGTAAAGGATGTGGAGGTAATGCTCTGTTACCCTCCAGTGGGGTGTGTGAGTCGTTCTGTGAAAGCTGTACAGCTGCTTTTGACTTTAGATGAAATGAGGCAGGTGAGGACGGCTGTGGTTTGGCTGGGGCACAGAAGCATCCATGCACAGCACCGAGCGGGACCACCGAGTAGGGGTGAGGGAAGGGGGCAGATCTATCTTTTTCCTCAGTAAATCCATACCTGCGTAAAAGAAACTCTCTGAAATCCTGTAGATTGGAACTGCTGCCAACAGGCAAGAACTGGTGTGATTAAAGGCAATAATCCTTGCCATTTGATGGCTTAGTCAGAATTTGTGCAGAAGATTAAGCAAAGCATCAAGTGTGCCTAAAAGGCAAAATAGATATTTTCTGTTGGCTGACATTTATTTTTATTTTCTTTCATTAGAATGGCTTTAAACATTCATCTGCTCAGGATTTGGGTGACATTATGTGTGTGTTTCATGTGTCTGTAAAAAGAGAGGAAAAACCTGAGATTTGCTGCTTGTTTTTTTTTTTCTTTTGTGACAGGTAACCTTTAATTCTATCACTTTTACCCAAGATTAACTCAGTAATATCGTCATGAGGAGTAAAGGCTCTGGAACTTCTAAAGGAAAGAAGGATTGTTGAAATTCCATGTGCTCATACTAAATACAGGGCCATAAAAATGTCTTCTGCATTGCAATTACACATGTTCCTAGCTTAAACCATGCTTTTTCAGCGGCTGAGAATGGTCTGGCTAATTTTATTAACTCATTGAAGTGGGATATGGATGAGTAGCTACAACATTAGCAGTACAATTGACTTGTTTTCCAAATATTTTTCTTCCAATTGGGAATGTGGCTATTCTCTACCATTTCAGATGTGGCTTCCTATCTCACCTGAGGTGATACTTGCAGTGTTTAAATCTGAAAAAAAAAAAAAAAAATCAGTCAGGCATTGAAAGGTTTGTGACTGATTCATAATTACTCTTATGATATTTATAACTAGAGTGATTTTTTTTTTAATCTGCCTTTTGCTCTCTGTACTTTACAGGTGGAGGTGGTGGGGAGGTTAAGGTTCTCAGGCTGCTGCTCTGTGTTGTCATGAAGTATAGACGTTAAGAAATTGCTAGTAGAGCTAATAAATTCTCCTACTAAAGAATGCTGCTTCTCTCACATTTTGCTGTGGGTCAGGTCATTGAACATCTGCTGAGATCCAGGCCTACCAGAAAATGGTAGACTCCATAGCAATATGCTAAAAGGCTTGGAGAGACCTGAGGGTGGTCTTCATGATCTCCCATGCTGGCTTAGTAGGGGATCTGCGAACTGTGCTAGAATCACAGAATCATATAGGTTGGAAAAGACCTTTAAGATCATCGAGTCCAACCGTAATCCTAACACTACCAAGACCACCACTACACCATGTCCCTAAGCACCTCATCCAAATGTCTTTTAAATACCTCCAGGGATGGTGACTCAACCACTTCCCTGGGCAGCCTGTTCCAATGCTTGACCACCCTTTCAGTGAAGGAAAATTTCCTAATATCCAGTCTAAACCTCCCCTGGTGCAACTTGAGGCCATTTCCTCTCGTCCTATCATTTGTTACTTGGGAGAAGAGACCGACCCCCACCTTTCTACAACCTCCTTTCAGGTAGTTGTAGAGAGCAATAAGGTCTCCCCTCAGCCTCTGTTTCTCCAGGCTAAACAACCCCAGTTCCCTCAGCTGCTCCTCATCAGACTTGTGCTCTAGACCCTTCACCAGCTTCATTGCCCTTCTCTGGACATGCTCCAGCACCTCAATGTCTCTCTTGTAGTGGGGGGCCCAAAACTGAACACGTTATTCGAGGTGCGGCCTCACCAGTGCCGAGTACAGGGGCGTGATCACTTCCCTAGTCCTGCTGGCCACACTATTTCTGATACAAGCCAGGATGCCATTGGCCTTCTTGGCCACCCGGGCACACTGCTGGCTTGTATTCAGCCGGCTGTCAACCAACACCCCCAGGTCCTTCTCTGCCTGGCAGCTTTCCAGTCACTCTTCCCCAAGCCTGTAGTGTTGCATGGGGTTGCTATGGCCCAAGTGCAGGACCTCGCACTCAGCCTTGTTGAACCCCATACAATTGGCCCCAGCCCATCGATCCAGCCTGTCCAGGTCCCTCTGTAGAGCCTTCCTACCCTCAAGCAGATCAACACTCCTGCACAACTTGGTGTCCTCTGCAAATTTACTGAGGGTGCACTCGATCCCTTCATCCAGAGCATTGATAAAGATATTGAACAGAATTGGCCCCAACACAGAGCCCTGGGGAACACCACTTGTGACCGGCTACCAAGTGGATTTAACTCCATTCACCACCACTCTTTGGGTCCGGCCATCCAGCCAGTTCTTTACCCAGCAAAGAGTACACCCACCTAAGCCGTGAGCAGCCAGTTTCTCCAGGAGAATGCTGTGGGAAACTGTGTCAAAGGCTTTACTAAAGTCTAGGTAGACAACATCCACAGCCTTTCCCTCATCCACTAGGTGGGTCACCTTGTCATAGAAGGAGATCAGGTTGGTCAAGCAGGACCTGCCTTTCCTAAATCCATGCTGGCTGGGTTTGATCCCTTGGTTATCCTCTACATGCAGCGTGATGGCACTCAGGATGATCTGCTCCATAACCTTCCCCGGCACCAAGGTCAGACCGACAGGCCTGTAGTTCCCCAGGTCCTCCTTCCGGCCCTTCTTGAAGATGGGTGTCACATTTGCTAATCTCCAGTCAACTGGGACCTCCCCAGTTAGCCAGGACTGCTGGTAAATGATGGAAAGGGGCTTGGTGAGCACTTCTGCCAGTTCCTTCAGTACTCTCGGGTGGATCTCATCAGGATGTTCAGCTGTGGAGGCCTGCATTAACACAACTAAGGTCTGAGGGAATATTACCAGGATGTTATTTTTCCACATTCCTTCTACAAAAGTCTTCTTGAAAGATACCTTGGGAAAATGGGTCATAGAAGGAATGGCCAAAATAAAAGGGTAACCCTGAGCCCTCAGGCTTACTCCTGAAAAATAGTCTTTTCCATCAGTGATTCAGTCTTGTAGCTTGAAAAAGAACAGGTCGGCTGTTGTTTCCTGGTCCTCCAGCTGAGGTTGTTACGCCCAGGAAGTGTGGGGACAGTGGTGGGGTTGGTTGATTGCTTTTTTTGTTGGTTTTGTTTTGTGTGTGGGTTTGTGGTTCTTTTTGGATTTGTGGGATGTTTTTATTTGTTTTGTTTTGTTTGTTGGGTGTGGGTGTTGTTTTTTTTCGTTTTGTTGGATTTTTTGGGGGGGTGTGTGTGTTTGTTTTGAGAAGGGTGGTGTTCCTTTAAGGGATCATGGTGCTGGAAGTCTGTTTTGTCCAGGAAGATGATTTTCCTTTCAAGCTAAGAGTATGATTTTCCCCTAAAAAGTGGTAGAATCTAAACTATAAACCGAGGAAAGGCCCTCTTGACGCAGTACTTCTGGTCTCCAGAAGAGTTAGGTGCTGGTTTAAACATTTTTTTTTTTTTCTAAATAGTTGATCTGTATTGTTATGTTAAGTGAGTGATTGGAGATGCCTCATGGCTCTCAAGTTCACTCTCCTGTGTGAACAGATGAAGCCCATTGAGATGTTCCAATAGGTGAGGCCACTGGAGAGAAAAGACCTGAGCAACGAATAAAGAGTAGTCCAAAAGCATTAGTGTACAACATAATTTCCATGTAAAATTTCTTCTCTCCTACTTTTTAATTGTACTCTGCTAACAACTGGTAAATACTACAATTCTGTTGTTGTAGAATTTGACAGAGTCATTATACCTTCCTAAAGGAAAAGAAAGGATTTTAAAAGCTTGCTTCTAGTGCTTTATTTAAGTGGTGCAAGGTTTCTTCATGCATGGAATTTATGCCAAAATACAGTGACTAATTGTAAGTGTGATGTAATGAATGAACAGTTAAATTACAATGTTGTTTTTCTGTGATGTAACTAATCATAGTTTAGTCTCCTTGCCCTGAGTAAAGATCGGTGTAACTTCCTGTGCTCTGGAGAGACTGTGATTAGAATCTCCCAGCTTTCTGTAAACCTTGCTCTTAAGATGTATCATAAAAGATATTTTAATATTAGTCTTAAGTTACATAAACCCATGCTTCCTAACAAAATTCCAAGACTCACAGTTGCACTTGCCTCCAAAAAAGTCACTTGTATGGAGAGTGGGGGAGGAAAAAAAAAAATGAAGACAGTAGCCTATCCTTGTCAGATTCCTACTTAGCCACTGGCAAGCATAGAGTAGCGCAGCAGGCCTGGTAGGGTGGGGAGGCAGGTTGCTGACATCTGGGCTAAAAGTGCTGAGACTTGTTTGCTGGGGAGGTCAGAGCAGTGGATGACAACAGGAAAGAAAAGAGATGGATGTAACACGTGGCACGCGTCTCCAAGTGTAATTTGTAAAGTGCTTAGGCATTTGTCCTTGTAGGCTGACCTTGTAAGGTCTGGAAAGTGTTAAAAGAAAATATGTCATGCTGGCTCCCATAGCCTGAGAGAAGCGAGGCTGCTGCAGCTCCTTGTCCCCAGATCCACCCAGTAGCGAGGCTGAAGGTGTATTCCCAGCAGGCACAAACACATGTATATGTGGTGGTCACACAGATTGTGGACAGGCATTCAGAGCACTCACATGAGCACAGACAGCACCAATGGCCTCATCCTGCTCCCCTCGCTGTCTGAGTAGAACGGAGGTCTGCTAGTGAGGATCCTGCATCAGGATGAAGCTGTCTCTCCCCACCTGCCCTTCTGCTAACATTTCCAGGTGCATGTCATTTAAGATTCTGGGCTGGGAGGGAGCATGATTGGGATTTCAGAGGTAGTTTCCAGGAATGAGTGTGTATATTACAGTGGACCATGCCTGGGTTTAAAAACAAAAACAACAAAAATAAAAATCGGTGTAGATAGGGCAATGATTCTTCTCATCTCTGGTACTGATCGGAGGGGTGCTAACCATGAAGCTGTGGTTGGCATCTCTTGCAGGTTCATAAAAGAAGTGGGGAGGATGCCTGTGGGAGGCAGGGGCTCCATCCTGTCAGGCTCACTGGCACTTGAGGACCAGAGCTGGGGCTTTCCTAGGTGAGTGCTCTGCCCTCTAGGCTCTTACGCAAAAAGTGAGCAACAGGTGTGGGAATATAGCTAATAGCTTAGCACCCGGCTGGAGGCAGACATAATTTCCTTGTTTCCTTGTGATCTGCTAATGGGTTTCTGTCCTAAGAGGACTGGGTTGCTGCCTGCATCTTTCCACGTTTGGTCAATGAACAAAAGGTACTGCCTGAATTAGGCAGATTGAAATTATTCAGAGGAAGATGGGAAGAAACCTGCCTCTCTGTGCTGACATCCTACACCCCTCAGGCAGGGAACGTCAGGCAGGCTGGGTTAGCCCCACTGCCATCTGTTAGATAGGCTGAGTTAACTTGCATGTTTTGTTTTTCTGTGTGTTTTCTGGTTGTGTGTTTTTTTTCTTTTGTTTTGTTGTTGTTGTTGTTTTGGGATTTTTTGTTTTGTGTTTTTTGTTGGGGTTTTTTTTGGTTGTGTGCTTTGGTTGGTGTGGTTTTTTTTTTAATTTTTTTTTTTTTAGCATATCCATAGAACCGTTTTAAATAGGATTTGGCTGTCCCAGCCCATGTGAGGACAGTGAGAAGAGTGCCCTAGTCGCCATTGAAAGATTTTTTTTTTTCTGTTCAGAAATTTGCCCAACATAACCAATGAAACTGGTGGTTTTTTGCAGCCACAATGAGTCAAGATGAAGATAGTGGGAGGCACAAACTGTACAGGACTGTTCCTGCCCCCGTTAGGGGCTATTTGAATCCTGCTCCACATCTTGGTATGCGGTGCACTTCAATCTATTTTCTGGCACTGCAACATAAGCCTCAGCTGTCTCAGTAAAGAGTCGAGCCCTGAAAAGACTGTATGTCCTAAGATCAGGATCCTGGGGAACCTATTTGTAGTCAAAAGGTTTTCTGCAACAAAGGCAGCTGATATTTGCAAATGTGCAGTAGGATTTTCCCCCTGATTTGTGAATGACAGTTCCCTAGGATTAAAGGTGTTGCTCTCCTGTGTGCTTCACAGAGAGCCAATTAACGTTGATTTGTTTGATTTCTGTTTGGGTTTTTTTTCCATAGCTCTTTTCTCAGATTGGAAAAGAAAAAGGTGGATGAGTCATCCGTTCAGCTTTCCAATCCGTATTTTACCTGCTACTTTTACAGCTCCTAATAAACTGTAGGGATTTGTTGATATTTCTAATAGGGAGATAGGACACTGCTATGACAAAGCAAATAAGTGGTGCTGTCTCTCATGGGGTAAGTTTCACCAACTCTGTAACTCCCAGAATAAGCATTAATAATTTAATTGATACTAGACATCAGTAACTTAGTTGGATTTAACTGCTTACCAGGTCCACTGTTACGTGCTTGTTATTTTCCATAGCATGTTGTGTTTGAAACAGCGTCATTAGTTGAACAAATTTATTAGCATTGCTTTAGGTTAAATGACAGTTCAGCAATGTGGATAGTTGCCTATAGAAAATATCCAAGCAATTTCTTTCTTCTTTCCATGAGAATAGAGTAGCAGTGTGGGTGGTAATGAATATTTAGAGTGCTTTTATTAAAAAAGAACAAAAGAAACAACACCCCAACCAAACACACGCTTTCTAACAGCATTCGTTATAATTTAATTGGAAGTTTACCAAGATGAATGCAGTTAAGCACTATGTTGCACTAAAGGCAGGGGTTAGATTCATCCCTGGTGCACTTCCAATGGACTGTGGAGCTATGCCAAGAGTGGATTTGGCATGCTTTCCATGTATTTTCTTGAGGCTGGTTGTGGGGGTGATGGATACTTAAGAGTTAAAGACGTGAGTTTAAGCAGCAGATTGGAGAGAAAGGTACATCTGTGGTACTTGTGACACTAAAGAATTCTGTAGGTTCCATTTTGGGTCTCTTTTCTAAATATCTATGTAAATAAATGTGTTCTTTTCTGGGGGCCTTTGATAGGCAGGGGGAAGCCTTACAGCAGCAGTGAAGGAACTTCACATAACCCTGTAATAGTCATTCTGTACCAAGAAGTGCACTGCGGAGAAAGTGGTCTCCTAAGGCTGTGAATCCATAGCAAAGCCCCTTCATGCTTAACCTTTGGAACAAATTATCGTTCATTTATAGCAATAATACACTCGGCAAAATTTCGATTTACATTCACAACTTCTAATCTGGAAGCCACGGGAGCCTTGTGATGGGTATAAGTGACTTAATGAAAGGCTGGGACTGTCTAAACAACAAAGGAATCCTATTCTTGTCAAGCAGTATGGTTTCAAAGCAAGGCACTTGGCTGCAATGCAGAAAATGTTGGTTTCTTGCCATATGGCAGCTCTGTGGTGTTAGGAAAATTTCTTCCTTCCTGTGTGCTTCATTTATGTTTCTGAAAATTTATGATGATTTCTCTTATGTCATCATAAGCTTCACAGGTTAAAGTCTAGGTAAGACTGGATATAATCTGCAGAATACCCACTCACAGAACCTCATGGAACAAGGTACTTTATGCATTGCAACCTGTTGCTTTGGACATGGACAGATATGTTGTGTATCCTGCTCAATTCCTTGGCTTCGAAGAGTCAAATATTCTTACGGTTAAGAATCAATATTGCACATGTTTCAGCAAAACACTGTGATTGATCAGGAGCTTACAGGCTATGTGATTTGTCTGGCAGTTTATCTTTTGAACATTTTCAGACAGCCTCTTCTCTTTCCTTTTTTCCCCTCCCTCTGGAATAGATGTGGGATTCTGCTTCCCACAGACATGCTTTCTGGCATCTCCCAAAACCCAGTTCCCAATGAGTTAACCTTCTTCTCCAAAGCATCATGCGTCCTAACTTTCTGCAAGGACCCCTTCCCTCCTGTCTGCCTAACCCTTGAAAGCCCTTGTGCAAGTCCTTTTAACATTGCCTGTTGCTGCCCTTATTTGCGGAGGCCCTAGGGGCACCTTTTGTCCCCCTCCCCCAGCCAAGCTCACTGCAGCTCTGTCTCATGACTGTCCTGCCCTATCTCATTATCTAGAGCCTTCCTGAGCAGAAGTTTAGCTAATGAGACTCTTGCACTGCACAATAAAAAGGGCCTACTTAAGTCTTTAAAAACAAATGTGCAAGCTTCTAGTAACGCCACAGAAAACCTAGCTTTCTGTAGAGGCAAACTCATACCTTTTTGAGGGAGAGGGAACTGAAATTCAACACTCAAGCAAGTGGAATCCTTTATGACATTGCTAATGAACTGCAGCATCAGAACCCCAGAAGTATGTATTGTATGATTATTGCTAACTTATTTTTGTGCTAGGTGCTGGATGGGCCAGTGAAGAACTTGTAGTCTTGTCAATGACAGAAAAATTAAAGCCACTTTTTCAATACTGGAGTTTCTGATAGAGAAGTCTCTTGAATGGTTTTTCCCAACTTGCTGAAGAACACTTTAAAAATCTTTTGAAATGAAGCATGTACTTAAGGATTTTTTTTTCTCTTGTTCACAACTTTCTAATTTTGTCTTTAGTCTGTTGGTTTGAAGTAAAGATCAAAGTTGAAATTATTCAATCTATAGCTTCTTTCTGTATCTATTCTGCTTGCTGGTAGGCTTAGATTGTGTTTTAGCTCTCAAGCTAAGGTTTGGACTTCTTTTTTTGTTCTGTATGAATTTTAAATTTTAAGAGGATAGCAACAGTTTTGTATTGTTTAAAAACTATCAGTATGACTGAGGTAGATCTCATAATAACAAAATAGCCCTTTGTCCTCAGATTACAGTCTTTTAATTGGAACGAAGAAACCTCTTCCTCCTTTTATTTTCCCTATTCCTCATCAAGCAGGTTACAAGTAATTATCAAACAACATTTTGGAGACGAGGTCTTTTTCTGTTTAATTCTCATCTGCTACACTGCTGCAAAAAAATACTGCACAGACTTTTTTCCCTTCTAGGAATTCTTTGAAGGAGACTTTTTTTTCCTGGCAATTCTAGTGTGCTTACGTAAATGTTTTGTAGACAACATTTAACTTCAGGTTAACCCCTGTCTCTTTGCCAGGGGTTTCCAGCATGCATTCTCCAGCTGAAGGAGTTTTTCATTTGCTCATGATGTCCTAGTTTGCCTGTGGAATGCTACTCGCGATAGCTTTTCTTCTCAGCCCTGGGCCAGGGAAAAACACACTGATTCTTCTTATCATGCATCCTAATTTTTCTCCATTTGCTTATCCCCTGCATTTCCTTCCTCCCCAAAGGTAAGCAGTCACTTCTCTAATTCCTTCTTTTCCACTTCTTAATTTCTGGATTCTACCTCCTTTTGTGCTTAGGCAAAGCCAGCCTTCATATTGTTTCTTTTTCTATTGCTGCTTGCATTTTTCCCTCATCTGCAGTCATGGTCAAAGGTGAGAACTTGTCCTCTCTGGCTTCTGCTTGTCACTTGAATTTCCTCCCTCCTCCTGCTGTCTTATCTCCTTTGGTACTGCTCATCCTTCCTTACCTGTTATATCACACCGTTCTGCCACCTCCAGTTCATTAGCATCTGTCCAACAGCCTGCTTGTTTGGGAGCATTTGAGCCATAGGACACAATGCCATCTAAGGAGTAGTAATGACCTCCCTGAGCCCCTGTCCCACTTCTTGTCTTTGTGTCTGACTCTACATGTAAATCAGTATACCTGACACAAATCCAGACACTCTGTCAGAAATGATCCAAGCCATCATAATCCTTCTCTAATGATGAGAGTATTTACATGTTCACCTCTGATCTTTATATAAGTGGCCACATTTTTGACAGTTTTCTCTCATTAAATGGCTTTTGCAAGCTAGAGGTTGTCAGAATAAGTAGGACAGCAGTTTCTGGCACCATTTGTTAAGGTGTTCTGACTTGAATGCCATCCTTAAAAGCACTGGCACAGATATTTGCGTTATCTTTGGCTGCTGCTCGCTCTGAACTGTGCACAGCAAATTTTCAGGCAGAGGTAATGTAGTAGGGGAAGAAAGCCTGATGTTGCCTTTTTTTTTTTTTTAAGAGTTTATGCAGCTTTTTTGGCAGTGTTTGCACTTCATGTTCTAGGCCTTTTGTGATCACTGGATCAAATAAGCCTTGGTGTGGGCTGCTGAAGGAGGAGAATGCTTGATGGAGGTCATGGGTTTATGTGTGCCTGGATTGAATGCGGAAGAAGGATAGGAGGAGATTAATTCTCAGAACTTACCTTATTTCCTTAAAAAATAACAACTCATAAGGAGAAACTCTTGCAAAATTCAGTTTGTTTTCAGCCAAATTACTCAGCTACCCTTTAATAGAACAAAGTCTCTGAGTCATGGTTGTCCTCAGGATTGCACCACACTCAGCAGCTGTGTGTATATGTAATAGGTTCAGGAAATCCTCCTGCTTACCTAAACTCGAAAGTCAAATAGTTCAATTTTCTCATGAAACAAAACTAGTTCTGTGAGTTTTAAATAAAATGCAAGGAGTAGATTCGTATTGTGATGGTGGTAGTGGTGTTGTACTCTCCCTTATAGGCAACATTGAAGGACACTCATGATCAGGGGCAGATCCGCTTGATTCACAACTTTTTGTTGTCTAAGTCAGAACAGAGACTGAAATGCCAGTTTACTCATTTAAATGAGGATTAAAACCCTGTTTTCTTCCTGGGTTTGCTAAATATTTGATATGAAATGAACTAGAGAAAGTTCAACACAGGAATACTATGTGTTTCATGGCAAGAATATGTGCCTGGGAAGAGAGATCTGAATCACTTTCCCAGTTTAATTCAGTGAATTTTGTAAATGCTGAATGAAAGTATATGAGAAGGCATCTCCATAGCACTGTATTTCCATTCAACCAAAATTATTCCTGAACTGGACTTGATAATTATTCTTGCAAATAACTCTGAATCAACAATCTGTATTTTTTTGATGGATAAACTGTTTTCTGAAATGTTTTTCTATCCTTAATCATCTCAATTTACAATCTGAACAGTTATGTGTTAAGCACTAGGGATTCCTCAACTGCGACAAAAAAATTATGCATGATTTTTAATACTGATGTCAGTATGATATTGCGATTGATCAAGTTAGTGATACTACAAATTTTTAAGGTTTTGTGAATTTCATTCTGTTGTCTTTTTAAAATAGTTGACTTCTCTCATTTTTTTTAAACTGTCATAAAAACATTTTGCAACCAGAATTGGATCCCTTTTATGATATTAATTTTGTATTGCAGAAAACGAGGTCTTTTAATTTTAATAAGGTCTAGGATTCACTGAAACATAATCCTACTGTAGAATCACACAGATTCAGGTATTAACACTTCCTTGTTACATATTACTTCCAAAAATATCCCTCTGGAGAAAAGAGAATGCCCTACTACCCACAAATGAACAGTAGCTTGTAATACTGTTTCAGAATTGTATAGCGGTACAAAATCCCTTGAGCATAAGCCAACATCTCTTTAAGTGGTTATAGGCTTTCACCTTTCAAAGCACCTAAGCAAGTTTAGTGTTATCTACTGTTTGCATATTCTGTTGTCTCTCCTGGTTTAATCATGATTGAAAATTTTATGCTATAAAGCTCTTCAGGCCTCTTGTTATGCATCTTTGCATCTTGTTATGCATGAGTCCTGTGAGGCAAAGCTACTTGACACATAAGATTAAAAGAAAAAAAACAACCCCAAACTATTGCCTTTTTAAAAAAAAAAAAAAAAAGAGGAAGTAAATACCAAATCAAGACTCTGGAAAATGCAGGTTCAGTGGTGATGACAAGATAATTGTAAAGAGAGACTATTAGAGTGGAGTCTATTTATAGAAAGTATACGTCAGGAGCATAATGCACTGAATAGAAGAAGAAATTCTTGTGCTGATAATGTGCACAGTGGCGGCTATATATATATATATAGCTTTTGTACTCTATAGAGTTTTTGTGGCTTTTTTTTTTTAAAAGTGAATTTATTTCTTGTGAAAGTTGATATAATAAGGGCATTAGAAATAAGAACCCTTTGGCTACCTGCAAATAGAGGAAAGTATGAAGCAGTATCATGGTCAAGCTTCCTCTGTCAGTTATTCTTGAATCCTTTTTTTAAAGGTACCATGTGACAGGTGAAACCTTGTGAGTTTTGCACACTCATTTTACAATTCCAGCATGTCAGGGTGTCCAGGAAGAATGGCTCTGTCCCAAAGCCCTCCCATTTCCTCTACTAGTCCCCATGGCTTTGGAGGAGGAACATCTTACAGCATTCATAGTGGTGATTGAAGAGAACTTTAAGTTGGAAGCTTGTAATGATGACAGTGTTCTGAGGCAAGCATATAAACTAACAAAAATGTTTGAGAAGAATGGTGGTGTCCCTTGTTTGCTAGGTGTCTTCTTACTTTTGGAGGTCTTGGAAGGTTTAAAGAAAGCTAAATCTAAGGCTAAGCTGCTCTCCTCTTCCTTCAAAAACCCTAATAAAGGAAAGAGGCAGAGGGGCAAAGTCACTATGCGCTGTCTCTAAAGTAACTTGAAGGTATCCCACCCTGAAATGCTGCTGCAAAAGACCAGGTCTCAAAATATTTCAGTCCCTTGAAAAAATAAATAGAAGAGATCAAACTGAGGTCTTGGGGGAGTGTTTGATCTGAATGTTTCTGCAAGTCTGCCATACTGGTTCAACCTCTAACCTGATGGCTCAGTCATCTGCTAGGAACTGGATTGTTTCTGAAACGTTGTACTATGAAAATGGCTCAGTTTGGCTTCAGTGAAAAAAAAAACCCAAACCTTTAAATCCAAAGGAAAACATTCAGCATTTTTCTTCCACAATTCTCTCCTCTTATATGGCCTACATCTTTGCATATCGGTTTGGTTACAAAATATAATCCATATTTTTCCCTCTTCCTATTCAGCCAGGTTAATGCTCATGTTTGTCTTTTTGCTGTGTTTGCTTTAATTACTGTAGTAGCACAAATTATTCTTGACAACATGATACCTTTTATTATGCCTAGTGTGATAAACTAGTATAAAATGTAGTAGGTCAGCGTTCTACACTGCAATCAATTTTGCAGTGATTGGGTTACTGCATCAGTAATACGTCAGTGATCTAGAGGATAGTGGAGGAGCTATTTTACAACTGTAATTGCCAGTGAAGTGTGAAAATTACCTGTGAAGATATCTGATAACACCTGTATCCAGATGTTCCACTTTACATATCCTTACCTTCAAAAATGAAGTTTCAGTATCTGTAGTGCATGAGCTGACACACTCGGTGGAAAGTTCTTGATCCAAACAGCTGCTTGTGCTCAAATTATTGAAATTCTCATCTTAATTTATTCTTCCTCATCTTAGATTCAGGTAAAAAAAAAGTTATTGAAGGTTGGAAATTTGGCAATTATGTTTCCTGACGGAGGTTTAGACTTGACATCCCTATCAAGTCTAAATGAAGAAAATCTTCACAGCACAGCCATGAGGAATACAGGGGTTTTGAATCCCATAAGTAAATTGTCTGTCATTATCAGGTGCTTCAGATTTTTTGTAGGAGGTATTCCTGTTTCATATTGTCATCAGGTATCTGTTGGGTATCTTCATTGGGGTTATGGAAGTGCTGTGGTTCAGGTGCAGCTTACAATGAGCAAGAGGATTGCGTCTTAAAGCTGAATTGAGACAAGTTGGCATACTGAGAAGAGGACAAGACTCAAAAAAATTTGATCTTTTTCTATTGTTTTAAAGAGCGACACTCTCGGTGGTGAAGCAGTGTGGTAGGACAGTGTAAGGAAGCTGGTCTTGACCCTATGAATGTAGCGAAGTAGGGGATCTTTTCTCTGTCTCTTAATTAGTCTAAATCTAGTATTAACCCAATATATTCTTAAAGTTTAAGTGAGTGATATTCATCAAGAGTAGGGGAAATCAAAAGGTTGCTTCTTAGTGGCAAGTTAATTTGGAATGTTTACGTTTCCATGGAAGAGAATTGTTCCTGCATAAGCATTCTGAGACAATGATGATAGATTAGTAAAGATGGCATTAAGATAGCAGTTGAACAAAGAACAGCCTCTAAAGCCAGAGGAAAAGTTAAGAGTAGCTCAGCAAAGCACAATTTCAAACTTACTGGTACCTAAGTCCTTCGAGATACCCTTTGAAAGGGAGACAAAGTAACTGTTTGCTGTGCTTTTTCAGGGCTCTTATTCATTTACTCCAGGTCAATATTAATAGTTAATTGACAAATTGTATGACATGTATAGAAATACATTGTATTTGGTGTGTTTGTAGCAACAGCATTATTCTTATTAGGAGGAAAAAAGAATATGTAGTAATGTCTCAGAAGTTAGGAAATACTAAAGTTCACAACAATGAAACCTCAAGTTAATTTTCCCACAAGACTCCTTCTTGATTTATTGGGCTGAATATAACTATTTAGAGGGTGAGCTAATGAAGGAGGAATTTTATAGAGCCTTTTTCTTGCTTGTTGTAAGTCTGGGAAAGTGTTTAGCAGAGCCAGAAAAAACAGAAGTTACTTGTAAACTTGTGTAAAGTTGGTAAATGGTTTTAATCGCAAGAAAATAAGATGACGATTGCAGGAAACAATTTCCAGGAAAACCTATATTACCATGATACTTGGTCCCTTCCTTCTGTGAGGGCAGAGGATGCTGGAAGTAGCCAGTGCATCAGGTCAGTTACTCTGTGGCATGGTGGCTTATTGCCATGCTTGTTTTAAGTCAAGGACTTGGGACCATAAGAGCCTATGTATCTTGGGGTGCTGGCAGTGGAACCTAGTACAAGCCACTTAAACTGCTTTTCTATAGATGGGAGGAAAAGCTGATCTCCTTCATTCCTTTTCTATAAACGAGGAATATCTAGAATTTGCGAGGACTGCAGAGATAGGTACCTGAATGTTGGATAATATATTGATGTATGCTCTAGAAATGTATAACATTGTAGATATACAATGTATAACATAAGGTTCCATTTCTACCAGATTTCTAGTCTAAGTCTGTCCTGGGGCTGGAGTTGAATACTAGGAAGTAAAGGAAATCTAGAGCTGCACATTAACCAAATAATGAGAAAACAAAATGTTGGACCACTTCTTGCAATGAGTATGTGTCCGTCTGATGCAGAGAATAATGTATGGAGCCTGTAGGGAGAAAGGAGGACAATGTGTGTTCAGCAGACCCTTGAATTCAGGTTTCCTTTAATTCTGTTGTGTGTGTCCCCTTCAGCTTCAGACTGCTTACAAATTCCCATAAGTATTACTGAACTAATTTTTCTTGATTTAACATTATTCAGATCTTCTGTTTTCAAACAGAAGTAATTACATAAGGGTAAAAGCTACAGTTGTGTTGTCATGAGAGATCCATAGGTGCCCAGGATTCCTTGGTGTGACACAGATAGGAGCACTGGGAAGGGGTGGTTGAGTGAATTGTGCAGGTGTTGTGCTGTCGTGGTTTAATCCCAGCCAACAACTGAGCACCACGCAGCCGCTCGCTCACTCCCCCCTGGTGGGATGGGGGAGAGAATCAGAAGAGTAAAAGTGAGAAAACTCCTGGGTTGAGATAAAGACAGTTTAATAGGAAAGCAAAAGCCACACATGCAAGCAAAGCAAAGCAAGGAATGCATTCACTACTTCCCATGGGCAGACAGGTGTTCAGCCATCTCCAGGAAAGCAGGGGTCCATCACGCGTAATGGTTACTTGGGAAGACAAACGCCATCACTCCAAATATCCCCCTCTTCCTTCTTCTTCCCCCAGCTTTATATGCTGAGCATGACATCATATGGTGTGGGATAGCCCTTTGGTCAGTTTGGATCAACTATCCTGACTGTGTCCCCTCCCAGCTTCTTCTGCACCTGGCAGAGCATGGGAAGCTGAAAAGTCCTTGACTAGTGCAGCAACAACTAAAACATCTCTGTATTATCAACACTGTTTTCAGCACAAATCCAAAACATAGCCCCATACCAGCCACTATAAAGAAAATTAACTCTATCTCAGCTGAAACTAGGACACGTGCAAACACATGCTATGAAGGGAATTGGCAGCTCTTCATCACCCTCCTCAACCAGGTAGTCAAGCCTTAATAAATGGAGCCTGGACAGGAAAAGAGGTAATTTCCTATTGTAAAGAATAAAACCTAAACTGCTTGGAAAGAGGAAAAAGAAGATAAATGAACATGTAAAGGAGTATTGGACAAGCTGAGAAACAGAGGCCAGAGGAAAAGAAAGTAGGAGGAGCAAGCTTTAGGTTAGGTCTGTTAAATAGTCAAAATGTGCAGGTGAAGTGATTGCTACTAAGTGACCAGGAACAAAGTTTGTCTGACATGATGAAAGAGGACACAAAAGCGGCACAGAAATAGGTACAAAGAGGAAAATAAGTCCACTTAATCATCAAGGATATTTTGACTGTTGAGCAAAACTGTACAGAGAAAATATCACTGCAGCCTCCTTCACGAAGACGTAATACAGTATAGCTTATAGCAACACTAAATGATATTTGGTTACCACTGTCATATCAGAATTTTGATGTCTGTGGAGTCACTGTAAAAATTACTAAGCATCAGTACTACTGTAATTTTTATGTGGTCTCCTGCCCTTTTCAGTCTCTCATTCTACTCTGAGCCATATGTACCTGGGGCAATGCATTTTTACAATACACAAACTTCTGCTCTAGCCATAGGGAGAAGCAGAGGGAAAAGAGCTTGAGATGGTCTGTGTTCACTCCTTCTCTCTCCCTTCTCCCTCTTCCTCCTATTTCCTGTCCAGCCAGTAGTCCTCTCCCCACCACCCCAGCAAAGTGACAGAGCAGAGAAATGCTCCGCTCATGGGATCTGAGTCGGGGTGAGAGGGGGAAGAAGAGAGCTACTTGTTTCACAGGAGGGGTGGGATCCAGGTGCCTCAGACAGCAGTGTGCCTCTGGGAGTTAAGACTCTTGGAGGACAAATTTAATCCTCTTTCTCCTCTCTTGTCCTTTCCTTCCACCCATATCAGGTCAGATGTCAAGCAGGGGATTAGAGGTCACAAAGAGAGAAGCTTACATGTAGTCCTTCTTCCAACCCACAATTATGCTAAAAGTTAAACAGTATTACAATAGTTTTATTTTGGTATCCATATGGCAGAACATTTAAATGTTGATCTTGGGGAATTCCCTTAATGAACTGAGACTCCTGGAATAAATCATCCCTTGCTCAAGTTAGATTTCCTTGTGTACCACCTGCACGAACAATACATCTGTCTCATAAACTGAACTCTTTCTGACTGTTGAATTTAGAGTAAATGCTGGATGGGCAGGAGGGGGGATGAAAGGGGCAGAGTGGTAGGTAGTAGGAGCATTGTGCCCAGCTGGGAACAAATGTGTTCTGCTATGTGTGTTTTGGCAGTTGCACGTTGTATCATCCATTCTCCTTTTCAGGCCAACGAAGCTGGAGAAGTGGGGGGAGGAAATACACAACTTGGCAAGCTGCACTAAAACCAAAGAAATTAAAATGACTTAATGTTGAAGTTGCTTCCTTTTTTTGTTTGCTGAACTAATGACTTGAGAAAAGTTACTTGTATAGTCAATATAAATGACAGACATGAACACTAAATCTAATCTCCAGTGAAAAATTGAGGGTTTTAATGACCGGAAAATACTTTTTGATTAACCTAGTGTATTTTACTTCTATAAAATTCCTTGCCTTCTGTAGTTTCCATGGGTGCTGGATTGTTTTTGCCTATTGTTTTTGTAGCAAATCTGACTTTGAAACTGCCATAGAGGTGACAATCAAAATTAGTTCGGGCTTCCAGGCCTGATACTGTCCACCCTTTCTCTTAGAAGGACTGGAATTTGTACATAAAAACTAAGCAGTTCAGTTCATAGGTGGAAAAAATTAGAATACAGTTACAGAGTGTTTTATCACAAAACAGATAAGTCATTTAATTGCCATCCTTTTATTTTCTTTTCCTTAATATTTTCCAAAATCTGTAATTTCTGGTAGCCTTTTTTTTTTTTTTCCCTCCCATTTCAGAGAATGTAATGGTTATTTGCTAACTTTTGATTTGGCATTAGAAAAGTACAGACAATTGCATGTCAGCTTCAGCCCTCCATCTTTGTCTGGATAAGTCACATGGATTACACGAAAATATTTGTCTGCCCCAGGTAATGAATGATAAACTCCCTGGGATTTCTAAAGTGTAGGATATGGTATGAGGCCTGAAGAGCTGTCTGCTCATTTGCTCTTAAACAGCTTTTATTTCTCTTCCAGTACATTGTTAGTTTCCTTATGAACTATCTACTTTAGGTGTTGGATGATGAATTCTATCATAAATCTATCAAACTATCGTACCAGAAGCCAGACAGGAAACATGGTCACTTTGACTGGCAAAATCAAATGGGATCTTCTTTAATGTTGTGAATTTTAGGAACTTTTTTCTCTGTTTGGATCTTATTAAATAATTAGTAGTGATATGAAGGTATAAGAATATCTTAAAATGGTTTATTAGTTTGGGTGGTTAATTTTGGTTACTTGAGAGAAGCAAATTCTGCTTCAGTCACCCTATTCTCTTTCATTGTACCTCAGAAACTCCACCTTACATCATCACTGTGGACTTTAAACTCAGTTTGTGGACAGCAACAAAAGACCAACGAGGTGGGGGGTTTTTTGCCTTTTTTTTTTTTTTTTTTTTTTTTTAAAAGTGACCAGCTAAAAGTATTGATTCTGGGTAGTGGTGAGATCACAACTTTCCCCATGGTGGGCTACACATGTATTTCATTTAGGGGCCAGTTACTACCTGGACAGAGATGGGATGTTCCTACAGTAGGAGCTGGATCCCAGCAAAGAATTGTAAAGCTTCCTCTGGAAAGAAATGTGGAGACACTGATAGTGCCTTGTGGCTGTGACACCACCCACCAGTCAGTATCAGCTCTTCCTTTCCATGACTATTTGTGACTTTACGGAGAGGGAAAAATACGATGGGTGGGATTGGCACAGGTAGGAACTGTCTCCAGTGATATCGTACAGCACGCCTGAGTCTGTTGCTAACAAACCAGACCTGTGATCCCCAGAATAAGGCTGCTTTGCTATTCATTCATATTAGAGTCCTGGATGAGTAGATTTGAATATGGCTCAATTGCTTCTGATCTTATTTTGATAAAAATGGATTAAATGGCATTAAAGCAGTGGTTTAACCATAACTGGTTTTAGAGCCACATGTCTATGTACTTCAGTATTTAAGTGTCAGTTATTATTCCAGAGTCCTGGGATAGTAATGTACAATTTCCTAAGTGTATGCAGTTTTGGGATACCATAATATTCTGTGTAGTTTGTTCAACTCTGTATGTGCTGGGTGGGAGTGGAACAGAATTAACTGGATAAATATCTTGATTTTTATTTTATGGGCTCATCCATCTGAAACACACAACTTTACTTTTTCAGCTTGTATTTTTCCGTGAAAAGTGTTAAATTGCTCTTGGAAAAATTTATTGAATGCTTGATTTTGACTTATTGCATGACAGACAGGAATATGTTTTCAGTAACTAGGAAACAACATACTGAACATAGGACTAGTGAAAATCCTCCCATAAAAAGAATATATTCACACAAATCTTACCAATGCTGCATGTGTGTGTATGTGTATTTATATTTATTTTTCCTTTCCTAAAATAAAATCCTGCTGGCAGAATTTTATATTCAGAAAAATAATTTTATTGTTTCTAAAGAACATAAATCTTTAACCTCTTATTTTGTGAATTGTTATGCTGAATGGCTCAGATGCTTTTTGGGGTAAATCATGTATTTCAATGCATGTCAGACTTCAAGACATTGTAAATAATCTGTTCTGATCTATACTATATGAGGATTTGGCCATTAAAAAAACAGTTCTATATATTTTTGGGAAGGAGCTAGTGTGCCTGTCTTTGGTGAAAGAATACAACCTCCTTTAACACTTTGCAGTTTTATTGGTAAAGGGTTTGCATAAAACTAATGAAATCACGCAACAGAATTTGTATTTTGAAGCTCCTTCTAGGGTAGAAGTTGTATCCTTATTATTAATATTTCAGCCTTGATTTAAAAGGTTTTCTTTGCGTTTTTTTTCCTAATAAGCAGTATGTATTATTCTTATACTTTCAAAGCAAAATACAAACAAAAAAAAACCCCTAAACCCCTTCAATCTTCAGGATTTATTTATTTATTTAAACGCTTTGGAGGATAGGGAACTGAGAATAGAAGTTTTCATTGCAAGGATTATGAAGCTATCCAACACTTTAACAAAGCCATTGCTAGCACTTTGGAAAGGCTTTTCTTTAATCAGATATTTAATGCTGCAGCAATCAGAAAAGGATAATGGTGATTTTTTAGCAGCTTGGAAAATAGAAATAGTGGCTATTGTAGTGTGTAGCAGTGGTCCTTAACTGTCAGTCTAACATAGCTAAACACCTATTAAGAGCCAAAGAAGATGTATTTTTCTCCATTTTGAACAGCTTCCATCATCCTCTATTACTTTTTGATGCGATGCGCCACAAGAATTTACGTGGTGTTGTACTAATGAATATCTCAGGTTGCTGTGATGGCTGAAATCTTCCCTAACTCATAGGGCAAAACCTAGATGGGTCTTGAAGATCATCAGATCCTTTAATGACTGGAAACCATATTATCCTTTTCTCTTAAAACTGGTTAGCTATTTGAATTACAGGTCGCAGTCTGGTCCTGGAATTTTGTTAAGGAAAATTTGGTTAAAGTGATTTTAGCCTTCTCTGATTTATGTAACATCTTCCTCATTGGTAATTTAGAAATAACAAAGAGTATCACAGATCCTTTTTGCCTTCAGCAAGCATATTACAGAATATCTCCACTGAAGTCATAGACTTTTGTCTGAAGTTCTAGCTTTTTATGCCTCTGTGAATGGCCACAGAAATAGGATGCCTGTGGCCATAGGGGACATACTGAATATATGTCTATGAGTATTTAATAATTGCATAGAAGAGAACAAATTTAAAATATTATGTTGAAAGAGATCCACCACAGAGTATCTTAAAGCCAAATGAGGGCAAGAATTTCTTCTGAGAGCAAAAAATTAATTTTCAAATGCTTATTGTAAATAAAACATGAGCTTTGCGGACCCAAGTGAAAATTTTAAGTATTAGGAAGTAATGGAAAACGAGACTGCATTTCATGGATTTTTGTTTCCGTATTTCCTTCAGCTTTTTTAATTGACTCATTTTAAAATGCTGTAAGTAAAAGTGGTGTTAGATTTGCTTTTCATTTAGGTTAGCAGAAATAACCAACCAAAATCCCCTAATCCCCAACCATTCAAAAAAGCCCCATATCTTTTTGGAACTGGAATTGAGTGGAGGAATACCCTGTTCATAGAGAGGGAGTCCCAGTTCGTGCTACTGGTTGAAGGTCAGTCCAAGACATCTTCCAGCAGTGAAGCTCACTTACGGAGCTCCTGCAAAAATTGCAAATTACAGGGTGCTAGCATGTTAAAGGAAAAATATCTAACTAGTGCTGTTCAGTGACAGAAGAGAATTCAGTTTAGTCTTTGGTATGCTTTAGAAAGATAAAGATCTGAACATGACCTACATGTATTGTATTATGTTTCCCTTTCTAATGTGGGGACAAGGGAAAATGGTGGAGAACTTCAGACCAGTAACTGAGGTGTGATTTTTGGCAAGTTCTTTGACTTGCTTTTTATCTTTATTAACACCAACCATAGCAAACAAGGTCAAGTGCTTGGTAAATGGGAGACAAATATTATCCCTACTGTGATCCTTATACACATGCATTGATGCATATTATTAGGTACATAGGTGCTATACACCACACACACACGATGATGCTAGGGAGACTGAGAGCGGACAGAATGACTGTCTATACTGAACTTATAACATGTTCCTTCCTCAGTAGTGAGAAACCTTTTATACTCAGAATATACTGTCAAAACTCTGTAACTCTCTTTCCTGAACCATTACAGTTGCATGGTGTCTTGAACAAGTTTATACAACGCTACTCAAAGCATTCCTACCCTAAAAATCCACAGAAAGCAAGATATTTAGACTATGATGTTTTTTAAAGGAATATCAAGTACAGAAATAGTTGCTTCAGGCTGGATAGGCTAAAGAAGAGATTGCCGCTCTTTCATTCTCTGTGTCCCTATTGGGCCACTTTATATAATGTAAGATTTATTTGAAAGTCAGGCTAGCAAACACCATGTAAGAATATACAGGACAGCTGGCTGGAGCATGAATAAAAAAAGACATAACCTCTAGCTTTGTGCTTAGCTGGATCTATTTCTACAAGAAAGTCTTAAAAAAAAAAAAAGTCTTGCATTACTGTGCACATCAGTTCTGTCCTCCTTTTGTGCAGCTTTTGATGGGCTGTAATTGCGTTCCTGGCATTCACAGTGAAGCACATTAATTTTGCTCTTAAGTCTTTTGAAATTCAGTAGAAAAATATGCAAATGGTTCAGGAGGAAGTATGTAATTCAAAAGAGGTGTTATATGTGATTATTTTTCCTAACTGAAAGAATAGAAGCTTCATTGTCTTTTCAGGACTACTTCATTCATCATGATAAATCAGGAGCCTATTTCCTCTCCAAACTTTGAAATGTAATTTTTCCAGATCCTGATGAGATTCTAGTGTTTCTAGTCTGTGTGGAAGGGAGAGGGGGTTCCTGTTGCTGTTCTTATTATTTAATTGTGTACATACCTCCATGATAAAATGGGTTGTTCCCTTATGAAATCATCACAGTGATATTAGCTGATTTAGTCAGCAATGTAGGGAGGAGATTAACTCTACTCTTACAATCTGTTTGTGAATAAATCTGCTACTATACCGTTGGGATGTCAGGGATCCAGTGTATGATCAAGTACATCTTACAGAAGTTAGGTTTGTGAAGTGACATGTTTGCTTGTCAAGACTTACAACCCAAGCTGTTAACAGGCTGAGAAAATCCCGTTTCCCAAAATATAATCTAAAATGGTCTTCAGTTTACATGTCAACAGAATATGCTGTGGATGACCATGTAAAAAGGCTAAGTACACTATATACGAGTTATCTTTCTGGGTGCCATCTACCTCAGTTTGCAGAAGTACCCTTTCATTCCCTCACACTGTATGTATGAATAAGTCAAACCCATGTAGGATGCCTCACTGATGATATGATAGGCAAGATCTGTATGCATGACACTTGAAATACCTATTACCCATATTGGTTTGGATCACTGAGAAGTAATTAAAAATGCTGGTAACTTCCCTGCTTCCTGTTGTCTAGTCTTGAGGTACTCTGCATAAACTTTAGGTAGGTTAGGCAATGGGACTAAGAAGGTTTTATTCACTGGAACTCATGGCTATTAAATGGAAATTGCTATGGGTTCTAAAGGGAATTTCTGGCTGTTGAGATCCTGTTAATAAGCTGGAGGAAGCTTCTGTTGGGGGAATGGTACATTCCAAGACAGGCAGCTTTGCTGTAGAGAGAGTCCTGTGAGATGCAGAGAAGGACCTTGCAGGAGTGGGAGGTGAGTGGCTTGGTTTGACACTTGTCACTTTCTAGAATTTCCGGAATTTGGCACCCCAGAAGTGTCATTCCTCTGAGGCATAATGGAAGGAGTATAACAACTGAGCAGTGCGATAGCTTAAATAATACTACAATTAACACTTGTAGCATCAGAATATTTCTAACAAGTTCTCTCAAATTTTCTCCTCCAGCACTCCAGTCTCTGCAGTTCAAATTCTGATCCCAACCTTAATGAGGACTTTTTCCACCCCCCTTTTGAGTGGGATGGCATATGGATGAGATGAGGAACAGAAAAACACCCTACCAAACAAACCAACCCACAAAACCTTGCCCTTTGTGTGACTGTCACCTTTGGAGGTGGAATATGCATCTATTCAAACTCCCTTCATTTTATGTTTATCTTGATGACAATGCAAATGTATATTGAAATCTATTGCTTGCTGTTGACCTGCTATGAACAGAAGATCAGGCCATACATAAAAGCATGGATCTCTCTTCTTACGTGAGCTTCTAGAAGTTACTCAGTATTATGTGATCACAAGCACTGTCCTGACTGTTACGGAAATTATGCATGCCAGCCACCATAACAGGGTTCAACTCTAGGCTTCTGCTGAATCAATAAGCCGAAAAGAGGTTCTTCTATAAAGTCCTTTTTATTTATAACACTACAGCTTGAGCTGGGTGCCTCCGAAGAGGGACCTCAAACAAAGAAATCCCTGGGCAATTACACCCTTACAATCTAAATTCTCTACCCCTCATGTGACAGTTTGAACCAGTAGTAAGATTAGGGTCTGGGGTCTTCCTGTTCTTCATTGGGCCCTTTCATTATCTCTAGGCAGACCATTCCTTTTCTTATCTCTAAGGTTGCAGCTTCTGTTAATGAATGTAGCTTCCTTATCTTCTGGCTTGAACTGGCTCTGGGGCCTTCTTTTACTCAACTAGATAAAAGTTCAACATATTTAGGTGAAAGTTCACAGCTTGCAGCCTAAGGCTTCAGCAAATTTAGCTACTAATGCTAGAAGCAAGTTATGCTAAACAAGTTCTATATAAGAAGCATATACCAAATTGCACAACATGACTGCCTTTGCTTTGATTTTTCCAGCTTCGTTCCAACCCCTGCTTTTGCCAGAATAACTTGTCAGCTGGAAAGAGAGAGCAGTTGTACTGCCCCCCACTTACCTGCCAGAGAGCATCCCCCTGGAACTCTTATGTGTTTTTTCTTTTATGAAATCAAGTGAGAAAGGAAGATAAAGACACAGTAGCACCATAAATGGCTATTGCTAGTCATTTTAATATCTCGCAGCTTTGACCTAGGAGGAAGCTATTACCCATCAGCTGTACCGCACTAAGTACAAAATAGAAACAACCAAAGGCAGTTACTGTGGAGAAAACACCTTGTGCCAACTCACTGTCCTGTGGGAACTTCTGTTCCTAAAGCTTTGAGAAGAATGGAGCAATTAATGTCTGTGAGGCTCAAGTGGATATTGCTCATTAAGTTGTACTTCGTGTATATTTCTCATCTTGTATTTGTGACTTCCATTGGCCTTTGGGGGCTAGCTGAGGGATAAAATGTTGCTGCCTTGAGCACACTGCAGAGTAATAGCTACTGTGGTGGCCACAGGGAGTGGGTAATGCAAGGGGAAGGCAGACACTGAGCAGAGGAAAGGAACAAGACTCGGGATGTGTCTGTAATGTGCCTGCTAAATAGAGAGGGAAGCATTGAACCTTTCTGCTTGGCAGGTATGTTTGGTGTGTCAATTCCTTCAGGGTGTATGGCCTTGAACCACTTATTTCAGCCCTATGCTCACAGTTTGAGTCGCTTTTACTTACGAGAAAGGTACGTCTGGTGTATTTGTGCACTTGGGGATAGGTGTATGCTTCCGATAAAGTCTGTGAGCGAGGTGTGTATGGGAAATACTGAAAAACTACTAATGCTTCTAAAATGTTTTTAGTCTTAATGCTCCTTTGATCTGCTTCTGCTTGCAGATGAAGTTCTGTGAATGCTGTTTTTGGCAGTAGAAGAGGCCTAAGAGGTTTCTGACCTCAGTTATTGTTTCCCATCCTTGCATTGAAGTTATACAAAAATAACTGGTGGTGGGGCCATATGGTAAACTGAACTGACTCAACTTAGAGGGTATTTTAAAGTATTATTTTCATGCTGTGAATGGAAGGAAAGTGGATCTATTATTCCAATGACTATATTATTTCTGTGCTATTTAGGGAGTGGACAGTGAGCAGCAATGCAAAGCTGACACCTCCCTACCCTATCTTTCAAAAGAAAACATTCATGGAACCACAGCTTAATTTTGTTCTTCATTTGTGCAAGCAATCTCTGCTGTTTATCCTGTAATTGCTAATTAACAGTGTATCACTGCCTTCAGCCTTTTATGCTAACTGCAATTGTGTCCCTTTAAGCTTACTGTTGTATTTTCACCTGTTTGAAAAAATATATTCATTGGCTTGCATTTTCTCATTGCTTCTTGGTTCCTGTATGTTGTGGCTATCCACATGTGTATTTTCAAGTACATAAATCTGAAAACTTAGATCCTGCAGTTGTTCCATAGCAAAGATTTGAAATTTAATGGTTGATACTTCAAGGTTTGATTTTGCAAGAGCACTGCGATATTTTGATACGGGACCTGTGATGGATTTTGGCTTGGTGGGCTGGCAAGACTTCAGAACAAAACTGGTGGGTTAACTGATAAAACCGCAGGTGAACGTAATAGCTGCAGTGCAGAAGGCTCTTTGCAATGTGCAGTTAGGTTCAGAGTCTTGCTGGTGACATTTTACTTGTCTCCAAACGCGAAAGAGAAGGACAGTGGCTTCAGGATCATTGTCTGTTGTACTTTAATGCATGTAACGGTGCCAAGACAATAAAGCTGATCCTCTGGCACCTTCATGGTCATTTTCACAGACATTTTTCTATTAAAACTACTAAAATAGTACACTAACAGTTAGCGTGAATGGAAGTTACAAAGTTATGTTTGATATACAGGTATGTCAATTGTCTTCTGCGCTTGGTGGTTGGCTTGTTGCTGTTTGTGGAAGAGGAGGAAGGTTTTTACACACCTGAACACTTTAAGAAGCTTTATTGTAGTTGCCTTTCTATGTAAGCGGTGTAAAAACTATCGGTTAAGATCATAGTGATTATTTTGGTGAAGGCAAAGAAATCTTGAACAAGAGAATGACAGCTCTTATAGGGAGGTGGGAAAGGATAGGAAAACGTCATTACCTGGGCTATTTTTTTATAGAAAAGCAAACACAACTTATCAAAACCAAGGCTGTTACTTGTGAATGGAAGTACAAGCAGGGAGTTCACACCTGATTTCAGTGAAAGAGTAGAGTCTAAAGCATTTGACTTGGCCCTTTCTCACTGTCTCCTTTTCTCACTCGCTCTTGCTCTGCTTGTTCTCACTCATTCCTGTTTTCAATAGCCTGCCTCAGGAAGGGATTTCCCTTGGCATTCTCCTTTAATAAAACAGAACTCTAAGTTTCTGTGTTTACACAAATTTATTGCCAGCCTCCAGGCTTGTCTTGCTACGCCTGTAGTTCAAAATGAATTGCAGTACACTATTAGCAGATTGAGAATACTGGTGGTTTTTTTATTATCTACTGCAATATTATCTAGTAAAGAAACTTTATCTGTTCAATGCATAGTGATGGAAGAAAGGGAGGATTTATCCTTTCCCCTGACATAGAGGGAAGATAGAAAGAGAAAGATGAAAGTGGAAAAACTACTTTGGCCCCCTGTGTACAGTGAAATTTTATTTCACTGGTAATTGCCTTCAAAACCCTAGAAAAGGCACTGTTGCAGTAGCTATGGCATTCTGCAATATAGCAGCACCCAATGTAGATTCCCCTTCACTTAAGTCCCTTCCAAGTATATCCCTTGCATTTGGTCTCCACTTTGTGGGCAGCGTGACCTACTGGTCAGGACCGCTGTCTGTCTGCTGGAATTCTCACACTTTTACTGAAAGTCTCTGTATGTGATGGTGCCTTCCCTGATGATGCCGGGGAGCAGGGGGGGAATATCTCATGCTCGTAGAGATAAGCTTGAAAAGATGGCCTGGAAGTACCTTATTTATTACAGTCTGAAAGCAGATTACTCCCCCTCCGCCCCAAAACATCCTGCAAGTGTGTTTGATAAACAAGGTTAGTGAATTTAGGTGACTTGCTCTTGATTCTTGAGCAGCTGGATTTATAATATGATATTGCAGAGGAATACATAGTCTAGTTTAATAATACAGGGCTATCTAAATAAATTACATGGCTTTTACAAAATTCTGCTTTTCAGTGCCAGTAAGGCACAGCCAGATGTAGTCAGGAGCACGGTATAGGTGAAACAGATTCTGAGTTCTCTCCTAAAATAGCCGTAAATCTACTTATTGTTCATACAGCTCTAAACCCTCCTTTGTCTCTGAAAAGAGGGTTGTTTATACTGTGGGATTGGATGCATCTAGCTAAGTGAGCCTTGGCTCTTAATTTACACACCTACATAATCCCTGCAGAGAGGGAGGTGCTCCCAGTTGTTCTCTGGGGATGCTTATCATCTTCTGTTGACTGAGAGAGGAGAGGCGGAGGGGAGGGCAATCTTCCCTTATATTTAGTTGCAAAGACATGAGTATTTCCCCTTCTCCCCCACCACCCATGCTGATGAACGCTTTATTCAAGCGAACTAATCTCCAAACCTGGGGAAAAAAAAAAAATTGACAAAGTATGTGGCAATTTAGAAGCAAAGGGAAAAGCTGTTCTGGAGAGCAGGCAAAATGCTGTGTGTGTTTGTTGGAAGCGGTAAAGCTTGAGGAGGAAACAGTAGGGAGCTGAATAAAACAGCCTTGAAAGCCATTCCACTACTGGTATATAAACTGAAAGATGGAGTAAGAGCCAATTTTCTTAACTCAACAGCATAAGCCTTGCAATCAAGGCTGTTCTCGTTTTTAATTGTCACCTGTACTGTCAGCCATCTTAGTGTTCCCACACAAAGTGTTTGCATTTACCTTCACAGTTGCATCTGGAGCTAAAGGCGCTTACGTACATCCGGCCCAGCCTCTGCTCTTCAGTCTCCTGAAGAACAGGCTCCTCTTCAATGCTTGGGATGTGCTTCCAGAGTCAACAGAAATGTTTTGCACTCAAGAAATGCTTCATTTTTATCTAAATCCCCCCACTTCCCCCCCTTTTCACCTCTCTGCTGATGGGGAAAAAATGGTCCATCTGCTGATCTCTGAATCAAGAGGGGCTCGTTAGCTGGATTTTTGCTGGTATGATGGGAGAAAGGCTATCTGATTCTAGAAATGGAAATCCAGACCCTGTGGGTTTTCTTGAAAATTTAAATATTTGAGTTACACACCAAAAAAATCTTGAGTTGCTTTATTAATTGGTATATGTGTGCTTAAGGAAAGTGCATGCTCTGTTTACCTGAAAACTCCCCAATATTTCACTCGATCTTTGTGAAAAGCAGGCAAAGAACTGGCTGTCTCAGAAAAACTGTAATTGTTTTCTATTCCTTTTTGATATTAATATGAATCAGCAATGGCTTCAGTGATACTTTCTGAAATAGTTGATATAAAAATCAATGCTAAGTAATCCAAAGGACAATCAAACCCATTATAAAACCAGGTAACAAATCCAAAATAATCCCCATACCTGGTAATCCCATCAGACCACTGATGTCAATGGAACAGATTGTTGGTTTAAAATTTTGATAAGTGTAATGACTTTGGGGTGCCAGGGGTGATGCTTATCAGAAAGTATAAGATAGTGTCCACTGTGATGAGTGGTAGTGTTCATATTTAAAATAGCTTTTTGCTGTTTGAGAAGAATATATATATATTTTTTTCCCCTGTCTCAGGCAGAGTTGCATGCCCTAAAATCTGCACTTTTTTAATGAGATCACTGTTGTTCGTGGCTACCCTTGAAAACTCTATAAAAATACTTGAGGAAGGAAGAGCTTACTTCTACTAAACTCTCTGTCTTCCTACAGACTTTTTTTTTTTAGATATGGAAGTCTAGGACCATTTAAAAATCTATTTAAAATGCAATGTGTAGTAAGATGCTACCTCTATAGTGCTAAGAAAATGTCTTTAATTACCTTTTGGATAAAAGCTACAGGTATTATCTTGACGTTTTTTCACAATTACCTTATTAACCAGCATGACATGTTTGGGAAGCTTCTAATTTGTAACAGCCAATGTGTATTCGTTGAGAACAGTCATGTCAAACCAATCTAATTTCTTGCAGTGACAGGGTAACAGGCTTTTTGGATAGGAAAAAGAAACAGATGTTGTATATCTTTAGTAAAGCTTTGTTACTGATTTGCACAATATTCCCATGAGCAAACTAGATTAACACATTTAAATGTAACTAATAAAAAAAAATTATGAATTTTGGTAGTATAGGGACAGAATGGATGAGCAAACAAAGTAGGATGATTCAGGGATCTTTCCTGGCTGAAATACAATTCAATGTTTTCATCAATTACTAAGTTTATAAAATTGACAGTACTCCCTCAGTTTTACACTCCTGTGTAACCACAGGAACAACTGTGCAGGTAGCAGTTCAGTAAAAAAATGTGGGAGGTAGTGTGGCTCAAAAGCTGAACAGGAGCTAACAGTGTAACACAGTTACCAGAAGGGCAGAGGTAAATGAAATTAAAGAGTTTGAAAAATGTGAAATAATTCTAAAATTCTAATCAGTAAAAACGTAGTTGGAATGTGCTGGCAAGTTTTGGTTAAGAGGAGGACCAACTGGGCCAAGAAAACCAGAAATCATAGGAAAGCAGGAAGAATTATCACAACATAGAAAAGGCAACCAGTAAGGCCAGATAGATAGGGAATTGCTTTAATATACTGAAAATGGGACCTAGGAAGAGATGTAAGTCTTGAAATGTGTTAAGAATGCCTATGAAGAGAGAGAACAATTTATCTTTCTGTTTAAAGGACAAGAACTAATAAGCTCAGGCTGCAGTAAAGAGTGTGAGTGTTAAGAAAATCCTTATAACTTTAAGTATAGCAAAGTGTGAATAAATTGTCTGGAAAGTAGTGGATTATCAACACAGGTGGTTTTGAAGAATTAGCCTGACAAATATCTGTCAGGAAGGTATAGGATCACAGAAGAGCCAGATGTCCTCTTTTTTTTTTTTTTTTTTTTTGAGGGGGTGGGGGGGGTGTGTGTGATGTGCATGTGTGTGAACAGCAGTTATGTTCAACTAATAATGAGTAATTGGGGAAACCTTTATAAAAGTTGTAATGCCCAGAACAGGACAATGACATGGAAAACTCTTGGCGTTACTTGCCCAGAACTGATCTGCTATTGGAGATGTTGTACGCAAATGTCTTTACTGAAGCTATTGTTCCCAACTGTTGTTGCTTCTGTCATTCCATTTAACACTTATGTCTTTGTCAGGCGTATCATGATGATCGCTTGCCACACTTTTAACTATCTCAAGGGTATGCTATTCTTCAAGGCAGCAAGCTGTTAGGCTGGCTCCACTGATTTTCAAACTGCGCTTTATAGCGGGTAATAATAACATGAATTTTTTTTTTGGTTAGTCTTAAATAGCATGAATGTTTTCGAAACATCTTTTATCACCACTCTGAATGCCCTTAAACCTTGTTGGAAGTGAAATCAAACAATGTTTTAGGAATGTCAAATCTCTCGCTGAAAGAGTGTAAAATTTTTTTGTCATTGTTATTCTGTGGTTTTTGGTTATTTCCTGTGTGTGTCCGAAATGTTCTGAGGTTCAGTTGCCCAAAGAAGTTACCTGTCCTATTCAGTATGGAGGCTTTGGGGTAACATGGGAGTGCCACACTCCTTGCCTGCATAGTTCTTTACCAGATGGGTTGCAACGGAGTTGGGGAAGCAGTCGGACTCCTTTAGCTTTCTCTGAAAGATACATAAAAAATAATGATTTAATGGAACACCTTGCTTTTAAATAGAAGTTTCTGCATGTGGGAAGGACCTTCTGTCAATTAGGCTTAATCTACCATTGAAATTACCACCTTAGCAAGTGGGATGCTGACATGATATCCTGGAGAGAAAACCAGCGATTTCCTCATATCACTGTAGGTCAGGTCTGCAGATGCAGCAGGACGCCAAGGTCCAGAGGTAATAAACTGAAAACTTCCCTAAGTTGTTGGAATTACTGCTGTACAGGATGCCACTGAACAATGGCACGTAGTCTGACAGTAGGGCTTCAGTTTTAGACTTGTTGAATGTTTTGTTATCCACCTGTGGCAGTATTTTTGTCACCAAAACAGCAGCTAACTAACTGCCTGAACACCAGGGCCTATTGAGATTTTTCCTTAGGTTGTTTTTGGAGAATGTACAGCATTTCTTTATTTACTTGTTCAAAGCTGCTCTGGATCATTTGGTTGGTTTGAGATAATCTTCACCCTAATGGAGCTAAAAAAGGTTTATAAAAGCTGAAATTCCCCAATAGTGTAGGAAAAGTCTCATGATAGTTTGGTTGTGTATTCATTTCACTGGATCTGTGTTGCCCCTCTGTAACTCAAATCCTTGCTTAATTCTGTTTTCACCTTCAGTTTTATTGCAAATATTATTATGCCTGAACATACCTCCCATACCTCTGCAGCAATCTGTTTGATCCATTTTGAATGGTTGTCTTTTTCAAACAATATTTCAACTCATCAACATGCTTAAAGTGCATTTCTTTTCATAGATGACACTGTGCCATCTGGATTTCTGTTCAGATAATAAATGCCCCTTTCTTTGTTTAATCTCACTTCCAGATTTGCTTTTTAATGGCTGACCACTATTCTTTCATCTTCACCTAATTTCCTATTTCTTTATGAAGTGACTTGTTCACTTATAAATAAATGCATTTTTTTTTTTAAATGTGAGGCTAATTCCTTATGTTGACTATTTCTTTGACTAAGAATTTGATTTAATCTATGTCAGGTTAACTCTCTAAATTGATTTATTGATCAAAAAATAAGAAAATAACTAATTTTACCACTCCACTGGTTTACTTTTTCAATTTTGCTTCTTTGTTTTAAAAGCAGTCATATGAAATATTAGCATAGCTCATGTACGGTCTGTCTTTTGTTAGTATTCATTTGGAATTGTTGAAGAAGCAACAGAAACACAAAATAAAGGCATTTGAGGTCAGGTATAAACTCCCCAAAGCTGTGAGGCTGTTTAAAATGGTTCATTGTGCTGAAAGGTGAATGAGTGTTTCAGCATTAAATAAAGCAGGGTTTAGAGCATTTTCATTTGCAGCTGTAATAGAAGGAAGTAATTTTAACAAGCACACAAACTATGTTGAAAAACAACAGCATGCCTATGCGTATGAAAAAGCTTTAGTTACCTTGACCTGTCTGTGTTTGCCTGTCAGGCAAGGACCGTGATACTCCAGTCCTTCTGACTGGAGGATCCAGTTCAGCATAATTTCAAGAGCAGCTTTTCTTCACATATTCTAGCAGAGAGGGAAATCCAAAAGCCAAGCATTTCTCTCAGCCTCCCTGGGTTAGGCCTTTCAGGGGTTAATTTAAGTATCTGTCATCTCAGATGACAGGTTACTTTAACAGTCAAAGTAACTTACAGGATGCTTAAATAACTATACAGTCTGTAGAAGATATTTTGGGAAAATCTTTATTTATAATCTCTCCTGCTCTTGAGTTACCATTTTTCTTTAAGTGGAAAATTATTTGGAAGCCTCAATTTTTTACATTGATCTACTACTATTACCTTCAAACAAACACCAGCATAATTTATTAATGTTTTCTTACAACTGAGTGAACACATAAGAGACCAACTCATTTTGTAGGAGAGCTGTTCTTTTCCAGGCTGAGTTCAGAATAAAACAAACCCTTTGTCCTGCCATAACTCTGCTTGGTTGCACATGTGTGTCTGAGAAACCTGACTCTTGGATGCACACCACATTGCTGTCAGCTGCAGAATCCCCTTGTGCACGTATTTGTATATAAACACAGGGCTTATTAATGCAGCCTCTGAGGGCTTAATGGGCCATGGGCTCCCTGGTTTGTGGTTGCCAGGCCTCTTTTTTTGGGTGTGGATCCTTTGCTTCCATAGTCTCTTCCTCCCTACCCGTCCCATTCGGCAGCCCCTATCCCACCCTGCAGAGCTGAGGTACCCAAGTAGGTTCTTCTTTGCCAACTCCAGTATTAGGGGTAACCTCTCATCAGCAGGTCAAAGAGAAGTTACCTGCTATGGCAAACAGCAGTGGCAGAGTGTTAAAGGCTGGGAAAGTTACTGCCTGTCGTAGCTATGCACTTGGTGAATGTGAATCAAAGCTGAACTCTTATTCCCTGCATGGAGTGGCTTTAATGGAGCAAAAGCATTGGAAATGTCTCCTTTGGCATAATCTTAGAATATATTTCTCTTCTCTCTCATTTAAAACAAACAAAACAACTTCATTTCCAGTTAACTCTGGGTTAATCTGCAACTTCTTTCCTTTTGGAATTTTTTTTTCCTGTTGTCTGTTAGAGGGTAATGAAAACATAGAGGAGAAAGTGGTTGGTATCATGATTTGTGTGTGTAAATGTGTTATAACATTTTATGGTATTTCTCAGGTCATATAAAGTTGGTTGAAGAATTCTGTTTGTGAATTTGCTGCCTTGGGCATTCTGACAGAAAATCAGCTTCTGTAGAACAAATCAAAGGATGCATCACATCTTCTGTAGCTCCTAGAAAATGAGCTTAAAAGTGCAGCTATTTAACTGGCTGCTTGTGTAAATAACTGCTCAGAAGGAAATAATTGAACTTTGGAGAAACGTTTTGATATTTTTAAATGTCTTAGATAATGAAAGCTGAAATACTTTTCTAAATGCACTTTTACATAGTATCTTCTTCTAATTCTCCCTGTGACTCTCTTCTTTTTTTTTTTTAATGTCACAGAGTCTGTGAATTCATATTAGACAAAAATAAGATTAAAAAACTGAGCAAACCCACAGTCTCCTGTACATCAGAAAACAGTTCAATGCTGCAGATGAGTACAACTTTACAGTCTTTCCTCTTACAAGGGTGTATTTAGAGCTTAATGAACATGGTGTGCTAGTTTATATTATGGGATAAGTTTCCAAATAATAACAGAAAATTAGGTTGCTGTTCCCATATGACGCTAACAAGCTGCATTGTTGAGAAGGCTCTAGAATGAAGTGGTCATCTAAAATTGAATTTAGGGCTGAAAACCTGTACTCTGTTCCTCATCATCAATTTATCCTGTGCTCTCCATTTTAATTGTTCTGTGATGGTCTTTGAAAATACAGCTGTCATGAGAATGTCGAATGAACAGAAGTACATGACGTACCGATCCATTGAGGACACTGAGGGCATTGACCTTCTTTATGTAAACCCATGTTCCATTTCAATCAAATATGCCATTACACCACCCATCCGTTTACATCAGCTTCATAAAAAGTCAGTGCTGGCGTATATGACAGACAATTAGACCATCCTGCTGAGTCCACTTACAATGAAACAGGGCTCAGGAGTGGGTGAAAATCATCAAGTGATAATAAGCATATAGTTTCATTTGTTCATAATATATTGATTGGGGAAAAGTGCAGCTGTGGAAAGTCAATATGCCTGCATACTGTTGTTCCAACTGAACAAACGCACTTAGGGTCTTCTCATTACTATAATTACAAAAGTAATCAGTTTTAAAAGAGGTCCACAGCTACCATGTAAATGGGTATTGAATTTAGCAGAGCAGCACCAGTTTGTTACTTCTCAGCAGCATCAGTTTTCCTACATAAAGCAACCCCCAAAAATACCAGCAGAAAGGCTGTCCTAGATGGTTTGTTCTGTAGAAGTGTTTAATTAATAATATAACATTAAAAAAGCATTAGGCAATCAGTTCCAGAAGGAGAAAGAAATAACACACAGAGGCACAATCACAGTTATTTTCTAGTCGCATGTAATCCCAGTATTATGGGAAATTCAAGTAACCCTATTAGAAATGTTTCAAGTTTGAATTAGAAGACTTCCTGTGCACCCAAGGTAAACAGAATTGTTGACAGTGCAAGTAATCCTCTTCGAAAAGCTACAGGAAAGGGTGAAGTGGTGGTGGGAACAGAATATGTTATGAGGCAGGAAGTTGTTCAGGTTTACACCATCCTTCTCAACTTCTATGGAGCATGCTACAGATACTTTTGTTGTGAAATAAAAATTGATGGCTTCAAAATGAATGCAGCTGAGAACTAGTTTTGCTGTAGGCTTGCTGTTATGCATTTGTGGCAGTATCAAGAAGAACCACTATTAACACAAAGATTTTTTCAGAATAAGTTGCATCCCACCATCCTTTTAAAAAATTCCCACCTCTGTTCATGCTTGGATCCCTATAATAGGGAGGGTAAAAAACCTGCCGAACTCAGCAGTGACCTGGTGCACACTAACTTTTTGGGGAAAAAGAGGTAATAAAATCCTTCATAATGAAGAAGGGTTTACACTCTAGAAGGCAGTTTCCTGGTATAGGAAAAAAAAAGTGCATGTTTTTCTTTTATTCATTTGAAATTTTTTTGGGTGATGTTAATTGACAGGCATAAAAAGGCATTTCAGCCTTTTTTCACAGCTAAGAAGATATTTTGTATTTTTACACTTGTTTAAAACACTGAAGTGAATTTTCTCTTCAGGAAGTGTTCAATTTTAGGTGGAAAATATAGAGGTGTCTTAACCTCAGAGGAATTTTTATGACAAAGGTAGTTTCATACTTTAAGCATAGAGATTACAGTGAAAATAAAGGCAGCTGTTTAGAACAGCTGCCCTTATGTAGATACTGGATATTTTTACTTATGAATAAGTAGGACAAAGGGGAAACACAAAAACTGTCTTAGGTGAAAGTTTCCCCTCTCAAGGAAAGAACATAACTAAAATTTTCATTATTTTCCTTCTTACTGTGTAAAGGTGTATGTATGTGTGCATGTATGCCAAGGGGAGGCTGCCGGCACTCTGAAATACTGCTCTAGCCAGCTCCCACCTTCTCTAGCTCTAGCCCTTCTCTCTGCAGCGTCTCCCTTTCCAGCTGTACATCTGTGCTCCTCATATTTCTAAGGACTGGCCAATGCACAAAGTCTCCCTTTCAGTTTGCATAGGTGACTCGGTTTCGTGGTTTAGCTTCAGTCGGCAACGAAGTACCACCCAGCTGCTCGCTCACCCTCCCCCCCCAGTGGGATGAGGGAGAGAATCGGAAGAGCAAAAGTAAGAAAACTTATGGGTTGAGATAAGAACAGTTTAATAATTGAAAAAAAAAAAGTAATGAGAAGGAAAACAACGAGAGAGAGAGAGGAACAAAACCCAGGAAAAAAACACAAGTGATGCAACCGCTCACCACCCGCCAACTGACGCCCAGCCCATCCCTGAGCAGCGATCGCTGCCCCCTGGCCAACTCCCCCAGTTTATATACTGAGCATGGTGTCATATGGTATGGAATAGCCCTTTGGCTGGTTTGGCTCAACTATCCTGGCTGTGCCCCCTCCCAGCTTCTTGTGCACCTGGCAGATCATGGGAAGCTGAAAAGTCCTTGAGTAGTGTAAACATTATTTAGCAACAGCTAAAACATCAGTGTGCTATCAACGTTATTCTCATACTAAATCCAAAACACAGCACTATATCAGCTACTAGGAAGAAAATTAACTCTATCCCAGCCAAAACCAGGACACTTGGAATCAGCTGAGGCAGAGAAAGCAATGCTGGTAAAACAAAACAAAGAGAAGAGAGGAGACTAGCTATGAGAGTGAGTAAAGGACTGGAAGAACTTAAACACAGGAATAAGAAAGTTGACCTTAGTGTTTTCCACCTGAGAGTCAATGCCCAAGCTTGGGCTTGCACATTAACTCCAGGCATTGCTGTATGAGTTCCTGCAGTTGACGTAGGTTAAAGCTGCTTGACAATACAGGTCGTGTGAGATCTCTCAGTAGCTTTTGATGCTTCCGAGAGTGGAGAAGGTGGAAAGCCAGGGACAGTCTGCCTTTGGGTTCCCATCGCACCCCCTGAAGAGGAGAGCTTGGACACTCCTATTTGCACCCTTGCTCATGCTGATCTTACACGGTGTAACTACGTGAATGCCCATCAGGATGCTCTGAGCTGCCGGTCATACAGAGGAGCATAACCTGTCTCCTCAGCTCACAAAGGTCTGATAAACTGCACCCAGCTGTCCAGGTGCTAGATACAGGTAATCTTACCATAGCAGTGCCATGTGAGTTAAAATCTTGCTTTCTTTTGAGCCAGCAGCGACCACTGGAGACGTGTTTTCACACTATCTGAAAATACATGAGGAAGATGACTTTGCTAGTTCTTCCAGCTCTCATTCATGTTAATACAATCTGTGCTATTATAGCATTTATATTCTGTCAGGGCTTGAAGGCCAAATTGGAAGCTGGATTTTTCAAGGAGTCAGATGTATCTGCATCAAAAATCAGTCCCTTGCCCCAGTGTCTTACCCTTCCTTAGCAAAGTAAGTGCAATACTGAAAGTAAATAGGTAATAGGTAAAATATTTTGGTTGTAGAAACTTTATGGTATGAATCTGAGTCATTATGGGATTTGGGCAAAACTGCATATGCTTTCTTTTTTCTGGCATAAGAAAATATTAACACACACGCCCCAATTGCAGCCTTTGATGAAGTGTGTGTATGTGTCAGCAAGCTTACAGCACTTGGGAGCCCCTTTTGTTAAACTATGTGCTGTGTTACCTTTAAAGGTGTCACAGTGTTACATGGACCAAATATATGCTCAGTCTGTATTTTTATCAATGGTATCTGGCTGAGGATTTATCTGGCATTTGTAATAATACTTGTTAAATTTTTCCTTGGGTCTTGGTGATGAGGAGGGCTTTATGAAGAAAATTATTCTTCTATCTGTGGTGATATCATCCAACTTTGCTTTCTCTGACCTGTCTCATTCCATCTACTATAGTCAGCATCCCTGCTCCTGCTGGTGCAAGCTGTTGTCCCAGTCTGCTCCAGACTTCTAATTTGTGAGTCTTGCTGTTTATTCGAAGTCCTCCTTTGCTATAGTCTCCCTGTGAGTGAGTGGCTACAACTGCTATTGGTTTTCCTGCACTGCCAATCTTCCATTTTCTTTCCTTTTATTCTCAAATTTCTGTCCTCCTGCTGCAGCAAAGTAGTTTGTGTTCCTGATGTTACTAATTTTTGTGAGGGGCTTTATGCTTTTTTTGCTTTTTGTTTTACCGGTAAACCTCAACATGGTTGCTGCTGCCTGATGGGATGCCTGTGCTGACCTAGCACGCAGCAGCAGTTTCTTTTTCTCCCTCCTGCATTGCTATTTTTGTCTCTTGCCATTCTAATCATTACTAGGTTTTTTTTTGAATTGGCTAATGCTCATTTATGTAATTTTCTTCACCTCATCCCTGTCCCATGCACCTGCCACGTTTGATTTGCTCTGCCATTTATTTGACTCCTCAGGGTTCACATAAACATATACACCTGTTTTATGTAGACTTCTTTTCTCTTCTTCCCTAATGGCTTTTGCAAACGTGGCCAATTTCAGCCACACCTTAGAGAGGTAAAGTTATCCAGGAGAATTAAGTTTCTACCTTTTCTGTGAAAACCAGCAGCACTGAAAAAGAGCACCACTGTAGGTGTTTTCATGTATGTGGTGTTGGACGTGAGAGACTCCGTGCTGCAGAGAATGCTTTTGAAGGGCTCTGAGGAGAGAGACGCTTATGACATGCATCCATGCGAAACAAAACTATATTAGTTCACATTTGTTTTATTTGCAGTTTGTATTACTCTAACAGAAGGCACATTTTAAAGAAGTTTCACTAACGTATGTCTTTCTCAGTTGCCAGTATATATGGAACTTGTGTACAATTGCAGTGGAAGATTCACCAAGTTTGATTATATGCACCTGTTTAAAAATATTAACTTGTTTACTATGGTAAAGAATGTAGGATATAATCTTTTTTCTGTGAAGACCTGTTTACTTAACAGACTTGTACTTCTGTCTCTTTTGCACGTACTTGAGAGCTGCTTTTGAGACCCTTTTTGCTTTCTCCTTTTCGGGCTTCACAAGCTGCTGTTGGACAATTTCCTGCTGTCATAAATAAATCATGCCCATACTTAAGTATTCTGTATGACTTATTTTTTTTGCCTGTATCTACCATATGAGTTTATTTTTAGTCTTTATTCTTTCAAAAGATGCTGGTTGAACGGAATCTCTCTTCTTTGACTCTATCTTTCTTGCCAGAGGTTATTCTACTAAGACTGCCTATGGAAATGCATGAAACCAAAAAATCTGCAGCAGCAAGGATTGCTGTAATCCTTTAGTGTCATTCCCGAGGCAATGAGGTCTTTCCGGGGTAAAATAAATTCACAGTTCAGTCTCTAACTGTAGCTATATCATGTCTCATACTTGGGATACATTAAAGAATGATTTCTGTTTAAGTATAGATTTTCTGGTGTGGAGGATAAGGGCTGGTAGGGGGGAGAGCATGTGCTTGGATGGCTGTATTTCTGATTTCCAGAGCTCTTCAGAACAGCTCTGTTACTCTGAGAGTTTCTGATATGGAAATTCTTATTTTTGCCTTGACCCATCCGGATGTAATTCCCTTTATCATCCATTACTTTCAGCAAAGATTTTCTACCTGGAAACTCTAATATCTGTGGTGGCGCCACTTTAATTGAGTACAGCTGATCGAAATAAAACAAGAAGCATGAGTGTAAAGTTGTGCAATGAAAGGGCTGTACAATCCAGGGGTCTTGCAAATGGAGGAGATGGTGGCTGGCAGGGGATATAATGCTTACGAGGGGCAAACCTTATCTCTACTACCAGACCTTTTTGTTTTTAAATGGTCTGTCTTATTCATCTTCCTTCTCCTTATCTGTGTTAACATCAACTGAAAATACCTTTCTCACAAGGTTTCCCACTTGACATTTCAGGCAAGAGTGAATAGTTTGACGTGGCACCTGTGGTAGGATGCTTAATTGTCACTCCCTGCCTTTACCAGTCTATACCTCAAACCATGGCTCAACCACTGTCCTTGCTCTGTTCATTGCTTTCCTTAGCATTGCCTCTTTGGTGAAAGATAATCCTTCACTGATGAACGGGAACCGCTGGGACCGTTTTAAGTGAGGCGAAATAGTGGACACTAGCAATTAGGTATTTCCTGATTTCTGAATTGTCAGCAAAATCATAAGGATTCTTTCCATCCCATGTTAGGATGCTTTCTGAAACCAGAGAATTGATTGAATGTGTTCTTCAAAATTATCATGCTGGAGAGAAAGGTAAAAATGTTGTTGAGTGACACTTGCCTTACCTAGTTTTGCTATAATTTCTCAGAGCAAATGACGGAGCTGCTTCCCCCCCGCTGCGGGCTTGAAACCTGAACATACCTATAGTTAGGCTGTCTTTCTTTAGTAAAGGAATTAAAGAATGGAAATAAAAGAATAGAAGTTGATGGCGCCTGACATTGTGACTTCAGAATCTCTGAGACGGATGTTCAAAGACTCTTCAATGCATAATACTAATTTTTATCACTGTTGACTATTACGTTTCTTAAAATTTCCTCTAAATATGTCTACAGGGGTGCAAAATCATGCACACACTTGCAAAGCATTTCTTATGCAATCTGAAGGAACATGGAGGAGGAGATCCAGGTCTGGGTTGTCTAAGGAAGGAGAAGGAAGGTCAGTGCAATACCCAAGAAAAGGACTAACATAAGAACAAAATTTTCTGTGAGCAACTTTTAAAGATTTGCATTGAACCTAGCTGCAATTTTATGATCCCGTTTTATCCAGATGAGCAGAATCATAATTGGCATAGTACTACAGAAAGAAAAAAATGTGAGAAAGGACTTAATAGCATAGTGATACTCATGTTTATGACATCCTCTGAAAACTGTGTTTCTGTAGCTAGCCAAAATAAAATTCTGAAGCTAAGCTGCCTGAGACACACACATCTACAATAAAAATTTGAGTTGGGGAATGGCATAAACATGCAATACAACTTTGGCCACTGTAGGAGAGAAGTTCTTTTAATTTGTAATGCAAATCTCAGAAGCTGTATAATGAACATAAAGAAGAATGTAAGATAATAATGTAACTTAAAATTACTGTGGAGGAAATTACTCTAAGAACTGTGCAAGTAGGAATAATTTAAAATTACTGTATAGTGCAAAAGGTTCTTTATCCATAAGAATTAAAATAATGGGATGCTTACATCACAGTTTCTAACAGGGTTTTGAGGGAATAATTTTTGTCCTATGCTCTAAAAAGCAAGCTCCCTGGTTAGGCCCAGACACAAGTTATACTCAGAGTGCTGCAATGGCATTGGCCCAGCTGCAGATACAACTTGGTTGGCTCAATGGAAGAATGCCAGAGCGCTGAGGCGGACTCTAAGGTATGGAAAATTCTTTCCTGCACTCCCATCGAGTGTGCTAGGTGTGCTGCGAAGCACTTGTGCATGGTCACTAGGTGTTACTCTCTCAAAAAGGAGAAGGCTGACTGTGTTTTTTGGGTAACCAAGAGAACACATGGAAAAAGAGTTGTCAAATTGTAGTTGAAAACTTTCAGATTTTAAAAAAACATTTGCAGTGTTATGTGTAATTTGAAAATAAGTCAGTCAGGATTTTCACTATATTGTGGTTTGAGAGACAACCAGATTGACAGTTAAGGGATAGATTGTATTTAGTTACAAGGCTGAAGAAAGGAAGTAGAAAACCATTCGATCAGGATGAAGCAGCTCATGGGGCGTGGAAGTAACCCTGCAGCATGCAGCTTGCAACCCATACGATGGCCAGTTTTTGTGCCTGATACATAGGGAAATGAAATGATCTGACAGAGTCACCAAGTGTAAGTAAAACTCAAGTGAAATCTAAGGGCTGTGATACCTGAACAAAATATGTATTGGTGGTTCCACAGGAAAAAAGTAAATATTGGACAATTGTCTTTTGGTAAATGCAAGGCCATCTGAATCCCCTTACCCTTTTTTTTTTCTTTGCATTGAAGGCTATAAGTGGGGAAGAACAGGCACATGGATAACTGGCTTGGTGTAGCTGATATGCAGCAGCTAATTTTTGTTGTAGTGTCTAAGCCCTGTCAGTTCAAGTATTTGACTTATATGTGTAACCTAAAACAATTTTAAGCAAGTGTTTTAAATTACTTTAAGGGGTTGATATTAGTAGTTTGTAATGTCTTTCCTTAAGGCATTATCAATGTGCTTAGTTTTTTAGTATAGGGAAAGACTTGGTTTGAACTTTGAGTTTCTAAAGTTCCTTTTTTTAATCCTTGTTGATCTGAACTTCCATTCAAATACTCAAATATTGTTGGAATAGTATTTGATTGTGAGAAAACAATCAAGTAATTTGACAGAACTGAGGGAGAACGTATCACTACTGCAGTCAACATAGTGCACCAAGACATACAAATGGTATTTCTGAGTATGAAATTGTTTTGAGAATGAATAAACTTCTCATTTTGTCCAGAATTTTTGTGTTGACTGTCAAAAATATTTCCCAGTGCATTAAAGTTGATACTTTCTGGCAATGGTCTTGGTTTTGGTGAATTAATATTTTTAACATTTCTCCCCCATCTGCCCCAAAAATAAAAAGAACTCATCCCCAATATATTTTGTCAAAAAAATCGTGACCAGATCAACCTGACATCTTTTGTGTTCAGGAACTGATACGTATAAACAAACATTGATATCAGTGTGACTGATCTGTTTGAAAGCTGGCTCAACATCTGTTACTGTTTGGCAGAGGGGCACAGAATGTACAGATTTTTAAAGCCTTGTAAAATGCTTTCATATTTATGTAGTGATTGATATTTCATTGCAATTACTAACCTGATAAAATTCCTCACCAGAAGTAGGAGGATGAGAGAAGTTAAGAGACAGGCACATCTGCTAGTCTTTTGGAGATCCAACAAACTTCTAAATGAGATTCAGACTTTGAACTCCTTTCAAGTTTATTTTCAGCCTGAAACCCAGAGAGGATAGTAATGGGCTGAAAGGAAGCACACTGTATTGCAATAAAACGTATCCCAGAGGAGCTTTTGTGATGGGTCTCTAACTAGTTTCACTAGTCAAACGTTTTCCTTGGAAATACGAATGAGAGAGAATGGGAAGCTGGCTGTTTTCCTAGCAAGTGAATACCAAGTGAATGCCTGTGATGCTTCCAAGCTTCAAATTATTATTAAAGGATACTTTAAAATATCCCTTCTCACAAATTATAGTAATTGTGTAGTAATAATTAGAATGGCGTAAGACTTCTGAACACACTGCTTAGAAGTACCATGAGTGACAAGCACATTCAGAAAAATATAGTTCATTAAATGGCAGAAAAGTGAAATTTTGGAATGACTGAAGATGACCATTGTCATCTTAAATGTTGAAGGGATTTATTCAAGAAATTCTTAATTTGTTTACACTTGAGTTATGTCAGTCTTTAAAACGGACATTAAAACTTTTAATCTGATTAAAAGTTATCCTCAATAAGTTTTGCAATATCAAAGTTTCTATGGGCATGTCTGTGCTGTACTATATGATGCAAAATAGATATCCCCAAGCTGATGTTAAAAGAGCTAAAACCAGAACGGTATAGTCACCTCACTTGCCCCAGCCAATTTGTTGCTTAACCTAGAAGCAGGTGGTGGAGCTGAGGATTGGAGCTAGAATCATTAGTAGTATTTTGCAGTGTTTCATGGATGACAATCCACTTTGCTTGGAGGCAGGTTGAGATCCCCTGCAAGAAGCACAGTGCCCAGAGGATGTACACTTCCCTGTGGAGCCCACAGCAAAGTTGCTTTGCCTTTTCTGAGGCTAACTGACTAAACATCAGGCTCATATTTTTGGTAACACTGGGGCACTGGGGTTTTTGTTAATACTGGGATAAGGCAAGCCACACAGCTGTGTTTTCAGGCAACTGAATTTACAAAACTAGGGTTTTAAACTTACAAAGTTAGTTTCTCCCTTACCTGAGCTAGAGCTGTAACTAACACGCAGTGTTTCCAAGCAGAAGTGCAGGTATAACAACAGGATAGCTGGCAACTCGCTTGGCAAGTACAGTTATAGATAAAAATAAGCCATTTTTATGATGGTGTTTTAGAACAAAGTTTCACTTCAATATATAATAGTGATATGCATATCAGTTTACAAAATCAAGCAATCAAAATTAGAAAAGGACAGAATTTAGGTTGTCTGTGAACTCTCATGGTCGTGCATCATGGCACAACCTTTGCTCTCCATAAGACCTCTCAGTCTCTATTACTCCCAATATATTCTTTTGTGGTTTGAGCTTGAATCATTGACCAAGCAGCAGAGAGAATCCTTCTGGTTTTAGTTTTTTTGTTAGAACAATTGTAGGGGAAATACTGTAAAAGTCTGTGCTACAACAGATCCAGTATAAAGGGAACTTATTGAGAACACAAATGCTAGGCAAGCCTCTGTTGATCATGTGTTAATTATGGTGGGTTGTTTTTTTCAGGATGCTCTTAATTGTACCTGTTTGAATCTGTTTTTCCATTACATGCATTGCCCCTGTTTTAAAGAATAAAAGTTTTAGTGAATTATGATACAAAGCCTTCCAATCTGAGACAGCCATAGAAGTGTGGCTTCTCAACCTTGTTCTGGAAAACCACAAAGCCTCTCTCATGAGATTACCCTAAGTGAATAAATAAATTTTAACTTGAAACAAAAACAAGGGTTTGAAAATTTTGGCATCACTAACCCAAATTTTTAATAGTTCAACAACTCAAAACAGAAAGTGTTGGAGCCTTTTACCAAATGCATTGAACTGAACCTGCTTGCAATGATATTCCCACTTTTTCAACCCTTAAGTATATTTGTTAGTAGATATGCTATTTAATCTGTCATTCCCTTCCACAACCAAATTCTTTAGTAGAACAAAAATGAATGTTTACTAGATATTGCCAGTGTATAATGAAAGAAAAAATAAAATTAAATTGGAATATTATGATTTCAAAAGCACAAACAGTTGATGCTAAAAGTAAAAATCATCTTTCCCAATCATGGCACACATCAATTTAAGTTTAATTAACAGTAACAGCATCAATGCCATCTTGGTGCTCATCAGAATATTGAACAGTTGTTGGCAGATGTCTGGCAATACAGCAGTAATTATGAATCTTTCCCTGTCGTATCATTTCTATTTAATTCACTTTTGAAATGAAATCACACAGTTTATAGACTCTTCAGGTATGTTCGGGTCTGCAGTCTGTGGTGTGCACACAGCACAGCATACGCCAACCTGTTTTCTTAGATTAAATCTATGCAAGTCCAAAAATAACTCTATGAACATATGTGCTAAAGTACTTTGAGGTAACCTTTGTTTTCTTTCGACTTAATGTAATAAATCAAAACCGTAGAGCCAAGCACATGCTGTTGCAGCTCCTCTTGCAGAGTCATACATCACTTCTCAGTGCAAGAAGGAAACTGCTGATATGTATATAATATATAATCTGTAGAAAGTACTTACGATAGGGTTTTAAAAAGGAATGGGGTATTTGTAAGGAACTTACCCTCCACATCTTTTAAAAAAAACATACTAAAAAAAAAGGGATGGCTGATAGGAGAGTAACTTTCTATAGAAATTTTTTACCACTTTAAGGGCTTTATACTTATAGATCACCTGCTGGGTGATTACTAACTGTTCATTATATTGTGGTTTGTGTTAAATGAGATCAAGATCTCTTCACCAGAAGTCTGTCTCAGAGCACCTTGAATAATACATGAACCTCATTCACATTCTTGTGGCTTTTCTTCAAGGCCCAATAATTAGTGGTTGGAGCTGCTTTTAGCATCTGAGGAATAAAGCATATTGGTGTGAAGCTGAAGAAACTTTGCTCTGTTTTGGCATGCCATGTGTGCTCTGTTCAGTGGGAAAAAGTTTGTCAGATTATCACTCACATTTATTAAATTGGTTCAAGCATTTAAAATGTGAAAGCAAATTGCTTGTGGAAAAGAAACTAAGCTTGTGAGTCTTAAAAAACAAACAGCTATTCTGCTTAACAGTGAAGGGCTACAGATGCCAAGGAAAGGTTGTTGCTGATTAGCCTGACAGAAGGACTGGAGGGAAGGAGGAAGAGACGAGGAAGCTGATGCTAATATCAGCAGTATAGAGAAGTGTCAAGGAGGCAAAAGGAGGGGCCGTGCATGGAAGTTTGATGCATACGCAAAGCTGACAAAGGCAGCACCCAAGCCTTCAAAGATTTGCATCTCCCTAATTAATGAGTATTAATAGATCTTAGAACAATAACAACAAATAATGCAGGAAGGGTGCTATCTGTTTTCTGTTTTGTGTGTCTTGTTTCTTGGCATGGTAGAACTGAGTGGCAAGGTGACATTCAAGTCCTCAGTTATTTCAATAGATTTTTGTCTGTTTGTTTGGAACTGCTTTAGGCTCATGCAATGTACTTTCTGATAACACCATGTCTTTGTCAATTTTTAAAAAATCTACGTCTGCAATCTGACATTTTTCTGTGGGTGAGTGAAGGAGCAGTCATGTAATTTAGATTTATACCTTTTAGCTGGTTTGCCTCAAGCCAACTGAATGAGATACTGCATTTCCTCTTAAATTTCTTAAAGACAGTGTTTATTCTCAGTGTATTCTTTTTTTAAATAAGGTGTTTTTATATTACTGTTTACAGTTATGAAACACTTTTGGCCACACTGGTGTTGGGAAGTATGGCTTATGCTGATAAAATACAGGTAAACTGAAAATTTATCAAATTGTTTTGGATAAAAAAATTTCTAACAGTATATAATAAAATTAAATAGAGGCATGATTTATATTCTTTATATAATGATCTGCCTGCAAATCAAAAGTTTTGGATCATGATGCACATATTGGAACAATGATATAAAGTCTTTGATAGTAGACTGATTCAACAGCTCGTTGTATGGGATTGACATTGTGCAGGCTTTTTTGGGTTACCTGCTGGTTAACTTCTTAATTCTTTTCAATTCTTCTCCATATTTGGTTTTCAAATATCCCTAATATGTGTGGGGTGGGGTTTTTTGTTTGTTTTTTTGTTTGGGTTATTTTTTGATAAGGTAGTAGGGAAATAGCCCTAAAGATTTGGCTACTGAGACCTCTTTTTTAAAAAACTTTAAAAAATTCTATAATACAAGGTTTCTTGTTATCATGGTTATTATAATGTTAAGTGAAAGTAGTCAGAATTGAATACGCTGTTCATATCACTCAGATTCTCACACTGACTCTGTTTCCGGGAGTTCAGGGAGATTCCTGTGAGTGAACTACCGGTAACCGGTAATGATTGGCAGTTAGCTGCCCACCACTTGGTACCAGCCCCAACCAGCTTTTTCAGGTTGGTTTTCTCTTTCTTAGGCTGGATTTTGAGCTTAATGCATCCTCTGCAAGTGGGGTTTACTGCTAGTCTGAATGACGAGGCTGGTGCCATGAGGTCAGGCCAGAACAAAACCTGCTCATTTGCTTCTGGCTTAGTGGGGTGCACAGAAAGCAGAAATATTGTGGGGTGAGGCTGACTTTTTACCTGTCTGTAACAGCAACTAAAGAGTGTCAGGAGAAGATCAGTCTTTTGTCTCACCAAGAACTTTGACTGAAGGCTTCAGCTTCTTTAACCAAAGCAAAACACTCCACCCAGTCTTGGGATTGATTTTAGTAAGCCCTGGTCAGCAAGCAAATAACTAAGTCCATGGTATAATAAGGAAGGGGAGGGCTTTTTATCTTTATTGCTCACCTGTTGGAAAAGAAGAGTTACTTGAAGGGAGATGAGAGTGAAGAACCCTGGTGCAGTCTCTTTGACAGCACCGGTGCTGATCACAGATGAAGACAGGCCATCTCTATGGGGAGTGCCAAAATTGGCAGGTTTTTTTGTCTCCTATCAGAAGGTCACAACGTAGTGGGGTGATGTATTACATACAACTGCCATATGGCACCACTTGACAATACTGCTGTAATTAAAAATAACACCTGAACACCATAAGACTACTGCAGATTTCAAGAATCTATCTTACTTGCAAGTTTCCCATCACATTTCATCTGACTACTTTAATCGAAAGGAGATGAGCTATCCTTTTTACAACATGTATTCTACAGTATATCACTAGAAATACTGGAATACCAAATACAGAAGGTAAATAAACAAACCCATCTCTTTTAACACAGCCAGTAATCCCTTTACTGTAAATGTCGTCAAGCATAGCAAGAGACAAGGTATTCCACTTGGAGTATTTAATCCCTTTCAAGATAACTTTCTTAGACTTAAATGCAGCGTGTAAAATGTTAATGCGAGTAATTCTGCTTTTGTTGCCTGTGAATTATTCAGATCTGAATACCTGCGATGTGTAGTCTGCAAGTTCACAGAAGAATCTTATCTAACTACTCTGACAGTCAATCATTAGAAGGTTTATGCAAGTATAACGTGCTCAAGTACCATAACTCAGCTGATCATGCAACACAGCTCAAAGAGAAATATTGGTACTACAAAGGTCATTAAGAAAAAGGTAGTTGTGTGTTATGAAGAAAGAGGTGTTTGCAAACCACTATTACATCCAGTAAAGTAGATTATCATGCAAAATCCATAGTACTGGAGTCTTCCTTGACTCCTGAAGACTTCCTTTCACTGACAGTTATCTTTGCCTCAGCTGAAACATATGCTTCTTTCGAATGCTTGGGATGGCATGCAGGTATAAAAACAACTCATCAACACGCAGTCCTTTAAGAATTAGATGATAATACCTAGATGCTGCACTAAATGATTAAAAGAGTTTAATGATCCAAGACTTGACGTGGCACAAGAAGAAATAGTTGAGTGGAAACAGAAGTGAGGGGGTGTGGGCTGGGACTGTCCCACTCAGATAGTGTGTTTCACATTTCCTGTCTTATCCTCCTTTTGTCTGCTTGTCTTTTTCTTCAGGACAGGGATCATCTACAACTGCACGTGTGTTGTAGTACATGACGTTGCACGCTGGGGTCTTGGGGCAGGGGATGCATGTTAAATCATGCCCTTGCAGTAAGAGTATAGAGTATAATAGAGACAATAAGGGTGCTAGGAGGCTATGGATGTCATCATGTTTTTTTCTTATCTCTTGTAACAGTCATTTGGGTAATGCAATGACAGGAATAATTTGGCATGCAGAGTAGAAGTGCATGTGGATGGATAGATTTCTAGGAGAAAGATGTGAAGGGGAAAGAAAAGACAGAGTGGAGAGAAATGTAGAAGGTTATAAAAAGAGAACAGACCTGATATAAAGACAGTATTTTGCATGGAAGGAAAAATGACCCTGAAATTTTAAGGAAATTATCTTCAAAACTTTTTCATGTCATTACTCCATATTAAGTATGGGGCAGCTGAGGGGAAGAGCAGTAGCAAGTTGGGGAAAGATTTCGAAAAGCAACAGGTGCTTTGATCCACTTCCATGCCTAGTATCTAAAGTTGTATTTTGAGTGCAGTATTGCACATGGCACACTTAGAATGTGGTCATAATGACTTATCTCAGAACAGCGAACAAGCCTTTTGGGCAGCTCTTCAGACCTCCAGAGGTCCTGTGAGTCTTGCTATTTGAGGTGGCTCAGCAGTCTGGTTTGCTGCTCTCTTAATACCACTCTTCATGCAAGTCTGCCGCAGTCAGCCTTACTATAATGGGGTTGGGCTTATTATGAAGGCAGAATGTATTTACCTTTCAGAACAAATGAAGGTCTCGGTCCTTTCAAAGGGTACCAAACTATGCATACCGCTTAGTGGCCTGCATCCAAGCCTGCCCCTGTTTCTCTGGAAGCATGACAACATTTTCATTAGTCAGCAGGAGATAAGCTTCAGCCTCAGAGAGCTGGAAAGGCTCCAAATATAAAATACAGATCACATTGTTTTAAACTGCATTCAGTAGTCTACTAAAGATATGATCTGTACACAAACAAGATATGATCTTGTTTCCACTGCATCCTTAGCCTATTGTAAAACATTTTGCTGTTCATTGTATACTGTATATAGGTACTGGATTCAACTGCCTGATTTCTATTTCTCAGGTGTCACCATACACGAATCTCTTTATGTATGCAGGCCCAAGTTTCTTACTTGGTTCTAATATCTCAGTATCTGAGTTTCTCTGAATAATTACACAAGGCAGCAAGAGGGGAAAAGGACATCATGACTCTGTATAAGGGCTTTTTTTCATTCAGACACTAACTAGCTTGGATATGTTTTTTGGATGCTCCTCATTATGCCATGATGCTCCATCTACTGGTGGATGCCATCTACTGGCGTTTATGGTCCATGTAGTGATTTTATGTGGTGGTTCTCTTGATAACTGGAAGTAGATCTTCAGGAGCAGATTAAAGGTAAGTAAAATTGTCAGCGGCATATGCAGTAATTGCTTTGTTCTTTAGGGAGCTTAAGAGAAGTGGCAGACACTTAAATGAGAATCTTCCTATCCAGGATTTCCTATGAAAGTGAGAGATGAAAAAGGGGAGTAAAATAGATAAAGTCCTTTTGAAAACCACTCAAAAATGCTGCAGTACACAGTGTTATTACAAACCACTATTACAAGTCACTTGCTAGGGATGCATGAGTGAGCTAGAAGTGTTTTTGGACCTGAATTATTCCTCTTGGTGTAGCATCCACTATTAAAAAAAATTGGACGGTATTTGGATGTGATAAATTTATCATGAAATATGGAAATATAAAAATATAATAAAACTGTAGTAAGGGAGTGGCAACAGGGAGAGTACTAAAGGGAGGAAAAGTGATGGAGAAGACATAGTTATTATTTTTGTTATTTTGTTGAAGTTTATAAGCCTCTCAAGGGACATGACAGAAATGGACAACTTCCTTGAACCTCAGCATCATCCCTCTAGCACAAAAGAAGCAAGGGTTTCTTGTGAAAATTAGTGTTCAGTTGTGTAAATAAAGATCACATGGATGCAATTTAGACTGCGGATGACTCATGTAAGGCAGTGCATGATGGTCTCTAGGGATCGGAGGACTAGGGACTGTGAAGAGGGCAGAATGCTAACAGCAGCCAGGAGAGGAGCAGAGGCTGGAAATTTGTGTCAGGATGTGTAAATCCTCTTCTGGACTATGAAATGTGTGCAAGTTTTCTTCTGCAGTGTCAAAGAGAGGCCATAAAGTGCTACCTGAATGTAACACTGTGCAAAATCTTTGTGTCAGGCTGAAAAAGAGTCTTCGGTGGTGGCTTTATAACTTTAATGAACTCAGTCTTCATTTTCCAAAAAAAAAAGTTTGACGTTACACTGCAAACGTGATGTCACCAGTTTTTGCACTCCAGCTAGTACTCGTGTAAGTTTCTGCATATGCTTTTCCTATCCCCCGTCATCAAAACCATATACCCCATGAAAGAGGATGCTGTCGTCTTACCAATTTTGTGGTGTTAGAACAAACAATCCCCATGTCTAGATATATTGGACCTTGTTAAATACCCTTGTTTTATTTCAAGTTTTCTTATCACTGTGTAGCTCTCCAACTTTTTTCCTATTATCCATATATTGATAGAGACACTCATAACATTATTGTCTTTCTAGGCACGTGCTTTTGCTGTTTGACTGCTTTTACCTTTTTTTATTTTGCTTTGTCACTTGTTCTATGACAGGGATTGGGTGTTACTAGGATTCAAAATTGCCTTCAAGAAATGTGCAAATTGCCTGGAGAGCAGCAGAAAGATGTTGCATCCATCCCTTACTGTAATTGAGTAAGATAACAAGGTCACAGCCGCCACCTTGAGTGTCTCCTGGAACTCAGTGCTGGGGGCTGGTGCACTTTTTGGCTGGATCATGTAATTCTTGAGCAATTGAACAGCTTGTGCAAACTAGCAGGGGGCTGGGCTGTGGGTGTTGGTGGCCAGCCAGTTGCTCAACAAAACGCATGGTGTACACTGGTACCAAGGTGGGGTGAGACCAAGCTGGTGTGTTAAGTGCTTAGCAAAGTTTGAGAGTCAGTTTGAGCTGTTGGAGGGGAGCTGGCCCATGACTCAGGAGACCTCATGCCTGTTTCTGGTTTCACTCCAGGGTAACTATCACCAGCAAGTTGTTTTTCCTGGCTGTGCTGCTGCTGCTTTGGCAATTTATGTACCCTCTCTATTAAAAAGGAAGCTTTTGGAGGTATGGATTGTCACAGACTATGCATGCATGCAGTTCATTTGTGCCTTGCTGTCAGGTCCTGTGCTGCTGTCAAAAATCTTGGAGACTTTTTAACTGTCAAAACCTTTTGTAATTCCCCAGGAGAATATTTTGCTGTGGCCATTCCTGTTTCAGGGCTTCTGCCTGCTTCTTGCCATTCCCTGCAATTACCAGCTCTGCGGCCCTTATTTTTTAACACACATAAAGCGCTCTCATGAATTTTTGTGTTATTGCTTCTCACCTGGTTTTCCTTGCTCCTCTCCTCTTGGAGTAGAGGTGTCTCCCTTCCCAGAAGCTTATTGCTGGTGCTTCCTACCTACTTCTGTGGCTCTTCTTTTGAAGGATTATCAAGGCTAGGAAGCAAATTAAAATGGTAGCCAAAGATCACCCAGGCTATGAAGTCCTTTACTTACAGGTGTATTCAGATCCCAATGACAAAACCTGCTGTGTGAGGAAAGGAGCCATTGAGTCTGAGTAGAGATAATTTGATGGAAGTTGATCCAGTTATTAATGGAATTGCTTAAGGAAACTTAATCTGGGGGCTGGTAGTTTCCTTCACTTGTGAAACAGAGTGTGGTGTGGAATGGAGTAGACAGAAAATAGGTAGGAGAATAAGAAGAAAGTAGGAAAGGATTTCAGCTCCAGCTGGGCAGCCTGTTTTGATTTCGCTTTGAATTCTCTCTCTTACTTTTTTTTTTCCCCCTCCTTAGGTTGGCTCAACTTTCCAGAAGCAGATTTTAGTCTAATCTTGAATTATTTGTAGTTTAAATATATTTTGATTATCGTCAACTGCAGAAGTACGTAGAAGGCAAAAATAAATAAATGTGTTTTCAGTTCCCTGATAATGTAAATGATGGGGTGGGGACTATCTAATTTTGAACAAGAACAAATTAGTTTTGAAATTTTTGCTGAACTGGAAGTTTGAAAATAATTATCTTTTGGGTAGATGTGCAGTGTTTTGCTTTCAGGCTTTTAGCACTTGATTTTAAAATGAGTGGAAAGGAACTGTTGAAACAGCAAGAAACTTGTCTTAACAGCACAGCTATATGTTTGATACAGCACTGGAGTCTTAGAAGTCCTGTCACTTTTGCTGGAAACTGTAACTCAGTGATTTTACCTGAAGTGGAGAGTACCTCAGGAAATGTTGGTTTCTAGTTCTAATGACATTTATTAGCTATTCAGGTGATTGCTCTCTCCATTTGATGCTTAATGCTTCCTTAGAGAGTTCAGGGACAAAGGTGAGAGGGGTGAAGTTTTTTATTATTGTTGTTATGGGTCTGCCTAGGGTGGAATCTGATTCTTTCCTTAGCTAATCAAAAACTCTGCTGTGACAGTTCAGGCTTCTCAGGGAACTGCACCTGATGACAAAAGTATTGTATAAAGAGACAAGCAGAAAACTACCTGCAATTGGAAATTTGTGTTCCTGTCCCTACAACACATTACTTCAGAAGTGAAGGGCAAGGAATTATCAAAAGAAAGAAAATATGAAATTGTTAATAACACCCAAAGTATTAGAAATCTATCTGAAAATAGTTTTTGAGAATCATGTGAAAAAGTATTCTGGCAGCATGTTGACTGCATGGGTAGAGGAAAGAGAGATTAATTACATATTATAAGGCCTTAATTGGCAGTCATCTGAGTGAAGTATTATATTTGGAGCTAACGGGTATAAACATGTCTCTCCATAGACAATGGGTTAATATAACTTTTCAAGTCTCCTCAAAAAGTTGCTGCTTATAGAGTGAGCTGGTTATGACTCCTGTAAAAGATGAAAAATGTATGCTCCCGCTTGGACCAGAAGATAATAGGAAAGTGGTATCTATGGTGCGCAGGCTGGCTTCCCTCGCAGAGTGAACACATCCTTCCTTGACCTTCAAACACCCAGCTAATTGAAAGCACTTGCAGAAAGAAAATGGTCTTTTCACAATAGATCAAGCAAGGATGGCAAGTATTTTGCAGTCATTCTATAGTGGTTACTAATGGAAAAATAACAGCTTCAAATAATTTTTTAAATGTTTGGATAGAAAAGGCATAACGAAGAAGGACCCATGCATTTATTGAGGTAGTATCAGTAAAGTACACATTATTGAGATACCTGAGCTAGATTGGTCCAAAGCTGGAATTTCTGTTCTATGGGAAACCTGGGGAGCTGGTGTTTGAGCTGTATCTGAAGCAAACAGCAGCTTTTTTGAAACCTTTTTCTTGTTTAGTTATTTAAAATGAAAGTATTTACTACCGTGCATATGACATAGTTTCTGAAACTTTAAAGCTGAGTTCTCAGAGTCCTTGAGATTAGGAATTAAATTTTAGGGTTCCTTGGTATACATGGTCCAAATTTCCAGTGCCCCCACGGTTTGGTGTCGCAAAGGTGAAAACCTGTGGTATTCTGTACAGCAGGGGCTGCCCTGGAAAAGCAGACTTGGAAAGACCAAAGACTATTAGGTTAATTGTCTGGGAACTGTCTATATTTTGTTAAACATCAATGGCAACTTAGATATTTTTAGAAGGCATTTCAGGTTCAATAATTACAAATTTTCTAGTTCAGTCTGTTTCATCTGAAAATTCCCAGTGAGCTGTACTCAGCATACTTCTGTAGCATCTGACTTTGTCAGAACTTCACGTTTTATGAGTGCATAAAATAAATTGCTGTATTTGTCTTTAAGTTATTAGTGCACAACTGTCCTGGTTTTGGCTGGGATAGAGTTAATTTTCTTTCTAGTAGCTGGTATAGTGCTGTGTTTTGAATTTTAGTATGAGAATAATATTGATAACACACTGATGTTTTAGTTGTTGCTCAGTAATGTTTACACTAGTCAAGGAGTTTTCAGCTTCCCATGCTCTGCCAGGTGCACAAGAAGCTGGGAGGGGGCACAGCCAAGATAGTTGACCCAAACTGGCCAAAGGGCTATTCCATACCATATGACGTCATGCTCAGTATATAAACTGGGGGGAGTTGGCCGGGGGGCAGCAATCACTGCTCGGGGACTGGCTGAGCATCAGTCGGTGGGTGGTGAGTGGTTGTATCACTTGTTTTTTTCCTGGGTTTTGTTCCTCTCTCTCCTTGTTTTCCTTCTCATTACAATTTATTATTATTATTATTTTGTTCAAAGTATTAAACTGTTCTTATCTCAACCCACAAGTTTTCTTACTTTTGCTCTTCCAATTCTCTCCCCCATCCCACTGGAGGGGGGAGGGTGAGCAAGCAGCTGGGTGGTAGTTAGTTGCCAACTGGGGCTAAACCACAACAACAACTTTTAGCCCACCAGTTTGAGCAGAAATCTAATTCTAGTGTTTCTGAAAGTAGCATATGACTGCTTTTGAGGCACATCAATATTAACGCTAGTTCAGCCTTGCACGCTAAAGAATAACAAGTAGAAAGCAGAAGAAAGGTATCAATTTTCTCATTACCTGAAGCAGAGGTTATGTTAGCTTTAATATGGAAACCATAAAGCCTATTGATGGATAGCAAGGTGCCCTCTTTGGTGAGCTGGAGAATGTACAGTTAAGCAACTTTTTTTCTTATAGGCAACAACTACTATGAAGGAGACAAATGTACTAAAGGTATGTAACAGAATAACCCAGGATTTAGGAGAAAAGGTAGGAAACCCACAAAACTGCTTTTAGGAAAATGTGAGCTAACAAACTGGAATGCAAATTAAGCTTGACAATAGTCTAATAGGCATGGATTCTCCCTGAGGAGCTCCAAGTGGCCTGCAGATCTCTCTCATTCTTGTGCTGTTTTGTGGCAGGCACTCTTACTAAGGCAAATTGGGCTTTTCACAGGAGAAAATAGTTCCTATGAAGATTTCTAAAAAGCACTTTAATATAGATTTAGTATGTGGACTTTGTGCCTGTTCAAGGGAAATAAATGCCTTACAGATATTTGAAGATACTAAACACAAATAAGAAAGAAAAAAAGTACAAAAAATAGGTTATAAATTGGATTTTCCTGAAATGGAATGGAAGCTAAACGCCAGAAATATTTTTTTTTTTTTTTATGGTAACCACTACTAGGCAGTAGCATAATTCAAGTGAAAATAGAAGAGTAATTATTATGGATGCCCATAAAAGCATTCTGTCTCACATTTAGGTCATTTACACTGTGGTGGTGATATTTATATGGCAGAATTTGTGCAGAAAAACAAAACTGTGACCCAAGATCAAGAAAAGTGTGACCTGGGGGGGGAGAAGCCTTTCTGAGTAATTGCATTCTGATGTACCCTAAACCACTAGACAACTTAAGGCAGGTCCTGGTTTTCTGTCATTGCTTTCCTGAGGGTCATTAGCTGAAAACAAGGATGTTGGAGTTTTTGTCTTGATTTTTGATTTTTGTTACCAAAGCTAAAGGAGAAGAATTTGTCCCTAAAAACTTAAGTCCTGAGGTTCATCTTGTATCCATCCCAACCTCAGGGTAATGCCTACAGATTGCTGTTGAGCATTATAGTTAGCAGGCTTTTGCAATCTTCTTCCTGGGTGGTGGTGATTCCTTCCCCTCCCTTGCAGTTAGTCTCTGGCTTTGGTTGTTTTACAAGTTTTTCTTGTTACAAGTTTTGCAGCTGGCAATGAATCATCGTGTGCTACTTTGTTCTGCTTTCCACTGTTCTGAGGGCTTGTTTATTTATTAATAAGAACAATAACAAACAGAAATGCAGGGCTTTTTCATAGTCATTATTTGCAAAGCAGATTGTTCCAGGCTACCTTGCACCTGTGTCATAAATTAAGTCTGTAACAGACACTTAACATACATATAATGAATGATAAAACTAGTGTTTGCTTGGCACCAATTTAAAAATAATATATTTACACTCTGTGTGGATCAGCACCTTTAATATTTAGCTGAAGTTCTGAATAGGACAATTAAATTCTTTTATCTCACACTTAAGCCATTTATTTTATGCTGATGTTACTCACATGACAGAATTTACACAAGATAAAACAAAACAAGCTCAGGATCAGAAAAGGTGTCCCTGCAGAGAGGAAAAAGGTTATCTCTAAGTCACTACATTCTGGTTTAAACCAAACAATAGCAGGAAAGTAGAAAATGAAAATGGATTCACACTAATATTAAGAATTAAGAGCTCACTCATGAAAGTTCAGGCTGGATGAAAGTCATAGCCAGGCTGGAGAACTACAATAAAACTGTAGTTAAGGAAAAAAAGATTGGTTTCTGCCACTGACATTTACGACTGCAAAAAAAATTAAACGCTCTTCTACTCTTCAGAACTCAGCTTAGAGCTGGCAAGGGACCCTAGAAATACTTGGAACTTGTCATAAAGTCTCAGGCTAGACTTGGATATGGCTGGAAAGTTCAGTGCCATTATTAGTGAGAAAGAGAGAGAACTGGGAACTATTTCATTGTGGGAAACTTCCATTTCCCAAATATAGTTTGGAGAACAAATGCCACTAACAGTGGTAGGCAAAAAACATGCCGGAGAGATGACAGCTGGCAGATTTAATCACCAAATGGTCTCTGAAAGAACAAGAGGAAGGTCCTGTATCAGGTCTATTTTAGACTTTTAGCAGGGGCATTGCAGAAGGTAACCTTGGACCAACTGACCACATGCAGAGAGTTTAAATTAAATGGAAAATAAAAGTCTGAAAGGATATGTATATGACAGTCTGAAATTAGTTGAACCTAAGTTGCTCAAGGGTATGAACACAGAGGAGGCTTTGCTCTTCCTCAAATCAAAAATATAACAAAATATCTAGACTCCATATTCCTAGAAAGAGGACAACATTTTTAGAGACCGGCTGCAGTATTAACATCATTCATTCACACAAGAAATTGTGACTATGTTAGCCTATTCAGCATCATCTGGCAAAATAGATAAACAGTGAATTATCAAACTCTGTTAACAATATTGAATTTATTCAAATTGTAAACATGAAGGTTGGCTGTAAATAACTGTAAAGGACCTCATTGCTGCTGATTTGGGGGGAGCCTGTTCCCATTCCCAAAGCTGCCAGCTTTTTCCTTACCCAGGTGGGTGCCTCAGTGTATATTAACTCATACGAAGGTTATGCTCAGAAGCGATTTTGGACACGCTCTTTCCTTTTTTCCCAGTTTGTTTAATTTTGATTACAGTGTTTCCCAAGCTATAGTTTGTTTCTGGTTTCAGATAGGGCCTGGGATCTTTCTACTCCTGCTTGCAGAATAATTGGGGGAAAAGGTGTAGAAGAAGTGAAAGCTCAGGATGTAAAATGTCTCTCAAGGACTTGACTGCCTTTGCTTGGAAGGCTGGCTGTAGCAGCAGTGAGGCTTGGGCAGCTGTATATGCAGAGTCAGCAGATGTACTGTGTATTGCTAGGACACATTGCCTGCCTTCTTGCCTCTGAAAATACCTGACTGAGGCAAAGTTTATCCTCACAGGCACTAAAATGCACAGGTATTGTCCAGATGTGATTTTTATGTCTGATAGCAGATTAAGGAAAACGGCTGCTCTGCAGCTCTTGCTAACCTGGGCTTACAGGTGCGATACAAAGCTTACGCAAGTCCTTCAGAGGCTACCTTTTTTCCATCTTGCACACATGAAAAGGATAATTAATTATCAAACTGGCTGGCATAATTCAAGCACCTGCTCTCAAACTTAACAAGCACTCTCACATATATAGCACTGTGCTATATAGCTCAGACCACAGACAGCTCTCCCATACGTCTTGTTTGTAGGTAACCTATTTTTGTACAAAGCATAGTGCTGGGAATCCTTTGGTGGTAGGGCTTGGAAACACTTTCTGCTTTCCTAGGGCTCTGTTCCCTGCTCCAGCTGCATGCAGGGCAGGCAGGGAGGCCACTCCTGCCTGGTGCCACCGGGCTGGGCAGAGGGGTCCATGCCCAGGCAGCCAGGTCCCCTGCTTCTGCCTCCCCACAAGCCGTTGTAGGACCTTTGATAAATTTTTCATGCTCCTTTTTCTCTTTTTTTGTGCTACTCTTTGCTTTGTTAGGCTGAAAGCTCTCTGAACTTCGTATTATCCCCATATACTGTGGTGAATACAACAGACCCCTGAACTCTTTTAGGCACTCCAGTTTCTACCGTGATGTGAATAATTGCTAAACTAAGCTCCATAGGATGCCGTTTATTTTCCAATACAGTTTTCTTATTGAATTGAAGGGTGACCAATGCTTCAAAAGACTGTGTGCTATGGCTCTAGTGAGGATATTGTCAAATGTCCCTGAGAGTTTTTACAATTCTCCTGTTTTATTTTTTTTTGCTAGTAAGTAGCTATATAGACACAAGCTTTTGATAACAGCTGGTTGCTGAAAGACTCTGTTCTTACCAACAGTTCAAAGAACACTTACGTTTACATACTGGTTTGCATCAGAAATAGGCAGCTTCCCAAGTATTGGATGCTCTATACTTAGCATATTGCTGCTATTTATTAAGATAATTTAGTCCTAAAAGAGATTATTAAGGATATTAAAAAAAAGTATAATGTTTTACAAAAGACTAACCAGCAATTTTCTTTTTAAAAAAGCTTTGCCTGTTAGAGAGGTGGTAAATAAGGAAGATTTGCCTTATCTCTGATATGGTAGAAGTGCCGGTAGCTATTAGTACACTGTATATATACATTCATCAGAGATTCTGTGGCACAATCTGTAGTGCAAACTGGTAATTTTCTATAGGGAAAAGTAAGCAGGTGATCACAGTTTTTTAAACCCACAATAGCTGCTTGACAAGCATGACCCAGTAACATTTTAAAATGCTATTATGAGACAGTGCAGCATTCAGAGAATGTGCGTGTTGGGTTTTTTTTTCCCCCACATCTATTAGATTTCATTGCAAGCAAAGGTGCAGAAGAGGACTTTGCCATTTGGCTTTGGAAAACAATTTCAGACTGATGTGAGTGAGAAGAAAAATATTTTTATTTATGTGGTTCTAATTTTCCTTTCCTTTGCTATAAGCAAGTCTAATACAAGAAACCCATATATTTTTCACATACTACAGGCTTTAAAAATCTGTTTAACAGCCATTTGTGTGGTTACTGAAATAATGTTGAAATTTTCCTAGTAAGAACGTGAGCTGTAATTCTGTGGGTCAGTGCTGTGTAGGGATGGGAAAAAAATCCAGCAGCACTAGGTATATGTGTTAAGTTACAATATTGTGGAAGGAAACTCAGGAAGTAAATGATTGACAATGTTGGCCTTTAAGAAGGCATAATTAGTCTGTAAAGTTGCCGCCTATTGAGACTTGTGGTTCCAGTTTGTCTCATGGTGTTGCTGTTTTTGCATTGTGTCTGACTGCAGAATCAAAAAGAAACTGGTGCGTGGGATTTGATTGTTTGTACATAGGGTGGTTAACACCTGTTTTTTCCTTCTTTTTGCTTAGATTTTTAGAGCAAGAAGCAAAATCTTTAAGGTGCCTTATGAAGAAAAAATTCTCCAAGTATGTGGATTTGAAGTGACTACGCAGTTATCTTGTGTTTTATTAAGGCAAGCAAAGGAAGAAGTAGTCCATTTAATTGCACAAAGAGATCAGAGGTAGAATGTACTAAAAATAAGGAATGAGAATAGTTACCATGTAGGCCAGGACAGGGTGAATATATACATATGATATCACCCATTATATATGAAATACGAAATCTAAGTGCAGATAAGATGACCTCTTACACATTTGGAAATTTGTGCTGAGTGTCCTAAATCCTTAGGATGTGTGGACTATTAAATGTGAAGGCTTGTGATTTTTTTTAATTAAAAAAATCCTTCTCTATCTTTGCATATTTCCCTGATAAATCTTCTGCCACTTTTTTATTTACTTAGTACTTCCACTATTGTTTTGTAAGGCCCTAGGATTCATCTGTGCAAACTCTGGTTTTCCCTGTTTCTGAGCATTTTCTTTGTGATGCTTATGATGCCTGGGTGTCCTTAGTGCAGTGGTTACTACAGTTGTGATTTACGACAGTGTTAAGTAACTCTTTTGCACTACTCTGGCCCTTATATTTTTTGGCATATCAACTCCAATAGGTCAAAGGCAAGTAAAAGGAATGAATTTAAATAGCTCTCTGAAACTGTAACTTCTACGGATCCTATCAGAGTATTTTGAATATGTGAGGTTGATAACACAACATCTAGGATAAGAAATCAGAAAACTGAGGAAATATGCTTCTTTTCAATGCTTCTCATAAGCCAGTTAGCGGAAGCATTTATTCCATGTGAGATTAATTCTGTTGACATTTTATCCTATGGTTAGATAATTACTAGCCATTTACTGTTGTAATACATCATTTGTACAATTCAGTATCATTTAAGATCTTTACTATTCTTTTTTCTACCTTGCCTCTGTTGTACTGGGCTGTTTCTTGCTTGTGTATAAGACTGTTGAATTTACCATGGCAAAAATTAACACATTCCTGAAGAGCTGTGGAAAGAGAATAAATTCAAGTGTTAATCTCTTGTACACAAACGCAAAGATTTAAAGCATACCATCAAGACATAAGTGTAAGTTTATATACTAAGTCTTAAACATTAAAACAACTTGAAAGAGGAAGGTACTGCTTCTCCTCTTGCACAACTTTAGTGGTTCTGAGTTCTGACTGAAATGAGTATTTCAACTCTTAACCTTCATTAACTTGGTTCTTTGAGAGATTTCCAAAGTCTGGGAGACTTCTGGTATCAAGGTATATATGAAATAAAATTCTCTTTTCATCAGCCAGTTTCTCTAAACAAAAGGATCAGATCCGTGGCATTTCTTTGTGTTTTTGAAGCAGGAAATTGCTGTTTCTTGTCATTGTTGCCACTGACTGTGCATGGTAGGAGAAATACAGGGACCCTGGGAAGAGAAATTTATGAAGTACAGAGGAGGTCAGTGGTTGGTCTGGGAATAATGAAATAACTTTTATGCTCATCTTGGAAAGGATAAAACTGATTTTGCCTATGGTGTCATCTTAACAAACTTGGCAGTTATGCATTTTTTTTAATAGGATTTGACTATTTTCACTATTTGCAGATACTGAGGGAGATGGGCTTAGGTTTCTTGTGATGGTTTATCTGATTTTCTGAGTGAAGACTCGATACCATGTAGGCTGCTGGAATTGGTGACTGCTGTGCAACTTCCCCTTGCTGAGTCGGGGGATAGAGCCAAGAAACCAAGCATCAGCTTTTTCCCTTTTCTCATCGCTCACTCCATTGTTGCCCAATTTCCCAGCTATAGCCTCATTCTTTTAATGTTGAGGTAAGTTGTTAGAAGTGTTTTTCTAGAAAATGGGAATGTGACTGTGCACTTTCTGTGGCAGGCCCAGCAGCACTAAATATCTGCAATGTGTCCCACTGAGAGGGGTTTTGGTACCAAGTGCTTTAAGTAAGGAAAGAAGATGTGGAAAAGGTTGAGAATAGTTTGCTTCATCCCAAAACTTCATTTGCGAAACAGGATTTTTTACAAGCTACCAGGTGAGGCTATTGACACAGTGTGTTACAAAATTGCCTCATAAAATGTTTTAAAATCTCATGTACAGTTAGCAGATGGACTAATTAGAGGGTAAATTATTTGTGGTAGAAAACCAGCAGATGGGTCAAAGCAAGGTTATCAGAAGAGCTGGGTATGACTTGTAAAAAACTGATGAGTATTTGCAGAATTTGTGATAAGCTGTGTTTCTTAAATTGAATCTAGTAGTTATCATGAGCACAACACAAATACATGTCTTTAAAAATATATTTGAAGGTATAAAAGCAGAAAACAGGAGAAAATTAATGGGGGATCTTACTTTTGGGTGTTTTTTTCCTTTTTTCAATGCCTTTTTTTTTTCAATGCCTTTTTTCCCATTGTCAATGGAGGCGACTGCAGCATTGTGAGAAGGTAATAGTGCATGAGATATTGGTTAGAGACTGGTGGTTTACCACCTGAATCTTGACACAGACCAAATGTGCTGTCCTACTGCATGACCGAGTTCAGTAACCACTTAGTTCATTAGTGGCAGGCTAGGATGGTTCTTTATAGGGAAATGACCTGGAAATGAGGAAATAAATGGTTGAGTTTCATGGTGTTACAAAGGGGATAGAAAAGAGAATGGGTGAGAAAAAAAGAGGGAAAATAAATAAATAAAATGAGAGAACAGTTACTGTACGGAAGAAGAAACTAACAGTGATGGAAAATGCAAGAAAGGAAGAAAATGCAGCAAATTTAGGAAGCAAATTGATGCAGAATTAGATGGGAAGAACAATCCTTAGACAAAAATGAAATATATTTTTTTATTTTTGTAAAACTTTGTGCAAAAAGGAATACAGTAAATTGTCTGAGCTGGGCTGTTGGATGTTAGGGTGTGGGATGCTTGCACTGATGTTCATAAGGGACACCTTTTGAGGGTAACACTTGAATATTACAGTGGTTGTTGCTTTAAAACTGGAAATCCTCCATGGCCACGCCGTGTATAGAACTATTCTGCTCATGATAATCCTGTTCAGAAATTATTGTTCCATTCCAAAATGCATGTGCCTTCCCATTTGTCCCCATGAATTGTCATTTTACCTTCAAAACTGAAATTTGTTGCATTGGTTGCCAGATATTTTCCAACAAAAGCTGCTTGCGGGATGCTTTTCCTGAGGCTTTCATAATATAATGGTGTCAGGGAGTTTAAAATAGACTCACCCTTCAAATCCAGATTTCTATTTTGCTGACCTTCCTCTTTCCTTACTTGGTTTTGGCCTGGAATGAACTCTTGTCCGTTCCTAAGTCCCTGGAGCTTTCCCCTGGGAAGCAGTATGCTCATCTGTGTGATGCCCATCTTACAGACTCTCTGCAATCCAGGTAATCGCTGAAACTATGGCAAACACTATGCCATTTGTATAGGCTAACTTTGTGTAGGATATATTTGACACTTGCAGAAACAAGGAACTACTTAGGACAGATATCCTGGTGCTAATTCTTCTCAATTACTGCACATGCATTTTTTTATTCGAGAATTAAATGTACAACAGGAAAGTTATGGCTATTTATGCAAAGTGGCTTTTTGTTTCCACTGACCTTTTTACACTTCTGTATAAAACTAACACAAAAAATCCAGAACAAAACATCCAGTTTTAATCTCACAACACTAGCGTTTATACTGGAAAAGAAAAAAAAATGCCAAAACTTTAAAGCATATACATAATGGTTTATGTATTGCTTGTAAAATGAGAACACAAACACTGCTCCCAATTTATATATGTAATGGAAATTATTAAATTATATTGGGAACTAAGCATGGTAAACAAATAGTGTGTTTATGCAGCCCCAGTCAATGGCTGGCATATGGTGAGCTTAGATTAGCTTGTGTATTTCACTAACGCAGTAGTTTGAGGACAGGTTACCTTGTGTGGCACGAAGAAGGTGGCAATGAAGAATAAGGATTTGCAGACAGCTGTGCTGCATGTGCCTGTGCATCCCAAGGAACCAGCATCTGCACTTTACGATGAGAACAGGAGGGGGGCATGGCTATACAGTGTGCTGGCCAGCTGTGGAGGCGAGGCAGTGCCATATTGCCACCGAGCTTCTGGCTGCTCTGCTGGGACCTCGTTCCTGCTGCCCCACGTTACGCAGCTCCTGACTTCTGGCAAGTGGGGTTCTGCCAGCATGTGCCTGCCCTGGGTGTGGGGGGCAGGCAGCCTCCCCCAGCCCTGTCCTCCTGCTCTGTGCTGCAGCTGGGTGGGCGATGGCAGATTGCTAAAGATCAGCCAGAATTGTTTGCAGAAATACTGTAGACTTGTATTTGCTAGTATTTGTTATACATTTTTTTAATTTCTGGGATATGCCTTATTTAACCAGTACTTCTCTATTTAACCTTAAACTAAGTGAAGACTGGAATAGAGGGGAAATAAGAAACCCTATATATAACACTCATGTTGAAGTGTAGACGCACTGACAAAATTCAAGCAGCTCAAAATGAGAGATGACACTTTGCCCTTAACTTGTACCAGTGGGAAAAAGGATGTGAAAGGATGTAAGTCAGGCACAGAGTATCAGCTGGGATTTGTGTTCCTGTGCGCACCCAAATGTTAACAATAAACTTGGTCTTTGAAGTTTTCAGAAAAAAAACCTCTTAAGGAAGTTAAACATAAATTTGTGCTCTGTAAAAATTTTAATTTTTAGTTATTAAATGTAACTTAATTTACTTCTCCATTTTAGAACATTTATTTTGGGTTGTAAACATGTTTTTTTTAGAAAGCTTGCTAAAGAACATGCAAATATGATGCATGCTGTGCATCTTTAAATATATAAATCAAAATTCCAATGCAAAGCAGTAGCTCTGGTTGCACTGTAGCAATATAAGTTCCTAAAACATTAAATACTGAAAAAAACTTCAAATTTTCTTTGGGCATTAAATCACGTTCTGGATTAAAACATTTGCAAACCTATATTCTCTTTTCTTTTTGGCTAAAGGTCAAAGCTAGTTTTTACATATATAAGTAAAAATCATCAGTTAAATAAGTATTTTTAAACTTTTTCCTTTGTCTCTGATTAAACCATTTCAATTTTATCTTTTAATAATCCTAATTTACTGAATGGTTTTCATCCCTCTTAATTTTCTTGTCCAGATATAAAATTCCAAAGCAGGGATACGTAATTGTTGACTTGGTCTTATCAATAACACTGCAATACTAAGTCACAAACCAAGGATACTTAATGTTATCAGTTAACAATTCACATTTTAAGTAGTGACAGCTGACCTAGTATAGGATACAACATTCCAGCTGTTTTATTTAAGTAAAATAATACCTTAATTTATTTGTATTCCACCAGCATGAATACATTCATTGCAAATTGCATGCACATAAAAGGAAATCCATTTGTAAACTACATAATATCTTAACAATAAATAGTATTTAATCTAATACATGATGGTAGTGCATTTCTCGTTAGAACTGCAAGCCTTTACCAAAATGAAAACAAACTCTTATTCTCCTTATAAATATTTTAAATAATTTTTAAGTATGTTTCATACCAAGTATATAAAAATAGTATTTTTAGATAAATTAAGAGGTTTCGTTTACATGACAAATAACGTGCAACAACGATAACCATTCTCTACCAGATCTATTTGGTTGATTGTCTAGATGACATGCAGCGATAATTGTCCCTTTGCCTTCACAGAACTGACAAACAGACCAGCAGGACCCACGATCACCTGAAGCAAACAGTGCCATAGATATTGTTTGGGAACAACAGTCAGACACTCAGCGAAAACCTTTGCTTCGATGAACAAAAGCCACCCATGACAGTTCTTTTGTCCTAGACTTCCAGCTGCTCTGACCCTCAGGGTCTTTGGACTATCACAAAAGTCTGCCAAACAGACCAGTAAGTTATATCTGTATACAAAATGCTTTTCAACATGCTTCTAGAATCTAGAATTTTTTTTTTCCCTATAGTATGAACTGGCAATACCTTTTCTTACTTTCTATAAATCTGAATTTTCATGTTTGTAAGTCTCCGTGATCGCCAGAGAAAAGGTCAAATAAAGCAGTCATGCAGTACTCTCTAAATTTAAAACTGGCAGCTGTGGAACATGCTTTGAGTACCACTTCACTGTTTCTCATTATACGTCTATGGCTTGGTAATCTTTATCTTTAACATCCCTTGTGCTGGTCACAATGTCTACTGGGAAATCTGGGGTCTGTGCAGAAACTACTCCAGCTGTTCCTTCCAGGTCCCATGATCCCGGCAGGTTCTCAAGGCTTAGCGAGCTGATTGCTCCTTGGCTAAAGCTACCTTCCTCAGATCTGCTGGGGAGCACGAGGTGTAATGATGTCTCTGATGAAGAGCATACTGAAGAAGAAAGTGTTGCTGAAATAGACTGAAGAGGAGTCAAGGTAGTGTCTGAACGGGGAGAGGTGCATCTTAAAAATTGCAAATTGTCTTTCTGAATTACCTGATACTGGGAGGGGGAATTGTGAAGGCCCGGTGTATAATAAAATTCACTGTCCATAGAATTTTGCAGGTTGGGTTCAGTTCTTTGGGGACTGCTGCCTACAGAAGACAGGTCTGTATTCCAAATGTCACATAACGTGTTGCCACGGCAAAGTTGTGCTTTGGTGCAAGTAAAGTTCCCAGCTTGCATGTGCGTGCAAGGTTGATGTGTAGTCCAAGCCATTCGAGACTGCAGACTTTCCAGGGTAGGACTTCGAGATACGCCGTGCACAGCACAGAACCCTGGAGGCTTCTGGGATGTGAGCAGGTTCTCCAGAAGGTGCATCACGTTCTTCATATCCTTACTTAATTGTGAGACTTCTTGAGTTAAAGTTGTCACCTGTTATGGCAGGGCAAAATATCACAGTATTTATTTATGCAATCATGTCTGAAATGAACACATACATACCTTTTTTCCTTCCAACAATATCAGCTGTGATCTGTGGTACAGTGTCTTTACTTTAAAGAAATATACTCTACTAATATATGTGTGGGAAATAGTCCTTCCATCTACCTTACCATAGCTATATATTACACTTCCTGTGGCATAATGAAACAATTAAAGCAACTCAATAAAAATGTGTGATGGAAACACCGTAGGCATAATTCACCTGATTTTAGATGATACGTTACATAAAGAATGGCCTTAGGGTCAGAACTGAGATGATTTCCAGTGGCAATATGACATCAACAGCTTCTTGGTCAATCATTAAATATTTTAATGCATAAACCTTTTTTATTAACCAATTTTATACTGATGAATGATATAAAAATGTGGTCTTGTGAAATCTTGTTCAGAAATATACATGTGAAATATACTGCTGTCTTCATAGCAAAATAAAAGAAATCCATACCCGAAGTTGTTGGATGCAAGTAGTAGTTACATGAAAATCTGGTGGACTACTACTAAAAACAAAAAAAAAAAGAGAAGAAGAAAAGAAACTGGAAACTCTAAAACCCACTTGCTACCTGTAAGCATTTAAACAATATAAAAGTCTGTGAAACAGTTTGCTTCCATGTAGTTATGTTTATGCTTGAAAAGTATTGCACATAACACTGAGAGAGATAGTAATCCATAGCGTAGATGGTGTGTGTGCAAAAGGAAGAATCATATTTTCTATTAGACCTTTTTTTTTTTAATGCTGAAACCACTGATAGCATCCAATTAATTACATGAATTACATGAAGTCTTTAATCTCCCCAAAATTGCTGGTTTGGGTGGGGATCAGATTGACAGGTTCTGAATATGTGTTTTAAGTGAATTGATATATTGAACATTAATGGGGACATCCGTTGGGACATTATAAGGACATTTTAGGAAATGAAAAGCCTAACTCAAACATAAGAGTGACCCACTCACCATTTCAGATGTGTTTGTCTTTCCTTTTTCCTTCTTAAGGAAAAGTTTGTAGGAAGTTAAAATCAGTCAATTATTTTTAATAAAGAGAAATGAACCTATCAAGAGGTAGAAATGAACTTTATCTCCATGGTAGCTAATCAATCTATTTTAGGTCAAACCACTGTCATTACTGTTAAAATAGTGCTTCTCATACTGATGCTAGTGAAAATACTCTGTTGAAAAAAAGACATGACTGCACATTTATCTTCAGAAGGATAAACCACCTGTCAAAAAGAAAAAAGGCTAATTCATGAGGCCTTTCTTTGCCCTGAAGTAAAGACACCACTGATTAGGTGCCCTACACAGATTAATTTTCATGTAATGAGAAATAGAAATACAATTTTCATTTTTGTAACAGGATAGTAAGAAATCTGCTGAAAAGACATTTCAGGCTGAGTTTGACTGAGTTACTACAGGCACAATAATTATAAAGAAATTCCGAGTTAGAAGGAAAGTAGGAAGCTCCTATACAGCTGTTCATTTATCGCTGAGCTAAGAGTTCAAACCCATCATATTGTTTAATAGTTTTTAATGATCACGTTACCCCTGGAGGGAAAATGCTTAAAGGGAGGAGGCTCTTGAGTGGCACATTACAGGATCTCTCTCTGTGTCTCTCTCCACCTCTCTTTCTTTCTGCCTTGTACCTAATTAAGTCATGCTAGACAGAAAATAACCATGAGATCTCCTTCTGCCAGCTGAGATTAAGCTTTGAATGCCTGGTAGCTCATTTGAACTTCAGTTAAATGAAGGATTAAAATATGTTAGGAAAGTGATTTGTGAACAGGCTTCCATTGGGGTCAGAGAAGCCAGAGAAGGTTCTTGGTACTGTCAGACTGTAAGGAAACACGCTATGAAATTTCTGGACAAATCGACCATGCAAGAACTTCTGTGCTCCATTGGGAACTGGGAGATGGCATTGCAAAACCTCCAAAAGCTTATTTGGGAAGAAAGGGGGAAGAAGGACAACCAAACCCATGGCTACCTAGATTCAGTGGTCATCAGTTCTTTTTTAGGATCAGTTGCCTCTGCTCCTAGCAGATAAAGCAACTTTGTTTTCTGTGCCTAATTTCCCAAATTTCATCCATTTTACAGGGCTTTCTGCAGTCGTGCAGGTAGGAAGATTGATACTACCTTATGAGTATGCACCTTACCCAAACTATGAATGCTGTGTGAAAATATCTGCAACTTTAAAATATCTTGTTTGGTTTGGTCCATGTTTTTCTCTTCTATTTCTGATTACTTAAAGGCTTTTTAAAAGTTTAATTATTCTTTAACATGTTTCTTTGTCAATTCATTGAGACAATACAGGAAAAGTCAATCCCAGCATCAGTACTTGTGGCAGTCCTGAATTTCTGTTAATTACAACTTGCTCTAGTGCTCAGATACTATTTTGATATATCAGCCAGCTCTTAGAGTGCTGTCTTCTCATAAGCTTGCTCTCGCACAGTCATAGGAACTGACCTGATAAAGAGCCTTTGATGTATGTTTTAATAGTTTCCAGTAGTATGACACTTTAAGATCCAAAGTTTTTATGCTAAACTTCATTAGAAATTGATCACCACTTAATGAGATCTATTTGGACCAATACTACTTGACACATAAGCAAAGCAAATATGTAATCTTCTAGATAATTTAAAACCTTTCCTGGATTTTACAAACTTTTAATCTTACTGGATTAAACCTCCAATATCTGTACTACTATTAATTGCCACCTATCTCTATATTATTATACTTATTTATTTATAGTATGCTGTTACTATCAATACTATACTGTTTATGCTATCCTTTTTACACCCTGCAGAGATTCTTGAGCAGATGCAAATGAGGAGGTGTAACAGGGAAAAATTTTATTGATAATGTTAACAATTTCACAGTGCTCCAGAAAGTGCAAAAGAACAGAGATTAAAAGCAAAAGAAATTTTAAGTCTATGAAACAGAAATTGAAAGCAGTACTATTTCCTCCTGAGCAAAAGGACTAATTCCTTGCATGCTGGTAAGGCTGTTCTCGTTTCAGGAGTTCAGTGATTATTGCTAGGCAATACAGCTAGCTGTACAAATGGTTCCTGCTGTGCTAGGCAGACAGCTTTAAAACGATCTGTGAGATCCCAAATATTCTTGAAATGCTGCCTTAACAGTTACTAGGACTTGAAAAAGATACTGCAATGTTTCCTGATATAGAAACTGGGATTTATACAGATTTAGCTTGAATTAGCAGGAGATGCTTCTCAGGCTGGTCAAAAGCAATGCAGTGGTACCTTTTTAGCAGACTGTGTTATAAAGAAAGAATATCTTTCAAAACAGAGGTTAAAAAAACATATTTTTTTTTTTTTAACATATGGACTTTAATAATAACACTTTCTAATGTCCTGACCAATATAAGTTTTAATAGTTGTATTTTGCATTTTCAAATTACTTCGACAGTTTCAGTAGAAAGAGTATTTTTCTTTACCACCAGTATTAAACTGTTGTGCAGTTTGAATACTTTGTTCCATGTAGTTAAGTGGGAATGGAGGTAATTGTATTTAAACCTTTCCATAAAAGTGATGAAAAGCTCTATATAATGTAAGATGATAATGGTGATTGTTGCTTTGTTTAAATGGTATTGGCTAAACAGTTTCTTTGTTTTTCCATTATATATTCCAACATTTTAATTTTTTTTAATGATAAATTTTGTACTAGAATGCCCCTCTCTCATCACTGTTCCTGGAGAAATCTGGAATAAGCTTTTTCTTTCCTGATTAGAAGCCTAATAGAATATATTGCTATTTTTTTTTCTCTGTGGTTTACTCCCTTTTGCAATTCAAACTTCACCCAGACGTCTTTCTATCATGACTCTTTCTGAATGCCCGAAGAAGTAGAGAAGAAAATTTGCTTCTTGGGCAATGGAAGTTGTATTTTGGCAATGCAGAGAAGCTGGCTTGCATGGCATATGGCAGCTTCTCTACTCCCTTGCTCGGTGTTTCATTGCTTCTTCTATTCTGGTGCTTCATAAAGTTAAGGAGACTTTCAGCCAGAATGAGTTGTCTTTGGAGGCCCACATTAACTAGCTGCTGATACTGTTTTCCAATAAGTGCATTGTTGAATGAATGAAATGAGAACTGAGCTGAGACAGACTCTTCACTGATCATCTATCAGCATCTCTGTGGCCATTGGTATTATGGTGACAGACATTTCTGATTAATGGCACTTCAGGAATAAAGCTAGTTGCAGAAGAAAAAAAAAAAAATCCAGTGCAGCTAATCTGAGTTCATATTAAATATATGGGATTTGTGTAATGGTATGAGGTTCAGTTTCAGTGAAATAAATCCAGAAATCTGGAAGGCTGTGAAATTGGCTTTATCTGACTACAAGAAAGACACTGAGGTGCGGGACCGTGTCCAAAGAGGAGCAACAAAGCTGGTGAAGAGTTTAGAAAACAAGTCTTATGAGGAGCAGCTGAGGGAACTGGGGTTGTTTAGCCTGGAGAAAAGGAGACTTAGGGGAGACCTTATCGCTGCCTACAACTACCTGAAAAGAGATTGTAGAGAGGTGGGGGTTGGTCTCTTTTCTCAAGTTACAAGTGATAGGACGAGATGAAATGGCCTTAAGTTGCACCGGGGGAAGTTTAGATTGGATATTAGGAAATATTTATTCACTGAAGGGGTTATCAAGCATTGGAACAGGCTGCCCAGGGAAGTGGTTGTCACCATCCCTGGAGGTATTTAAAAGACTTGTAGAGGTGGCACTTAGGGACATGATTTAGTGGTGGACTTGGCAGTGTTAGGTTTACGGTTGGACTCGATGATCTTGAAGGTCTTTTCCAACCTAAATGATTCTATGATTCTATGCAGGAGTAGAAGAAAATTTGCTGGTTTCTCTGCTGACTTGCTAGCCAGCTCTCAGGTAGTTCCAGGGCAACCAGTCTGTCTGGGTAAATAGGGACACTAAGATTATTGCTATTAAACAAGTAAGGACGAAATAGGAAAGTATAAAGGACTAGATAATTTAAGTGTATTCAAGTCAACAGGGCTCCCCATGATATTCAGTCTAGAGAAAGTGTTCCCAAACTGCAGTTCTAATAATAATTTGTGGCTCTTCGTAGTTGGCTATGGATGCTGCCTTCAGGTTGGCATAGAATGAGGACAGTGTCATCATGATGGTGGCAATAAGAAAACCAGGTTTGGAAGTTACTGCCTCAGGGACTTCAGAAAGTGTTGGGGACAAACTCTGACTGAGTAGCTACTGACTTTGAGAGCAAATGGAGGATAATGGAAATCCCGGGTGGCTGGGAGAAGAGAATCTGTTAATGTGTACTGTTGAATGAAAGCCTGAGGTGGTAATATATGATATTGGGCAAAAATACTAAGCAAACAATTTCTGTGAGTGCCTAAAGAAATAGTTAAAAGAGAATATAAATTAATTAGTTAAAAGATTAAATTAGTTAAAAAGAACATAAATTAATTAGTTAAAAGAGAACAACATACATTTCTCAAGAATAAACCATGGCAAAACAATCTAATTCTCTTCTTTAACTGCATAACTGGTTTAATAGATAAGAAGAAGCTGTAGACGTAATATATATCTTGTCAGAAGACTACTCAGATGTTACTGTCTGCATGACATTCTTCTAAACCAACTAAGAAAATTTGACCGAGATGTAATCACCGTGAGTTGGATTCACACATGATTGGAATGGTTTATGATCAGTGGTTTGCTGTCATCCTGGCAGGACATTTCAAGCCATTCTTTTTAGCAGCCTATCCTGATCTGTTTTTATTTAATGTTTAATTTTAGTCGCTAAATCGAATTCATGTTCACTTTTAAATATCAGTAATATGAAATTCAACAAAGATAAATGTTAAATATTGCATCTGAAAAGAAAATGTCAGAGGCATGAATATAAGTATAATACCCTGCCTATGTGGAGTATTACAGAAAAATGTCTGAGGAGTTTTGCTGAATCACACTTTGCATACATTAATCATGCTCTCAGGATATATCAACAGCAATTTTTTTGTAACTGGACACAGGAAGGGGGTTCTCTTCACTAGGAATGACCTAGGCTGGTGCAGCTTGAGATCATGTACTTTGTCAGTGACTTAAAAGATCTAACCAAAGACAATCCAAAAGAAAATGCTACCAATGAAGTTTTAGAAAATGTGATGGGCAAAGACAGACAGATGAATTTGGTTTGTTGAGATCTGCTGGAACAGCATGTTTCCAGTGTAAATTGGTTTTAGAAAGAGAATGGCAATCAGCTTTTTCTTATATCTTCTAGGCACAAGAAAAAAAAGCAGTGAATTGCATACCAACAGAGATTTACATTTAGATGTTGGGAAAATAGATCTTTTCAGTACAGGAAGGTTTTGAAATGCCTCTTAGAGAGTTAACTGGATAATAGCCATCGTCTGTCATGGTAGTAATATTTTTTATTCAAATCTGAAGTCAGCTTTTGGTGCTCAGTTGATTTTTACACTGCATTGCTTCCTCTCTTGATTAATTTCTGTGTCTCAGGTGTCTTTCCACCAAGGAAAAGTGCAAGAGACACCACAGCATATAGGACTTATGCCCTGTATGTGCCGTTATGTCCTACTTAAAAAAGAAATTAACCTAAGCTTTAGAACATCAGCCATTTTTGTTACCTTCATCTGCCAACAGCCATTAAGCTAACATTAAAAGAAAGGAAAAAATAGCTGGAAAGACTACTCTACAATCATCAAAGTTCAAGAGCAGAGAGAGAGGCAAAACAACAAGTAGTTAGGAGTTCTTTGGAAATACGAATGTCAATGCTAAAAGGAAAATATATTTTTACAAATCTCAGTAGAAAAAAAATGTGTTTACTTAGTGTTTATGGTTTAGAAAGCTTTTATTTCTGAACACAAATAATACTGGTTTTTATGTCTTGACTTTTATGCTAAATTTACGTGGTTAAAATTCAAAATGGATAGATTAGTCATAATTAGTTTTCATCATCAATAAATGTCATTAGTTCACTTTTTGCCACATTTGTCTTGATTGAAGGATGTTTTCCAAAGTGAATTATTGGGATAGCCTTGCTGCAAGGTGATTTCTCTCATGTGGTAATATAGTTATGAATTTGTTACGAATAATGTGTTTTTAATTACTATAAGGCAGGGGAATCCTTTATATGAGTTCTCAAACTGCAAATTGAACTTCAACAGTACATCCCCTATGTAAAACTGAAGGCCTGATTAACTTTGCTTTACCAAATTTTCTTCATTGGCACTGATTATAAAGTTACTGTTTCCATCTTGTGCATACATTTTTAGTATTAAGGAATATGTTTTGCTTAAAAAAAATGCTTTTTTCCCCTGTTCTGAGAGGAGAATGAGATTGTTTTTTGGCAGCTGGATGTGACATATGTTTTAAAATAATCTATTTATAAAATGTCTTTAGGTGATCTGGAAAATAAACATTTATTTAGGATTGTTCCTTTTGTTAGATGAAAGTGAAATATCCCTGTGAATGCATTTTCTGTGTTCTGAATAAGTGCCAAATACTTAGAGTATTTTAAGCACTTGCATCTAAAAAACCCTAAAATTAAAAATAGCTGAATTTCCACTAAATGCTCCAACATGCTGCTAAATAGAACACAATTTTCAAGTACAAAACCTGACCCTATTCATATTTCTCCATGTTTGTTTGGTTTTCAGTTGAATGGGAGAAATGTGAGTACTCTGTTCATTATACTGTTTTAGTACTGTAATTGTGGGGTCTACTGATGTGGTAAAGTATGAAATCAGCCCCCAAATTCTGAAGCTGAAGGAGGCTGCCCTGGAACTGGGTCGCATATGGGAAGAACAAGGGATATGACAAAGAAATCTGAGTTTGTCTGCGTGCACTGCGCAAGCTGTCCTGTATACCTGAGCATGAAATTGTGTACCTGTGTATTTGAATGGAGAACATGTACATGTGCACTCTGCAAATTACGGGAGAAAATTATGACTAAAATCTGGGTATGTTCTTATTTAAAACATAGACCAGTTAAAACTAATTCAGATTTAGGTTTTGCACATTGAATCAAAGTAGAAGTATTTCCATGCTCTTTTCATATAATTGCACTCAAATGATAGAGAGCTAAAAGCATAGTAGGGTACAGACAATGGGACAGCGATAGGCAGGTGCTTTAATCTAGACTTATGGCCATCTGTATATCTCAGAAAATCTGCTTAGTGGTTTCCTATTTTTACTTCTGGGCTCCTTAGTAGTTATGTGTGATTGCACCAGGTAAATGATGCATCTGAAAAAATGCTGAATGTTTAGATACACTCATCTGATCAGTCTTTGCAGACACATGCATTGGAAAGACCAGGTGGGATGTACACCTGCAAAGGATGTATGCATATGTGCATGCAGATCTCTGCAAAGGAGGGATGCATACTTGTAAGGCAGAAGATCTATTCCTAAACTCTCACTCTGCCTAATTTGGAGCAGGTCTTTGAATCAAGCTTTCCCCAGCTCAGAAAATGTGCCATGCTGTTGGGCATCCAGTCACTTAATCTTGAAACTATTGCGTAAATAATTGCATTTTAATACGAGCAAAAACCTGAACCTTAACTCTCTTGCCTGACACATACTGAACATACTGAACTATAATGAAAGTCATGCCTTTTTTATTCAGTGGTTATTTAGACTACGTGGAACAGGCAAATAGTGTAGGAGATTAAGTAGTCCTATTCCACTCCACCTTGCAATACCAAACCAGAGGGAAATTTCCTTTTATCGGCTTGGATCTCATTCAGGCTCAAAATGAGAAGTGAGGTTAGGTGAGTAAATAAAGAATCTGGGTAACTGGCTGAGTAGCCAAACCATGGAGCTATACAGTAGGAATCTGGGGTATGTTGAAGTTTCTAATAAGGTGGCGGTGCTGGCTTTGGAGCCTACCCCTCCTTAGAGGAAGGCTGTGCATCCATTAGTCCTAAAGTTAATACGTAACAAACTCTGAGAAGTGAAAACAAAGCTCTGTCTTCTGTTAGTCCCATTCTTAGGTAAATGAACTTTCCTTTGGATTATGTAGTGAATGTCATAAGTCTAAAATACTGCCAGGAGCTCCACTGGGTATCTAAGCTGGGTATAGCTTGTTTTGTAGATTTATCTCTGGGGTAACTCTTTTTTGCTTTGCTAACAACAGACTGTATTGAACATCTGAATGGGAAGATGCATGTCTTTGTTCCCCCAACAAACAGTTGAAATGTTTTTTAAGCTAACTAGTGAACTGTTGTAATACAATTGCCCTTCATGAAAGCAGTTATTTTTGCATTTGTTGAGTGACTTCTGATCTCCACTGGAAAATGTATTTATGATAGTGTTTGTTGCTGTTGGCTACTTGTGACCTGTTTTCTCATATTTTCTTTATCAGGAGGAGGCTGCATGTCTTAATAGAGAAGTCTGTTTCTAACTCTGCTGGTATTTTAACTACTGCTAGCAGTCTGCTGCAGTGTCAGTCATAATCTTCCATTAATGGTCATCATCGAGTGATGGAATGATGAAAAAGCACTGGGTCTACAACTGTTGTTCGATACTTAATGTAACAACAAAAAACCCAAGGAACAGCTAGTGTATTCTGTCAAGGCTACTCATAGGCTCATTTGGGTGAGTACCAAGTCAGTACTGTCAGTTCAGAAACTCCAGATGGGGCATGTTTGAATACATGTAGAATATGCAATTAAGCAGCCTTATAGTCATGCAGTTTTTTCAATGTAGATTTTGATCCATGGAAAGACTTGAAGGATACCCATCTGTCTCTGGGATTTGAGCCCAGAATGTTACCTATGAAATCTAAATCTACACCAGTTTAGAATTGCTCCTCATGCTTTTTTTTATGTCCCAGTCCAATATTTGTCCATATTGTATGCCCATGCATTGTCACATTGAATTGAGAATTCTCATGTATATAAATGTTTCTATGTTCAAGACTCTTGCCTGGTCAGAATGCAGAACACTCTTTTCTTTGCTAGGGGACTTCTTAGAAAACAAACTATGAGCTTGGAAAGTAGAGAATACTCCTTCCAAGTACTGCAAGGCACCAACAACGATCTTCATCTTAAACATGTCTACACTAGTGTAGATGTACTCTATGTAATGTACTGTATGTAATGTACACTATACAGTATCGAGTAAATTAATCTTAGAGATACTACAAAATTGAATATAAATGTTCCCTTAGGTTCCTAGACTAATTCTGGTGCGTTTTCCAGAGTGCAGGGTTTTCTATAATCATTCATGTACTCTCACATAGGTCTATAACCTTCTGTAAGTTCTATGAGGTTCTGTAATCAGAGAAAGGTATCTTTCTCTGCTGTGGCTAAACAGTAAGTACAACTATTTTCAGAAATTTTTCAATGTTATTGTGTTATTTGTATCTTCTGGTTGCATTATTATTAATGTCGTTTTATCACTAACCAGGCTAGATGTAAATCAATTCAGGTGTTGCCAAAAGATGTCTGAACCTACCAAAACCTTGTTTGGCTTCCAGTTTTAGTACTTAGCACTCCGTGTTGGTGCAGGCCCCAGTCAGTTACACAGTGTGAAAACAAATTCTGTCTCACACACCAAGCTAGCAAGAATCCAGAAGTGGGTGGTACTCTTTTTAAATCTCCAGAGATTCTCTTCCTCTTACTTACAGGACTCCTAATACCTGCTCAACAGACACAGGCTATAGATGAACCCACTTCTGTCACACTCCTGTGGAAAGAAGAGAAGGACCTGCTGGCAATGACTTCTTTTTGTCTGACAAAATAATGGTTGACTTGTTTAATCAAGAATTAGCAGTTCAAATCTGTTTCTATCCCAGGAGAGATTGCAGAAGTCTTGGGAGGTAAGCACCTCTTATTTCAAATGAAGTCTCACAGGCAGCATACTATTGAAAAAATGGACTGATCCTCCCTCCTCAATTTTAAAATAAAAGAGTGAACCATATTCAGAATAGTGAGGTGTTTGTCTCTGGATTTTGGATTCTGTTTCCCTGTGTGGAAACTTTAGTGTTTTACTGCATATGGTCATATTTCCCTTTTTATGTCAGTGTGAGCAAGCAAGTTGTGTAACGTTTTGTTCAGATAGTGTTAGCAGGGAAAAATGAAGATTATGCAAGGAGAGAAATTACCTTCATCATTGTTTGTTTTTTTTTTTTTCTTCTTTGGTTTAAGATAATGCCCTGCTCCAAGATTTATTTATTGCTTTTCACTAGAAAAGCAATGACAAGCCCAGAACTATTGCAGTTGAAATGTTTGGTTAATCCACAAGACGCCTGCCTTAGCACATCTGCCACCATGATGTATCTTCCAATTGCCTCTTGCGGATAACCATGTAATACATCTTCATATTTTAAAAATACCTGTCCTCCTCAAAGTCAAAAGGGATGAATCAATATGACTTGTCTGTTTCAAAAGTATTATATAAGAAATATAATTTTATATCGGAATAGTGCTGTCAATTAACATCTTGGAGATATTTTTGAGTTCTTTGACCAAGCCTTATAAAAAAACTGTAGTCAATGGGGCATAAGAATTTTGTCTGAACTCTACAGTTTGACATACAAATGCGGTGATGCATTCATAGTGACTAACTAACCATGCATGCAGTCTTTGCTTAGGACATTTAAGTTATCTGACCAAGGTAACCTGACCCAGGACAAAAGAGGTTTACAAGCCCAATACTTCATATATGGAAATAAAGGATAACTAGATTAAGTGTACGCAATAGAGAAGGAAAAATAAAATAAAACTTGGCATTTCTGGTAACCAAAGATATCAGGAAAAAAGAAGTGAAACTGTGTGGCTGGACTTATTTAAATGTTTCCTCATGCGGAATCATAAGAAATTGTCTCTAACCTCTTCATACTGAAAGACAGAGTATGCTGGGAACAGATTTTAGTCTTGCAGTATAACTGTGAAGTTAAAGTCTGATGCTTTCATCTTGTTAGCCAAAGTACCGCAGTGGCTGGATATATGAAACAGTTTAGCCAGAGAACATCTCCTCTTTAGTGTCAGACTGATAGTCGATTACAGGTTTGAAGTTACTAGAAGGGAAGAATAGAAAGCACCACTGAATAATATTTGCCATGCATTCCTCCGGTCGTATTGCTTGAGCAGGAATGGATGAACTTCTGTTTCATTCTAAGTAGGCACAGGTAAAGTGATTTGAAATGTTTGATGTGAATTTAAACATGACTGGCTTTGTGTTTCTTTCAAGGAAATTCTCCAAAAGCATAGCATTCACCAAAACAAGAAAAGTTGGATGAAGGGGCTTGGGGAAAGAATGAGAGGAAAGAGAGAAATAGAAGCATGTACAGAAGAGGATAAGTCCTAAGAAAATTAGATACACTAACTATGCTAAACTCACTTTGTTTTTAGCTCTAGCACATGACACAAACTTTTATATAGCTTTCATGTAGAAAATTAATCTGGGAAAGAGTTAAAAGCCCCAAACTGCCCTAAATGTAGAAACCCCATCCAGTTTTGCAAACTCATTTATCACACATTTATCATATTCATAAGTTTTCTGAGTTTTCTCCAGCATTTCTTGAATCATTGTTAATGATCCTCCAATCCCGACAAAAGCTCATTACCTCATTATTAAGCCTGCTGATCTGCTGTTTGGTCTCTTCTGCTTTGATAACAAGCACAGCAGCACCAATTTCGGCCTCTGAAAATAATTCAAATGCATGTAAATGAGAGTATAATAACTTGGAAACTGAAATGCTATTCTTGCACTTATCCGATGCTTTAAATTTAAACCTAGTTTGCACTTGGATAGAATGAAAATACAATCTTGTGTTTAACGTTCAGTGTATAATGTGTAAGAAAAGTGTGACAAATAAAGTTCGTATTGCTCTCTTCGGTCTGAACCTGAAAGGACTGAAAATGACAATCCTGGTGCCAACCGTGTGACATGTCAACTGTTTTTAAAAATCAGAGATACAATTAAGCTTCTATTATTATTTTTCTGTTTGTCTTTAAGAGGAACAAAAAGTGTCCTAAGAGCCTCCATGCAAAAAGTATATAACTATGTGAGGACTGTTTACTCATAAAAGAGGGGATGTTGGAAACAGTCTGAGATGCACTAGTTGTGTCACTTCAGCATTAGTCCACTGGTCTCCCCCTCTGTCTCTTTCTTTCTTTCCCCCCGCCCCCCATGTTGACGTGTTCTATTCTTCTGTGGTGCTATTTTATCAGCCTTTTCAGAGTGTAGGTCATTTAAGGCTTCCTAAAACCTCTTTCTATTCAAGGTTTTCATTCTCTTAC